>NC_045427.1:491923664-492548664 GCF_902635505.1 Sarcophilus harrisii | reverse complement strand
GGTCTTGAATCTTACAGTAACTTGGCTCACCAAAATTTCCTTTTCTTATTGAAATAGCAGAGACTGCTTGTCAACATAATAAATTAATAATCTAGCAACTGAAGCAAAATGCAAACACTACTTTTTGGATTAAAGTCAAGCCTTTGAACTTAGAACAGGACAGACAGCTCACAATAGAGAATAAATGCATTTGGGAGAAAGATACTTGAGACAATGGTATAAACTTTATCCTGATGTGTATCTCAACTATTTGCATCTCTGTCTAAGTAACCAAGATCCAGGGCTTAATCATTTACATCTAAGTAGATCTTGTTTGTTAGAGAAAACTATAAGAACTGCAAAGAGTGTACTTTGTCTCAAGTCTATGAGCATTTGAAGTATATATATTTGTCTTTCTGATCAATAAACTTTGAAGAGTTCATAATTCGAACTTCTCTGCTTGGCCCCGGAATGTTTTCACACCCTTAATTCACTACAGGAGTTGGACTCCAACAATCTTAGAGATGACAAGGCATAATAATAGAGCTTTAGATTTGTAGCCACTGTATGGAATAGAGAGAGATAAGGTGAAGAACTTACAGGAATGTATGAATTCTTTTTCTGTATTTTATTATTTCTGTGTTTCCCCTATGACCTGTATAATATGTGCAGGCTCATATCTACTTGAGCCTTGGCCAGCTAGAAACATATTTACTTAACTTGAGCTGATGACATTTATTAGTATTTGACATTTATCGATATTTAGTCTATTAGCTAGACCACTGTCTGCTTGATTAAGCCTGAAGGCCTGACTTTCTGTTTCCTTGAAATCAGGAGATTTCCGGGAAACAGAAACTTTCCATTCCAATCTCCCCAAATAGCAACAACCAATTAGATGCCTCCCCCTCCCCTTCTCAATGCTCTCTTACTTGTGATGTAATTTCTTGTATAAAAGCTATGTATCTTTATTACTTCTTTAGCCTTCCTACCTTGAGCTTTCTCTTTCTTATCTCGAGATGGGACGGCTCATCCTCCGGAGGTTTTCAATAAATAACTTTTCTGCCTTCTACTGAGTAATCTCTGAGTAGTCATTTTGGGTAAGGGTCTTCTACATCCCTCACACCACCAAACTTGGTTTTATATTCTGGCTCTGCTGTGTGAAATTGGATTAGTCACTTCTTCAAAGAACGTTTACTTCTCTGTAACTTTTTAAAGTCTAAACCCAGCTTTAAATTTCATCAACTGAAAACAGCAAGAAATATGCCAAAGAAAGTAAACAACAATAAAACAAGTGGAAAAGAAAGAAAATCTTCACAGGTACACCTTCTCAGGAAAATCATTAGAACAAACAAAGTAATGAACAAGGGGAAAAAAATAGGACCTAAAATTTTGATGGACCTGTTAGGTAATTAGTTGGGATGAAGCAAGATGGAGAGCTAGTTAGCAACAGATATCTAAGGTGAGGGTTGACTCCAAACAGCAGTTTTGTTCAAAACTACTGGGGGAAAGGGGGATTTTCTGTTTATTTCAGCCTGGAAGATCACTGTTCTTGATAGGGAGAGATGGGCAATAACAGGGAAGATAGTAAGATTACCATAGTGGCTACACCAGCATGTCCTATTATACGACTAGAGGACATTTAAATTCTGATGAACAAAGTGATAATTTGAAGAGCTAGGACTAGCTGCAAAGTGAGTAGTAACTGCATTACTTCTTCTTGTCCTTAATTCTTGAAGAGGACCAAAATGATATCATTATTTAGAGTCAAGTTAGTGTGTCTTACTGTGGCTGATCAGACCAATACAAACTCGGAATGCTCTGTCACAAGTCGGACACAAACAGTCTCTATGAACATTTGGAGTGGATATGTCTTTGTGTATCCCGTGTTTTGCTCTTAGAGCACAGCACCTTCGGATGAGGGCATGCCATATTGGGTGGTCCTGTGCCAGTGTCTCCTATCTCATAAATCAATTCTACAATTTTTAGAGAGATCTTGAGAGTGTTTCTTGTATCGTTTTTTACTGACTCTTGTGAGTGCTTGTCCTGTCTGAGTTCTCCATAAAATAGTCTTTTTGGCAAGCATACATTTGGCACCACTTAAGAATTCCTGACAAACCACTGCTGAGAATAAGTCTTAGTTTGTCATTGTGTTTTTTTTTTTTATTTGAACTTTGGCAGAAATCACCAAATTTTCAAAAATAGCTTAATAAGCTAGCTGCATATTATCAAAAAAAAAAAAAAGAATCCATTATAATCACAATCTTTCTTAGAAGCACCCTATGCATGAATAAATAAATATATTTAATAAGATCTTTGTACCAAGTGTTGTGACTGAGGGGATAACTACAATAGCAAGAATATTCCTGTCTTTAAGGAGCTTACATCCTAATAGGGTAATACAACATATATATGAAGTAGTGACCAGGTAAGGATATTTGGATTTAGTATGTCAACTGAGATGGAGTTTGGAGCTAAGGAAAGTCAATTAGCATTTCCCTTCCTAAATCAATGGTTATGTTGATTGGATTATCATTTCCAGAGCATGAGGTAGTTAGTAGAGGTAGAGATTTAAAGGAAGAACAAATATTTAATGGCAAAGAGATGGCTGGGATGGATAAATAGATAAGATGGAACAATGTCCATATAGTGGGTCAAATATGTTTCAATTAGCTGACATCTATCCGGACAACAACACCCCAGGGGTTGTAGTTGCAAAAATAAAGCAGATTAAATCACCTAGGACATGCTCTCCAAAGGAATCCATGCAATGACACCAAGAAATGCTGATATAAAACCACAGTTATCACC
The DNA here is from genome assembly GCF_902635505.1 of Sarcophilus harrisii. Lineage (NCBI taxonomy): Eukaryota > Metazoa > Chordata > Mammalia > Dasyuromorphia > Dasyuridae > Sarcophilus > Sarcophilus harrisii. The sequence goes on along the minus strand of NC_045427.1, from coordinate 492,545,877 downwards.
AAGATAGAGATCTCACAGTAATACACATAGGAAAAAGAGACACATAAGAGTAACTGGTGATCTTTCTAGTCTTTAATGGACTTTGTCTCAAATTTTCTTGAATTTCGTAATCTTTTTATTCATTTTAGTTCTTCCTAAATTGTCACCTCTATGAGGAAAGGACCTGTGATTCATTCTGGTCTTTGCATCCTAGCATTTTGCTTTGAATATAGTAAATATTTAATAAATGTTTGTTGAAATGCAATTCATTATACAATTAACCTGACAGGAGTATTAATAAGATCTGCTGCCATGCAAGGGCACTAATGCAGGATGTGACAGAAGGTTTCCCAAGACTTCTCAGACCTGAAGGCTACAGCCCTATACTGTTGATTCATGGGAGAACAAATGATACTGCCACTTCTTATGGTAGCAAAGGCATGGGAGGAAAAGTTGAAGTCCATTCGTTGTGGTCTGGGATAAAATGGAATAATACTGTGCCATACGAAACTATGAATATGATGAATAATATAGGGAAACATAGAAAGACATGTATATCTATACAAAAGAAAATAAAACCAAAAGAACATTATTCAGAACAATGTAAATGAGGGGGGAAACCAACAAAATGATCAAAATAAAAGTTGGCAAAATTACAAAGAATAAGCTTGACTTATTCTAAAAGAACACTCTCCCTCATTCCAAATCATTTGCAAGTTAGGGAGAGAGGGGTCCTCAGAATTGGAATATGACATTGTTAGTTGTTTTTTTTTTAATGTACTTAACCAGTTTTTCTGATTTTTTTTTTTCTTTTCCTCTTTTTAAAAAATTTTCCTTACAAGGGATAGTTTTCTGTGAACAAGGAAGAAGGATACAGGAGAAATTTAAGCAATGTAAAATGAACAGCAAAGAGGGATACAGGGGGGAATTTAAGCAATGTTAAAACAAAAGATATTAAAATTTTTTCTAGTGCTTATATACTCCCAGGTAAGAAACTGAAGTTCAACTTAGAGACACAAGTATTTTTTTTAACATTTGACAATACTATTCAACAAACATTCACTAAACTACACACTATGCTAAGCACTGGAAACACAAATGCAAAAATTTATTGTTTATGGAAATAAGAGTTTGTCTTAGAGGAGCTTGTATTTAGGAAATAGGGAGAGGGAAGGTAATATGTACATGAACAAATAAATACAAGGCAATTTTAGGACAGAGCAAGCATAAAAGATTGAAAGTAATAGGAAAGACCACATAGGTAGCTGAACCTGAGCAGAACCTATGAGGAAGCTAGGGGGTTTGAAGGGATAAAAGTGAGGGTGGAGTATATTACAGGAACACTATAAATAGATGGAGAGGTGGGAGATAGTATATCAAATTTAAGAATAGATAAAAGGTCCATTTCATTGAAATATGGGGTATGCAAGAGAAGTAACATGAAAATAATCTAGAGAAGTAGATGGATTTCATATTGATGGGGGAACCCTGATACTGTTCTGACTTGGTGGGGGAACCATGTGGTGAAGCCCTTGAGAAACACCTTGAAGGGGAGGAATTCTCCTTTAACTCTTGCCTCTGCAAAAGACCTGCCCCAGGGAATCAAGATAAGGTGGTTTCATTCTGTTATCTTGGTGGGACTGGTTGAATCTTGGACAACTTCTACTTAGGTTGAATTAAAGTGGTCTCATTTAGCTGGAGATCTAGATTTCTATCTACCTCTATTGAGCTGAAAAATAACTCAGAACAACTCCTAGCAAGCTGATCCATTCTACTGGAAATTCAGGCATGGAGCAGTATTCTCATTCAACTGAAACTTCTATTCAATTTCTAAGATTTGGATCTGATTTCAAGTCAAACTGCCCCCAGTTCCCAACCAATATAAAATAGGCATTTCCTCTCTCAATTCTTTGCAGAGGGCCAAAGCAGAACAATGCCTTTCTCTCACCTACTTCTCAGGACCTGGCAGAAAGTCCAAAGCACCTTGCTCTGCTGGGAGGACCCTGCCCACTGAGAAGGCATTCTCTCCTCTCAATATCAGACTCCATTTCCCTAATAGAACTTTGCAGAGGGCCAAAGTAGGACCATGCTAGGCCAAGGGACCTCTCCTTGGCATAGCTGCCTGTGAGGACCCTCTGCCTGCTGAGAAGATATCATTTTCTCAGTGTTAACACCTCTTTATCTTTCTGCCAGGATTTCTCTACTCCCCTTGTTTATCTTTCTGCCAGGATTATTCTGCTAGACCTTTACTTTTCTGTCAGGACCTTGCCACTGAGGAAGTCTCCTAGAGAAGGCTGCCTTCTCAGTGCCAATAAACTTATTTTTGCCAGTCTAACTTTTCTGGTTTGTGTAGAAACAAGAGGTTTCAGGATAGAATATTGGGGAACACCAATACTTAGGTAAAGATAGAACTAAAAAGGGGTGGTATCACAGAAACAGAGGGAAGGGACCACTGCAGAGGAAAAGAATGCTTGATATTGTTAAGTGAAAAGTCAGGTGGTTGCTTTGAGTAGTTAAGAAAAGTTCTGTTAATCTTAGAGCAATTTCAGTCAGGTGGCTGAAAGCCAAAATATAAGAATCTGTGACATATATAGTCAAGAAAATGGAAGCAGAAAGAATAAATGACCCAGTTTGGAAAGCTGCATGTAAAAGGGAAAAGCTGCAAGATGACACTTGTAAGGGGATAACAGGCATTTTTGTTGTTTTTTTTTTTTAAGGATGGGGAAGAGAAGAAAATGAAAGAGCTATACCCAAAGAGATCAGAGAGAAAAAGCACCCATTTCTACAAAATTGTTTATGACAGCTCTTTTCATGATTGCAAACTATTAGAAACTGAATTGATATCCATCAATTAGGAATGTTTAAACATATTATAATATATGTATGTGAAGAAATGCTATTATGCTGTAAGAAATTAAGAAGGAATAATTTCAGAAAAATGTGGGAAGATTTGTATGAACTGATTCAAAGCAAAGAAGGCAGAATCAGGAGGATAATGTAGACAGTGATAAAAGTACTGTAAAGACAACTTTGAATGATTAGGGATGCTATTTATACATACAATGTCTACCTCTGGATAAATAGCTAATGGACTTAGAGTGCAGACTAAAGCATATTTTTTGGAATAAGATAATTAAGAAATTTGTTTTGCTTGACTTCATAGTTGTAACAGGTTTTTTATTTGGTTGGTTGCTTTCTCAATGGGTGGAGAAAAGGAATATGGAAGGGAGAAAATTTTGAACAAAACTTAAAATAACATTGAATTTTGGAAAGAGGAAGAAGGAAGAGGTAAAGAAATGAGGATGAAAGGGAAAGAAGGAGGAAGGGAAAGGAGAAAAAGAGAAGGAGGAGGAGGAAAAAAAGCAAGAAACAAAAATGCCTGTGGTTAAGGAAAAAATAAAAATGTGAAGAAAATGAATAGCAATTCCTTTGATCTCTCAGTAAGCATGGAATTCAGCCACCATAGATAGTAGAAGGTGTAGTGGCCCTCTAGGTGGCAGAGTGGACATATTGCAAAGCCTAGAAGTACCTGAATTCAAATTTAGTTTCAGATATTAGCTGTATCTCCCTGATATCTGCTGTATCTGCCTCAGTTTCCTTAACTGCAAAATGCAGGTGATAATAACACTTATCTCACAGGTTTGTCATTAGGATCGAATGAGATAATAATTGAAAGGCACTTAGCATTGTGCCTGACACATAGTAAGCACTGTGTAAATACTAGTTATTATTATTATAATAAGAGCCACCACATTTGCATTCTGCCATTATAGTTCTAGATTTGCTGTTGGAAGAAATAGAAATGGTGCTGAAGAAAAGGAAGATGGGAAATATATCTGGACTAAACCAAGCTGATACCTGGTAATGTGATGCCTGAAAAAGTTTGAGAGATATAGTTTCTGGGTAATTTAATCATTTTATTAATGAGATTAATGAGCAAATTATTAATAAAAGGATGGTCATTTGGCCATATCTCTTAGACCAAAGACGCTTAAAGGTGATGGGGTCCCAGTTTATATATCCTTAAAAGAGGTGGTGATGAAGTCCTAGCAACAGGTGAGTATTGTCAAAGAAAGCCTGAAGCACTTGTTAGACTGTAATGCTCCTTGGGACAAGCAAGAAGGGAACTGGCAGGATCAGTTCAACCTTTCAGTCTTACTCCTGTGGAGGTCTTGGGAAACCTCACTTTACTGGATCTGATCAGTAAACTAAATTATAACATCAAACACTGGAGGTTAAATTTCCCCTATAAATCTATCCATAGTTATGCCATCTTTGCTGAATTTCTTTTGGGATTAACCTGTCATGGCATTCTGCCTCCTGGTATCTTTCTCCTTGTTATAGCTATCTCTTAGGGTGCCAAACTCCCCTATGGATTTAGCCTTTCAGTTAATAGAGTACTTCCACTTCATGGCACATTGCCTTTCTCCTGGTTAATTGTGAATTCCACTAAGGAACTTGTCTTTTCCTGTGTTAATTAGTAGTAACCCTTTCCTTGCAAACTATAAGATCTCCAAATACTATTTCATATTTACCAATCCTGATGTCTATTTTGCCTCTATGTTTCATCTGTAACATCTTCTTATAAATAAAGGTAACTTTTGGCAAAGAGAACCCCTTGTGAATTTTTTACATGTGTATTCTCTTTATGCATTTCACATATTTTAACTAAGAATCACTATTCCAACCTTATCAGTCAGGTTCTAGATGATAGTTTAGGAGCTGAGAGTAACCTTAGGAACCATAATTCATCTTCCTCTCTCATTTTATTGTTGAAGAAACTGAGGCCCAGAGATTAAGTTACTTACCATTGTCATTTAATTTCTCAATAGTGTAAGTCAGAGATGTCAAGCATGGGCCCAAGCAGATTAAAATGTAATTATTAAATATTTAACTAACTAAATAAAAATATATTAGGGCAAAGATCAATGTTAATATGTGGTTTTCTAAATCAATATGCAGCCAGCAAGGTCCTTGTGTACAACTGAATGGCCCCCATTTCCCTTTTTTTTTTATGATACTTCTACTCTGAGCAGCTCTTAAAGATTATAAATTGCAAATAAGAAATGAATCCTTGGGCGAAAGATCCAGGAATCACAAAGATCTGTATGTTCCCGAGTATAAATCCAGCCTCAGGTACTTAATAACTGACGTGGACAACACACCAAACCTGATTTACCTCAGTTTTTTCTTCTGTAAAATGAATGGAAAATAACATGGCAAACCACTCCAGTATCTTTGCCAAGAAAACCCCAAATGTGGTCACAAAATGTCATGAGTTAAACAATTCAACAGCAAGTATATACATAAAAACATATATCTGTGTCTTTTCAATTTAATTCTATTTATAATTCATTAATTTTTGTCCTATGACTTCCTAATTCATGACTCTTTATCTCTGAATTTAGTTCAGAAATTCAGCTGTCTTCTAATGAGTTAAATTTTAAAATCCAGATTCTTGCTAATTACTGTTCTATCCTTGTGTGGAGTAAATCTGTCCCTCTTGAAGAAGGCAGGTAAACAGACTCCAGAGAGTCTGTTCTAGTATCTTTATACCATCACCCTGTCCTTTATGGATGTCTAGTTTGTTATCCAAAGAATTTTGGTTTATAATCTCTGTCCTTGCAGGTGCAGCTAGACTTGAAAAATGAACTTTTTTTGTCACAGGAAGGAAGAATAGTATTATTGTTAACACTCATTCCCAAATTTCCATCCAATCATATTCCCCAAACTATAAAAGAGAGTTACCCCTTGATTCAGGTCATAGCTTTGCTGAAGAAGTTGAGATCCTATTTATTGGTAAATAAATAATATTTATTTTGGTATAATATATTTGGTAAATAAATAAATATTGGTAAATAAATTTTTAAAAGCAAATACTTTACTACTAAATTGATTATGTTCATAATTTTATGCCTTAGTTTACCTGAATTTTAATAACAATACATAAATATATACAGAATATATACATGCATTTGCATATATATTTACTTATGTATGTATATGAAAAGTGAGTCCTAAAGAAAATAATTTTAAATATTTAATATTATCATCATTATTATTAACAATATTTATTTTACTTTGTAAAAGTACTATTCTGGTAGTGTTATCACCTATGGATTAGAAGTGGAGAGAATGAAAGCTGGAAGAATTATTAAAATTTATTGCATGAGATGTTAGGCAAGGTGGAAACAAGTATTTAATAAGTATACTACCATGTTCTGGGCACTGTGCTAAACACTTTGCAAACATTATCTCATTTTTTTAATATCAATCCTCAAAGGTATGTGCTGCTATTACTCTATTAAGTAGCTGAGGAAACTGAGGCAGACAGAGATGAACTACCTTGTCCAAGGATGGTACAACGAATAAGTGTCTTAGGTCAAATTAGAGTTTGGATCTTCCTGATGCCAGACCCAGAAGAATATTTACTTTTCCATCTAACAGTACTAGGTGACTGCACTGGTGATAGAGATAAAAGAATAGTTGTGAGAGATATTATAAAGGAAGAGTAGAAAGGATTTGGGAACTAATTAAATAAATATGAGAGAGGTAGGAGACAGAAGAGCCAAATATTCTAAGGCTTCAAACACCATAGACAAAGAATACTGTTGTCATTGAAATAGAAAAGTCAAAAGGAGAAATAACTTTGGAGGAAAATGTAATAAACTTTATTTTAGACATATTGAATTGAAGTACCTAGATTGAGGTATCTTCTAGTCAGCTGAAAATGGGGTTTGTAGTTTAGAAGGGATCAAGGAGAGAGTTATAGATCAGCAGTCATCTGTTTAAAAGTGGTACTTGAAAGTATGGGAGTGAATGAGAAAAAGTTTAGAGGTAGAAAACTAGGCAACAAGCTCAGATTCTCAGAAGACATTCTTGTTAAGGGAATAAAATAAGATCTAATGAAGACATAAGGGATACAAATAAGACACAGCTTCTGGAGAAATTGAAAAATCTTTTATATCATATATAATAATATCATTTTATTATTTATGTATATATTATATATTGTTTTATAATATATTAATATATTAACATGTGTCTTAGTTATGTGTTATTATTTCTTCTGTGCTTGTGAATTTTATGCCTATATCTTGTCTATTTGCTCAATAAATTAATTCTCCTCTAATTGGTTAATTAATTGCCTTCTAATTGGTTTCCCTGCTTCAACTCTTGAATCTATCTTCTGAATAAATAACCCTATGATACTTTCTTAGGTCTAGGTCTTACCATGTCACTCCTCTCTCAATAAACTCCAATGGCATCCTATTGTGTTTACTATGATATATAATCTTTTCTGTTTGGCATTTAAAGCTCTTCACCATCTGGCACCAAACTGTAATTCCAGCCTTATCATAAAAGATTTTCCTTCCTGCCCTCTATGGTTGACCCAAGTTAATATTACTGTTGTCACATACGCTATCCCATCTCCCATCTCCAAGTCTTTGTACTACCCACTCACCACATCTGAAACATCCTTTTTCCTCATCATCAAAACTCAGTTCCTCTTCTACAGAAAACCTTTCCTGATCCCCCAATTGCTGGTCCATTCCATCCCCAAATACTTTGTATATATTTTATTTATTCTGAATCTACTTATATAAATATCTATTTTCTCCTTCAAAAGAATATAAGATGCCTAAGGCAGGAATAGCTTCATTTTGGTTTTTGTATCTTCATTGTCTGGGACAATACATATTATTTAGAGTGTGAGACCTGGAATCATAAAGACCTGACTTCTCATGCAACCTCAGACACTTAATGTTTGTGCGACACTCTCAGTTTTCTCAACTATAAAATGAGGGTTAAAAACAGCATCTAGTCCTCTAGACTGCATGGGTCTTCAAACTACGCCCCGCGGACCAGATGAGGCAGATGAGGATGATTATCCCCCTCACCCAAGGCTATGAAGTTTCTTTATTTAAAGGCCCACAAAACAAAGTTTTTGTTTTTACTATAATCCGGCCCTCCAACAGCCTGAGGGACAATGAACTGGCCCCCTATTTAAAAAGTTTGAGGACCCCTGCTAGAGTGTTGTGAGGACCAAATGAGATTTTTGTAAAACACAGTGCCTGGCATGAGTTTCTGGTATCATTTAGTCATTCAGGCATTTCCAACTCTTTGTGACTCCATGAACCACAGTACACCAGGCCATCCTATCCTCCACTAACCAACCTCCAAAGTCTGTCCAAGCTCATGTGCATTGTTTCCATGACACTATATATCCATCTCATGCTTTTCTACTCCTTCTCATTTTGCCTTCATTAGGGCCTTTTCCAGTGAGTTCCATCATACTAAAGTATTTAAGCTTCGATATTTGTCCTTTCAATGAATAGTCTCAATTAATTTCTTTAACTATTAACTGATTTGACCTCCTTGCTGTCAAAGAGGTCTCAAAAGTTCAGCATATAGTAAGTACTATATTTCCTTTTCCTATTGTTAATTATTATTTGATTGATGGAAGCAAAGACAGATTAAGAAGTAAATATTCTGAGAGAGGCTGTCCTGATTTAGGGAAGTGTTTACAAGATTAATATTCCTGGAGGAATATCCAAAATTGCTGGATCTAGTTAAATGAACTCTGGGTGTGAATGCTCAGTAAATTCTTGTGGCTCCTATTGCCCATAGAATCAAATGCAAACTCCTCTAATTAGCATTTAAAATGTGTGTGTGTGTGTGTGTGTGTGTGTGTGTGTGTGTGTGTGTGTTGTTTCCCCAATGGAATATTTGTTTATTGCAGTCAAGGACAATTTCACTTTTATTTTGTATTCTCCACCTAGCATGGTGCCTGACATTTATTAGATGAGGGTTTCAGAACCTAGAGCACATGAATTTATTTCTTTAATATTCTGATTATTTTATTTTAGCATAATTCATTTCTTTTGTAATCCTAGGTATTTCATTTTCTAAATTTAAAACTATTAGGAGGAGCCCAGAGGCTTTATCATACTAGACTGCTAAAAGGGTCCATGTACACATAAAAGAATAGTAATATTAATAATGATGATGATATCTACCATTATGTAGCCTTTTAAGGTTTAGATAGTATTTTACATGTGTTACCTTATTTAATCTTCACAACAACCCTATGAAGCAGATGCTATTATTGCTGCTTTATAGATGAGGAAACTGTCTGCCCCAGGTTAAATAACCTGATAGTTAACAATTAGTTAAGAAATTGAACTCAGATCATCCTGACTCAGAATCTTTGTACTAGTTAGCTAACAAAAATTGATTGATTAAACTATTGAATGACTTCCAGTTTAGCCATTTACTCCATGGATTGCTTTGGGCACGTTCCTAATCCCCATGCCCAGAATTAGGGCTGGTGATAGCCAGGCTTGTTTCTATCAGTCCTGGGAATAAATAAAAATGCATTGGAAAGCTAATCACTGACTGCAGGCTCTGAGCATTATTCAGAAACTACAAGCGTAATTATTGGGGGGGAGCGAAATGGGCCATATATTGTCTGGGTGGAGATGCTGAGTTGGGAAAAGGTATTTGGGCTCAAAGACAAAAGGCAACAATAAAACAGTTTTAAAAGCAAAAAAGCAATCAAAAAAAGGGCACTAGAATGGAGACTTGGATCAGCATCGCCCCTTAGTGGCAGGATCATTGTCCATCCTATCTCAGCATTTCATGTGCAGCTCCTCTGACGTTCACGTCACTGTGTCACTCACAGCACAGAAGTATACAGCCACATCGCTCACTTCGGCAGACTGTTTCCTTAGGTTGAAGGATTTATTGCTCTTGTTAAATTCTGCTTCAAAACCTTTGCCGCCTCTAACCAGCCTGTTTCCTGAGAGATATTTCAGGAGCCTCTGGAGATTTCTTTTGGGATATTGAACATACCAGAAGAAAGTAGGACTTCCAGTATAGGAGGCATTGCACCTCAACTCCAGGGGGTCCCCTTCCAACGTGGTGACCTGAGCTTCGGGTTGGGTCACTGTTTGTGCTCTTGTTCCCCCTGTAAAACCAAGGCAATAGTCAATAAATAGGCACAGACATCCGCTGCAGACGGTTTTATTTGCAAATGAGATAGCAGCAGATCGATAACAGTGAAATAGAATGTTACTCACTCATTGAGAAGAGCATCAAAGTCACTAGGGCAAAGAAGAACATCATGGCTGAGCAGCAAGGAAGCTAAGGCTCCTGCAATACCCAGAGGTGGGAAAAGTGTCACTCAGAAATTCTGAATCCAGAGAAACTGGATTCTGGATGAAAAAAAGACACTGGTTCTCTAGGGCTCCAGGTTATTGTAGGACAAGGGACCATATGCAAGTGGCCCTATTTCATAAAATCTGGTTGCTTTCTGGCTTTTAATCCTTCTCAGTAGTCACTGCAATAGCAGTAGTATCAGTCTTAGACTGGGCACCTGGATGAAGACAGGCAGCTCTTACCAAGTGAGCATTTTGTGACTTCTCATCCTTTATAAGTCATTCAGCTTGAACACCCCTGCCCTCTGGAGTCCGTACAAAGAAATAGAGGCAATTACCTGAGGGATCTAGTAAGGGAAATTTCCATTACACTCATCAGATTGTAGTCTATGTACAGGGATTTCACATAATCCTAAACCCAGTTCTTCTGGTAACTATGAAGATGAGCTCACCAATATTTAGCAGCCCTTCAATCATATCTCTAGTACTTGTTATGAACCAAGAATTGTATGAGGTACTGAAGAGTCAACTATTTATAGCAATTCTGTGATGGAAAAGAACTGGAAATTGCAGGAACACCCATCAGTTAGGGAATAGCTGAACAAACTGGTATGTGATTGGGATAAACTACTACTGTGCTATAAGAAATGATGACCATTTGTCTATCATATAATTTAACCAAAATGATGAGGTAAGTGAAGACATAAGAAACTATACCATGAAAGGTATTAATAAAAGGACCTAGTGACGTTGAACTTGGAAATCCAACTATCATCCATAAAAAGGCAGATCTTTTGTCCCTTGTGATACTAATGCAGTATCTGGGGTCTCAAGCCTCCCAAATCTAGCATGAAACTTTTTCCAATCAGTGCTTCTTTGTGGCAGAATTTCTCATTCATTTTGTGAATTACCCACTTTCTGAGAAAATTCACATAGACACCTAAGGTCCTGTGTCTTATAGTTGGTATCAATTAGTAAGCCTCCCTTTTGGCATTCCTTATATTATACATAATATTCTCCGTGTTAGCAGACTCTGCAGATTTTTGTGAGCATTTTTCTCTCTTCCTCATTTTTAGTTTAAAAGCTTTCTGATTATATTGCCAGGCTCCAGGCAAATGATTTTTTTTCTGAAATTTTGTAGGCATTATTTTATTCGCAGTCAGAAGTCCAACATTCCTATATAATTAAAGAAGCCAAATCTCATTCTATGACACTATCTTTTTCACCAGCTGTTCATTCTTCAAGTCTGTTTTATCATCAACTGATACAAATGATGAAAATGCCACACATACTTGGTACATCTTCAATTTCTTGCTCAGGACTTCATAATACTTAATAACCTCTCCAAAGTCTTCCTTGTGGTATAATTTATGCTCATGTTAATCAAGAAAAGTGGGTGATGGTCATTAATTTTGGCAAGCCTCAGAAGACAAATGCGGGTGTTGGTAAGACAGCAACTTTCTATTGTTTGTCAAGTCTACAATAGAGTAGAGAATCATCATCTACTATCATTTGACTCTACCTTCATTGTTTATTACTGCATGACATCCAACATTTGCATGCTGGATTCACATTATGTTTAGAGCACAAGTAACTGCTTTCCTCTAAGGCGGTAAGGCTCCCTCCTCATCAATAACAAATGCCCCAAATTTTATATAGCTTCAAAGTTTAGTTGTCTTTCTTGTTTTCCTTCTCTGTTTCACATTCTATAAATCTCCACAGTTTTTTTCATAATATTTTTGTCTTCTCTAGTTATCTTTTACCTGCATAAGATTAAACAAGACTTTCCTATTTCCTTTGTTCTAAAACTAAAGGTTTTTCAAAAATACTGGTCTATCAGAGCTGTCACTTTTTAAATAAAATTTAATTAAAAACTGACCATCGTGTCTCTCTCCATTATTGAGAGAGATACCATTTTATTGCTCAATCTGGGCTTTTTATCTTACCCCATGCATTTAGGCTCAATTTGGAAAAAAAGTTTTAAATTCCCTCATCATTCCAAAAGTTGACAAGGCAACAATCCTATCCAGTGTGAAACCATCTTGAAACAGTCACAGCTTATCTTTCTTCATTTTCCCAAGGCTATCTAAATGTGTTCAGCATCTTTGACAGTCCCTATCATTGAGTGTCTCACAGCACAGTATTACCCATCATCCTCAGTCTCTTGTACTTGGTGGATGAACAGATAAGAGCTGCCCTGCTGTGATTCTGCATTGTTCCTTCTGAGTGGAATGTGCACCAAAAATAATGATTCTTTACATACAATATGTAATGGGCTGAGGTTTGAGTTGATGCACTGAGGTCCCAAGTATGTGAGGCTAAATAGTAATTGGACTATACCCTATTAATATACATGATTGGATAAAGAATGGCCCCTGCCCACTCTCCGTGCAAGTCCTGATGTGTTGTATAGGAAATGACGATTTTGGTGGGTGGAGGCAGAGAGAGACAGGAAGAGAAGCTGGGGGAGATTGGGCCTGGGTTCGGGACTTCTAGCTGCTGGTCGTGTGGCTGCTGGTCTAGCTGGCTTCTTGACTCAGCTGCACACATTGCTATCGCCGATTCTCTTCCACCTCCGATCCTTCTTCACTGAGAATAAAGACTGACGATTTTCCCCTAACCTCAATTCCTGACTCCTACTGATTTTTAAAATACGCCATCTTCACAACAATAGATAATGGGTTGTGAATAAACCAGGAAAAACATGTTTTTTCAGTCACAAAGTAATTGTAGCATATTTTCACCAAAACCCTTTCAATGAACACCAAGGTTCAGGACTGAGGGACTTTGTTCTGGATCTCTATAGTTGTAAATAAATATAGACAAATAAACTCTTGTGTTCTTATAAATCCTAGTAACTCAAGATAAAGAATATTAAGTTAAATACAATCCAAAGATGATCAATCCTCCCTGGTTATTAAAAATTATTATCTCTAGTTGGAGGAACCTGGAGAGGAACTCAGAACTCCCATAAAATAGTCTCCTGTATGTCATATTTGGACGTAATAGAGGAAGGAAGATGGACTTTATCCCCAGCACTTGAGTATGAGGTACAGCAGGAATCTGAGTGGCAATACCTACATATACTTCAGCCTCTCACCCACTTTTGTTTGCTCTCTGTACCAAGGACTCAGTCACCAAAACATTTATTAAAGAAGCAATGGACAGTTAAGAAGACACAGATGATTTGTGGTCCTTTGTAAAAAGAAATCCTAAATTATGTTGTGGGTGAATGTGTGCTTATCCATTTTGCCCTACAAATATCAGTGTATAAAGTGGTTGCATGAGATGGGAGGCAGAGAGTAGGGTGTCTAAGAGGGAAGTGGACTGAGTGTGGTCTAATGGAAAGAAATTGTGTTCAAATGAGAACCCAGAAAACCTGTATTGGAATTGCAATTCTGCCAGTGTGAAGTTGTTAGAACTTAAAGAAATTATTTCACCTTATTTTTTCAATCTGCAAAATGGAGATAATAAAAATAGCACATCACTTATGCCACATTCTATGTTTCATGAGTTGATTTCCTTACCATAGCCCCAAAAAGAATATGTAGCCTAGGGATGTGTGGAGTCAAGAAATATTTTATGGTTCCTTAGTTGTTTCCTCTCAAAAACCCTGTGAATCAAGGAATATATATGCCAAATCCTAAGATTAATGCAAGGATTTGTGGGTCTGTGTATATTTATTTTACATATGGGGAATTAGACTCAAAAGATGTCTTACCCAAAGCATAAACATCAAAAACAAATTCAGGTCTTCTAATTGTAAAATAAGCATTCTTTTTACTCTACCACCTATACTACCTAGCATCCAAAATCAAGAAAAATAGTTTATGAGGAAGTACTTTAAAAACTATAGAAATGTCATACAAATATCTATCTCTTTCTCACTCATTTCTCTATCCCATAAAAATTTCTTTATTTTGCTTTTATTAACTAACATTCCTCTGTAGTTCAAATTGTAGACTAAAAAAATAAGAATAATAACGAATAGGAGTGGAATTTATGAAAATACAAATCCACTGGGGAATTGAGGAGATTAAAATAGCAAGTCATGAGAAATGAGTGAACCAAAGATGGACAAAGTGACAGAGAGAGAGACAGACATACAGACATCACACTATCTTGTGATGCAAATCTAGAGACAGTTCAGTTCCCTTTCTATTCAATTATGAGTTCAGGCTAACTTCTAGCTTGTGAAAAAAAAACTTTATTCAATTGTGGTAATTGGGAGAAAATCTTACTACATTATTTGAATCTAGCCCTGCGTGGGAAGTTGGACCATCACTACCTGCTGCTTAGAGACTCTTAACTAAAGACTTACATTATGTTGACCAGAAACCTAACCAGATTCAAAGATTGATGCAAGGAGTTTTTTCACAGTTGTACATTTCAAGCAAGACCATATGTCTCATCTGAAAACTGGCCTTAAACCAGTCAATCAGTTATTGCTTCTGTGATCCTTTAATTGTTTTCAGACACTTGGGAGGAATGGAATACCTCTTTTTCTAAATTCAGGAAATTGCATCTTTTCAGTCTCCTCCTCTAATCCTTCATCCAATTAGAAATCAGATTATCTAATATTATATTGTTTCCTTTTAATTAATTGGTCTTATTTGTTTAATTGTTTTTAATGTATGAAAATGTCTTCCCCTGTATTTAGGGTATAGTGTTAAGCTGAGAAAGGGGCCTGTTCCCGATTTGTAAGAAAATCCGTATGCATTGATTAATAAATGCTCAAAAGTTCAAACCTTTGTTCTCTCAGTCATTTTATCTTTCACCTCAACATGCTGCTTTGCATAATTGGCTCTCTTAATAAAATATGATGAAAGAGTATAATCAAAAAAGTTTAAGTGGTGTACTTGAGAGATTTATACCATCAAGATATCACATAAAGCTAAATTGAAATCAGATGTAGAAGTTGAAGCCAGATCTTTCCTGACTCCAAATTGAGCACTCTTTCCAAAAAATATACAGACAGATAAACACAGTTGGACAGAGTGACAGAGAGAAAGCCAGACATACAGACATATAGAAACATAAAAATACAGATAGACAGATCTCATAAAAAGGTAGAAAGTCCCAAGTCTCCTACTTCAAATTTTCTATAACAGTCTAATCTAGGCATTTGGTGAACATGCTTAGGGTTCCTGAAGTGCCAAGATTTTTTCCTTTGCTTGTATTCTCTGTGAGAAGAAAACCTGAAACTTAGTAGTTACAGGATTTCTGCTGTCAAGAAAATACTTTCCTTTTTTTGCATTTGTATCTTTGGTACTTTCTCTGTGGTTTTTGTTAATAAACCATTCAATATGGCTAGATCTATAGTCATCCAGTCAAGACTCTAGAAGTGTAATGGGCTGAGGTTTGAGTTGATGCACTGAGGTCCCAAGTACATGAGGCTAAATAGTAATTGGGCTATACTCTATTAATATACATGATTGGATAAAGAATGGTCCCTGCCCACTCTCCATGCAGGTCCTGTTGTGTTATATAGGAAATGACGATTTTGGTGGGTGGAGACAGAGAGAGAGACAGGAAGAGAAGCTGGGAGAGATTGGGCCTGGGTTCCATACTCCTAGCTGCTGGTCATGTGGCTGCTGATCTAGCTAGCTTCTTGACTCAGCTGCACACATTGCTATCGCCGATTCTCTTCCACCTCCGATCCTTCTTCACTGAGAATAAAGACTGACGATTTTCCCCTAACCTGAATTCCTGACTCCTGCTGATTTTAAAATACACGGTCTTCACATAGAAGGAAGGTTATTGAACAAATTAACATAAAAGGAAAGTGGGAAAAGATATTTTTATGAACATTCTAGAATTCAGAATATCCACTCAAATAGCAAAGGTAGGTGAGAAGATAGAGAAATCTAATTTTCCTTAATTTACTCTTCTATTCAAGAACCTAAGATCTCAATCCATGTGAGCTAGCTGTGGGATAGGCCCAAGACTATAGGAAAGTCTGGGACTAACTGACCTTGCCTAATGGCACAGATAACACACATTTGTATAATACTTTATGGTTTAACATGTAATTTCTTCACAATATCTGTGGAGATCAGTAATATAAGTATTCCATATTTTACCAGAGAGAAAACCTACTCCTAGAAGTTTAGTTCTTTGACTATCTAATGACAAAGACTCATACCCAAATCTCCTGACTTCATTTTTATTCTTTTACCATTGTACCATCCTTGGCTATGTATTGTCATAACTCCCCATACTATATTCACTTCATAATCCATATTGGACTGTTTTACACCAGAATTTTTCATGGTTTTCCATGAAAACCCCTATCCTATCCTACTCTTCCCCTGCTTAAACAATTCCTATTCCTTCTCTTCTTTCTGATGGACTCTAAAACAAAAACAACTATAGTTAGAATGATTTTTTAAAATATACTGGTTAAGGCTTAAAAAGATATAAATTCAAATAAAATGCTACTCCTCTCTATCTCCCCATCCATGAGAACAACTGGAAATCCTAAATCAGAAAAGATGTCTTTTAGATCAATGAAAATTCTACTAAAATCTCAGTCATCCATTTCCCATTGGCTGAGTCTTTATGCCTTAGATAGGAAAGAAATCAAACAAATGATAACCTTGAGAAAGAACATTTTTCCTCTTTGGAGGGATACCAATTCATGCTACATATAAACAAGTGCACTTCTACCACATTAATTATTTTTCCATTTTCTATCAAGGAATAAGACTATGCTTTTTCATTGAGAAAAGATCATCAAGAGTGGGATCATCAAGGAAAAATACTTCATGTTTTATTTCATGCTCTTTTTGGACCTAAAAGGAGAAGAAACAGAGAAGAAATTGTCAGGGTTAAGTAAGACAATTTGACATCCTAACAATTGAGAAGGCAGGAGAGGACATTGAAATGTAAGAAAGAGCCAGAATGAGATCATATCACCATGAGATTTTACATTGATTTATATTTGTTAATAAAGAATCCCAAAGTATCTGTTATTAAAGAATTTAGCAGGACATTAAGAATTGATTGGGCAACCTGCATTCCTAGTGAGTGAAGAAACAGCAAGTCCTTGGTTGAGCTTCCTGGAATGCAATGATTTTAAATCCAAAGGTCTATGTTAAAGTTCCATTCACTTCATAGGTGTGTGACCTATTCTTTCTGAGTCTGATAGTTTCAACATATATTAGGAAACTGAGACATAGATTTACTTAAATGGAATATATGAGTTTATGTCCATGTGTGCTCCTCATATGTTCTTAGGTATATTTATTTCCACTGTGCTCAGAGAATAGCCCACCCTCTCATTGACAAAACTAAGACCCAGAAAAATTAAATGAGTTGTTCAAGATTACATAGGTAGTAAGCAGCAAATTTGGGAATGGAATCCAAGTCCTCTTATTTGAGAGGTAGTAATCTTTCCACTGCAACAGAAATATGAATCTCCTTTTTCTCTTCTTTCTAACTGTCCCAGAAAGTTTGATTCGTAACAACTTCTCAATTCTGTAACCCCCTTTGATGTAGATATTTCACCTTTTAAAAAAGAAAGAATAAAGCATGTACTTCTGTCCTGGATGCTAGAGCCCAAGTTACAAGATTTACATACAGGATACATGTACCTAAGGGAACAATGTTCTTGTACAGTAGAGATGGGTGCCAGAGTCCTTGGGCTGAAATTCCCAAGGAGCTTTGCCATTTATTCTTAGTCAGAATTGCTTTTACTTTTCTCTTTATCTTTTCAACCCTCTCTGAAAACATAGGAAATAAAAATTCAGGGTCTTCTCCAGGATTATGCATGTGTTACCCCAAGCTTTTACAAGTTCCCAATGAGTATCTACAAATCAATGTGATGATTTTTCCCTCCTGAATGTGTAAAGATGAAGGATTCTGCTCCACCTGATCTTGACCACTTTCCCCTGTTGAGAAACAAATAGGATATTGATCATCAGATTATTCCTTCCCAGAATTTACATTTTACTTTCACAGTCACCAGAGAGATTCCTAGAGGAGCCAGACTGAGCTTCTATTCTATAGACAATTTCATCCAAACCCATTCCAGAAATACGCAATTCAAAGCCCAGCTGAAGCCACAGGAGCATTGATGAGATTGTCATAGGATGTACCATTCCCCAGTTTCACTGAGCAATCAGTTCTCAAACCCAGCAGGCTGACTGAGAATCCCAATCAAAGGAACTGTTTTTACTGATTACTTTGTCTTTTGTTCCAGCAAATACAAGAGTCTCAATGACTGCCAACCAACTGGAGGCAAGTCTTATTTTTCCTTTTCAATTGGATTACTTCTTCCAAATATAGATAAGCTATAAGAATTCATGATCTGAAGTAATCTTGGAATTACTGCCATCATGAGGCTATTGTAACTCTATTACATCTCAATTTATGGATATTGTCTGAAGACATCTATAATCAGGGAATTTTTTTAATGGTATCAAAACCAGTCAAACCAGCTCCTAATCAAAGGATATATAATAACATAATGGTAGTTGTATAACAGGCACATCTAAATAGGACTATATTTCTCAGAATGTGTGGGCCCAGAGTGTTTGCTCATTTAAAATTTCCCTTCAGATACATTTTCCCGTCGAATTTTGTGCCAATGGTATAGCTCAGGACTGGGTTGAAGAAACTTCTAGGAAGATAATGAAATTTTAATGTAGGTTTTATGTTAGGGTTTTGGACTATGTAAAAAGACTTGAAAGGCTAAGTAGCATCCAAGAAGTCCAGAGTTTCCTTGGTTTCACAGAGTAAGAAGAGAAGATCTTTGAGTTATCATGGAGTTGCAAAGATCAGCAAGTGATTCCAGCATAAAGTATTGTGAGAGTCAAATTCTGCATCCTTCATTTGGGGGTGGGGGACAAAAATTGGTCTTGGAGCTGCTTTCTCTCTTAGAGTGGTGTTTGCAACACACAGTATCTATCGTTTAATGGGTTTCAATTATCTAGATATGCAGATATGGGGAAAATAGTAAATTAGCAAATTATGAAAGATAGGTCAGGGGAAAGTACCTAGTACAGATAAAAGATGAGCCTAAAAGTCAGGGAAAAGGTAGGTTCAAGTCTTTTTCCAACACAAATTGTAGCTATGAGCAAGTAATTTGATTTCTCAGACCTCTAGGCAATTAAGTCTATAGGTCATTAATGAATTTTGGTCTGCAACAGTGCAAACAACTTCCACAAACCAATGAAGTTTCTAATACCAGTGAAGTCATAAATCTAGATGCTTCACTTTTACTGAAAACAGAGATTATTTATGTGTGCATATATATGTGTGTGTATACACAGCTATAGATATACATTTACATATCTGCATTTATATGCTTTTTTGTTTTTAATGCTTAATTTTCATATAAGAAATGTTACAATGTTACAAATTTGGGGAAGAGATTGGAACACAATAGAAATGCACCTGTATTAAAATAAGAAATACTACAGGAGACAGCAGATGAAGTCTCTGACATAGTAATATTTATTTTTTGTGATTGCCTATTGCTAAGGATCCATGTTCTTCTGGAAGCTATTTATTTAACTGATGATACTGCTTATTTTCTTGCCATAGCCTGCACTATAACACATTTATATTCAACAGTATTGATGCATTTTGAAGATTAAAAAAGTTTTGTGATAAAGTTATTTTAACCTAAAAAGAAAAAGAGAAGCAGTTACCAGCCAAATTCATCACCATGCCTAAGCAGTCATTTGCCTAGAGAGCAAATGTGAATGTAGTATTTAACTTGGATTCAAGAAACCTGGATTCAAATCTCATCTTTATCATTTAGAAGCTTTGTCATTATGGGCAAGTCACTTAGTCTCTCTAAACCTTAAGCTATCTTAAAGAAATATTGAGATGTAGGTTGTTGATGAAGGGATTGATTTTGCATACCTATCAATTATTGAGCATATGAGATATGTGTAAAAGATAACAACAAATGAGTTCTTGACTTCAAGGAACTTATATTACCCCAGAGGGTCATGGCATAAGTAAATACAATATAAAGCAAATACAAGGAAAGGAGAAAAAGTTAGATCCAAGAAGTATTCAAGGAATTTGAGAAGGGAGAAAACATCGATACTTGAGGGGATTGAAGAATGCCATATGGAAGAATTAGAAATTGAGCTGTCCCTTGAAGAAAGAGGAATACATTGATTCCTTTTCTAATAATTGTGCTAATTATAACACTGTGGCCAAGACACATTACCCAAACCAAAACTAAATATACAGGAACAAAGAGCATAATTCAATAATCTGTAATACAGGGAAGCTATCCACATGCTTAGTCAGAGAAAGGAAATTAACATCTTGCCTCCACAGAGAAGGATTTATAAAATTATGAATTAAATTTAAACAGAACAATCTCTTTTATGGCACAGCCTGGGCAGAATATAAGTATAGTTGTCACTCTGGGATACTTCCCAATTTTTGCAACTATTACAACCATCCTCCTTACCTCAAGAGATATCACAAAAACCATTAGAACCTCTTAAAAACTTGGATGATGATAATAATGACAATAAATATGATGGTGGTGGTGGTATCAGTGATGACAATGATGATGTTGATGGTGGTGATGAAATAAGAATCTGCAGAGCATAAAGATTAGAAGACTGATTTTAGAGTTTGGGAAACCTAAATTCAAGGGCTTTCTCTTAAGACACTCTGATTATGTGATCTTGAACAAATAATTTAATCTTTTGGTGCCCCTAGGCAACACTCTAACATTAGTCAGATCACAACTATGTGACAATTTTTCTATTAAGATTTCTCTCTGATGATTAAATCACAAGTTTTGTTCTAAATATGAAATAATGGTAGTAATATTAACTAGTGAAAGGTAATAAGACATAGTGGATAAACAATTGAGCTCATTGTCCAAAGGACTCCTATTCAACTAGTGCTAACACAAAATGACTGCGTAAGCCATCATTATATTAACAAATCATTTATTTTCTCAGTACTCCCAAATAGTTTCTGATTGGTGCTGCTAGAATTGCAGGGGTCTTTAGACTTTTTGTATGTGTCATAGATTCCTTTGGCAGTCTAGTGAAACCTATAGATCCCTCTTCAGAATAATGTTTTTAGTGCATGAGATAAAATACAGAATATTATAAAGGAAATTAATCATTTTGAAAAAAAGATGTCTTTTTTTCTATGCGAGCTTCACAGACCCCAAGCTAAAGACTTGTTATGTGAGAAAGAGCTTACTTATCAGTAGTTCTCTACATCAATGAAATTACAGGGAAGTCACAATAACAACAAAAAATGAAATAAAATAATTGACATTTGATATAGTGATATCTCCAGAACAACTCCTTTTTATCTTTAGCTTCGTTGCTAGTCCCAACATATTCTGAGCATTAGTTGTCCTGATACTCTTTTATAAAAGCATGCCATGGTCTTCTATTCATCCTTCTACCTGCCCTTAATTCTGTCTTTTATTGGTTTCTCCATGTATCCACATCAGTTTTTTCAGACAAAATCTATTCATTTTTCCTTTCATTGGAATTGTTTCCATAAGTGTCTACAGAATTGCATTATAGTGAGTTTTCCATTCCTCATGAACTGATTTCCCTTGCAGATTTTTATCTATCAAATTCATACCTAGCAATCCTTTTCAGTATGAGAATAATTACAGGTTCAGATATTTGCTGTATGAGCTTGGCTAAAGAACAAATAAGATAGAGGTATTATCTGTGTGATTATGACTAGATATATCCTCATTCTCAAGATGAGAAGTTTGAATTCAGAGAAGTTAAGTGATTTTACCAAAGTAACTTTGAGCCCTTAGAATTTAATGGCAAAGTTGATACTGGAAACCAGATTTCTTTCTTTTTAATTAAATTCGTTATTTATTTTAACTTTTTTTTGAGCTTCAAATTCTCTCTCCCTCTTACCCCTTTGAAAAGGCAAGAAATATGAAAACAATTATAAGTGTGAAAGCATGAAAAACATATTTGCATATTAGTCAGGTTAGAGACAGAAAAAGAAAGAAAAAGAAAAAAAGTATTTCATTCTACACTCAGAGTTCATCAGTGCTCTCTCTCTGGAAGTGGATAATATTTTTCATCATGGATCTTTTAGAATTATCTTGGATCATTGTATTGATCAGAATAGCTAAATTTTTCCCATTTGAACATCATGCTTTGGATGTGTTCTCTTCACTTTGCAACAGTTCATATAAGTCTTCCCAGTTTTTTCTGAAATGACTTTGCTTGTTATTTGTTATAGCACATTATAATGTTCCATCAGAAACAGTAGTACTACAACTAGTTCAGCCATCACCCAATTAATTGATGGCATCCCCTCAATTTCTAGATGTTAGCTACCACAAAAAGAACTACTATAAATACTTTCATACATATACATCCTTTTTTACTTTGATCTATTTGAGATGAAGACATAATTGTGGTATTACAAAGTCAAAGGATGTAGACAGTTTTATAATCCTGTAGGCATAATTCCAAGTTGTTCTTCAGAATGATTGGATGAGTTCACAATTTCACCAACAATGTATTTAGAATCCTGAATTTACTATATTTCCTCCAGCTTTTGTTATTCTTTCCTAACATGTTAAACAATATGATAGGTATGTGATATCACGATGTTGTTGTAAATATGCAATTCTTACTGGAAACTGAGTGGATGCCCATCAGCTGGAAAATGGTTGAACAAGTTATGGTATATGAATGTTATGGAATATTATTGTTCTGTAAGAAAAGATCAGGATGATGATTTTAAAGAGGCTTGGAGAGATTCACATGAATTTATGCTAAGTGAAATGAGCAGAAGCAGGAGATCATTGTACACAGCAACATCAACATTATGCAACGATCAGTTCTGATGAATGTAACTCCTTCCAAAAATGAGATGATTGATGCCAGTTCCAATGATCTTCTGATGAAAAGAGCCATCTACACCCAGAGAAAGGACTGTGTGAACTGAATATAGATCACAACATAACATTCTCACTCTTTCTGTTGTTCACTTGCATTTTTTCCTACTCATTTACTTTCCTTTTTGAAATAATTTTTCTTGTGCACAAGAGAATTGTATGAATATGTTTACACATATTGGATTTAACATATATTTTAACATGTATAACATATATGGGATTGCTTGCCATCTAGGGGAGGGGTGGGGAAAGGGAAGGAAAATCTGAAATACAAGGTTATGCAAGAGTCATGTTGAAAAATTACCCATGTATATGTTTTGAAAATAAAAAGCTTTAAAATAAATAAATATGCAATTCTTTAATCAATAGTGATTTTGATAATTTTTTTCATGTGATTGGATAGCTTTGATTTCTTCTTGTAAAAACTGCCTGTTCATATCCTTTGACCATTTATGAAATGGAAAATAGCTCTTACTTTCATAAATTTGGTATAGTTCCTTATATATATGAGAAATGAGATCTTTATCAGAGAAATTTGCTGTAAAAACATTTTCCCAGTTTTCTGCTTTCCTTTTGGTCTTGACTGTATTGGTTTTGTTTCTGTAAAAATGTTTAAATTTAATGCAATCCATTCTTAACCTAGCATCAAAGAAATATTGTTATTCCTATATTTCAAATATAATTTATTTCCTTTTTTAAACTTATGTACTTTCTTTTATTCATTTGAAACCATTATCTGAGAAAGGTTTCATAGATCTTACCACCCTGCTTGTCTTTGATACACATTTTAAAAAAGGTTAAGAATCCCTGTGGTAATGTTTTAAGTATATGACTTCCACTTGACTTGATTTTAAGAACTGAGTGGTGTGATGAATGACATCTGCATTTTTAGCAGTGGTGAAGCCATGTGTAATGAGAGGTATAAAGGTAAGATACACTATGAGGTGTTCATAGCACAAATACTTCAATAATATTATAGTACCTAATATTTCAATTTCTTGAATTTCAAAGCTAAGAAATAGTTTTTTTTTTTGCTAACTTGGCATATTTTATTCATTATAATATAACAAGGGAGGGTAGAGGGGAATATCCTAGTATATTGTCAACAGCGTGATGGAATCCTTAATAATCTTCTACTTTTTAAAGTATTTCTGGTTTATGCTATCATACCAGATCCATTCCTTCACTCCAAGCCTTCTTTAATTATCAAACAGTATTCATTGCTATCCACCAGGTCCTTTCCAGAGCATAGAATCAGGATTCCAGAGAATTCTAGATTTCTGCCATCACTCACCTTAGAATCTTGCATAATCCCTACTGGGCAAAAGATAAGAGTAACCTGAAGAGTCCTCCATAAACTCAAGCAAAGTGAAATGTGCTGTATATAAGTAATAGCAATGTTCTAGGGTGACTAGTTGTAAATGACTTGGCTTCTCAGCAGTAGAATGATCCACAACTGCTCTGAAGACTTATGACAAAAAATCCTATCCATACTCAGAGAAGAAAATGATTGTGTCTGAATACAGATTGAATCATACTCTCTCTCTCTCTCTTTTAATTCTGTTTTTCTTGAGGACTTTTTTATTAGGGTAGGGGAGATATGGTTTTTTTCACAACATAACTTTTATGGAAATGTTTTACATAACTTCACATATGATTTCTTAATGGGGCTGGGGCTAGGATTAAGGGAGAGAATCTGGAACTCAGAAGTTAAAAAAAAAAAACAAATGGAAAATATATAAATAAGCATCATGCAAGCTAACCTTTTCCTTCCCTTGTTTGGGTGGTCTTCATTTCTTATCACCATCCCCAAGACATCTCTGCCATTTCATGTAATAGGATCTGAGTCAAGGATAATATACTTCAAACAATACTTCACCTTTAATACAATCCTTCCCATCTCTATGATTTCTTCACTCTCTTCCTTCTCAATGTCATCATTATTCTTTGCATTTTCCTTTCTCCCCAGTGCCCTAGTCCTTCCTTATCTGCTCCCCAATGTCAGAATTTCAACTTCCTGTGGGTAAAAGAAAATCTGTTTTGGCACGTCTTCCACAGTATCAGGTGAATATGGAGCCATTTTACCTCTTTGCCTACTATTCATCTAAATATCCATCAGTTTATCTCCAAATGGCAATCACACTTAGGTTGTTTTCTCTTCTTTCCTCCACCTATTAGAATCTATGGCTTCCTTCAAAACCCTGTTGTATACCATTTTCTATAGGAGACCTTTCCCAGTGTTCCTAGCTAATGATGTCTTTCCCTCTAAGGCTACTCTCCATCTTGTATGCATCTAATTGTGTGCATGTTGTCTCCTCAGAATGCAGGTTCCTTAAGGACAGGGATTGTTTTTGCTTTTCTTTGCATGAAACTAGTGCTTTGCATAGTGGTTGACCTCTTAACAAATCACATAATAAATTATTGTTGATTAGTTGATTAATGCAGAATACAGGTGAAAAAGGAAGAAATCTATTATGTGTTATGAATTTCCTCATCAAGCTAAATCATCTACCCACCCATTAGCTCCATCTCTAAAGTCACAGATCAAACTGTAGAAAGAGGTTTCCAAAATTCAGGGCTGGACTAGTGATTGATACTTACTTCCTATATAGATGGTGAAGTTATTAAGATCCATCAAGAATGAATGAAGTGGGGCAGCTAGATGGCATAGTAGATAGAGCACAGCCCTGGACTCAGGGAGACCTGAGATCAAATTCTACCTCAGACACTTAACACTTCCTAGCTGTGTGACCCTTGGCAATCACTTAACCCTAATTGCCAGACCAAAAAAAAAAAAAAAAAAAAAAGGAATGAATAGCCTCTCTCTCTGCTGTTCAACAGCTTCTTAATTTTTAATGTTTTCATAGGCAGAATCATGTACTTAATACTTGGAGTGTCAATAAATTCATACCTCTAAATATGTGGTCAACACTCCTTACGCATCCTTTTAAAGCAGAGTAGTACATAGCTGAGATTCCTGTTTAGACAAAGATTTTCTTATGTTAGTCTGAAAATGCCTATTTTAGCTCTCCTATATTTAGTCTATAATTCTAAGGAAGAGATATAGAGCTTCACTGAAATTATTGACATACTAAAACAACAGGGTAAGAAATTAACTTATAAGTTAAAATCAATGGTGTCCCGTCAGAATAGGTAACTTGACCTTCTACTTGAATCACTAAATTTCCTTTGGTGCTTCCTGGATAAAGATATAGTGTTTTATTTGACATGTTCAGAGCCACATTGTTGTGATAATAAGTTAAGGAACATCCTTAACTAGCAACAAATAACATTTAGAGTTTAAAATTTGATTTTTCTGATCAAAGATCAACAAGATTGCAATCACTATGGCAGAATTAGAAATTATAGTGAGACCTGTAGAAAGACAATTATATACATTTTTTTTCCTCTCAGGTCTAGTCTTTCCCTCTCAAGAGATACAAATGAGAAAAGCATCTTTGCTCCAAATGGGAAAAATTGGGTTCCCACCTCCTTTGTTCATTCTGGAATTGATGTTATGGTCTTGATTTTTAAAAAAAATTGGATCTCTGTATAATAAAATGCTGCACTACCAAGGCTAGACCTGGTCTCTGGGTGAGTCCCCCCCTACAAATTATAGTGGACAGAGGGTGTGATCAGAGTAAAAAATTAAATTTTCACTGAAAAAACATGTCACATAAACTTCTGTGTTGGAAAGGATCTAGCCTAAAGGATTTGTGCTGGGAAGTAGCCTCCTCTTGTGAATGAGAGAACAAATACTTGAGGAAGATTTTTCCTTGCACATCTAACATACTTATTTTCAATTCCAGTAAAATAGTTTACCATGTGCAAAACAAGGGAAGTGGAAACAGTAAAGTGATCTTGCTTCTGTTAAAGCTTTGAGAAAATGAATGCTAGTCAGTAAAGCCACACAATAGAATGTATTTATATTTCCTTATACCTGGAAGAACTTTCTTGCTTGTACATTTTTTTTAATAGAAACCACTGGCATTGATTGTGTGATCTCTAGTGCCATAGAAAAAATAATTGAGACGGATTCAAATCGGTCTTAGTCATTTTTAACTAGGTGTCCATGAAAAAATAAGCCTTTAAACCTATCAAAAATCTCAATTTCCTTATTTGCAAAATGGAGGAAATAATATTTACTGTCTCAGTTGTGGTTCCACATCTGGTACACTAGACCATTCAAACCCTGAGATTAAAAGATTAATTTATTTAAAAGAAATATTCAAAAAGCCTCAGGTAGAAGCAATTCACAAGTCAATAAAAGTAGTACATAAAGAGATAAAAGTAAATAAAAATAGTCATAAGGAAAGCTCCCTGGAGTTCAGCTATCAGCAGAATCCCAGAGCTAATTTTATATATTCCTTCTCCAAAATACCCACAGCTGGATTCTAGGCCAATATACTTGAGGCAAGGTTAACTCAAACCAATACAAGTTTACTCCACATTGTTTTGTTTCCCAACAGCTCCAGTTGGTGGTATATACATTAAATCAAACCACCCCCTTTCCACTAAAATTCTAGCTCCCAACAAATTTAATCTCTGCTTTGCCAGGTGGTAGTGAGAAAAAGAAGCTTGTTAATCTTGAAAGTTATGTCAAGTTGAATTACTATTGTTATTACTTGTTTATTTTCCAATTTAGTTCCCGTTAATTTTATCAGTCACTTCTTATTATTTTACAAAATTTCATCTCCTGCTAAGTTCTATGAAACTTCAAACAGAAATATACAGAATGAAGATGGTAAAGCAAGCAGACTAGAATCCTATTTTAAGACATTTCCATTCCTTTGGGAAGAATTAGGACAAGGACAGATATAGACCAAGTCCTTGACTCATTGGTATAGCCCAAGTTAAAAAAAGGTACAAGAAAGGATTGAAAAGAACTGAATTTTACTGGTGTCTGATAAATGGAGAAAGTAGTTATAGCAAGATCAGGTTAATTATTTAAAGCAATCTAGCCAATTTTTCATGACGCCATGCTATGAAGCTATCTATTTGAATGGAGAAGAGGAATTCCATTCTTGTCCAATAAATTCATTTTTAAAATTTATTGAAAACTACATATATATATATATATATATATATATATATATAAATCATAGATAAGAATATGAAAGTAGAAGGGAAAATACAAAGGTAAGGTAGGATATGATACAAAATGTTTAAGAGCTGGTTCCAGTACTGGACATAAAGTATTTTAACTTTTTAAAGAAAAAATAGAAACTACTGTGAAATAGCTTCTGTAAGACACCACTCAGAAGCAGCCAAGGACAGAGGAAAAATAAGAGCAATTAAGGTTGCAAAGCAATGCTACATTGAGGTTACTTTTGCCTCTTTTCTTTTTCAATTAAATTTCCTTTATTTTTAATTTATTGAATAAAACAAGCATTTCTATAACATAATTTAATTAAAATATAATTATACATGAAATTATAAATATATTAGATACAATTTGCTATTCTTTCTAAAACATATAATAAAGTTATCATGTAAATTTCTTTTCTCCATTTTTTTTCTTCCCTCCCTTCACCCACATCACCCTACACATTGTGGCTACCATTAGACATAAATATATATATATATATATATATATATATATATATATAATATAAAATATTCTCCACATATTTCTATTTGTTAAATCTTTCTCTGGATGCAGATAACATCTTTTTCATTCATCCCTTATTTGTCTATTTATAATAGTCAAAATGACTTACTAGCTTAAAGTCATTTTTTTTTTTTTGC
Source organism: Sarcophilus harrisii (assembly GCF_902635505.1). Taxonomy (NCBI): domain Eukaryota; kingdom Metazoa; phylum Chordata; class Mammalia; order Dasyuromorphia; family Dasyuridae; genus Sarcophilus; species Sarcophilus harrisii. The sequence goes on along the minus strand of NC_045427.1, from coordinate 492,517,110 downwards.
TTTTAGTCTTTTTTTTATTTTTTTATTTTTTATTTAATAGCCTTTTATTTACAGGATATATGCATGGGTAACTTTACAGCATTAACAATTGCCAAACCTCTTGTTCCATTTTTTCCCCTCTTCCCCTCTTACCCCCCCCCCACATGGCAGGATGACCAGTAAATGTTAAGTACATTAAAATATAAATTAGATATACAATAAGTATACATGACCAAAACGTTATTTTGCTGTACAAAAAGAATCAGACTCTGAAATATTGTACAATTAGCTTGTGAAGGAAATCAAAAATGCAGGTGGGCATAAATATAGGGATTGGGAATTCAATGTAATGGTTTTTAGTCATCTCCCAGAGTTCTTTTTCTGGGCATAGCTGGTTCAGTTCATTACTGCTCCATTGGAAATGATTTGGTCGATCTCGTTGCTGAGGATGGCCTGGTCCATCAGAAATGGTCATCATATAGTATTGTTGTTGAAGTATATAATGATCTCCTAGTCCTGCTCATTTCACTCAGCATCAGTTCGTGTAAGTCCCTCCAGGCCTTTCTAAAATCATCCTGTTGGTCATTTAAAGTCATTCTTAAAACAATATTGCTGTTATTATATATAATGTTCTAACTACCTTACAAGATTCTATATGACTACTTTTCTGAACTTATTTTTCTGTTCTTTGACTTATCAACTATCTTGGCTTTCCTTTTTGTTTGTTCTCCTGTGTGAAACTACATAATATGGCTACTTATCTTCTGATTTAAAATCTTGGTATTTGACAGTGCTTCTGTTTTTAATATGGTAAAAGGCAGCTACTCAAATGAAATTTTAAAAGTTGTTAGCTCCCTTAGCTATGTGAATTTGGGGGAGACACTTAACCTAATTTTTATTTATAAAATGAGAATTACAATTCCACCCTGATGAGTTCTTAAAAGTGACATGGAGATCAAATTAGATTTCTGTGAAAGCTCTTTGCAAACTTAAAAATCCCATGATCAGAGTAACTCCCACAGGGTCCAATTCATTTTCCATATCATAAAGGCATGGGAGAGGAATGATAGCAGTAAAAAGGTAAGAAAATTACAGCCATAATGATATATGAAAGGGATTCTATGCCCCAAGAACACTACAGGAACTAAAAGTTTGATAAGAACCCTGAAACCCTGGCAAATTGGGATCTGACAATATTGCTGATTAAATAAGTGTCCTGGTGGGATGAGGATGAGGAGGATGACAATGACAGCAGTGGTGGTGGTGGTAATAATGATGATGATGATGACAATGACATCAATAATGATGGAAAATAATAATTTCATACGTATAGCATTTTATAGTTTACAAAGTACTTTCCCCTATCACAATGAATAAAATATCAAGGTACTATATACATGTCTAATAGGTGCATTATTATGCCTATTATATGTATTATCCATGTGATATAGAGGTCACATGGCTAATAAGAAGCCAACTTAAACCCAGACCTTGTAATTCCAATTCCAGTGTTCTAATTCATATCTCCATATAGGGTAGCTTTTTGCTGAGCTAAAGGGGACAAAACTGAGAAGTATATGATGATTATATCAAGGAAGATTATGGAAGATAACAAGAGGGCTATGTTCTAAAATCATAGCCACAAGAAAGAAATTAAATCTAATTTTTAAAAAATGGACAAGAAGGGAGTTAACTCTACCATTAGTAAATCCTCCATGAACCTCATACCTGAAGCTCAATCTCAATTCATACATGATATAGATATTGAAGTGTTCTAAAAAAAATACTATAATGAATGGCAGGAAAATAAGATTTTATTCTTATCACTACTAATAACTAGGTATAACCTTGAGAAATTTTTTAAAAATTTTTTAATATTTAATCAATTTTCTTAACTGTAAAATACGAGACTTAGACAAGATGACTTTTAAAATTCTTTCTCAGTAGGATTCTGGGGAGATGGCATAATAGGTCAGAAAATTCCAAACTCCCCAGATTTCCCCCACAAACAAAACAAAATTGCACCTCAGGACAAACATAGATCAATGGAAAACAAATAAGACTTGGAGCAGAACAAGGGTCCTCCTAGGTAACTGGGAAGACCAAAGAAAGACTCCCAGGACCAAGGTTTAATTGGTATGAAATGTAAACATCACCCGGCTAACTCCACTAAAACCTGCAAACTGGGAGCACTGAGGCTATTTGGGTTTGGAGGTAGGCCCCCTACAAACCACAGGAAATTTCACCTGGACAGGCTGGGGAGGCAATGGTCTGATTCCAAGAAGATTGAGGGAAACTGCTGATAAGAAATGCCAGGTCTAACTGTGTTTCTGAGATATCCCCGAGCAAAAAGGAATCACTGCACTTGATGAATACAGAAGCAATGGGGCAGGAATGATGCTAGCTGTGGGCACTTGTAGGAAGATGGAGTTCTTGATTTGGGATTCCAAGTCAAAGGGGAAAACTAAGTTAGAGGTATCCTTCTTCTCAGTCCACTGTTAGAGGTATTTACATAAATAGTTCTCATTTTTAAAAAAATGAACAGGCAAAGGAGAAAGAATCCAATCATAGAAACTTATTATGGGAATAGGGAAAGCTGGGGGTTATCTACAGAGAAGAGTGAAGTTTAAAAAAAAATCTCGTCTACCCTAAAAATTAATGTTAATTGTCTACTTACCCAGAAAGAATTTATAGAAGAACTCAAGACTTAAAAATCAATTGAGAGGGACAGCTAGGTGGTGCAGTGGATAGAGCACCAGTCCTGAAGTCAGGAGGATCTGAGTTCAAATCTAGCCTCAGACAGGTAATATTTCCTAGCTGCGTGATCCTGGGCAAAGTCACTTAAAGCCAATTTCTTCAGGGAAAAAAAAAATCAAATGAGAGAGAATGAGGAAAAAATAAAATAAATAAATGCATGAATAAGAAGTATCCAAGGAAAAAATAAAGCTAATAAAAAGAAAGTAGACTAAATACAAAAGGAGATCCAGAGTCTTAAATAAGAAAATAATTCTTTGAAAATTAGACTAGGGCAAGGGGAAGACAGTGAAGCTATAAGAGATCAAGAAATAACAAAACAAACTATAAAGAATACAAACAGAACAGAATGTGAAACATCTTATAAGAAAACAACAGATCTGAAGAATAATTGGACTAGCTGAAAGCTGTGACCAAAAAAATAAAGAACCTTGACACAATAATACAAGAAATAATCAAAGAAAATTGTCCTGAAGTGATAGAACAAAAGGCGAAATAGAAATAGGAAAAAAAAACCATCAATCATCATTTCAAAGAGATCCTACAAGGAAAACACATAGGAAAATTATTGCTAAATTTAGAAATCCCAGACCAAAGAGAAAGTTTTATAAGAAACAATAAGGGAGGAGTCTGGGAAGATGGTGGAGTGGGTTGGTAAATTTCAAGCTCTCCTGATTTCCTCCATAAATAGAACAAATTTGAATCTCAGGGCCAACATAGATTGGTGGAAAAACCAAGAAGATTTGGGGCAGAACAGGGCTCCTCCTGATATAACTTAAGAAGATCTGAAGAAAGATTCCAACCTGGAAATTAACCTGTCTGAAATGCAAAGACCTCTGGAGTAGCTCCACAGAAACATCAAATGGGTACTCCTAGAGCTAACTGGATGTGGATGGAGCCTCAGCAGAAACCACGGAGACTTTCACCCCCGAATTGTTTGTCAAGTCAGGATTTGAGTCCTGTAAGATGAAGTGAATCTTGGCTGATTGGGAATACTAAATTCAGCTGTGCAGCTGAGATGTGGCCCTGGACAAGAAGAAACTAGCATCTGATGAATGCAAAAGCAGCAGGCTGGAGACCCCACTGGCTGTGGGCACTTGCAGGATAGTGGAGCTCTTGGTTTGGAGTTCCTGGTCAGAGCAGAGAGCTGAAGGGAAGCTTAAGGCACCATCCCCTCACCCCACAATTTGAGGTGCTTATACTAATACCTCATTAAAAAATATGAACCAAGAGGGGCAGCTAGGTGGCACAATAGATAGATCACTAGCCCTGAAGTTAGGAGGACCTGAGTTCAAATTTGGCCTCACACACTTAATACTTCCTGGCTGTGTGACCCTGGGTAAGCCACTTAATCCCAATTGCCTCAGCAAAACAAAAAAAAAATTAACCCCCACCATTGAAACATATTATGGAAATAGAGAAGACTGGGATTCATCTTCAGAGGAGGACACTTTAGTAAAATAAAATTAATAATAATAAAGCTTTCTACCCCCAAAGAGTAATGTGAAATGGCTCCCTACCCAGAGAGAATTTATAGAACTTAAAAAAAGAATTTAAAAATCAAATGAGAGGCTTTGAGGAAAAACTAAAAAGATAAAAATAAAAAACAAAAACAAAAGCCATTGAAGAAAAATAAGATTATGAGGGGGGAAGTTAACCAACTAGAAAAGGAGCCACAGAGTCTCAAATATAGAAAATAAATCTTTGAAAATTAGAATTGGGCAAGGGTAAGCCAGTGAAGCTATGGGAGATCAAGAAATAAGAAGACATTATTAAAATTAAGAAAATAGAACATGTAAAATATAAGAAAAGTAGATCAAGAAGAGAAATATAAGAATAATTGAACTGCCAGAAAACTTTGACCAAAAAAGAGAACCTTGACACAATAATGTAGTAAATAATCCAAGAAAATTGTCCTGGAGTGACAGAGCATGAGGGAAAAGTAGAAATAGAAATTGCCAAATTTTGAACTCCCAGTTCAAAGAGAAAATTTTGCAAGAAACAAGAAAAAAGAACAATTCAAATATGCTAGAGCTACAATGAGAATTGTACAAGACTTATCAGAGGTTACAATAAAAGACTGCAGATCCTGAAATCATATTTACAATCAAAAGAACTAGTGTGAGACCAAAAAAATCATAGCCAACAAAATTATCTATAATTTTGAATGAGAAAAAAAATAAACCTTCAATGAACTTACACATTTTCAGGACTTACTATCAACCAAACCCTAACTTAACAGAAAATTTAACACAAAAAAGCCAGTATCAAAGCCAATTTTAAGAAACTCAATATGAACAAGATATTTATAGGTTTTTTTACATAGGAAATGTATATTATAAGTTTAAGATTCACATCAATAATAGAGTAGCTCAAAAGAAAGATTAGTAGAGTTAAGGTAAAAATAGTAATCATGTTATACAAATGAGGTGCAGAAGAATAGACACACAGAGGCATGAGAGGAAGGGGAAAACTCATAATTCAGAAAACCTATTCACATTGGGAATGGGTTTAATAGACAACATTACATATGTACTATAAAAGGTATAGCACTCTCCAAAATCTATAAAGAAATAAAGGAACAGGGATGGATGGATGGGAAAGGAAAGGGTGAGAAAAGAAGATAAGGGAGGAATCTTGGGGTGGGAGGAGATTAAGTAATAGCAAGATAAATTATGGAGCAGAATTTAATTAAAGAGTCAGCAGGGATAGAAAAGAAGTGTGTATGGGGAAAGAGGGAAGTATATGTATGTATGTATGTATATATCTAAAATAAATAAATAAAGCACATCAAAAAAGGAAGCAAAGAAATTCTAATATGCTCGAGCTACAGTTAGAATTATACAGGATTATCTCAGCAACTACAATAAAAGATATGTCTAACTACAATAAATTGTATGTCTAAGATTGACATCAATAATTGAGAAATTCAGAAGACAGATTGGGGCAGAGCAGACTAAAAAAGAATAAAGTAGAAGTTAGCAGGGATAGAAAATAAGTGATATGAACAAACACAATAACAAGGATCAGAAGTAGAACTTATTAGTTCTACTTATTAGAACAAATTAATAGAGCTAGGAATCATTGATCTCAAAGTCAAACTTAAAGATTCAATCCAGAGAAAAATCTACATTATATTTCAGCCATTTTGATATTATTTTAGATGCATGTCTACATGTGTGGAAATATGTATGTATGTATAGATGTATGTGTGGTTGTACATTGTGAATATATACATACATGCATAAATGTATGTATATCTGTGCTTAACTGTAGCCTACTTGGGGAAAGTGGGGGGGAGGGGAGAGAGATGAAAAAGGGAAAAAGGAATAAAGTTAAAAGTTCATAGCAGAAAATAAAAGAATAATCTACAAGAAAACAAAGATGCACAATCATGAATATAATCTCTTCTAATATTATATATGCTTTCTTGAAATGAAACTTTATTATTACATATTTTGAATCTTACCTGATATTCTTCTGGGCACATGACAATGTTTTGTTTTTCTTTTTTACTTTTCTTTCTTTTTCTATTTTTTTATTTTGTATTTAGTTTTAAATAAATATTAAAAAAAAAAAAGGAAAAAAAAGTCTAATTTGACTAATGTTGCCAATCTGCGATTCCAAGGCTAAATGAAGTCACACAACTATCTAGTATTGGAAGAAAGATTTGAACTCTTCCAAAAAGATTTCAATCTTTCTGAACCTAGGCCTATAACTCTATACACTGTGCCACCTATTTGGAATCTATAGTGGAGTGACATGTTGGGCAAAACTGATTTCAGTATTGAATTAGAATGTAGAACAGGAGTATGCTCCAGTTCAGAATGATCTGGAGACAATACAGTGTAGAATACAGAATTTAAAGGAAAAGAACTGGGTTCAAATTCTGGCCCTGCTATTTACTACCTATATGACCGTGATCAAGTTAATTAATATCTATATGACTCAGTTTCCTCAAATGTAAAATGAGACTACATTAAATTATTTCCAACATCCCCCTTATTTTAAACTTTGTGATCTTGAGGATCTCATATCTTCCACACTGACCTACTATAGTTTATGCCCCAGGGAAAAAAATATAAATAGAAGTGTATTCATAAATGCTTATTAACTGGCTCTACGGGGGAATTGTGTGCATAACACGGTTTTAAAGTTTAATCTGCATTATTAACAATTTTTCTATTACCTTCTTAAATATATATAATCAACAAAACCACAGTAAGTCAAGCCCTGATTTGTGACATCTGCCAATTTTCAAGATATAAATATTCATATTGGAAATTCAGCAATCTGCTCTGAAATGAGCTGACTCCAGTACACCTCTGGTGTAAAGCAAATGAAAAGGTTTGGAATCTCTAAGGAAGTGTCCCACTGGTATCATTTATCCTATAACTACATGATAGCCATTCATAGCAGAACAATGATGTATCATGAAAGAGTAATCAGAAGAGTGATTATCAGGGTCATCCCAAATCTAAAAATTCAACAATTTATAATGAAGGACTCATTATGAGAAACACCCAGGTGGCAGTGCCAAGAACATTGGATATATAATCAGGAAAATCTGAATTCAAAGTCTGACGCAGACATTTAGTAGCTCAAGGACCCTAAGCAAGTTGTTCAACCTCTCAGTTTCAGTTTTCCTAACCAAATGAAATAGTATGTGTAAAGCACTTTGCAACCTTAAGATGCTCCATAATCTAATAACTAGCTATACTAGTTATTAATCAGATGTGATTCTGGATTTCCTTAGCTTGTCTGTCCAATGTAATCATCACCAGAGTTCATTCCATTTCAGCAAACTATTCCCTATAATCTCTATCAGGTAAAAGATTTAAAGGCAAGAATGCTCTTAAGGGAATGTGGCTTCTGGACCTTGCTCTCCAAGCAAAGCTTTGAGGGTATTTTTTTTAAAAAATGAAATCACTTTCTTCTTAACATCCCCAGCTGTGGTAGGAAAAAAAAAACCCTTCACCTTCCTATGTAGGCTTTCATGTTTCCCCAGGAGGCCCTCATGTTTCTGTACTTCTTTTCCTATCACACTGATCATTGTGTGCTTATAGAGGGCACAGAAATACCTTGCTGAATCCCCCTGTAATGTTGAGATGGTGAGATTGATGAATTTGTGAGATTTCTGGAAGTTCACTGAGTATCTATATTTCCTTGCGTTCTGTGAGTTATAAGATTCTTGAAGAATAAGGAAAATCATCTCCCTCCTGGGAGGCTGTTTGAACCAGGCCAGAGCATAATTACGGTCACCAATGTCATATTTGCATTCAGAGTCATAGCTTCTCTCTCCTGTCCAGATATTACTGAATGTAGTTGAATGACCTCGTCAGATATGCTTTCTCCTGAAAGAAAGAGAAAAAACAAAGCATTCATCCTCTGATATGGCCCACAGAGAGCTGGTCCCAATTTAATTCTTAGGTAATTAAGTGAAAAAAAATTTGCTTCCCATCATCCTTCCCTAATGACAAATATAATCAGCTACTTATTTCACCAGAGTCTACACTTTGTGTTGTACCATGTTTGTAGTCCTTACCAAGAAAGATGGAGAGAATGATTACCCTTATTAGAGTGGAGAGTGACATGTTACATAAAATCTTTTTTGGTTCTTTTTTAAAACTCAAGTCTCAACCCCACTCCCCATATAATGAGACTTTATGTAGATCATTGGAGTTCCATGACATTCCTACCACACAACAGGAAATGAGATTTCTAAGTATGACAAACCTACATTAGTCACATCATACTTCCCCAGACATAGCCTATGCTTATCCTCCTTTTAGTTTCATTGTTTCCCTAGAAATTGATTGAGATAATATCTGCCAGTATAGATTAATATACTCAAATGTTGTTAGAGTTCTTTCTTTATGCTCTTTGTTTTTAAAATTAACATTGAAGAGTTTTTGGAAATGAAGGGAGATTGATAGAAAAATCAAAAGAAATTTCAGTGAATTCATCTGTGATAAGATCCTTGGAGATGTTATGAAATACAAAGCGTAAATGAATTTTGATTTCTGCCCCCCATGAGAGTCTATACAATATTCATTGACTTTTTGTATTCTCTCTTATCTCCAAACAGAATCTAAGGGGGAAAATATTCACAAATCATGCCAAATGTATTCAAGATCTCTACGTCATCTTTCTACAAAACTTTAGCATTGAAATGCACTTTCATTTGACAGTTTACTCCTCTCTCTAATGATATCAGACAGGATCTTCAGACTCTAAGAACCAACATACTGTCCATTTTATTTCCAAGCTGGAAACAAAAGATAGTATAAAAACCTGATTTAAAAATAAGTAAGATATGCAGAGACAATAGGTATAATGAAAAGTAGGCTGGTCTCAAAGCTAGCAAGATCTGACTTCAAGTCCCACATCTGATACATACTAGTTATGTGACTCCACGCAAATCAGTTATCTTCTCAGTGTCCTCAGCAACTCTCTGATACTATAAAATATAAAGAAGGTATCACCTACATGGATAAAGAAGTTTCCTAAATTAGTGGAATAACAGGTCCAGTCCATATCCCTACTACAATATACAAGAATTTTTCTTTGCAAAAAGAGGTAGCATTGCAAATATCTGTCACCAAATGCCAAAAGTCCTGAGAAAATAACTATGGCAGAAATACAGACAATTCAACAAAGCTTCAGATTTCTGAGTAATTTGGTGTTGTAGCAGCATAGCTAGCTGAATCTCTACTCTTCAATAGACAGAAAAATTGTGGTAAGTAATGCAGTTGAGGACAGTAATTAATCTTTCTTCACTTGGCCTTTCTTACATGAATATATCAGGATATTGTCTTTCATCTTTGTCTGTTCAAGTGCTGAGCTTCTCTATCTATTCTCTATTCTATTATTTATTCTCTAATTAGGTAGTTTCTCTATCTCTATCTAACTGAAGCAGGGAGTTTGATGTACCAATAGTTAAAGGTATAAAAAATCCAGAAGAGATCATGGAAACCCCAAGGACATTGTAACCTCTATGGAGGAGTTTCATTAGCTAAATGAATCCCGTGGGATCCCTACCATCATCTCCTTTCCATATCTCTGCCATTCATAGAGGTAACAGTCTCTCTGTTGAGTTGTCATATGAGCCTTGTACATAAAGACACTCAACAAATGCATTGATTGATTGAATCCAATATGCATTTATCAAATTACTTAATGTGTGACTTACATTATTTTATGTAAGTCATTTTATGGAATAAATTTGAATAAATGCACATTGAATTCAATCAATCAATTCATTTGTTGCATGCTTTTATGTGCAAGGCTCATGTAACAACTCAACAGAGAGACTATGAATGGCAAAGACATGGAAAGGAGATGAGAGGTGTGTTCCCATGAGATTCATATAGTTAATGAAATTTCTCTGTGAAGGTTATAAAGTCTTTGGAGTTTCCATCATCTTTTCTAAGTTCTTTATACCTGCAACTACTGGAAGTTTAAACTTGTTGCTTCATTTAGCAGAAGAGCCAAAGGGCACTTGATAGGGTCACCATTTTTCTGTGATCTTCCCTTCCCTCATTTTCCTAGCTACAAAAACCTGGTTTTGTTTTTGTTTTGTTAAGTGATAGGAAACTAGAAGTATAATTGGAATTTGATCTGTCTGGGCAATTTTGTCTGGGCAAAAGTTCTCCTCCAAGAACTAGGCAGACACAAGCCCCTTCCTGTACCACTTAGGGGTATGTGTTAGGGTAACCGTATAGTTCATGTCACTGACTCACACAAAACATATTAGAACACAGGAGCAGAGATCATAGCTAGTTGAATATTAGAGGATTTCTCTTTGAAGGGAGGATTCTTCTTTGAAAATGTTAAGAATATTGTCTTAGCTTAACGTTGGAGTTGCTTAGGATTCCTCTTTCATACACTAGAACTTTGCCTCAGTCCGAGTTCTAGCAATTTGTAGTGAAAAAAAGTTGTACCAAAAGTAGAAGAATGAATTTTGTGCCAATAAGTTGACATACCATGGGAAATTATTTTCTTTAAAATATAATTAAGAGCACCAAGCCCTCTTATGGTTGAAATAATGAACAAGAGAGGAAACTCAATTCAATTCAATTCATTCATTGATGATTTTATTAAGTACTTGCTATGTTTAGAGCACCATGTGAGGTCCTGAAGAGATTTTTTAAAATTACAATAAGACAACGCCCTACCATTTGAAAATAGGTAATAGAGTGAATTATTTATATAAAAGTCTTACTAAAATCTTATACTCTACTCCAGTCACATTTCCAAAAATGTTGGTCAGATTTGGCCCCTATTGTTCAAATGGAATGACAGAAAACATGAAGAGAAACAGTGAGAATGATTGATGAATGCCCCAGCAGGGGTCTTTTTAACTTTTTAAATAGGGAGCCAGTTCACTGTCCCTCAGACTGTTGGAGGGCTGGACTATAGTAAAAACAAAAACTTTGTTTTATGGGCCTTTAAATAAAGAAACTTCATAGCCCTGGGTGAAGGGGATAAACATCCTCAGCTGCTGCATCTGGCCCACGGGTTGTAGTTTGAGGACCCCTGACCCTAAAGTATAACCACTAAGCATCAAAGAATGTGTTCCAATGTAGGAGTATATATTTTCTGGCTCACCTATAATTGTTTTATTCATAGAATCATGATTTTTGTTGGGCTTGTTTTACCCTAGTTAGTATGTGTAAAAAACATACAGAGTAACTTTCCTATTTCTATTTTATTCCCTTTATTAGTATTATAAAGGAATGTGCCCAAGGACTGAAGAAGTAATGGGCCAATCATGAAAGTTCTATAATATTGGCAAAATTAGTCACTTCCTCAGTGGACTGAGGACATAAGATTGTGGGACAAGGTGATTATGTCCCAGAAATACATCCTTATAACCTAAAAATACTTCCACAAGAAGTATTCCACAAGAAAGCCAAAAAAATGGGCTTTCCTCCCTTTCACTTCAGTATGCACCCAAGGAAAAGAAGATAAGAAGACACATTATTACATAAAAGGAAATAATAATTTTCCATGATAAGTAATAAGAAATATATTTCCCATAATTCTGTGGACTTAGAGTGCATGTTCCAGAAAGTGACTAAGCAGAGATTGGTGAGAGGAATAAACAAGAGAAAGATAAAGGAGCTTCTAAGAAATGGCAGCAGTTAGAAGAGTGAATCAATGCCAATGAAAAGAGAAGATAGTTATTGGTCTTCATGTTAGCAGTGACTAATATAAACAAGGAATGATAGGACCAGTTTCATGAACCAGAAATTCTACATTAGAATGTATAATGGCAATAAAAGATGATGGCATCAATGAGACAAACAAATGGAATAACTGAAAGCCAGGATAAAGTGGGTGTTCCTTTTTTAAAAAATATCAATTTCAATATACAGGTAGCACTCTCTCTATAAAGATGCCATAGCATTGGCCACAAAAACTGTGATATTAGAGAATTCAGACTATGTGGACTTCCCCTACTGGGGTCATAAATAAAGAGAAACCACAATAATCTAGAAAAAAAGAAACATATTCACCAAGAAGGAGTTAATAATTGCTTCTCTTATAATCACATTCTAGTGTACATTTTATTTGATTTTCATATGCCATATGCAATAAATATATTTTATGTTCATGTTCCTTGGTAGTTCCAATTACTTATGAAAGTACCATTAGAAGAGAACTAAAATAAAACCATGATCTAATGGTCCTGGTGAAACTCTTTTAGTCAGACAAAATATAAGTTATAAAGAGTATTACCTATTGAATAGCCTCCAAGATATGACTGTACTTGTGAGTCCACTCTTTTGGACTATAATAAATATAAAATTTCTGATTGTCTTGCATAACTTAGTTTAAAACTATTTGGGTAACTTTGAATTGCCAGAGATAAATCAAATATCACCTTTGTTCTCCTTTTCCCGGATATCGACTTAGTTAGTCGAGACCAAAGGAGGACACAAGAATAAGTCCAGCTATTTTAGGAGCTTCTAGCAATGGATAAGCATACATATGCCTTAGAGCAGTGATACTTGCAGTTTCTTCAAGGCGCAGTTTCAGGACCTACAGTATAGGCATGTTCTTTCCAGTTTTTGTCCATAACTAATCGATTCAAAGGATTTTCTCTGCCTTGTTGTGCTTTCCATCCCCACCCCCTTCTCTCAGTTTTGTTTACAAAAATAGGTGCTTTTTCCTCAACCCCTTTATGTCTAACTCTTCTCTGGTACCTCCCTTTTACTTCCAAATACTAAGGATCCCGAGGTTGTTTCCACTGCTCCTCTTCCTTTCTAATTGCCTAGTCAGGTTTTACCTTCCCCTTTCCTAATAGACATAGGATGTTTATCATTTTATCATGAAAGAAGCTAGGAGGAAGGTTCAGAAGAGTTAACAACACCCAGTTTGTTCCCTAGGCAGTTTTGTGACCCAGAGTTTCTGTTACTTTGAATACCATATATTTGATTAGTATTTATTAAATTTAGTTTTTTAGATTTATTTAAATATAGTGCAATAAAAGTCTTCAGTTCCCAAGACTACCAAAGACTGGCCACTTAAGTTAGAGGAGCAAATGATGTTCTAGAGGGAGATGGTATAATAATAGATACTGTATGCTTAAAGTATAGTGGAAAGAGAAGTAGAGGGACCAATGGCCCTGGATCATGAAGAGATTTTATGGTGCAAAGAACCCAAATTTCTAGGAAGTCACAATTTAGCATTAGTCTTTTAACGTCTGTTTCATTAGTTTTAGACTGTAAACATTAGTTTAACAGTGGGTATTCAAAAGGTGAGTTACATCAACAATAAATCAATAAACTACAGAAAAACTGAAAATATTCATCCTTTAAATGAATAAAAAGAGCTAAAGAAATGGTATCCTAAACAATCAAGGCATTTATTAAATGCCTACAATGTGTCAAGCTCTATGCCAGACACTAAGAAAGCAAAAACAAAAGTGAAACACTCATGGATCTTAAGGAGTTTACCCTCAATTATGGAAGAAAACATGCACATAGATACATATATACAAAATATACAAAGTAATCTGCGAGGAGCCCTAGAAGCTGAGACATTCAAGACAGACTTTCTAAAAGCCTTCATGAAGATGCTTACTTTTGAAACAAATGAGGGATTTTTAAGAGGCACAGATAAGAAGTGCATTGCAGAAATTGGAGATACCGTCAGATATTATTATATCATAACATTGTTCAGGAGGAAAGGCAAGAAAGTCAGTCTGGTAGGACCACAGACTGCATAAAAGGAGTGATGTAAAATAAGGCTAAAAAAGTAGATAGAAAGTAGGTTGTGAAAGTCATTCAATACTAATCTCCCAAAAGTTTACCTTTTTATCATAGAGATACTAAGGGGCCATTGGAGTTTCTTGGGTGGGTAAGGGGAGATGTGGGGATAGGGGTGGCAATAAGATAGTCAGATTTGTGCTTTAGAGAAATGATTTGGACAGCCGGATGAAGGATGGATTAGAGTGGGGAGACTATTTACAATGAAAGTATGGCCCACAGTTTATTATTCAAGAAGATATCAAAGGAGCTGAAAGACTTGTTTTATCACATGTCCTAAGGGGGGGGGCGGGGAGAGAGAGACCCCAACTCATGAGATAATTGATATATTTCTTTGCAGTGTTCATGATGAGCAAAAACAAAAAGAAAAAAATGTGTTTACGTGCCAACAAATGTTGCAAAGGATAAAAAACAACAACAGAAATCATAAGAACTTTATAGGACCCATCAAACTAAAATAATGTAAAGGAACCTGAAAAAAAAGTAAGCAGAAAAAGATGGCCAAAAAATTGGAAAATATGACTTAGGATTGATAGCCCCAAAAAAGTCAAAGGTTTGTAAACCATACAGAAGGGTCATGTCTATATAGCACAAATTTTCCTTTTTAAAAAAATTTTTTTTGAAAAATAGAGTAAGAAAAAAAGAAAAGAAATACAAAGCAAGATAAAACAAAACAAAAGAGAACACTGTCACGTGCCCAGAATATCAGGGAGAATTCAAAATATATAACAATAAATTGCCAGATCAAGAAAGTGTGTGTGTGTATATATATATATATATATACATATATATATACATATATATATATATATATATGTATATGTGTATATATATTAGGAGAAGAAATTATATTCATGAATGTTCATTTTTCTTTGCTTTCTTTTAAATTGTTCTTTAGTTCTCTGCTGTACACCTTACTTACTTTATTCTTTTTTCTTCTTTTCATTCCCCCCCCCACCTACCCTCAAGCAAGCTACAGTTAAGAAAAGATACAGATAGATAGATAGATAGATAGATAGATATAGATATAGATATATGTAGATATATACATACATAAATACACTCATACACATACATATACCCCACATATACATCTTTTCTATCCCTGCTGACTCTTTAATTAAATGCTGCTCCTTAACTTGCTTTACTATTACTTAACCTCTCCCCACCCAAGGATCACTCCCTTGTTTTTTGCTTCCCCTTCCACCCATCCCTCCCCTTTATTTCTTTATAGATTTTGGAGGGTGCTATACTCTTCATGGTATATATGTAGTGTTGCCAATTGAATCCATTCCCAATGTAAGTAGATCTTTCAGAACTATGAGCCCTCCTACTCCTTCTTATGTGTCTGTGTCTATTCTTTCTTTGAACTTCATTTTTATAACATGATTACTATTTTTACATTAATTCTGCCAATCTTTCTTTTGAGCTATCCTATTGTTGATATGTACCTTAAACATATAATATACATATATAAAAACACAAATAATTTGTCCATGTTTAAACCATTTGACCATATTAAATTCCTTAAAAACTGATCTTTCATATTGGCTCTTATATATTAAATTTTCCATTAAATTTTGGTTTCCATTAAAATTTGGTTGATGGAAAGTCCTGAAAATCTGCAGGTTTGTTGAATGTCCATTTTTCTCATTTAAAATTATAAATCATTTTTCCATATGTGATATTTGGCCTAGCTCTCTTGATTGTCTGAAATATTATTCCAGGATCTGCAGTCTTTTATTATAGCTGCTACTAAGTCTTGTGCAATTCTAATTGTAGCTCCAGCATAGTTGAGTTGGTTTTTTTTCTTGTTTTTTACAAAATTTTCTCTTTGATCTGGGAGGATTCAAGATTTTGCAATATTCCTGTGTGTTTCTCACAAAGGATTTCTTTGAGGTGATGATAGGTGGGTTTTTTTTTTTCTGTTTCTACTTTTCCCCTCAAGTTCTATCACTCCAGAACATTTTTTTTAATTATTTCCTGCATTATTTTGTCAAGGTTCTCTTTTTGGACAGAGTTTTCTGGCAGTTAAATTATTCTTATATATCTTCTTGATCTGTCCTCCAGATCTGTCATTTTTCTTATAAAATGTTTCACATTCTGTTCTATTTTCATTCTTTATGATGTTTTGTTATGTCCTAATCTCTCATAGCTTCATTGTCTTCCTCTTGTCCAATTCAAATTTTCAAAGATTTATTTTTCATCTTTGAGACTTTGTACCTCCTTTTCTAATTGGTTAACTTTTTTTTCACAATCTTCTTGTTTTTCTTGGAAGGTTTTTATTTTTCTTTTTAGTTTTTCTTCAATGAGTCTCATTTGATTTTTTAATTCTTTTTTCAGTTCCTCTATAAATTCTCTCTAGATTGGGAGCCATTTCATATTACTCTTTGGAATAGAAATTTTTTGTTTTGTTTTTCCTAAAGTGATCTCCTCTAAAGAACCTTCGTCTTCCCTGTTCCCATAATGTGTTTCAAGGGTGGGGTTCTTTTTTTGCCAGTTCATTTTTTAAAAAATAAGATGCATTAGTGTAAGCACCTGTAATCGTGAGATGAGGAAATGGTGCCTTAAGTTTCCATTCAGCTCTTTCCATTGAACACAAACCCCCAACCAAGATCCACCCTCCTGCAAGTGCCCAGAGCCAACAGTCTCCCTGCCATGCTGCTTCTGCATTCACCAGGTGCTGATTCTTTTTAGTCCAGGGTTGAGTCTCAACAGCACAGCTAGACCTGGTGTTCCCAATCAGCTGAGGTTCCCTCAGTCTTCCCAGACTCAGACCCTGACTCCACAAACCATTGAGAACATGAAGGTATCTATGGCTCCTGCAGAGACTCCAAGCCAAACCCAGTTAGCCCAAGGGGTCCCCATGTGGTGTTTCTGAGAAGCTATCCTGAAGGTGTTTGCACTTCAGACAATCCCAGACTGGGATCTTTCTTCAAATCTCCTTGGGTTGCAACAGGAAGAACCCTATTCTACTCCAAGTCTTCTTGATTTTTCGTCAGTCTATGTTCATCCTGAGGAGCAAATTTGTTCTATTTGTGGGGGAAATCGGGAGAGCCTGAAATTTACCAACTTATCCCACCATCTTCCCAGAATGCTCCTCCAGCACAAATTCTTTCTCAAAAGTCAAGAACCATTAAACACGGGGAACAGGAAACTCATTTTAGAGAGAAATTTACTATAAATGAAAAAGCAACAGCTCATTATGAGAGAGGAAATCATTCTTGTATCAATGTCAAGTAAGAAAGATATAGATGAAAAGATAGAGTATGCAATTAAAATAGACCCACCTGATTCATTTAAACGAGCTATTAAAATACATGCCTTTATGCCATGAATGTTTACTAAAAGAGAGAAGGGAAGCACTGGACATGGTTAACACCAAACCCAAACTGACTGTATCTTAACAGAAATGAAATTACTTTTTAATTATGTAGGAGTAGTGTGATAATCAGTTCTCTATGAAGAGATAGACCATCACATAGTCAAATTCCATGGCCAATGTTTTTAAAAAGATAAATATTTAATCTAACAAATCAACTCAACAAATACTTATTAAGTCCTTCCTATGTAATTGGCACCATGCTAGGTGCTAGGGATACAAAGACAGAAATGAACCAGTTCCTACCTTGGAAGCTACATTTCACTGAAGAAAATAATATTAATAATAAATTGATTTTATAGAATACTTTAAGTTTTGCAATATGCATTCCATATATTAATTCATTATTGTCACAACATAGATGCTATTATTGCCCCTGTTTCATAAATTACTAGATTAGGTGACTTAACCAAAGTCACACAAGTAGCAATACCAGAGACAATATTTGATTTCATCTTCCTGATTTCAGGTCCAAGACTCTATTCATTACACCATCTAGCTGCTTCTTGAGGGTATACAATATACAAATTAGTATTATACAAGAAAAATTAAAGACAGAATATTAAATAAAGGCAGCAGAAAGAGACAATCAAGGGAGGTTTGTGTAGAAGGTGACACATAAAATCTGAACAGCAGATAATTCAGTCCAGCTGTAACAAAATATACATAAGTGGAAGAAGTATGGGAAAAGGCTAGAAAAGTAGGTAGAAGCCAGATTGCAGAAGGCATTAAATAAGGGCCAATGAGTTTTGTATTTTATAGTCAAGGCAAAGAGGAACCATTGAGAGATTTTTCTAGTTTAACTTCCATCATTCTTGCATCAATTTGTACAAATCTCATATTTGTATGAATCTTTCATTTTCTTTATTGCCTTTTGTTTTTTTTTCTGGACCTGTGGTTTAATTAGTGTAAGAACCTACCAATGAGGTAGCTCCCTCTATTAATGCCTATCATCATTTACTCTGTAATTTATAGTCTTAGAAAGTGCTTGAGGGGCACTGAAAAATTAAGTGACTTGCCCAGAGTCATATAGTCAGCATGAGACAAGTGGGACAGAGGTAGGATTAACTTTAAGGCTAGTTGTCTATCCCTTAAATCATACTGATTTGTCATTTCTTATTCTAAAATAATATTACATATATGTAATCAAGCAATCAAAAGGTACCTATTATGTGCCAAATATTAAGCTAAATACCAAGAATACAAAAAGAGGCAAAAGACCCTCAAACTCAAAATCTAATGGAAGAGCTCATAATCTAATACATAATAGTTTGTCAGACATTTATCAGATTATGAGTCTCTAAATTGACTCCAGTTCTTTTCTAATTAAAAATGTTTTTTTTTTGTTACATATTAGACCTTTATTTCTGTCTTTGCAGTATAGGCACACAATATTTTAGTGGCAGTACCCAAGTCTCTTGACTCCATGTATGTGTGTGCCTATATGTGTATGTATGTATGCGTATATGTGTGTTTTTACACACATATACGCATACATACATACACACACATCCTGACTATCTAAAGATATGACTCATCCAATAGCCTGAGTTATTTATGTTCTCACTATCAAATAAGGTTATCCCTTGGCTTAGGGCCCCTGGTTAGTGATCTGCCTGTAGGCTTATGTGCAGATTGGAAATATCTAGGGAAAGATCATGTGTCACTTATACTGCAAAAGGATGTTGCCTATTCTCCAACCCTTGAGGCTTGCATGTGCAGGAAGCTATGTTTGATAGTAGTATTGAGTGTAACTATAAATCTTCCATTCATTCTCTCTCTCATTTAAATTCATTAACATCAGGGGCTGAAGCCCTTTCCCAGGCTTTTGTTTATATCATTGATAATTTCTGGTATCATAGAATAAATACATTTCAAACTGCAGCTCTCATTTTCTTGGACTCTCAGGAAAGGAGGTCTCTGATCCGCAGGATCTTGGCCACTCATCCCTGTTCAAAAAGAAAATGTTAGAGACAAGATATGAGTCAATCAGCCAGAATCCTCCAGAATTGATATTTATCTTCCACAGGCTCTATGGGAAATCCCAAAATAATCACTACTATCTTCACCACTCCCACAACCATCCCAGATGAAAAAGACTTAAGTTGCTGTTTCTTCTCTCCCAGCCTTGTAGAAAATGTTCCCTCTTCTCACAGCATATCTGAAACTACAGGATCAACAGTGAAACTCCTGGGACATTCTCCATTTGATTTTCTCCCATCCAGATGGAAGATTGTGTTCTGGCTCCTCTCTTATGAATAGAACCTTCTAAGCCTTCCAATTTCAAAGAAATTATCTTTCTTTTCTGAGTGCTCTTCTATTTCTAAGAAGACAAGGTTTTATCGAACTGCTGCCAACCAATTAAATGCAGTCTCCACTCTCTTTGTGTCATGTACAACCACAACCATCCTATCCAGTCCAGATTCAGTTTCTCAGTCTCTGAAGAGAAATGGAAACACTGCCATCTTGTGATAGTATCTTAGAATGTGAACACCTACAGTTTTCCTGATTGATTAGACATGCATTTCATTACAAAATTTGCAAGTGTTGCAGAAGTCTATCATCAAGTTAGAATTCAAAATGAGTAACGAATCTTCCTATAATTCTAGAGATGTTTCAATTTTTTTGTCTCTCTTGATCCATGGAGCCCTACAAAAATCTCTGGAATTCTTCACTTATTGCTGGATATTTTGAGACTTATTCAGCACTGGGGCAACATGGATCCTGTTTTGCCCCCAGCACAATCTCTCCCTCTTAAATAAAATACTAAAAACTCTTTAATCTCTATCTTGCCTCAGTTTCTCCAGCATTACAAGTTTATCCTTTAAATTATATATATATATATATATATACTTTTTTCCCTATTTACCTTTCTAGCTTCTCTTGAATCTACAATTTAATTATAGATTAAATTTTCTGTTTAATACTGGTTTTTTTCACTAGAAATGATTAAAAGTCTCTTACTTCATTGAAGCTCCATTGACTCCCCTGAAAGATGATGCTGAGTCTCACTGGGTAATTTGCCTAGATCCTTTGCCTTCTGGAATATGGTATTCCAGGCCCTCCAGACCTTTATTGTAGAAACTGCAATTTGGTAGTTCTCACTGTTGCTCCTTGATATTTGAATTGTTTTTGTCTGACAGCTTGCTGTATTTTTTCCTTGAGATTATAGTTCTGGAATTTCAAAACTTGGGGTTTTCTTTCTTTCAATGAATATTTCCCCTCTGTTTCTAGAATATTGGAACAGTTTTCCTTAATGATCTCTTGAAGAATGATATCCAGGCTCTTTTTTTGCTCATAGCCTTCAGGTAGGTCAATAATTTCTAAATTGTCTCTTCTGGATCTATTTTCTAAGCCAGCTGTTTTTCCAATGAGGCATTTCACATTTTCTTCCATTTGTTCATTCTTTTTAGTTTGTTTGACTGATTTTTCCTATCTCATAGAGTCGTTAGCTTTCATTTGCCCTGTTCTAGTCTTTAATGTGTGATTTTCTTTAGTTAGCTTTTGTATCTCTTTTTCCATTTGGTTAATTTTTACTATTTAAGGAGTTGTTTTCTTCAGAAATTTTTTTTCCTTCTTTTTCCAAGCTGTTGACTCTTTCATGCATAACTCTCATTTCCTTTCTCATTTTTCTTCTATCTCTCTTATTTGTCTTTTATGAGCACTTCCAAGAAGACTTTTTGGGTTTGAGATCAATTCATATCACTCTTTGAGATTTCTTCTGTGGACATTTTGTCCTCATCTGAGTTTATGTTTCGGTCTGTCCTGTAGCTTTGTATGGTCAAGGTTTTTTCTGTTTCTTGCTTATTTTCTTTCCTTTTCTTTTGGTATATCCTTTGTTTTACTTTGGTTATTGAGCTCTGTTTCTGGGGCAAAGGGGATACTATCCCAAGCTTCCTCTGCAGCACTGGACCTTGGCTTTGAACACAAGGGCCTCTTGTATTTGCAAGGGGTAGCTTTGCCTGCTCTTTTCAGTAAACATTCTGGTTTCCCAGAATTTGTCTTCTGAGGTGAGACTGAAAGTTGCCCCATTGATTTGTTCTTCTACTGATCCAGGACTGAGAGTCTTAGTTGCTGATTTGCTGTGATTAAGACCTTCTCACTGGCTTTCCTAGAGTCTATCTGAACTGGGCTGAACACTATTTTCACCCCAGTGAGACTGAGCTTTCCTGAGCTTTTTTCAATCTATTTTGAGCTGGAGAGTGGTTTCATTCTGTCAGACTGTGTTCAGAGGCTTGATGTCATCAAGAGGAAAATCTACAGGCTCATAAAAAGTTAGAGGAGAGCTCAGAGGTCATTTAATCCAACAACCTCATTTTACAGAAGAAAAAACTGAGATTTAGAGAGGTTACATATTTTTTGCTTATCTTACCACATTTTCTTGGGAGATCAATGATTCTTACATACTTCTTAGGACCTTTTTCCAGATTAATAGTATTTTATTGTAAAGATTTCATGTGTTCTTCCCATTTTATTGTCCTTTGACTTAAATAATTCTCATCATTGAATTTTGTATATCCATCTATATCATTCTTTTTTTCAAGATATATATGCTTTGCTAATGTTTCCACATTCTATTCTAAGCCATAGACTCTCATTTCAAGTTTTTCTTTTGGGGCTCTTATATTTTACTTAAAGCACTTACTCAAGATCACATATGTAATAAGTGGAAGTTACAAGCTTAAAACTGAGATCCCATTACTCCACATTTATCAAAAAAAATAGCACTTTTTACTCCTTTTAGGATGATATAAGGAAAAATATTCTAACAGTTAAAAATGTGCAAAAGTATATTGAACTGCCTTAAGAGATGGTGGGTTTCTCCTTCTTACAAGTCTTTAAGCAGATATTGGATGACCGCTTATTAATGATTCCATGAAGAGATTCTTGGTCAAAAATAGTTAAAGAAGAATAGTCTCTAAGGTAGCTTCCAAATCTAAGATTCTGTGATTCCACTTATCTCACCTATGAACAATTCTGTACATTGCTAACACATTGGAGAGTACCACTTGCAAGTGATACAGAGCAGTTAAAACTATGCAATAATTGATGTGAAGTTCTGATATGGGGTCCTTGGTGAAAATGTTTATTCTAGGTGGTATCTGAGGATGGAAAGAATAGCCCTCAAGGACACCATACCTCTCTGATTTGTATCCCTTGGCCACAAGTGCAAAACAGTATTGAGAGTCTTAAGTCTATTATGCAAGGCTATAAATTTAGGGCTGTGAATGAGAAGGAAGAAATTAGATCCCAATTTTTCCACTTATACATTCATGGACTTATGAACTCCACCCACCCACCCAAAGACCACAAAATGGAGGCAGATACACCTAAAGCAACACAATGTGAGGATAATAGTCAACAAGAATTTAATAAATGTTAACTCTGTACTAAGCATTGTGCTGTATCTGCAGATGCAGACAAAAATGAAACAGTCCCTACTGTGATGAAACTTATGTTCTAACAGGTAAAACAACATATACACACATAAGTAAATATAAAATACAGGAGACAGAGACCAGATCTGTTATTTAATTGGGAACTTCAAATGAGAAAACTTTCTGTAAATGCCGATTGACACCTTCTCTGAAATGTCAGAGTTAGAGAATTGTCCAGAACATTGAGATGTTAAATGACAGCAAGCCTGTGTCAGAGTTAGGAGTTAAATCTTTTTGGTTCAAAAATTGTCTTTTTATACATTAAAATGCCATGTGTACAAAATATAAATGCAAAGTAATTTTAGGGAAGCACTGATAGCTAAGAAAATCAGGAAAGGCCCCATGTAGCAAATGTGTTACAACTACTACCCAGAATCTAGATTATTCTTCCTCTTTTCTGAAGGAATAGAGCTAAAGAATTTTGAAGGAATTCTAATAGGTGATAAGAAGTGAAGAGAGATGCTTTCTCAGGCATAGAGAATGTATAAGAACATATTGATGAAAAATTAAATGTTGTATGAAAAGAATATAGGGCCAGTTCAACTGGAATATAAAATATTTGAAAAGAAGCAATATGTAATTAGCCAAGAATGGAATGGCATCAGATTCTAAAGGATTTAAATGCCAAAGATTTATTTTATTCTAGAGAACACAGGAATTCACTGAAACTTTTTGAGAAAAAGGGGGCACAATTGGATCTGTGTTTTAGGAATATTACTTTGGTAATTACGTAGAAGCTGAACGGAAAGGGAAAAGACTTAAAACTGGGAGATCAATTTAGACACTATTGCCATAGTTGAGGCAAAAAGTAATAAGTACCTGAATCAGGATGATGGTCATGTGTGGAGGAGCAATATCTAGTGAGGTCCCTGCCATGTAGACAAGGTCACTTTTCCTCTAAAAGGTAATTAATCTGTCCTTGAGATTTAATTAGTCATAAAGATTAAGACTAGAACCATTGGTATAGTTTCCTCATTGCCTAAACACAAAAGACTATCTTTTGTGATCTAATGGATTCCTCAGTATTAACACACTTCTTACCAGGCATAGTACTCTGGAAAATATGGAAGAAGGGAAGCTTCACAAAACTGAATTAATATTGTATTACTGTTCTATCTCTTTTCCAAATTGTTATTAAGCAAACCTCTTTTTATTAAGTGTTAAATGGTCTAAATTTTTCATTTTATTTCAATCTGATTTCAATTTGATTTCAAGCCTGACGCACAAGACTGGCCTAAGCTGGGCCTAATTCAGAATACCATGAGAGTAGAGAAAAAATGATGAAGGCATGAGTTACCAAATGATTTGATGAGAAGACGAAGTCAGTGATGATTCTAAGATTGTAAATGTACTAACTAGAAGGTTAGGAGTGCCCTTGATAGAAATAGGAAAATACAGAATCGAAGCAAAGTTTGGGGAAAAGATAATATTCTTTTCTGGACATAAAGGTGCCTATGTGGCATCCATTGGGAAACATTTAATGAGCCGATAGTGATTCAGGTCTGGGTCTCAGGGGAAAGACTAGGTGTCTCTATTAAAATCTTGAAGTCTTCATAAAGAATGAGAATTGAACCTTTGATGGGCTGATGGAAGAGAACACTTACATCTTCTACTGGGAAAAAAGAGCATCAAAAAAGAAAATGATCCAAGACAATTATAGAGGGGATCATAAATGATAATCCATCAAAGAAATTGAGAAAAAGCAAACAGATAAGAAAAGAATGAGAACAACAACAACAAAAAGACAAGAGAGTAACCACAGGGAAATATGATTCACAGTAACAAGTATTGCAGAGAAGTCAAGAAAATTGGGAACTGAGAAAAAAATACTGGATTGGGCAAATTAGAGATCATAGGTAAATTAGAGATATCAGTTTCAGTTGAGTGATGAAATCAAAACCCAAATGATTGAGAAGTGAATGAAATCAGAAGAAGTAAAAGCAACAAATGTAGATGAGAAGAAATAGAAGAATACTTTGAAGGAATGGTAGTCAAGTGAAAATTTGTACATTTGTAGAAAATAGGGAAGAAACTTTGCAGACAAGAAGAGACTGAAAATTGGAGAGAGAAATAGAATGATTGTAGGGACAATCTGCTGAGACAGAAAGATATGTGGTCAAAGATACAATAGAGGGGATTGACATAATGAAAAAAAGACTAATTTTTCATCAGAAATCAAAATACAAGAGGAGAGAATGGAAGATAGTGACATGGAATTATGAAGTATATGGTAAGAGAGAAGAAGGATCTCACTGTGAATGATCAAAGAGAAAAAGAAAAGAAAAAGGTGACATCAAATGAGTACATGATTTAGACATAAAAAGTAATATCATAAGCAAATTAAGGGATAACTGAATAGTTTGCTTCTCACATCTATGGATATGTGATGGATTTATAAACAAACAAGAAATTAAGAACATTACTAGATATGAAATGGATAATTTTGATTACATTAAATCAATTTTTGCACAAACAAAACCAATGCAGCCACAATTTAGAAAGAAAACAGAAAACTGGGGGGAAATATTTACAGCATTTTTCTGATATTTTTTCAAATATATTGAGAAGTGGGCCAAATTATTAAGAATACAAGTCATTCTCTAAATGATAGATGGTCCTAGGCTATGAACAGGCAGTTTGCATATGAAGAAATCAAAGCTATCTATATTCATGTGGGAAAATGCTCTAAATTATTATTGATTAGAAAAATGCAAATTAAAATAATTCTGAGGCATTACCTCATAACTATCAAATTGACCAATATGACAGAAAAGGAGAATGACAAATGCTGGAATGGATGTGAGAAAATAGGAATTGTTGGTGGGAGTGTGAACTGGTCCAACCATTCTGGAGAACAATTTGGAACTATACTCAAAGGGAAATAAAACTGTGTGTACCCTCTGATACAATAATACTACAACTCTTCTCTCAAGTATTTATAACAACTCTTTTTGTAGGAACAAAGAAATTGACATTGCGGGGGTACCTATCAATTGATCAATGGCTAAACAAGTTGTGATATATGATTGTGATGGAATTTTATTGTGCTATAAAAAATGATGAGTAGGATGATTTCAGAAAAACTTGAAAGTCGTATGTGAACTAATATAAAGCAAAGTGAGCAGAACCAGGAGAAAATTGTGCAAAGTAATAGCAATATCAAAAATGATCAGCTGTGAATGGCTTAGCTATTCATAGTGGTACAAAGATCCAAGGATCCAAGAAAGTACTAATAAAAAAAATGTTATCCATCTTCAGAGAAAGAAACAAAGGCATTTGAATGCAAATTTAGGCATACTATTTTTATTTTCTTAATTTTTTGGTCTTTTTTCATAATATGACTAATATGGAAATATATTTTGCATGACTTCATATTTATAACTTATGTGAACAAAGGAAAAGAATTTGAATCTAAAAATTAAAAAAAATAGAATGTTAAAAAAATTTACATGTAATTAGAAAAAAATTGTTTTTACATCTTATTTTACATCTTATAGTACTTGTATTTTCCCAACCTTCTACTCTACTCTCCACTTCATGAACTGCTGAAAGTGCTATTAATAGTTGCTAGAAGTCATACAACTGTGCTGACTGGGTCCACTGCAAATTTGTGCTATCTAATATCATCTGGGCCTTGATTACCACAAGGCAATCCTTTTATTTTTCTCTAAATGAATCTGTTTTGCAATCCCCACAATAGATATTTCTCTTCCCTCCTTGAGCTTTCTCACACCACACCTTTCACCTTCCTCTCAGGAGCATCCTTTCCTTTGTTTCCCATTGTAAGGGGGAAGGAACAGTCTCTATACAGGTCAGTATGTAAACTTATCTTATAGTACCAAGGAATAGTTTGTAGAAGGAGGAAAATAATTGACATCATGACTTCATTCTCAAAATTGAAAGATTTGATTAGGTCATAGAAAGACAACACAGATTAATGGGAAAAGCCCAAAACTTGAAACCATAAAACCTAAGTCTAAATCCTACCTCTGTGATTCTATGACCTTGGATAAATCACTCAGTTTGCTCATCTATATAGTGGTGTGGTTGGCATGGATAAATTCTAAATTCCCTTCCAGTTCTGGATGTATAATATTATGTTGGCTTGTTCCCCTTAAGTAACCATTCTTCAAAGCACCTGAATGTCCTTAAGCCATTTTTAAACTCATATGGCACCTTCAGAGTTCTTTTTAATTATTTCCCTTTACAATCAGAACTTTTTATTTAGTAAATTTTATTTAGTTACGTTCTCAACTTTGTGTTCCTTGCCTGATGGAAAACTGAGAGTGTAACCCAGCTGCAGGGTTTGTGCACTGACTGCAGGTGCCCAAGAAGCACTGTGCTCTTACTGCACAGAAGTAGATGCCTGAGTCTATAGGCTGGGAGGCTGAGATGTGAAGAGAGAATTGTTTGGCCCCTTTGTTAATACTGATTGTGAATCGTCCTTCCTTTACATCACTTTTTAAATAGGCTGCTATCCGCAAAACAGGGCCTTCTCCAGGATACTGCTGATACCACAAAAAGTAATCAGCAATACTGTCCGTGTAATTGCAGTCAAGAGTGGCACTCTTTCCTTCTTGGATGCTCAGGAATGGAAGTGCCTGCTCTACCTTCTGCTGGCAGGTCACGCCTGTGTAAAAAGAGACATGGGGCATTCATTCTCTAATCATCATTCTCTAAAATTTATTTCCCACAGTTCCCAGTGGAAAACCCAGAAGTTCTAGACTAGATCATTCTTAAGAAGATTGTCCCTAAGGGATCCCCTTTCCAATAAACGCCCCAACTCACAGTCCAGTTGAAGCCACAGGATCATCACAGAGATGCTCAGAGGAAAAATGCTCTCCATTCTTTGTTCCCTTCAGAATCACTGATACTGTGTAGCTGCTGTCCAGGGATTCCCCAACAACAGTAGCTGGCATATTCTGAGTAGTACTGTTTCTTCTCTTACTTGAACACAAACATATACACACAGTGAGCTTTCAACCAGTACGAAATAAGTTTCATACCTAACAACACCCACAACAATCCCCTCCAAAGTTAACTATGATGATTAGGGTCTTTCTCAAGAAATAGAAACATTGCCATCTTCAGGCCATTTAGTCAATTACTGAGGAAAATATGTCAAACAATTAAAGCAAGGGGATGGGGATCTTGGAAACAAACTTCTCTGAAAAGTGTTTCATTTCCAAGGTATACGAGGAATTGATTCAAAATATAAGAAATGGAACTATTGTCTAACTGATGAATACTCAATATTTAATAGGCAATTTTAAAGGAAAGATACCCAATCTATTCATATAGCCATATGAAAAAAAGTTCCAAATCATGAATACAGAAATAAAAATTAAAAGTTTTTAAAATTTCACTTTATATCCACCAACAAACTCACAAAAAATAAAATGATAAATGTTTGAGGGGTTGAAGGAAAATAAGTACTTCATGAAGCTATGAATTGGTCCAGATATTCTGGGAAACAAATTTTTATAGCTTTTTATTGACAGAACCCATGCCTGGGTAATTTTTTACAACAGTGTTCCTTGCACTCACTTCTGTTTCGACTTTTCCCTTCCCTCCCTCTACCCCCTTTCCTAGATGGCAGGCAGTCTTATACATGTTAAATATGTTAAAGTATATCTGGAAAACAGTTTGGAATTACATCCAAAAGGTTGTTAAATTTTGCATGCCCTTTGTTCCAGAAATATAAGACTTAAAACCTAAAAAAGAGCAAAGGCAGAAAAAAAAATTACAGGTATAACAATATGTATAGCGGCTATTTTGGAAGTGGTAAAAACTGGAAGCTAAGAAAATACTCATCATTTGGGGAATGGGTTTGCAAATTATGGTCTATAGAGGTAATGAAACACTATTCTGCTGGAAGAAATGAAAAAAGAGATGATTTCAGAGAGATGTGAGAATAGTTATCAGGATGAACATAGTGTGAAGTGAGTAAAACCAGAACAATTCATTTTTGTTATTGTTTGGTCTTTTCAGTCATGCTTGATTCTTCATGATCCTATTTAATTCCTTCATGATGTTAATATTGCAAAAATGAATGCATCTGAAAGACTTTAAAAGTCTTCTCAATGAAATGATCAAATATGATTCTGGAAGATCAATAAAGAAGAACCTCATGGCAAAGAGATGATATAGTAAAATGAAAAATGAGAAATGCAGTTTTAAATGTGGTCAACATACTTAGGTTATTTAATAAAAAGATTCTGTACTTCTTTTTCTTTCTTTTCAGTGAATGAAGGGAAGTGGAAGAAAGAAAATATGAAGGCTTAATCATTGGGGGAAAAATATGTTTTTCCATTAAAAAAAAAAGGAAAGAAAGAAAATGTGCCCTCTGTTCTCTGTTCATCATATGCCAGAAGGGTTGGGGCGGGTCAAATGACCACTTTTGATACCTTCTAAATATAGGAGAAGAGTAAATAAGAGTCCTGCTTGCTCTCTCATGAGAAGAGTCTTAATGGGAAGAAGTTCATGACAATTGCTTAATTAGGAGATGAGGCTTCTTTGAAGAAGAACCTCTGCGTCCAAATACAGTTGGATGTCAAGTACAAAGGCAATTATGAAGTCCTATAACATGATCTATATTAACATATTATCTTTCTGTGCTTCAGTGATCTTACCCATTTGGGGAAATAAACACCCATCTGGGTGTTTATACAATAAAACCTTATTTCCAATTTCATTTCCATTAAGTTTTCAGAAGACTAAGGAGTCTATTTATTAGACTAGCTTGATTAAAAAAACTCTGACCTAGTCTCTGAGATTTTCCCCACTTTGAGAAGTGACCAATTATGGCTGAAATATTCCCAACTTGTACTAAAAAAAATCACAAAGGGAAAATAAAATTTATTTATTTATTTATTTTTAAATAATAACTTTTTATTTTCAAAACATATGCCCAGATAGTTTTCAAAAAACCCTTGCAAAACCTTATGTTCCAAATTTTTCTCCCTCCTTCCCACCACCTCCACTTCTAGGCAGCAAGTAATCCAATATATGTTAAACATGTACATTTCTTCCACACATACTTCCACATCTATCAGCTGCACAAGAAAAATCACATCAAAAAAGGAAAAAATGATAAAGAAAACAACAAAAGGGTGAAAATACCATTTTGATCTACATTCTGTCCCCATAGTCTTCTTTCTGGATTAAGATAGCTCTCTTGGAGACTCTCTTGGAATTGGTCTGAATCAACTCATAGTTGAAAAAAGCCACATCCATCAGAAGTAATTATCACATAATCTTGTTTTTGTTGTGTACGATGTTGGTTCTACTCACTTCACTTAGCATTAGTTCATGTAAATCTCTCCAGGCCTTTCTGAAATCATTCTGATGGTCATATCTTATAAAATAATATCCCATAACATTCATGTACCATAACTTATTCATCTATTCCCCAACTGATGAGCATCCACTCAGTTTCCAGTTTCTTGCCACTACAAAAAGAGCTGCTACATTTTTGTACATGTAGGTCCTTTTCCCTTGCTATGATATCTTTGAGATACAGGCCCACTAGAGACTGGATCAAAAGGTATGTGCAGTTTGATAGCCCTTTGTACATAGTTCCAAATTGCTCTTCAAAATTGTTGACTCCGTTCACAATTCCACTAATACTATATTAATGTCCATATTTCTCACATCCATTCCAACATTTATTATTATCTTTTCCTGTCATCTTAGCCAATTTGAGAGGTATGTAGTGGTACTTCAGAGTTATTTTAATTTGCATTTCTCTGATCAATAGTGATTTAGAACATTTTTTCATATAACCAGAAATGGTTTTAATTTCTTTAGCTAAAAATTGTCTGTTCATATCCTTTCTCCATTTATCAACTGGAAAATGACTTTTATTCTTATAAATTTGAGTCAATTTTCTATATATTTTAGAAATGAGGCCTTTATCAGAATCGTTGCATGTAAAAGAAAATTTCCCAATTTTCTGCTTCCTTTATAATCTTGTCTGCATTGGCTTTGTTTGTACAAAATCTTTTTAATTTAATATAATCGGAATCATCCATTTTGTATTTCATAATGTTCTCTAGTTCTTCTTTGGTCATAAATTCCTTCCTTTTCCACAGATGTGAGAGGCAGATTATCCTTTGTTCTTCTAATTTGCTTATAGTGTGACTCTTTATGTCTAAATCATGAACCTATTTCAACCTTAATGTTGATAAATGGTGTTAGCTATTGGTCATTGCCTAGTTTCTGCCATATTATTTTCCAATTGCGAAAATAGAATTTAGTGGATATCAATTAAGAAGCACATATTAAGTGCTCTCTACATAGTGAGAATTAATTGTTAAATACTAGGGATACAAAGAAAAGGCAAAAAGAGTTCCTGCCTACTAAGAAAGTACTATATAGATATATATAGGCAACAGTGGATAGAATGTGGGATCTATAGTAGGAAAGATCTGAATTCAAATCCATCCTATGATACATACAAGCTGTGTGATACTGGATAAGTCACTTGACATCTCTCACTCTCAGTTTTTTCATCTGTAAAATAAATTGAGATCACATTTGTGAAGAATTTCATAAACTTTGAAGCACTATATAAATCCTAATGAATAATGACAAAGACAATATATACAGAAATAGGCACCTAGAAGACCAATACAGAATACAAGGCAGACTTAGAAGGAAAGTACCGATAGTTGAAAAGGATGGGAGCAGAGCAGAAACTGTAAGAATAGTTTAGTAATAAGAAATTAATGAGTCAGAAACTGAGATTATTAATTAGTGATGTAATAAAAAATTATGGTTTTCCTTTTATCTTACTATGTATCATCAACCCTATCCAAAAGAAACAAGACAGTCTCTTTGTTGTCATTGATTTTGATACAATGGGTAATATTTTTTCAGCTACTGATAAGCTAAGTAGTCCACAGACAAAAAGATTCTTATTACTTTGTATCTACCATATGACCCACATTTTATGAAGTAGTCTATATTTCAAGACATGAAAATGTGCCTTTCTAATAGGGATTACAAGGGAAGCTCTTGATTAGTTTGAATTATCCAATATCCGGTGTCAGCAGGGATACCTACTATGGAACTGACACGCAAAAGAGACCCACTTAACTCATTAGAGACCTTACCTTCCTTTTTACAATGTGAGGAGGATACCAGTAGAGCAACATAATTCCTCATTCTCACCATTTTCTTGTGAAACAAATTTCTTGGTCATGTCCTTTCCTCCTATTCTTCTTCAGGGTTCCTTATTATGTCTTGCAGCTTCTTCACCCAACACAAATCCATTGCCTTCTGGGTAGAACTCTTCTTCAGTTTTTTAAAGATATATTATTACCATATAATAAAATAAGTAAGATGTTAATATTGAAAAGATAAACTTTTGGTTTCATGAGAGGCTTTGGATCAACAAAATAGCTTTGAAACTTCCTCAAAGAATTTCAGTCTCTCACTCCCTCCTCCTTCTCAGCTCTAAACCCAAATCACATCCATATGTACTATTTTTTCCAGATCTCCTTATAGATGAACAATTTTCATAGAGTATACATAAAAATGCATGTTTAAACCTAATCAGCACATCTCTTCATCTAATTCATTTTCCTTGCATGAATTCCATTGAGGAATAATTCTTGATCTTATAGAAGTTTCTGTGTATCTTAGATATTTGATGGAAAGATTTTTTCCCTCAATCAACATTTTGCTTTTTAAATCCTAGCTATATTCATTTGACTTGTGCAAAAACTTTCAATTTCATGACACTAAATTTCTGTTTTATCTCTCATGATCAATCCTCTCCTTACTTACAGTTTTGAAAGATAATGCCATCCATCTTCTATCAAGAATTGTAAGGAAACCTAGGCATCCCCTTATTTTACAGATGAGTAAATCAAGTCTCAGTTCTAAAACCCAGACTGGCCCACATAGGGAGAAAGTCAGAAATTGTACCTGAATACAGGTTCCCTAAAACTGAGGTGAATATACATATAAAGTGCTATCCAGATGAAAGAGATGTTATAGAAGTAGAATCGACAAGAGGGAAGCTGATTTAGATGTGAAATTTGAGAGATGGATTTGAGAGATGACTCCAAAGGTATAAACCTGAGTGATGAAAGGATAGTGAGGACATAAAATGGAAAAGTTTGAGGGTAGGATGTGTTTGGGTCATGAAATAAAATTAGAATTATAATAAATAATATGTGTAAATAAATATATAATATAATAAATTCATAATAAAATAAATAATAAAACTAGGTGTAGAACTCAAGTTTATTTTTTGACATATTAAGATTGAGATTGTCTACAGGACAGATAGATGAATGTATTCAATAATAAAGTAATACGGGATTGGAGTTTGGGGCAAGGGGAGAACTTGGATATGTAGAAACAATCAATGGACTACTGTCTACCATCACAAAGATAGTAAATTTCACAGTTAGGACTCAAAGATAGGAATCCAGTATGAGTTTCTGTGCATTCTTAGCCAATCTGGAATCTCAACTCAATCAGCAAGTAAAAAAGAAAGGGTGTGTTTGTTTGAGTTTGTGTATGTATGCATGCATATGTATGCATATGTGTGTGTAAGTTTAATTTTAGCCAAATATTCCATATTATTTTATATGGAGCAGAAGATTTAAGGATAAGAATGTTTTTGAGCAGCTTGGCTTCTAAATTTTGTTCACTTTAATAAGGAAGAAGTCATTTTTTAAAAAAATAAATTGGATTTATTTGTGATATATTTACCCTGTATTTTGGGGTATTCTGCCACAGTCTCTGTCTCTCTGTATGGGTTTACACATCTGACACTTGGGTCTATGCTGCAGGTGGGAAAGACCTACACAGCATTGGTATTTTTGTATTGGCTCTTCTTATCACTTCCATCACTGTGAGTGTTATGAAAGCACAGAAATACGTGGCTGAGTCCCCTAGCTGAGAAGCTGAGATGGTGAGATTGATGAACTTCTCAGCTTTCTGGAAGTTCACTGAATAACGGTCCTTCCACAGGTTCTTTTGGCTGTAGGAATCCTGTCGAATAAGAAGCAGCATTGCCCCAAAATCATGCTGTTTGTACCAAAACAAAGAATAACTAGGGTCACTGGTTTCATACTTGCAATTCAGAGTCACATTCTTCCCTTCCTGTCCAGACATTGTTGATGGTTCTTGGGTGACCTTCTGAGCTGTGCTTGTTCCTGAAGGAAAGAGAAGACAGAAAAGATTGAAACTCTAACATTATAGATTGAAAGTATGTCAAGAACATCCCAGTTTAAGAAATTGTAATCTCTTTCCACTCAGCTTGTCTGAAATCTTTAACACATAAAATCAGTTCTTCATATATCTAATTCCTGATCCTTGAAAAGTAGTTCAGTCCCCATGTTCAAGTGGTTCTCACCAAAGAAGATGTAGACCACAATTGGCCACAGCAAATTTTGAAGCAACATGTTGGATAAAATATCTCTGATTCTACCATGAAGCCTACAACTCAGTCCTACTCTGTCTGACAGCCCCAATATAGATGTACTGCTGTTCTCGAACAGGAAATAGGGTTCCTGGGTGGGTCATGATTGCATTCATAGTACCACACTTTTCTATACATAGATTGAAAAGTGTAGCCAAACCTAACTCTCCATTCAGTCTCATTATCTTTCCTTAGTAATTAAATTGAATAGTATATTTATTTGTCAATATATAGCAATAAACTCTAATATTGAAGAGGTTGTTGTAAGGGCAGATATTGATAAATCAGCCAATGGAAAATATATACAGTCATTTTCATCTCTGATAAAACTGGGGAACTATTATAGAATATATCATCACTAAAACCATAAACAGTAGCACCGCTACCCCATTTCCTTGAGATACAATACTGAGACACTTTTTGAATAGCATAATCTATGGTGAAGATTATTCACATTCCCAAATCTGCCAAATCATTTCAAATTTAAATAACAAAGAATTCTAGTGTTACAAAAAACCAAGGCTTCAGCTACATAGAGATCTATCAAGTGATATCAAATGAGGCCTCTTGACTCCAAAATCTGGCATATTGGTTATTTTATTCTATTTTGTTTGTGCCTATATTCTTGTTAACTTGTAGTCACAATAAAATGTAGCTTTTTAGAATGTATTTATTTATCTTTATAAATACTCTGTCCCTCTCATTCTCTCCTATTGAACAAATAGGGGAGAGGGAGGGAGCAGGAAGGGAAGGAGAGACAGACAGACAGACAGAGACAGAGACAGACAGAGAAGATAATACCCTTAATAAAAGCATGTATTGTTGAGTAAAACAGATTACTACATTAACCACACCCCAAAAACATAGGCCTCTCTTGCATTTTCAAATCATCATCTCTTTAAAAGATGAAAGGCATGCTTCATCTTTAGGTTCTGCAATCATGTATTATCATTGTTCTAAGAATTCGAAAGACTTTCAAAATTGTTTTTCTCCATAAGATAGTTGCCAGAGTATAAATTGTTCTCTTTCTATATCACTTCATAGAAGTTTTCAGGGAAACTCTCTGAAACTGTCCACTTTGTCATTACTTATGGCACAACAATGTATTATTTCACACTATAATTTGTTAAACCATTTACACCTAGGGGAACATTTTTGTAATGAAGCTTGGATACTATGCAAAAATTGCTATAAAAATAATTCCACATACAGGTCTCTTTTTTATCTTTCTTTAATCTGTCTAGAGATATGCCCAGTTGTGGCATAGTTGAGACAAAAATTATATATGCTTTAGTAATATAGTTTCAAACTGCATTTCAGAAGGGTTAGACCAATTCATAATTCCACTAACAGTGCAGTATTATATTTACTTCTCCTAGTACTTGTTATTTTCCTTTTTAATCATCTTTGTCAGTCTTATTAGTATTAAATGGATCCTCAAAGTTGTTTTAATTCACATTTCTAGATTATTTGTGAGTTATCATATTTTACTAATAGCTTGAATTTCTTCTTTGAAAATTTCCTATTCATATCCTGTGATCATTTCTCTATTGGGGAATGGCTCTTACTTTTATAAATTTGAATTCGTTTCTTACTTAACTTGTATATAAGGTATTTATCAGAGAAATTTATTGCAAAGATTTTCCCCCAGTTGTTTCAGTTCGTAATGTATAGTGGATTTTTAAAAATTATTTCTTCTTTCATTATACTAAGACATTCAGGAATTTCTCTTTGAAAGAAGAAGAGGAAGAAGAAGGAGGAAAAAGAAGAGGAGGAGGAAAAAAGGAAGGAAGGGAGGGAGGAAGGAAGGAGGGAAGGAAAGAAGGAAGGAGGGAAGGAAGGAAGGAAG
The DNA here is from genome assembly GCF_902635505.1 of Sarcophilus harrisii. Lineage (NCBI taxonomy): Eukaryota > Metazoa > Chordata > Mammalia > Dasyuromorphia > Dasyuridae > Sarcophilus > Sarcophilus harrisii. Next base: position 492,480,992 of record NC_045427.1, on the reverse strand, counting down.
GAAAGGAGGAAGGAAGGAAGGAAGGAAGGAAGGAAGGAAGGAAGGAAGGAAGGAAGGAAGGAAGGAAGGAAGAGAAAAGAAAAGAAAAATTGCAAAATCCTGCCACTCAGTGAAGGTATCTGGAGCATAACTCATGATTATAGCTCTATAGCTATAATTGTGCCTATATTCTTGTATATAGGCTATAGCTATAGCATAGCTATAGGCATTACAAGAGTCTAAATTTTGTGTCTCAATAGTACAGCTGACTGAATCTCATTGTACTTTATTGGGTGCAACAATTTTCCTTCAATTTCTTTTATTTAAATATGGATGCCTTTTCATAATGGAATCATCATCCAACTTTGCATTTCCACTTATATAGGCCCTTAATAAATGTTTGTTGGATTAAATTGTCATTCATAATAGACAAGGTCTCTCTCAGGAAAATGATGTGTTTCTACTGCTGTCAATGATGTCAATTTCTATTGCTGACCATGCGATCAAAATTCTAGAGAAATTCTCAGAGATTATGTTGGTTCTATGAGACCAACACCTTTAGGACATCTGTGTGTCACTAGTATATTGGAGACAAGAAGAGAGTTTCTATTTGCCCAGGTTGATGCCAATATTTTTTTTCTCATTGATATTATTAGTATTTCCAGAACTATGATAAATAGTAACAGAAAAAGGAATATTTTTATACCTGTATTTATTAGGAAATAGTGTTTTCTTCTATTCCAGTGTTTTCCCATTGCATATAATGCTAATCTTTGTTTTCAGATAAATGGGTTTTTGTAATATCTTTAAAAGTTTTATTAGTGTACTTTCTAATTTTTCTGTACACAAGTGTTATACTTTAACAAAGAATTTTTCTGCATCTGCTGCTATAATCATATGGCTTAGGATATTTTTATTATAAAATGATTAAACTGTTTTCTTAATATTGAAACATCTTTGCATCCTTTAAGTAAATCCAACTTGATCATAGTGAATAATTTTTAAGTTATACTGCTATATTCCCAGGGTATTATTTAAATTTATAAAACATATATGAATTGGTGATATTGGTCTATTATTCTCTTTCTTTACTTTATCCCTTCCTCTATGAAGTATTGAGAGTTTACATGTCTCATTACTCAAAAACAAATATTCTATCTGATATAGTCCACATAATTTTGATCTTTACCCATAATATATGTTGAAATATTGAAAGAAATAAGGAAAAGTTGAGATAATAGTCCATCTGAGTTGAGAAGAAATAGATTTGGAAACAAGATGGGTTTCTATGCAGAGAGATTTATTGGTTGGACTGTACCCTTGAGGGTTTGGTGAGGGGATTCACCTCTGCTATTAGTCCTTTACGAGGGGAGAGCATTCTCCGCACAATTTCAGAGGGAATAAGAAGACCTTATATAGGATGTAATGATGACTAGAGTACATTCAGAATGGAAACTGTGCGTATTTATTCCAATCCAAAGGGTGTTGCTTGTTTGAAAGGCAGAGACTTTGATAGGAGATGAGAACCTAGATTCCAAGTGATTTATTTAACCTATAAAACTTCACTATGAAGATGACAAGATCCCTGGAGTTTTCTTTGTTGTTACAATATTCTTTATCCTTATAATTATTGGAGTTTGAACTTCATGTTTCATTTTACAAACATCTAGCACTCCCTGGAAACATTTACTCTAGGAGGCAGAAAAGGCACACTCACTGAGGACAGAGTGACTTCAAGAATAAAACTTGGTTTTCTTTATGCTTTTCCCTTACACATCCCCCCAACATTTCTAAGAAACTGGAAACCCCCAGTGTCTCTGGGACTCTGAAGCAGCAAATGCAGGAGTTTCATCCAACTCCCTAAGATTGTACTCAGAACAGAGAACTGACTGGAGAGACAATGAAATTCCGCTTTCCTGAGGCTGAAGGACTCTTGACCCCTCTCATTTCTATCAGAAATTGCTTATCTCCTATGACACCTATAACTGTACCATTCAATACATAGTAGTATACAACTAAGTTCCCAGCTTAGACAGAAACTTTCTTCAGCTGGAAGAAACTCTTGCTCTTAAGGTGATTGACTTGGAAATCTTTGCTGTCCCTTCTTTGCTTTTCTTCCACATTTTTCATAAGCAGTTTTAAACCTTCATTGGAATAATGGACATAACAAAAAAAAATAGAAAGAAAACTGGTATAACTAATCTTATACATGCAGTTAAAAGTCTTTGGTGTCCTCTCAGAAAAAAATTTCTGCCTGGATCACTAAGCCTCCATCAGTCCCTCTTGAAAAATAATGGCTTTGGTTATAGCTGCCAATAGAGATTAAAAAGTGTTAAAATCAAGCAAATGGAATTAAGCTTATACACTGTACATTAAAAAGGTAGACCAAGAGCTGACAATAAATCTGGTTAAGAAGAAGGGAAACTATGGAGGCTTTCTTCCCTACTATTCATGAGTGATAAGAGCAACTTTTAAGAACTCAAGCTATTTGTTGGTCTTGTTGAAGACACTCTTTTTGTATATTACAACTCCATTTTGCAATTTGAGTTCTCACAGTCTTGAAACCCTAAGAATGACTTTATATGTTGAAATCACACCACCCTATGAAGTCATAAACTGTATCAAAGGGAAACGCCGCCCTCTTGTGGGAAAGAACCGAATAATATGACAGGCTCAGAGATGAGGCAGCTAGAATGAAATTTCAAATGAGAAAAAAAGGATACCAAGCTCCTGGATAAGGCAAGGAAAGATGGAATCAAAGGCACAAGTAAAGGGATTAATTGGAACAAATACATATATATACATATATACATTTATATGTATATATACACACGTACACATTCTTTCTCAGAGACTAGAAAAGAACTCTGGGCTCAAATTCCATCTCTGATGATTACTACCTGTGTAACACTAGAAAAGTCATTTTAATTCTTTGGGCCTCAGCTTCCTTATCTGTAAAGATGTTAAACTAAATAGCCTCTGAGGTCCCTTCTATGATCCTATGAAGTTAGGGAGGGTGAATATATTGAAGAATTTTGAGGGGAGAGGAAAGAGATTTTTTTTTCAGTAATATGGAAGGCATCTCCCTGGCATCTACCAAGGAGAAGTGGTTGGAGAAGGCATAAAGAACTTGATAACAAAGAAATATTTAAAGTCTTCCACAGCAAGGCTCCTACCTGCCTTTCTGTTATATTTCATATTACTTTCCCTCATGTAAAGTTAGGTTGGTCTGCTAGCAGATTTCCTTATACAACATGACATTTTACCTCCCCTCACTGTGCCTTTTGCACAGTTTATCCTCTGTAGCTTGAATTCTCTTTCTCTGTTCTTTTTAATTCCCAATCTTCCTCAAAACATAGTGCTAATGCAGATGCTCCTTCTTGTATAAGATATTTAGGATCCACAAAGTATTTCCTGATTTTCCCTCAGTTGCTAATGAAGGAACTGATATTTATTCAGTTCCTTAATTCTATTAAGGATTCTTAATAGAATTCCCTGATATTTACCTAATTACTGACATTTCTTCCAAAGTACCTTAAAGTTACCAAATACTTTACTTATAAATTGTCCCAATGGAGCCTTACAAAAGCTAACATTAATTATCTCCAGTTTACAGATAGGAAATGGAAGCTCAGGAAAGTTAAATGATTTGTCCTCATATCAAATGTCAGGTTAAATTTTAACCCAAGTCTTTCTGACTTCAAATTCAATTCACTATCTACTGTGCCATTTTGCCTATAGTATACATAGTTTCCTCTAAACAGAAATAAGTTCCTTGAGGGCAAAAACTATTGAGTTTTCTCTTTTTTTGTCTTCAGCATCTAGAATAGTGCCTTACACTTTCTTTTGTGGCCCAAATCTATTATTTCACTGGTATAGGGAACACCTGCCTTGCATATATTTGGTCTGATAAGTGTTGAATTGGACTGAATTCAGGACTGGTTTGCCAAATGCTTGAGTTTCATCTGTTTATATGAATTACAAGGCATAACCTCCACCATGAAGACAACTAGACTAGACTAGACTAGAATGTTGCCTCTTTTGGGAATATTTGGGTCCTAGCTAAAAATCTCGCCTATTGTTACTTGCATTTTTATATGCCTCATAATAATTTGGGAATCTTTATAGCATAAAATTTCCCATTGTCTGTATGGTCCTGGCAATATGCCTACACTGCCCACTTAGAAACCATGAAATAGCAAGACACTGCAATGATTTCCTTGAAATGACATGTGAGTGAAAAAGCACAGACTTAATGGTGACCTTTAAAAGCAAATGAAGAATGTCCTAAAGCCTATCCAGAGCAATAAATAGAAAAGGGCATTTTTAATGTTCATTTCCCATAAGAAAAAATAACAGTAAAAGCTCCTTGAGGGAAGGAACCATATGTGTATCAGAATACCTAGCACCCAGAATAGTTCCTAACTTAAAATAGTAAAAGCTTAGCAAATGAATTTATGCACAATGGTGACTTATTAAAATCAACATTATTACTCACTGGGAGAAGTTGATCTAGTAATGAAGTTTTGTCATCTCTAAATCAGAGATTTGGGTGCCCATACCTACACACAAACACACACACACACACACACATACACACAAATCCCAAAAGTCCTAGTGCTGTTTTTCATTATTGCCCTATGACTGTTCAGACACCCTGTGTATTTATATATGTATATATGCACACATACATGTGCATATACACATATGTAATATTTCTAAAATGTAATATTTTTTCATTCTTTTTACATTGTTATTCCTTAGTTCCACTACCTCAACAAAGCCTTCATTTGTAATACATAACAAAGAAATAGCAATAGTGAAACAAATTGAAATACTGACCAATCAATCAAATGTTTATTAAGTGATTACTAAGTACCAGGTACTATGCTAAGCTCTGGGGACACTAGTATAAAGATTGAGAGTATGGGGGAGTGGGGCACAACACTGCTCCCAAGTAGTTTACATTCTAATGGGGAAGATAGAAACCATACATATATATATATATATATATATACAGTATAGATATAAAATAAGGGCAGCTAGATGATGCAGCTAAGATAGAGTGACCAGTTTAAAGTCAGTAAGATTCATCTTTCTCTAAGTTCAAATCAAGTGACTTAACCCTGTTTGCCTCAATTACTCATCTGCAAAATGTATGGTCCTGGCAATAGAAGGAGAAGGAAATGATGGACCATACCAGTATTTTTGCCAAGAAAACCACAAAGGGGTCAGGAAGATTCAAATGTGAATGAAACAACTGAACAACAAAAAAAATAAAAAGTAAATACATAACAAAGAAGTTAAACAAAAAGTAGTTTGGTGTGAGGGTGAAGGAACATTAGCAATTGGGAGAGATCAGGAAAAGTTTCATAGAAAATGGGGCATAACATGTTTTACATATATTAGATTACTTGCCAACTAGGGGAAGCGTGAGGGGAAGGGAGGAAGAAAAAAAATGGAATACAAAGTTTTGAAAGGGTGAATCTTGAAAACTATCTATGCATATGTTTTAAAACAAAAAGCTTTAAATAAAAAAAATGTTTTTAAACTTAAAAGCACTAAAAAAAAACAAAGAAAAGAAAATGGGGCATAAGCTGCATTCTTAAAGGAAAAAGACTCCATGAGAAAGAGGCAAAGAGGAAGTGCATCCCAGGGATGGGAAGTCTTTAGTGCCAAGATACAGAGGCAGGAGATGGAGTTCCAAATATGAGAAATAAAGAGAAGGCCAGTTTGGCTGGCTGGCAGAGTATATAAGGGCAAATGAGATCCAGAGGAGAAAAAGAAAGGTCAGGATGAGATTGTATATAGCTTAAAGAACTAAATAGAGGAGTTGACAGCTTATTCTGCAGACAAGAGCAAGCCACTGGAGTTGATTGAATAGGAGAATAACATGGTCAGATCTACCTTCAAGAAAATATTATTTTGACAGCATTATGTACCATAGTGTATAATGGTCAGAGACTTGACATAGGAAAACAGATTACAATACTGTTCTAATCTCTCATCTAAACTAGATGAGAGTTAATGAGGGAGGAAATTCAGAAACTTTATGAGCAAAATTACAGACCACTTTTCACACAAATTAAGTCTGATCTAACCAATTGGAAAAATATTAAATGCTCTTGGATAGGGCGAGCAAATATAATAAAGATGACAATATTACCTAAACTAATCTATTTATTTAGCGCTATACCAATCAGACTCCCAAAAAACTATTTTAATGACCTAGAAAAAATAACAACAAAGTTCATATGGAAAAACAAAAGGTCAAGAATTTCAAGGGAATTAATGAAAAAAAAATCAAATGATGGTGGCTTAGCTGTACCAGATCTAAAATTATATTATAGAGCAGCAGTTACCAAAACTATTTGGTATTGGCTAAGGAATAGATTAGTTGATCAGTGGAATAGATTAGGTTCAAGGGATAAAACAGTCAACAAATATAGCAACCTAGTCTTTGACAAACCCAAAGATCCCAGCTTTTGGGATAAGAACTTACTGTTTGATAAAAATTGCTGGGAAAATTGGAAACTAATATGGCAGAAACTAGGCATTGATCCATACTTAACGCCGTACACCAAGATAAGGTCAAAATGGGTTCATGACCTAGGCATAAAGAATGAAATTATTAATAAATTAGAGGAACATAGGATAGTTTACCTCTCAGACCTGTGGAAGGGGAAGGTCTTTATGACCAAAGCAGAACTAGAGATCATTACTGATCACAAAATAGAAAATTTCGATTATACCAAACTGAAAAGTTTTTGTACAAACAAAACTAATGCAGACAAGATTAGAAGGGAAGCAATAAACTGGGAAAATATTTTTACAGTCAAAGGTTCTGATAAAGGCCTCATTTCCAAAATATATAGAGAATTAACTCTAATTTATAAAAAATCAAGCCATTCTCCAATTGAAAAATGGTCAAAGGATATGAACAGACAATTCTCAGATGAAGAAATTGAAACTATTTCTAGTCATATGAAAAGATGCTCCAAGTCATTATTAATCAGAGAAATGCAAATTAAGACAACTCTAAGATACCACTACACACCTGTCAGATTGGCTAAGATGACAGGAAAAAATAATGATGATTGTTGGAGGGGATGTGGGAAAACTGGGACATTGATTCATTGTTGGTGGAGTTGTGAACGAATCCAACCATTTTGGAGAGTAGTTTGGAACTATGCTCAAAAAGTTATCAAACTGTGCATACCCTTTGATCCAGCAGTGTTACTACTGGGATTATATCCCAAAGAGATTATAAAGAAGGGAAAGGGACCTGTATGTGCACGAATGTTTGTGGCAGCCCTTTTTGTAGTGGCTAGAAACTGGAAACTGAATGGATGTCCATCAGTTGGAGAATGGCTGAATAAATTGTGGTATATGAAAATTATGGAATATTACTGTTCTGTAAGAAATGACCAACAGGATGATTTCAGAAAGGCCTGGAGAGACTTACACGAACTGATGCTGAGTGAAATGAGCAGGACCAGGAGATCATTATATACTTCAACAACAATACTAGATGATGACCAGTTCTGATGGATCAGGCCATCCTCAGCAACGAGATCAACCAAATCATTTCTAATGGAGCAGTAATGAACTGAACTAGCTATACCCAGAAAAAGAACTCTGGGAGATGACTAAAAACCATTACATTGAATTCCCAATCCCTATATTTATGCACACCTGCATTTTTGATTTCCTTCACAAGCTAATTTTACAATAATTCAGAGTCTGATTCTTTTTGTACAGCAAAATAATGTTTTCTTCATGTATACTTATTGTGTATCTAAGTTATATTTTAATATATTTAACATCTACTGGTCATCCTGCCATTTAGGGGAGGGGGTGGGGGGGTAAGAGGTGAAAAATTGGAACAAGAGGTTTGGCAATTGTTAATGCTGTAAAGTTACCCATGTATATATCCTGTAAATAAAAGGCTATTAAATTAAAAAAAAAAAAAAAGAGAGAGTTAATGAGGGCATAAATTAAGGTGGTAGCTGTGCTTAGGTTATGCACCTGGGAGATTCAAAAAACAATCTTAGCCTGCATCTTATACTCTAAATAAGGGGGAAAGTCTGTTTCATCAGCCTTGTATAGTCAATTGGGAGGAGAGAGAGAGCTGCAATTGTTGTCATTTCAAAGCAAACTGGAGACACTGAATGAGAAAATTGACAGTCTGCCATCCCCCCAAATCAAAAGACAATTGGCATAAGAGATTATATATATATATATATATATATATATATATGTAAAATCTTGTGGAGTTTTTTAAGATTTTCAAAATACTCACTACTGGGAATGTATCCCAAAGAGATCATAAAACAGGAGAAATGACTCACATGTGCAAAAATGTTTGTAGCAGCTTTTTTGTGGTGGCAAAGAATGGGAAAATGAGTGGATGCCCATGGAGAATGGCTGAATAAGTTATGACATATGAATACAATGGAATATTATTATTCTATAAGAAACAATGAATAGGCTGATTTCAGAAAAACCTGGAAAGATTTGCATGAACTGATGATGACTGAAGCAAGCAGAACCAGGAGAACATTGTACACAGTAATAGCAAGATTGTGTGATGATCAACTATGATAGTCTTACCTCTTCTCAGTAATACAGTGATCCAAGACAATTCCAATAGACTTTGGATGGGAAATGTCATCCGCATCCAGAAAAAAGAACTCTGAAAATTGAAAGTGGATCAAAGCATATTATTTTCACTTCTGTTTGTTTGCTTTTCTTTCTCATTTTTTTTCTTTTGTTCTGATTTTTCTTTCCCAACATGACTCATTTGGAAATGTGTTTAAAATGATTGTACATAAAACTATTTCAAACTGCTTGCTGTCTTGGAGAAGGGAGAGATAAGGTAGGGAAGAAGAAAAAAATTTTGAAACTCAAATTCTTTCAAAAATGAATGTTGAAAATCATTTCACATGTGATTGAAATAAAAATTTTAAAAATAATAAAATAAAAGATTTACAAAGCATTTTGTATAATAGGTGTATATTATTTCATTTGATCCTGACAATAATAAAATAAATTAAATGCTGCTATTATCTCACCTTGCAGATGAGAAAATAGAGATTAAAAGAGGTAGAGTAAACTAAAAAACAAAGTTTATAATATAGGAACTAAATTCAGTTCTATTTTATTCCCAGAAGCAATTAGGTGCACAGTGAAAAGATCATCAGATCTGGAGTCAGGAGGACCAAAATTCAAATCCGGCCTGAAGTATTTAGCTGTGTGATCCTGGATAAATCACTTTAACCTTTATTTCCCTCAGTTTCCTCATCTGTAAAGTGAGAGTGATAATAATAGCACATAACCTCCTAGGGTTGCTATGAGGATCAAGTGAGAATAATTGTAAAATGTTTAGTACAGTGCCTGCTTAAAAAACACTTTATAAATGTTAGCTAATATGAGTATTACAAGTGTACTGTTTTATACAGTATATTACCTAAATGTCTTTGTGGTAGAAAGAGTATAAGACTGAGTCAAAAGACAAATTCAAGTACATGTTTTGTCATTTACTACCTATATGACCTTAGACTTCAATTTCTTCATTTGTAAAATGTAGGTATTACAGGAGATAGCCTATAAGATCCTTTTCAGCTCTAAAATCCTGTGATCCTAAATTACATTTTTTAGCCTAGTAACTTTAATTTGTAGAAGGGAAAAATGAGCCACAGACAGTCTTGAATGGAGCATTGTGAGTCTGTGTAGTCCTTATGCATATCTTGGTCAGTTTGTATCCATTATACTCTAGTGGTGAATCAAGTTAATAACAGAATATCACTTTGCTGAGATATTATGGGTTGCTTTTGAATGGTGCCCTGGATCCTGTAGAAAAAAGGGAATAGTAGTTGATACATTGCTCTGACTCTAAATCACTGGAAAGACCAAGTCAAACTGTTCAGCATGTTACTAAAAAAGCACTAGGTATCACAAAATTACAGTTTTCTCTTGAGCTATAGCTGTAGCCTTTCCAAATATAGAAATCCTTTCTCAGCTGACAGCCACATCCTTCATTCTCTGGCTGATACTGAATGGAAAGTTCAAGTCTTTGAATCACAAGGAACACAGTGCCAGAAGCCAGACTTCTCCTTTCATCATTTGTCTATAGACTGACCACTATAACCCAGAGACTCCAAGAATCATTCCTGAGATTTTATTCAAGTTCTGCTCCGGTTATTTGTTTTGGATATGAAATTCTATTGGTCTTCATCCTGAAACCCCAAGTGCTAAGATGGGATCTAATTAAATGTTCTAGATGTCAAATCTCATAGGCCTGCCTATCTAATCTAAAATCCATGGAAGCACAAAGATAGGTGGGTTTCTAGCATCATTTTCACCTTCCTATTCTGTTCCAACTTGCAAAAGACTGGAGCCTCTCTCTACCCTTCCTTGCAGTGCTAACCATCACAGCAAGTACCGATGAAGATAAAGCTATGACTAAGGATCAGTTTACTGGCAAGCCTTGCTGCAGGACTCTTCCTATTGAGTTTGGCTCACAATTTTTATTTCTATAGGCACTTTGAATAAACTTTGTTGCTGTTGTTTAGTCACGTCCTGCTCTGTGTGACCTCATGGACCACAGCACACCAAGACTGTCCTTGAGGTTTTCTTGACAAGGATATTATAGCAATTTGCCATTTCTTCTCCAGTTAATTTAAAGTTGAGAAACTGAAGCAAATATGTGCCTTAGGCCCCATTTGAAATCAGGTCTTTCTGACTCCAGGCTCACTGCTTTATCCACTGAACCACCTACCTGCCTCCAGAATAAAACTGCTTTCACTCATATATGGCAGAGATATAACATCTGTCTCACTCCTGATGCCACAGTCTGAACTAAAGGTTTGTGCACGTGCTGCAGGTGTCTTAAATTTACTGTGCCTTTACAGCACAGAAGTAGGTAGCTGAGTCTCCAGGCTGGGAGCCCACGATGTACAGGGAGCTGTGATCTTTCATCCTGTCCAGAGTTACTCTTGTTCTTCCCTCACTCTTCTCATCCCCTTTTGAAAATATTCGAAACAACAATGCAAGGCCTTCCCTGGGATACTGCTTATACCACATCAAACCATTAAAAGTTCCCACTGAGTAACTGCAGTTCAGAGTGATATCCTCTCCCTCCTGGATGGTCAATGTTGAAGGACTCTGTTCCAGCTTGTCTTGCCCTCTTATCCCTGTTAAGAAAGACACAGATGACTGGTCATTATCTGCTTTTTTATTTTTATCATTTCCATAGAGAACCTAAGCAAGCCTTTTCTTTATCACTCTCTCTGGAAATTTTTCCTTGTTCCCATTACAGAAACCCTGAACTCACATCCCAGCTGAAGGCACAGAACCATCAATGAAACTCCCACAAGATTCTTCATTCTTCAGGATATTCCCATCAACCCAGGAGTTAGTTATGGGCCCTACCTCTCAGTTGAAGAAGCTAGTTCTCTCCTTGTTTTTCTATTTCAGCAGAAACCAGAGAGCCTCGGATAATGCCAACCAATCAGTAATAACTTCAGTTTCTTTCACAAGCTCACCTTCCCCACACATATGGATTAAAACTTCACAATGCACTGTTTAAATTCTGAGATTATGAAATTACTGCCATCTTGTGGCCAGGTGATGAAAAATCATCCCTATGATCAACAACCAGCATTGCCCACTGTATGTATTATTGGAGCTAAATAAAGGTCATCAACAATGCTTGGTGAAGAGATGGGATGTACCAATCCTTTGCAATAACTTCATGGTTTGGGAACTATTGCTCCAAGTCAGTTTCCTCATTTATAAAATGAGGCAATTAAACTAGTTGTTCTCTTATTCCCTTTCAATTTTAACATTCTACAGGGTCTAAAAATGCATGGGTTGGCCATTAAATTATAATACTTTTATGCTGACATAACAACAGAGTAGAAATCAATAGGCTATGCTGACTAGAGGGCGATAAAAAGTGAGCTATAATAATCCCAAAATTTAGTGCAAAACATCAAGGAATAATTTCATGTGCCTGCTTTATGTTTGGAATGGGTTTCCTAGAAAAATAAGTATTTCTCAAATATTTGGGGTTCAATTGACTGGAATTTAAGGAGGGGGGCTAAAGTGTGAGAGGCTCTTGGTTTAAATTCTATGTCAAATATTTTTATTATTGATTATGATACTAGCCATCTATTACTGCTCTTAGTTATCACCATTGTGCCCTTTTGATGTTATAATGCATTGTTAGGGTACTGGAGAAAATGAAACCCAATGCTTATCTACACAACCACTGTCCACATGAAATCAGAATGAATCTTGGAGCTAGAAAGAGCAAGGCTAATTAAAACCAAGCTAGTAGTTCTAAATGTAAATGGACACATAATCAGTCTCTTTTGTTTATCTCCCGTTTAGGAAACCTGTGTTTGGAGTATGTCAGTTGAATTTTCTTGGTTTATTGCTAGGAAGAATTCAGAGGTGCAAAAGTTAATGATAATAAGGGATAGCAAAGTTAAAGACACATACAGTCAATGAAAAAAGAATTTAGAGTAATTTGCCAATCTCAGAAGACTACTCACAGAAAATCAATCCAAGATTTTTAATGTATTTATTATAAACAGAAGCAATCAAAAAAGATATTCAAATAGACAAACAAGAATTATTAGAATTCAGTTAAAAATGTAGTGTCATCATTTACAGTTTTTAAAAATATTTTAAAATATTCATGTTAACTTTAATAAATTAAATTCAAAAATGAACTTTTTTTCTCTGAATGTTTTCTTCTACCCTCTGTATAATTTCCTTATTTCTTTGTAACAGATTATGATTATGATTATTATACTATATGGGGTATTCAGAGAGAATTAGCACCTCTGGTATGATGGCTTGGTAAAACTTTTTCAGTGCTACTTATCTATCTTTGGTGGATCTTCGTTGAAGTCAGGAGGAGTTCCAATCTGGTTTCAGATACTTAACACTTCCTTGCTGTGTGACTCCCGGCAAGTTACTTAACCCCAATTGCCTCAGGAAAAAAAAAAGATAAAATGATCTTTGCAAATGGTCTAAACAAAGCTTGTTAAACCGTGAGTCCCTACTCCATATGGGGGTCACATAACTGAATGTGAGAGTATGAAATATTTGGCAACAGTAAAAGGTATCAATATTCAGCCAAGATTTAATTCTTTATGTCAGAATAAACAAGCACATTCATTTCATTATTATGCAAATTTGGTTTCATCTCTAATAAATGAATTATATGTGTACCAAATATTTTAAAATAAATGTCGTTATGATTTATTATCAGTAAATGTTTGATTTTATACCTATTTTATATACCTTTATACCCAGCCCATGTAAAAATGTTGAGAACCAAAAGGGATAGTGAGTATAAAAAGTTTTAGAATCTAAACAAGGTTGAGGTCAAACCACCAGTTCCAAATCTATTGATAAATTAGGAGTATATATAGCCTACACATGTTTGTGAAGATTTCCCTGATAAAATATGTAGATGGGAAAATTTTGTTCCAATGCCCATGAAGGTGGCTGAAACTGGAATTGTGGAGAGTTTAGGCCTTGGTCAGACATCTAAGATACCAGAGTATCCTGTATCCTGGGCTATTACCAGTCATCCTGATTTTCATACTGCCATGGCAATGTCTCTGGAAGAGTGAAGTTGATGAACACGATTCTGCCTCACTTAAATCTAATTCATGCACAAGTCAAGAAATCATCCTCTAAAATCATGGGTCCTATTTGAAATCAAAATATGAACAGAAACAATTTACATAGCAGTGGTCACAGTGTAAATGGTTACTTTGGTTCTTCTTTCCTCATACTACATCACTATACATAAGTTTTTCCATATTTCATCACGTACTTTATTTGACATTGATTACAGCACAATATTATCCTATTATATACACTTCTTGCATGTTCATGTGATACAAATTGCTCGTTCCTAAATCACTGTTTCCAAGTGGATTTTTTTTCTTCTTTTCTTCCTTCCCACATTCTCTTCTTTCTATTGTTTTTGACCATCACAAATAATATTGCTAACAACCTCTTTGGAGGGATAAGTCTTTTACTCCTATCAATAGCATACTTGGGGAATTGTTCAAGTAGTAGGATCATAGAGTCAAAAAGTATGAGCAGTTTTGTAACTTGCAGGTTAATATGTTAACTTTACATGTGAAAAGATTGCACCAACTGACAACTCCACCAACAGCATTATGGTGTTCCTGTTTCTATACTGGAAGATGAGCATTCACTAGCAATATTCACTTTATAACTATATTTATCAATTTAATGGACAAAAGATGTTTTAATTTTCCCTTTTTTCAGTATCTGACTGTGAATGATTTTTCAGATACATATTAATTATTTGTATTTCTTTTTTCAAAAGCTTCAAGCATTTATCTATTAGGAAATTGATCTTCCTCATAAATTTGGGTCAATTTAATTTTGCAAGCATTGATTAAGCCTATTAAATGTAATCCCTATACTAGGGACAAGGGATATAAAAACAAAACAAAATAGTCCATGCCTTCAAGGAATTTATATTCTCCAAGAAGAAACAATAAATGAAAGATAATTTGAAGGGCAGGCAGCATTATTTGACCAAGGGGATAGGAAAAGCTTTAAGAGCATTGATTTCGTGTACAGAGGGATCTTGGAAGAAAAACTGATCCTTTCATTTTATAAATGAAGAAATTGAGGTACTAAAAGTGTAAGAGATTTATCCAGGATAATATAACTAACAATTATCAGAGACTGGATTTGAACCCAAGTCATTCTGCTCTTTCCATTACTGCCTCTGCAGAGAATGGCCCTGAGTTAATCCTTAAAGGAATATTAGGACTCTAAAAAACAGTTTGGCTGGGAATGCCTTCCAAAATAGTAGAATGTCTTCTACAAAGCAAGAAAGTGGGAATGCTGAATTCACAGAACTGCAATTAGACCAAATTAGTAATGTCAGTCTTTTTATCACAAAAATTTATGACAAAGATTTTTCCCCTATTTCTTTTAAATACTGCATATGTTTCTTTTCAATTTGCAAAAATTATATTTATATATAATCAGGGATCCATTTGTTACATTAATTATTTCTTCAATTTATTAAATAGTTAAGACTTTCTTCTCTATACTTTACACATTCCATTAAAGTCTAATTCGATTAACTACCAATAAAGTCTTATGCATTTTTTATTTGTATCCCTAATCCACTGAAATTTAATGTATATGACATAAGATATGAATGTAATTCCATCTTTTCATCATAGTGCTGTCCAGTTTTCTGAACAGTTTTAATTAAATAAGGAATTCTTTCATTATTTTGTGATCCTAGATTTACAATATACTAGATCATTGAATGCCTTTGGTTATAGTTCTGGATTAATCTGTTCTATTGATCTGTTTTCCTAGTTGTTTTATCTAGGATGATATATTTTGGATAATTACTGCTTTATTACAAAATTGGATATCTGAGCCTGCAAGTTCTTTTTCCTCTCCTCCAATGTCCATTGATCTGTCTTCATTTTTCTATATAAATTTTATTTTAATTAATTCTATTAAATATCTCATTTATATTTTAATTAGTCTTCTATTATATTTATAATTAATTATGATATTATGGTCATCTTTATTACCTCTCTTAGTCAAATACATCAAATTAGCTCTTAGATTATTTAATTAATTTGTGTTAAATTTGCTTTATAGTTCTGTTTATGTAAAACTTTTATCTATCTTGGTAAATTAATATGCAAGTATTTGAAACCCTTATATTGTAAATGGTATTTCTCTTTTTTCAGATTTCCTAGATATCTCTGTGTGTATGTGTGTGTGTGTGTGTGTGTGTGTGTGTGTGTGTTGTTCAGTTGAATCAATCATGTCCCAATCTTCATAACTCCATTTGGAGTTTTCTTGGCAAAGATACTGGCATGATTGCTATTTACCTCTCCAGCTCTTTTTACAGATGAGAAACTGGGGCAAACAGGGTTAAATGATTTGCTCAGGGACACACAGCAAGTGTCTGAGGCCGGAGTTCAACTCAGGAATATGAGTCCCCCCTGACTTCAGACTCAATCCTTTATTCATTGTGCAACCTGATACCCAACACATATACACACATACATACATATACATACATACACACATATACACATAGGGACAGTTAAATGATGGACAGATGGCTGGACTTGAAGTCAGAAGGACTCATATTCCTGAGTTATACACATTCATTTATATATACATACATATACATATACACACATTTCTATTTCAATTCAATTCAACAAACATTTATTAAATGCCTACTGTGTTCCAAGAATTAAGGATGCAAAGATAAAAATAGTACCTGTCATCAAGAAAAATACATTCTAATAGAGTAAAACAATACATACAGAGAGAATTAAATATAAAATATATACATAGTAATTCTAGGGAGAAGGAAGAAAAGAGGGAAAGCATTTAGATGTCAGCTATGTGCCAGGTACTGTGTTAAATGCTTTTTACAAATATTATTTCATATGATGCTCTCAATTACCCTTGTAATTGAGTTAAGTGCTTTTATTATCTCTACTTTACACCTGAGTCAACTGAAGCAAAAGGAGGTTAGTGACTTGGTCACACAGCTAATAACTATCAGAAGCTAGATGTGAACACTCCAACACTAGCTACTTCTAGCAACCTCAGAAACACTAAAGCACCTTTTTAACTCCAGTGTTCTGGATAGGACACTAAGTAATTACTCTTGAGCAGAACTTTGAAGGAAGGTAGAGATTCTAAGAAGTAAAGGTGAGGAATACGTTCTAGATACCCAGCTAATAAACATCGGAAGGAAAACTTGATCCAAGGACTTTAAGAGTTCAGGAACAGTTCACAATCCATAATATTATGCTGCCTCTTCTAGAGTTTTTAAATTGTTTTTTTAATAACTAGATATTATAAAAATGATCCAACCATCTTAGTACAATTTTTAGTGATTATTGATACTAAACTTTAAGCTACCAAAACTTTAAAATGAACTAAGACTTTTGGGACATCTTTCACTTTAACAAAAGATCTCAGTGGAAAATTTTCCCTATATCTATTAATTATTATGTGATTTTTTTATTAATGAGCTATTTGGTTATTAATATTGAACCATATATGTTACTAGTATAAAAACGCTTCTTGATTCAAAATAATAATTTCAAATGTATTGCTATATTCCATTTGCCCTGATCAGAGAAACATTTAAATATAATAAGAGTTAAATAGAATGTCATTTTCTTTTTGAAAATAATTTATTTAATGTCAGAAATATTCATTTGCTAAAAGTTTAATTGAATTCATTTATGAGTTCCTCTGTTGTCTCTATGTGTGCATGTGTGTGATAGGGTGGACAAGTCATTAATGATCTATTAAATTTCCATTTCTGAGGTTAATATATTTAGCTTACCTATTTCCTGTATTATTGACATGGGTATTTTTAATTCATTTTTAATATTAGCAAATTTCTTTTGTATTATCTGTTACATTGGTAAGTAGCATTACATAAGTCTCTGAGAATTTTATTTTTTCTTTAATCATTGTGATCTTTCCTTTCCCATTTTTGAATGTTAATTTGATTTTCTCCTCTCTTCTTTTTGATTAATTTTATTAATGGTTTTTCAATGTTAGTGGTCTTTTTTTTTAATGAATTCCACTTCATGTATTAATTTAAGCATTCTTTTATTTTAAAATGCTGTCATTTCTCCTTTAATTCTGATAGTGTCTATATTGTGCTCACTTCTGTTATATTAATTTATTCTTTTTTTTCTTAACTGCAAATTCAAATCATTAATTTTCCATGTTGAATATATGTCTATAAAATATATGTGCACTTGTCTCTGAATACCTCTTTGGATACATCTCATAAATTTTTATATGTGGTATTTGTGTTGTTGTTATCTTCAATATAGTTATTATATATTTTATAATATAGTAATTTGTTCTCTAACCCAAGCATTATTCAGAAAGTAATTTGATGTTAGGAGAGATGTTTGTGTCTTATGTAGAGAGATATCTTCCAAAAGTCCTCATCCTTCAACCTTGTCAATTTTCATCATATAATTTATTCCTGCTCATATCCTCTTTATGAATTTTAAAGCCAATGCAAATGATGAAGATGATGACAACTCACATTTATGTTATACTTTCTCCCAGTCAGTCAATTCTTAAACATTTATTATGTACCTACTATGTGCATGACACTCGGCTAAAAATGAGGGATAAAAGAAAAGGTAAAAGATAGTCCCTGTTCTCAAAGAACTCACAATTTAATGGAGAAGACAACATGCAAACAACTTTCTATAATAATATATAGGCAGGATAAACTGGAAATAATCAGCAGAAAGAAGCCATTAGAATTAAAAGGAAAACAAAAAAGGCTTCCTAAAGAAGGTGATATTTTAGCTGGAATCTGAAGGAAGTCAGGGAAGCCAGAAGATTGAAATGAGAAAGGAGGGAGTTCCTGGCATGAACAGCCAATGAAAAAGTCTAGA
The DNA here is from genome assembly GCF_902635505.1 of Sarcophilus harrisii. Lineage (NCBI taxonomy): Eukaryota > Metazoa > Chordata > Mammalia > Dasyuromorphia > Dasyuridae > Sarcophilus > Sarcophilus harrisii. The sequence goes on along the minus strand of NC_045427.1, from coordinate 492,462,510 downwards.
GTTGGAAGATGGAGCTTCTTTTTCAAAGAACAGCAAGATGACCAACGTCAATTTACTGCTGAGTATCTGAGGAGGGAGGAGATGTAATGTATAAGGGGACTGAAAAGGATGGATAGGTAACAGGTTATGAACGGTTTTGAATACCAAAAAGAAGATATTTAATACTAGAGATGATAAAAAGCCACTAAATTTACTTTCCTTCTTAGAATTTCCATTTATGGGTATAAAGGAAGTAACCAGTGGCCAGGAAGAAATCAATGATAAGTGAGAGGATAGTGATGATGAAGAGGTAATCTGCTGGAGAAGGCAAGATAGAATAGAGGGACATTTATGAATGTAGAAGGATTATCTCAGGCAATAAAAAGAGATAACTCATTATGTGACAGGGGTGAAGAAGGAAAAAGTAACGGGAAGTATCTGGACAATGTGAGATAAAGAGGATGGGGAAAGATAACGGACACAGAAAATGGCACCAATTTTTTCAGTAAAATATTAGTCAAGGTTCTCATTTGAGGGAGAGAAGAAGGTTGTCCATGGGGAATTTGAGAAGAAATTAAAAAGTTTGAAGAACCACTGTGGTAAGTGGCATAATTATTTAATAAGAAGGTATAAAAGATTGTCTTGAACTAGTGAGGGCCAAGTTTAGATTGTGTAACAAAATATTGTAATAGATGCTTTAAGCAGATTTGAGATTGAGATTTTCTCTAGTTCATTCAGCAGTATATAGGAACAAAGGCAAAGCAGAGCTGGAAAGTCAATACCTTGTGCTCAGATAAGGCAATTCCAGAGTTCATTAACATGGAGGTGGGTAACAAAATCAAGGCCATGACCATCTTTGTATGTGATTGAGGGGGAGGGCAGAAGAATTGATGTTATTGTATCATTTAAGTCCTGTCTGACTATCAAGCCATTTGGAGTTTTCTTGGCAAAAAATACTGGAGTGATTTGCCATTCCTCATCCAGCTTATTTCACAGATGAGGAAACTGAAGCACACAGGGTTAAGTGACTTATCCAGAGTCATACAGCTAGTAACTGTCTAAGGCCAAATTTAAACTCATGAAGATGAGTCTTCCTGATTCCAAACCCAGTGCTCTAGGCACTGTGCCACCTAGCTTCCTGATAGAGGCAGACATGAATAGGTTTTGAGAAATAGAAGGGGAAATTTGAAAGAAAAATATAAATATATATGTTAAAGGCCCCTTGCATGAGCATAGGACTTATAAGCCAGGTAATGAAGTCTTTAAGGAAAAAAAGTGAAAGATCCTGGAGGGCAATGGACAATAGTCATCAAAATTTTGATAGGATTATATGTATCATTGAGTAAACCTCAAAGCAAAAGATTACTGAGTGATGGTGAGGGAAAACCTAGATGTGTCAATGGGGAATATTCCTTTTCTTCCACTTCAACCAAATTAGGGGAATGAGAGAAAGTGCAGCCAATATTGTAAAGGGAAATAACCTCAGGGACCAGTTAGTCCAATCTCCTTGTTTTACAGATTAAAAAAAAAATGAGGCCCAGAAAAGTTACTTGAATTGTTGAAAAATTGTAAGGGCTAGAAATGTCAGGCCCTTGATTCTAAAATTCCAATTGTTTCCATCCTGTCACATACTCTCTAATATTTTGATGAATCTATGTTCTCCTTGGTGTGCATACTCCTTCCAAAAATGTAGATCACATTGGGCTGTTTATCCTATAAGATTCTTATCCATGATGTACTGAAAAACCTCCATGGAAAGCACACATAACAGCCTGGATACATTTTTAGATATTGCACTGAATATCAATACATTGAGCAATGCAATCAAGACATTGCATGGATATCAATGAAGCACATAAGTTATTCGTTAAATGATCACTTGCTATGTGACATGATGACACCCATCTTTCTTTCAAGTCATTCATTTCTCTGATGGCATCCACTGTACTGCTTCATTTGCAACCATTACTAATGTGCTGTAGAATACTCTCATTTGCCTTTGGTCTCTCTTGCTCTGTGGGCTAGCCTTAATTTTAATTATTCAAAGCCTGTTGCATTATAGAACTTGGAGCTATACAGAATCCCCATTAAAAATATTGCTATTAGAGAGATGGTTTTTTTGTTTCAGAGAGAAATTTTGAGTCATTAAAAACACTTCATAGTTTCCTAAAGGCCATTCAACCCATTCACTTCTTCCCATCCAATTCCATCCAATAATCTGTCTAAGAGGCATGTACTCATGGATGAATTCCAAGACACATCTATTCAACCTTACATCATAGACTGGATGACTGGCACTCTTTGTCCATTTGGTTTTTTCTTCTATATAGATAGTTACATAGCACATTGCCATCTCCAAGCAGAAATATCAGCTAGAACCATACCCTGTATAATGGATCCCTCTAATATTTTGGCCCCATTCTAAACATTCTACACAATGGGAACAAACTTTTTTGCAAGACTGCATCTCTCTCCTTAGGTCTTACTTTATATTAAAAAGCAGTCATTGAGCAAAGTTATCTCTATTGTGACATCTTTTGAGCAAAGGTGTGTGATATGATATATATGTGCAGATATGGATATGGATGGCATTTTTAAGTCTGTCACTTAAATATTTTTCTATTATTCTATATATTCTTTATAAGCAAGGATTATACTATATATATATATATATATATATATATATTTCTTATTAGTAAGAATTGTATATTATGTGTGTATATGTGCGTGTATACCTGTATATGGCATATAATCTTATATAAAATTCCTAACTGTACTGCAGAACTGTAGAACTGAGTCAGGAAGACTTGCATTCATAATCCACCCTCAGTCTTTTATTAGCTTTGTGATCTTGGGAAAATCTGTCTGCCTCAGTTTCTTCAACTGTCAACATGTTTATAATAATAGCACCTGTCTTAAAAGGTTTTTGTGAAGATAAAACAAGAATATTTTTAAAGTCTTTGCCACTGCCTGATATGTACTAAATGCTAAATAAATGCAAGCTATCATCATCATTATCAATGTATATTTATAAGAGACTTTCTGAAGGAAAACTTTTAAGGTATTGTATGATTCTACTAAATCAAATGGGTTTTTATATTCAAAAAATTTATATATTCAAAAAACAATAAGAGTGAAATGTTCTTCTCTAGTTTCCTGCCTCAGCGTGTTAAGTAAAATTCTACATGATAGAATAACTAAGGGTAATTTTACAGTTTTAAATACAGACCTGTTCAACCTCTAACCTTAAAGGGAATAAGCTGCAAAGAAGCTATTCTCAAGTAGACATCATTTCTGTGTGTCTTGGGGAAGAAAGGAAAATTTATGTTTCTGTGCTATATAATTAAATGTCTTTTGCTTTAAACTAATGTGACCTAGGAAACACATCAATTGGAGCTCAGACATTATGGTTCTGAGTGTACATTGGCTGTCAAGATGTCTTAATCCTAGAATGTCTTATTGGGTCTCAACATGTGAAGTGGTTACAATATCATATATACCAATGCTTCTTACAGTTTTTCCACTCATGACTTTTCCTTTTCATCAGAAAAAATTTTACATAACTCTGAGTATATAGGTATATAAAATAGTTACATAAATCAAATATTTACTGATAATAAATCATAATTTTGCAACTCCTATATTCAGTTGCAAATACTATTAGAGTCTTAAGCCACAGTTTAAGAAAGTGGGATATATACTAACAATCAAAGGTAGGCTGTAGCCATTTCATATCAACTCTCTCCAGCCAAATGTCAAATTTTCAGTGTGGAAATTGGCAAACTACAAATTATTATTTGATTTATTTATTGTTTTATTAAAATAATAATAGAAAAGATGTAAACTGCAGATTAAATTTAAAAGATGCTGTATATCTGCTATTAACTATTTACCAGCACATTCCTGCTAATAGACATAGTAAAATAGTTTTAGATGTGAAAATACTGGTTTGAAAATGTTTTGCTGACAATGACTTATTACATGGAAGATATAGGAGATAAAGAAAACATTTTGTTCCTAGGACCATATTCACTGGAAGGAGTCTAATATGTTCTATAGGAGAAGAAAAGGCAGGAGACTGATTGTACTATCTGAGGATGCTACAGGAGTTCCTCACTAGAAGCTCAGTCTGATTCCACACCATCTCTGAACAGTGAGAAGTGCTGAAAGAACAAGGATAATGATCAGAAAACTTGGTCTTTAATCATAACTCTGCCAATGATTCCTTTTGAAATCTTAGTTAAATTATTTAATCTTCCCTTCCTGTGGAGAAAAGATGAGATTATTTTTAAATTTTCTTTAAAATCTTACTTTCTATGATTGTTAGAATCTGTATCTGATCTTACCTGGCCTGACTTCAGAGTGGTTTGGGATGGGGAACTGGTTCTGTTTCAATTCATTTTGGTGTTAGGAAAATCATCCATAGATTCTCTAGATATCCTACCCAAATTAGAGTACACTAAGGGAGGCAAGATTAGTATTGAAGCAAATTAAGAAATGTGGATCTTCAGAAGGTCTAGACAAACAGTGTTCTCTGCCATAAGGTATTCAGGGCTTTGTCAAATACGTTCAGAGCACAATTGTGGTTGTTGAGTCATGTCCAACTCTTTGTAACTCCAGAACTATAACTGTACATGGAGTTTTCATGGCAAGAATAATGGAGTGATTTGCCATTTTCTTATCCAGTGCATTAAGGCAAACACAGGTTTGTGTGGCTTGTCCAGGGTTAGATAGTAAGTGTTTGAGGCTGAATTTGAACTGGGGGCTTCCTACTTACAAGCCAAGTTTTCTACCCACTGAGCCACCTACAGGGCAGAATAGTCATATAAAATGGAAAGGATCCAAGAACATAATTATGAAGACATTTCATTTCAATATCATTCCAATAATCAATTGAAAACTTAACCATTTACAACAACAACAACAAAAACTGTTTCTGATTTCTTACCCGGTCTCCTACCTCAAGTCTACTATCATGGTGGGGGGGGGGGGGGGGGGAGTTGTTTCTTTTTGTCCTTTTTGCAAATATTTTGATTATATATTTCCAAAGGGAAAAATGGGTATGAGAAAGCTTTGAAAGAATGTTAAATTTGAACTTCTGAGCCCAGAAAAGAAGGAATGGAATCATTTTGTTTTGGGGACTCCTAAGTATGCCATCAGTTTCAACTACTTGTTTCCCCTAGCCCCTACCATAAGTGGGAACTTCATGCCCAATGATGATGTTTCTGTACAATTCCCCCTGTCACATCTCTCACTGTGTGATCACTGAGCACACAGAAATACACAGCTGAATCTCCCAGTTGTGAATCTGAGATGGTGAGATTGATGGATTTCTCTGCTTTGTCCAAGATCACTGAATATCTATCCATCCTTGCATTCTCTTGACTGTAAAGATCCTGGCGAATAAGGAGACCCATCTTTCCACTTAGAGACTGTTTGTACCAGAACAATGTGACAGAGGTGCTGGTAGTTGAATACTTGCATTTCAGAGTCACAGCTTCTCCTTCTTGTACAGATGCTGATGCCTGTGCTTGAATGACCTCCTCAGCTGTGCTGGCTCCTGCAGAAGAAAAAAGAAGAAGAAACAGAAGATACCAAGGATTGATCTTCTGCCAAGACCCATAGAGAAGTCATCCATAATATCCCAACTCAGGATTCAAACAATTTTGATGAATACAATTCTTTCCCCAATCCTCCCTCACACCTCCACTGCTCATATATCTTAAGCCCCCAGTCCTTGAGAGTTATTTGGTTGGAGGCTTCTTTACCAAGAAGGATGGAGCTCACAGCTGTCCACAATAAAATAGGGAGCACAGTACTCATCTTCTTTCCCTGAATCTAACACAGCTCTCTGTAAAATCAGTGGGGCCCTGTGATACTGCTGCCCTACATCAGGAAATGAGGTTTCTGGGTAGGACAAGTTAAGATCTGACTTAGCTTATTTGTCTGTGCATGAAGATACCTATTCTGATCTTCCAATTACTCTCTGTTTTCCCTGGATAATTGAAAAAACTTTGCCAAGAAGCAGCATACTATGAAGGAGAGCAAATTGGCCTTACAATCAAAAAGACCTGAGTCCAAATTCCTCCTATATTGGCTATGGGACCCTATCCTCTTAGTGTCCCACAGATTTCACTAAGTCTATACACAATCTATTATTAGTTACTCATTTATATTGGTAGAGACAGTTTCCATGTTGGGAATTCCCTAACCTAATGAAATACCCTTTTGAAATCTCAAAATACCATATTATTATCACTCACTAGCTGGATATTGGAGGTATTTGAATAAAATTAATTGACTTTGTAGAATGCTTTAATGTGAGTGAACAGTTTTACAAGTACTATTTCATTTAACCCCATGACAACCTTGTGAAGTAGATGCTATTCGTATACCATTTTAAAGATGAGGAAATGAATCTTCAAGAAATTAGGTGACTTATCCTGGATAATACAGACATCTCATTTCCCATCTGGTTACCCTCATTTTGGACTTCTTTGATTTCTCCCAACATAGCCCCATTTTCTTCCCCCAGAAAAAAAGGTACTTTTCAATTTTCTTTTGTTCGTTGTCTTCCCTCCTTAGATTGTAAAGTCAGAGACTATTTTTCTTTGTTGTATTTGCATCTCCAGTACTTAGCACAGTGTCTGCCACAAAGCAGGTACTCAATAAATGAAAGCTAGGTAGCACAGTTTATTGAGCACTGGACCTGAAATTAAAAAGATTTGGGTTCTAATCTGATCTCAGATATCTACTAGTTATGTGACCCTGTGTGCCTCAGTTTCCTTATCTATAAAATGAATTTTAAAAGGTAATGACAAGCCATCCTAGTATCTTTGTCCAAAAAAACCCCAATGACTGAACAACAACAAACAAGAATAGGTGTTTATTGGTTATTGCTTATTGACAGTTAATAAGTGGGGGATCAGGTTTTCCCTGACTCTAAATCCACCATCGATCATAAATCCAACCCAACCTCTAGCTGCAAATATTCTCACTAAATTGTATCAGGAACAATTCAAAGAATAAGAATCCAACATGCTCCATCCTTTTACTAAGATATGCAAGAATTTTTCCTATGTAAATAAGGATACTTCTTTGCCAATACCGTCACCCAGTGCTAGAGCACACAATAAGGTCAGTCAGTGTGACTGGAGCACCATCTGCAGGATGTCTATAAAAGGTACAGGTGCCGAGTAACACTATCACAGCTGGTTGAGTCTTTCTACATTTTAAGGTGCTGATGAATAGAAAGCTGCTATATTGAGTGAAGCAATTAATCTTGTTTCTCTCTCGTGTGAATATATTAATGTCACAGTCATTTTCTTCATAGTTTTGTTCCAAATTCCTAGCATCGTGTCTTTTACATAGAATAAAATAATAAAACATTTGTAGCACTGATTTTTTTTTTACACTGAGACAGGGCCTTTCCCACTGTAACCCATGGACTGGAAAATGGAAGTCTCATCCCCTGATCGCCTGTTACATCAGGAAATTAGAATACGAATATCTGAATCACCAAATTTTCATGAACATGAAGTTAAAAACTAGTAACTCTGATGGAAGAACATGAAATGGAGGAAGAATAGGTGGAAGAATATTCTGAGATCAGGCACTTTTCAGAAATAAGCTGAGTCCTAGGGCTTCAACATATAGATGAAATGATGAGGGAGGAAAAGCAGTATTCTATGTAAGTTAATTTCCCCCTTTTTTATTCTAGCATCCATGTCATAAGTTTGTTAGGAGGAGGGAGAAAGAACTAAGGTGACAAATTCAGAGCTAAGAAGTAAAAGAATTGGAAAGAAATTTTATTTCCCATGCATACATTCTTAGCTGGACTGGTTGTGCCCTTCTGTGTCAGAAAAGTTTTTTTTCTCTTTACATCAAGCCTTTGATGTCATGGAGACCATAATCAGAAGAGAGATTCTGCACATGCAATTTTCTCTGACCACTGCATAAGAATTTTATCCCTAGTCTCATTTCCCCCAAATCAAGAAGCAGGGAGAGAAGAATAAATATTTGTAATTATGTGAGCCAGGTATTATAATGTAGAAAACACAAAAAGCAAGTTTTTCTCTCTTCACAATTTCCCTTGATACTTATTTTGATTGTAACATGTAATATAACCTCCAAGTTGTATATGTATAGAAAATCACAATTTAGACATTTCTCCCATTCAAAGCTTCTACTGAACAGACAACAGAGAAGAATCTGTTTGTTCATTTCAGGATTCCTGAAAGCAAATCATCAAGAATGGTTCCCTCCCCCTCCCCATATCTCTCTGAATGTAAAGGATGACTCAAAATACAATTGTTCCCATTCTCAGGTAGCAGAGCATATATTTTACTACAACAACGTCACCATTTTTTTCTGTCTCCAGCTTCAAAGCTTGGAGAAATGTGCATCACCCAATTTCTCAGATTCCTTCTCTTTGTTGTCTAGACTCCTCCCCAAATTCTTTCTTCTACAAATATTGATCTTCTTCTCTCTTGACCCTTCTCTAGCCCTCTAAAACTCGCTTTATTTTTTTTTATTTCTCTACTCAGATACTTTAAAAAGTCAAGGATTTAGAATCCATTCACAATGTCCTCTTCCCTTCCAGTCTCCCAAACCCAGGTATGGGGATTAAAATTATACCACCTCCAATAAAAGAGACTGAGTCAGACCCTTGAGCCAATGGCATTTTATAGAGTCCATGATACTCCCTAATGAAGTGAACCTCAGATCTTCCTCATGATCTGAGATGCCCCCTTCTTTCAGGGCTCTATATGTATAAGGCTAAATATCCAGACATTCAAGTATAACTGTGGCAAATACAGAATAATTCTATTGATTGATATAGGACAAATAAGTTAAAATAAGTAAAATAATATGTTGACAGAATAACAAATTGGGTAATGCAAGAAATATCCGAAAACAAGATGGATTGGGCTTCTCTTTATATTAGGCAGGAGGAAATGGTACAAGCTATCACAGCCAGTGACCACAATAGTCTTATTGATGTAATAAACCTTCTAGGAAAGACAGCAATGATTTTGAGGTCCCCTGATTTTAGGGGGGGGCTTCTGTTCTAACAATAAATCAGTAATCCTAAATCTTCCAGCTTTGAAGTCTTCCTCAGGGACTTCCCACACCCAATCTAAGAACAACAATCTGTCTAATTCTGAATAGACCACTTCTTAATTCACTGCTGACTGTCAAATAGCTTCTGGCCTCAGGATAGTCTCAGGGACAAAACTTCTGAGACAATAGTAATAATTTATTGGTCAGTGAGAACCAAATTCTGGAGAGGATCATTCCTCAGTCCTCTGTAATGTCAGAGAAACTGAGGCAAGATAGAGATTAGAGAAGGTTTTTAATATTTTATTATTGAAAAATCTGGATTGGTGATACATATCAGCCAGCTGGCTGGATGGGACTCTTGTCTCAAAGCATCCAACAATGAGCAAGGAATTCCAGAGACTCTTATAAGGCTCCAGAGATCAGGGAAACAAAGGCAAAGAAGGTTAGAGCACTGGTGAGTAGAAAGTTCCAGGAAAGGACCATAAATTCAGTTCTGACAGGTTGGGGGTAAGGAAGGAAGAATCATAAATTCTGATAAATTGGGAAGGAAGAAGCTAAGAGACACTAAGTCTAAACCAGAAAATATAGGGCCTATTTAAGTATTTGAGATAAGTCATCAGGAGTTAAACGACTCTTTGGAATGCCAGAGTAGCCAGAGCTCCCAGCCCTAATTATCTCAGTCCTGATGGCCAGAAAGGAGGGATTGCCACCAGGAAGAATGAGGCAAAATAATTCAGGGAAATTGAGGCAGAACACTACTATCTCTGGGCCATAGAATTAGCATGTCAATGATAGAAAGCTGGATAAATGTGTCTCCTTGCTCCTGTTTCTTTGTTAATTTCTTCTGGAACTTAGCCCACTTCAATTGGCATCACAATTACAATAAACTTTGCCCCTTGATTAGGAAATGGGCTCAAGCCAGCAAATTCTTTTGAGACACCTAGAGACATGGTTTTGGGATCCCAAACTTTTGGGGTTCCTTCCCAGCTTCAACATTATGATACATGCTCATGTTGTGTAAAGGGCCATAGATAGCAGGGGAACTCTGGGTGAGATATAAGACCCTTCAACCCAGAGGGAACCTGCTAACAATGTCTAGTTTAGCTCCCCATCTCCCCTAAGGGCTCTCAGATTTTCTGAGAAGTCAGGAGGCAGTGACAACCTGTGTTGTGATTGAAACAGAGTGATATCAGGTGGCAAAGACCGATACCAGGTGGCAAACTACATACAATAGCAAATTGTTCATGTGGTCCCACATGAGCAGTATATATTTAGCACATGTGTATTAGGGTATATAAAGGGGGAAGATCTTGAAATAAATGAACTCCATATTTTAACCATTCTCAGAAGTCTCATCTCATCATTCTTCTACTAAAACGGTATGTTTTTCATCCCAGTGTGGGGGCTCTAGAAAGCACAGTACGTTTTGTCACCCCAATTTGGAGGCTCTAGAAAACAGGGCACAACAACTTTGGATGAAAGAAAATGGTCGGGAGGTACAAAAATACATTGGAGAACTTTCTAATGCATCAAGGCATCCCACCCATGCTGGATCTGGACATGAAATCTGAGTAAAACAGGATAGAAATTTCTTTGTCAACATTCTTAAGATTGTGTAAGTGAGCTTCAAAATTTGGTAATAAGTAGGGAATAGTATATTAAAGTTTGAGTGGGTCTCAAAGACCCACTCTCTATATTATCTATAAATAAGAAGAACTTATCTATCCCTATATGATTTATACAGAATATCAAACTGATTACCACTGCTGAGAATAGAATAGGGATCTTTCTCATACAGGTTTTACTTCCTCCTATCCACAACACACACACCTATTATAGACAAAATAATGTTCATCATGTAATTGTAAAGAGAAGCTAGGAGAGAGATCTAGGGAATCCCCAATCACGAATTCTGACAACTGGACCAAAGATCTACAATTTTCAGGCCTCCAGTTTCTGCTAATTTATACACCTACCTAGTATATTTCAGGTTAAGATTCCAAGGCTGGAAGTAAGAACAATAATAACAAAAGGGTTTTTAAGGTACGTTATAGAAAAGAATAGTATCAAATAAGGGACAGGACTCCTACAAGTGAATGAGACAATGAGAATGTATAGATAACTGGAACTTTGGAGCATGCCTAGATCATCTAATATGGAGGTACTCTGTTTCTGGAGGAAAGTAACCTGGGTGTCTTACCACATGGAAGTAGCTTCTTCACTTGCCTGTGTAAACATAATTAAAACATACTGCAGCTTTAAAACTATCAAAATAGAAGGATCTCATTCTCTCTTTCCTACGTGCTTTTTTTTTTTTTTTTTTTTTTTTTTTTTTTTTGTCTACACAGTCTTTACAAAGGAGGAAGTTTTACCAACACAAACACAATGAACTGAACCACTGAGGGGTCAAAAGGCTACCTTTTCCCCCTTTTAGGTCCTGTGTCACTAAGAAACTGGCCTCTGGCTCTTGTTTGTTCTGTTTCATCCGGCATGTGGGTTAGAACCCTGGATCTGGAACCAGAAGGACCCAAATTCACTTCTAGCCTCAATCACTGACCAGATGTGCGATCTTGAGTAAGTTCCTTCACCTCTGTCTTTGTTTCCTCAATTCTAAAATAGGAAAAATAAAAGAACCTTGCAATGGAGTTGTGAGGATCAATTTGTAAACACTTAGCATAATACCTGGCATATGAAAGGAGCTTAAAAAGATTTATTCCCTTCCCTAATGCTTCCTTTTCCCAGTTTTAGGTTCAAGAGTTACAATCCCCACCAGAGCCAAAATAATTAAGCCATAGTGATCTTTGAGCCAAGATTTCAGGCTGGATATTGCAGTCAGTCAACCCATCAGAGGAGCCCTCAGAAGGCAGAGTACCTGGAACTTGCTTCCCAAACATGTTTTAGATTTGGAACTTAGATCTGTGATATAGAAGATCTGAGCTAACTGTAAAACTTTCCTTCCCTCTTCTCAAAATATGAGATGGTGTTACAGAGAGATTGTGTGGGAACATTTTGTTATTGTTTTCTGAGATAAATATTGCTTTGTAAAAACTAATCCAAGTTAAGTTATTAAATGGAACTGGAATGCAGAAAATACCCTACTACTGGATCAGGGGAATCTGGAATGAATAGAAGAAAGCCTAGATCTAAAAAACAAAAAAAACAAACAAACAAACAAAAAAAAAAAACCTTTTCTTAAGGGTGCTAATGAATCTCTAGGGGAGGAGTGAAATGTAACACACCTGAATTTCAAACAATAGGAGACAAGATAATCATTTTTAAAAGATAAAAGAGAGAACATAGAACTAAACTTTGATTTTGCTTCTGCTATCTCTTTCAAGGAGAACAATATTTGGACTTAGAGGGATAGATCAAAAATGGTTAATAAAGAACTAATATCCAAGATAAGTAGGGAGAGAATAAATGAATGAACACATGATTACCAATCCAATATTAGTGATCATTAAAAAAAAAAAAAAAAAAAAAAGAATGAAAGGAAAGGGAGATTTTTTTTATCTTGATTTTTTTAAAGAAAAATACTAGAACATGAAAATACTGGACCAATGAATTTAACTTTAATTTCTGGGATAAATTTAGAACATTATTGTAGGGATGATTTAACGCACAGCTAGAAGAGGAAGAAGTGATCACAAAGAGCTAAGGTGACTTTATCAGAAACAAATTATGCCAGATTAACTTCACTCTATTTTTAGATAGGACTACTTGACTAATAAGCAAGAGGATACTGTATATATGATTCATCTCCATATTGAAGGGGTAAGGAAACTGTTCCCTTTACTGAAACTGTGTTCCCTTTAAGATTATCACTCTGAAACTGTGTTTCCTTTTGATCTGTGATCCCTTTTGGAGTTTCAGCCCCTCCTGGGGAAGGCATATCCCCCCAGATAAATTATCTTTCAGGGATGCCAGAGCCTTTGATTCAATTAGAACTCCTGGTCAAAAAGTGCCCCTTTGAAGTGTTGTTAATTCCAATAGGAGATCTGGGATGGATACTGATAAGCAACTAAGCCTGGGAACCTGAGTCCTGAAGCCTCAAGACTCCTTTTAAAGGGCAATTTCTGGACTCACTCCTAACAAAGGCCCAAAGTAGCTTGCTCAGTTGCAAGGCCCCTCTGCCCACTGAGAAGCATTCTCTTCTCCATTTCCCTAATAGGACCACACCCCTCTTTACCTCTGTATCGGGATTTCTCTGCTAGGACCTTTATCTCTCTATCAGGACTTGCCACGAAGGAAGTCAGACTTCCTAGCCAAGGCCAACTTCTCAATGTCAACAAACTTCCTTTTGCCATTCTAACAATTCGGGTTCTCAAATTCTTTTACAAAGGACCTGCACCAACCACAGGGGGTTCCCACAGCTCTCTTCCCTGCACCAAACTTCATCATTATTATCAAAGATTTTACATTTGGGCTTGAAGGAAATGATAACATTGCTGCTCTAAGATATATTCTGCTATCTGAGGACATTCATAATATGTTACATTGTGTTTAGAAAAAAGTTAGAGAAATGAATTCAGTGATAGAAAAGTTGGGAGGATTCAACTTGTTTGACTAGCCAGACCAAAAAAAAAGTCAATAATAGCTCATTGCTAACCTAGAAAGACAGCACTAATGGAGTAACCAAGAGCGATTATGTCCTATGCTGCTTAACATAGCTATTATCATTTAAATAAAAAACTGATGACATATTTTTCTACTTTTTTTAGCTACATACCTAATTCATTAATCAGCTCTTTCTCTCTTATTGATGTACACATTTAAAGAGATAAATTTTCTGCAAAGTACTGCTTTGGCTGCATACCCAAAATTTTATGTTGTCTCATTGTTGTCATTCTCTTTAATGATGTCATTGATTGTTTCTAACATTAATTCTTTGACCCACTCATTCAATAGGATTAGATTATCTCACAATTTTTTTGGAAAAATCTGTGCTTGCACAATGCTTTACTGAATGTAATTGTATTGCAACTGAATGCAATTGTATTTCGGTTTCCCTGCATTTGGTTATAGGTTTTTATGCTCAGATACATGGTCAATTTTTGTGAAGAAGTCACATGCAGCTAAGAAAAAGGTATACTTTCTATTACTATTTAATTTTCTCCAAAGATCTATTGTCTAACTTTTCTAACATTCTATTCATCTCTTTAACTTCTTTATCATTTATTATATAGTTACATGTTTTAATTTCATTTTTATTGTTGATGCATGTGTGGAAAGGTGAAGAACTTACAGATTAAGCACATATTGATCAGAGACTATTAGCTAAAGTAGATTAAGCCTATAGGTCTCAGTTTTGGCTTCTCTGGAGTCATGTGATTTTAGATAAGACCTGGACTACATGCCATTGGACAAAGAAGGGATTAAAAATATATACATGGCCGAAGAAGCTGTATATTACCTTGTCTACTGTTACATTCCACTGACCAAATAAGGGAATAAAGGTTTATGTGATCATCAATCATAGCATATAGAGGATGGGATTTTGGAGGTTCTTTGTCTGAAATGTATAAAAGCTGTGAAAATTTTCAAGGAAGTGGCCCTATCCTGCTGTGAAATTTGGCTCTCAGACCAGGATGGGGTCCGCTTCTGGAGATTCTAACAAATAATTCTGCTTTCTATGAGTGATCTCTGTAGTTGTCAATTTGGATAGGTCTTTTTGTCCCAAACAATGCATATACCCTTTTCATTTTTTTACTGTTAATTTTGCTGAACCAAAAAGGACCCTATAAGTTTCTCATGAGAATCTGAACTTAGCCTTACACACTAGATCAAAGTGACAAGTATGACCACAGAGTGACCTTGCCTGTTTCTGTTCTTCTGCTTACTTGGGCATCACACCTGTGAGATGCTTCTACAGATAAGATCAGTTATTGTTCCCTGAAAATAATGGCTCTGGAAGGTCCTCCTAAGCCTGTTTGCAACATGGTCTGCATCTGGTTTCTCCTACTATTGTATACATCCCAAACCCATTCCCATCATTGTGTGCATCAGGTTATTGCTTTAGGCTGTAAGAAATATATAATTTTTTGTATAACAGATGCCTGATAAGCTAATTGGTTCTTTTTGTTTCTGTATCACCAACTTGCTTTGCTATGTAATTGCTGTTCCCCAATCACTCTGGAATGAATGATTTTTGAATATGAGTTCAATTGGTCAGCTAGCCTAAACTCTCCACAATTAAAAGACTAAAAACTAATCTCTGTCTTGCCTCAGTTTTTCTGGTATTACAATTTGATTTTTCTTTCCTTTTTAAAATTAACTAATGGTTTATCTATTTTATTGATTTTTCCCCCATAAAATCAGCTCTTACTTTTATTTATTACCTTAATTTTATTTTAACGTCCAATTTTTTATGTCTCTTCCTTGATTTTCAGTATTTCCATTTTGGTGTTTGATTAGGTATTTTTAATTTGTTCCTTTTCTAGTTTTGATGGTATCTTATCAAATTCCCAAAAGACAAAAAACTGGGAGGAAGAATTAAACACTACAATCAGGATCCAAAAGATACAAAAGGTTTAAATGTTGGACTAAACCTAAAATATAGAAGAGAGAAATATAAAGTCTCATGAAAGTTCAAAAACTCATTTTCACAAGCACTCAGTTTCTCTACTAAAGAGCAGAGAAACATAGGATTATAGATTCAGAGCTGGAAGGGGACTTAAAGGTCATCTAATTTGATCTCCCCATCTTAAAAATCAGGAAACTGAGATCCAGGTGGGTTAAGTGAATTGCCAAGGTCTCACAGATAAAAAGAGGCAGAGTAAGGATTCCAACTCGGGTTCTCTCATTCCATATCTACCATTCTTTTGACCAAAGCATGCTATGCTTGACTAAAAAAGAAAATCCAAGGATTTTGGTGGACTTTAACTTCAGCAGAAGCTAGCAATGTGCTATAGCCACCAAAAAAGCTAATTTGTGGCCAAGGTAGTATTATTACCTGGTTAACAATGCTATAGCTAAAAGAAACCTTCAAAATAATTTTATCCATATTCCTTTTTTGACAGGTGAGGAAACAGGACCAGAAACACCAATGCCTTCCCACCAATCATAAAGTTAATCAATGTCAGTTAAGAAACTATGGATTTCATCAATTAGAGAATGGCTGAGTAAATTGTGGTATATGAATATTATGGAATATTATTGTTTTGTAAGAAATGACCAGCAGGATGATTTCAGAAAGGCTTGGGGAGACTTACATGAATTGATGCTAAGTGAAATGAGCAGAACTTCCAGGAGATCATTATACACAGCAACAACAAGACTATATGATGATCAATTCTGATGGAAGTGACTATATTCACCAATAGAGGATCCAAATCAGTTACAATTGATCAGTAATGAATAGAACCAGCTACAACCAGAGAAAGAACACTGGGAAATTAATGTGGACCGCAACATAGCATTTACACTCTTTCTATTATGTTTGCTTGCTTTTTGTTTTTCTTCCCAGGTTATTTTTACCTTCTTTCTAAATCTGATTTTTCTTGTGCAATAAGATAATTGTATAAATATGTATACATATATTGTATTTAACATATTTAACATGTATGGGACTACCTGCCCTCTAGGAGAGGGGGTGGAGGGAAGGAAAGGAAAAGTTGGAACAAAAGTTTTTGCAAGAGTCAATGTTGAAAAATTACCCATGCATGTTTTATCAATAAAAAGCTAAAATAAAAAAATAAATAGATAAAAATTTTAAAAAAGAAAAGAAAAGAAACTATAGGTTTAAGCCTTGTCTTTGATATCTCTTCCTGGCTCTGTGGCTTTGGGCAAGTCATCTAATCCACTGAGTGTCTTGACTTTTGTCTTGCCACTGGACTCCAACAACTTTGGGGGGCAAAGTGAGGCTGATAACTTTGCACAGATCTGCCTCCATGAAATCCAAATCATCCGCAAGTCAAGACATCAAATTTGAAATGCCATTGGCCCTCTTCAAAAATGAAGGATGAACAACAATAATCACTCTGAACCTTTAGGTAACTCCCTAAGACTAAATTGGAGAAAAGGTGCCCCTTTGCAGTGTCAGAGAGAAGGAGTTATCTCACTGGGTACTCCCTATAATAATGGAAGTAAAAGTTGGATCCAACAATTAGCACTGTTCAGAATAAATTAGGGATGGGGAGGGGGGTGGTAGAAAGACTTATTTAAAAGACCATTACAATAGGCCAGATGAATGGGGGCATAAGTTAGAGTGATTGAAATGGAAATGCAAAGATGTTCTACAGTACTTATCTTTCTAAAATTCAATATTATTCCAATTTCATCAGGAAAAGAAGGTACTGGACAGATTCTGAGGTCAAGGAGACCATATTTGCTATGTTTAGAGAAGCAGCATTGTCTCATGGGTGAGATTCTCAGACTTCATATGACTCTTCCAAAAGCAATAAATATATTTTATTTTTAATTTCTGTGCTAGTGCCCTTCCTAGATACCTATGGGACACTTCATTCTACTGGCATATGGCAAAAAGTCAAAGCCAAGGACATTGATTCAATGAATGAAAGACTAATTACTTCAACATAAATTAAGAAAGAAGCAGAGCATTTTTAATTTTAAAAAATTAATTGAGCACTAATAGTTAAGTGACACAATGGATAGCACACTGGGTCTTCTAAAATCTCTAGTTCTTTATGCCTGCAATAATATTTGGGCATTTGAGTATCTGACTCCGAAGTATCTACTAGTCTTATTTCACACCATACCCTTTCACACATTCTTTTCTAGCCAAACTAAACAGTTGACAAATTATATCAAATTAGCCTTAGTATTCCCTAGTACCACACTTTTGTTCATGTTTTTTCTTGCATCTATCATTCCTCTCTTCCTAATGCCCACTTGTGAAAATCCTTTTGATTCTTTTTTTTTTTTTTTTTTTTTTTTTTTTTGCTTTTTATTTACAAAATATATGCATGGGTAAGTTTTCAGCATTGACAATTGCAAAACCTTTTGTTCCAACTTTTCCCTCCTTCCCCTTCCCTCCTCCCCCAGATAGCCAGTTGACCAATACATGTTAAATATGTTAAAGTATAAGTTAAATACAATATATGTTTACATGTCCATACAGTTATTTTGCTGTACAAAAAGAATCAGACTTTGAAATAGTGTATAATTAACCTGTGAAGGAAATCAAAAATGCAGGCGGACAAAAATAGAGGGATTGGAAATTCTATGAAGTGGTTCATACTCATTTCCCAGAGTTCTTTTGCTATCCTTTCCATTCCTTAAAAGTTAAATACTCTTAAAACATGAAGCTTCCCCTCTTGCTCTCTTCTATAATGATTTCTTCATCCTCATCTCCAAATTCTCATAGTATTTTGCACTTTTATTGTACATTTAATATTCTTATTTTTATAATTGCATTTTGTAAATGTTTGACTCTTCTATTGTATTATAAGCTTTCCAAGGTCATGTTTTTCCTTTTTGTTTTCTTTTTTATTATTGTAATCTTGATGTATATCAACAAACAATTGTTTCCTTATATAAAAAAGACTGTATGTGACACTGTAAATCTTTATTATGTATGGCTTGGTTTATTTTTAATTATAAATGAAATATAACTTCAAAGCTCCCACACAGCCTTGTTTCTCAATTTATTTCCTCTTTCTTCTGTGTATTTTTAATATTCCATTGATGATTTTCTCTTTTTTTGGGGGGGAGGCTACTTTTATTGGAGGGTTATCTCTATCAAACTCCCACAATTTATAATTTATCCCCACAAACACATCTCTAGAATGAAAATAAAATTTTAGCTAGTAAGCATGGTCATCCAAAACAAATGTAGACATTGATTCTGCCCTTTCAATCTATTACATTTCTGAAGGGTACCAGTCTAAAATTTTAAATATTTATCTTTTTGTATCTTTTTCAGTAACTCTCATGATCCTTTTTACTTAAAATGTAATTCATAATGTTTATTGAGTTGAATTAAGTCTTATATGATTTATTTTGCTTTATCCTAAAACTAATGTAACTTCTTGGAAGACAAATGGTATAGTAATGATATGGCCAAAACCAGAACCTGAATTCTTAGTTCATTGTTCTTCAAAACTGACCACATTACCTCTTAAGTAACCAACTTTTCTATCTGCCTTTGATTGCACAAGGATCTAGGTTATTTGCTCTGTTCTACTTGTATACTCAATCCCACTTCAGTGTGAAAAATGAGTTTAGTTTCAGGCTGCAGGTGGTTGGGTTAGCACTGTGCATATAAGGCACAGAAATAAGTGGCTGAATCTTCAGGCTTGCAGGTTAGCAAATGGAGGGAGCTTTGCTTAGTGTTGGTATCAAGTCTGGCTATGAATCTTTCACTCACTTTTTCTTTCTCATTTGAAAGTATTACTATCAACAGCACAAGGCCCTTCCCAGGATCTTGTCTATACCACTGTAAACTGAAGATACTACTAGTATAATTGCAGCTCAGAGAGCATCTCTCATTCTCCCGGACCGTCAGGGATTGAATCTTCTGTTCTACCTTCTGGCTGCTCACCCCTGTTTGGAAGACAACAACAGACAGAAAACAGAAATATCAAGTTATCACTCACCAAAACTGACATTTGCTTTCATAATTATTATAGGGCCTTTTCCAATCACACAGCTTAATTCAGCACACTGAGTTCCTAGCTTTTCCCCCAAAGTCTTGTAAAATATACTCCTGGGGGCAGCTGAGCGGCACAGTAAATAGAGCACCAGCCCTGAAGTCTGAGTTCTAATGTGACCTCAGACCAACACTTCCTACATGGATGACCCTAGGCAAGTCACTTCACCCCAATTGCCTTAGAAAAAAGATATACTCCTGATCCCATCTCCAGAATTTTCCTTCCCAACTCACAATCAAGCTGAAGCCACAGCATTACTAGCATAGTTCTTGTAAGCTTCTCCATTTCATGGAAGAGTCAATGCTGGGAATTGAGTTATAGACCTGGGCTCCCAAATCAAAGAAGTCCTCTCCCTTTTCTACGTTCCTCTTTCTTCTGCTCTTCTAAGAAACACAAGGGGCTTTCAGGCCAGCTGCCAACAAATCAGAAACAAGCTCTGGTCTCACTACTCTGCAAATCGCAATTCAGATCCAGTCACTGGGAGCCATCTTTTTCTCAAGAGAAACAGACACACTGCCATCTTGTGGACACAATCATGGTTCAATATTAATTTCTAAATCACATGAAAAGATTCGGGGGCAATTGTGAAGCTTAGTCTCTGCTTTTAGTGCCTTTTTTTTTTTTTTTTTTTTTTACTTCTCCTTTGACCCTTCTCATCACAATCTGAGGACAGAGTGACTACCTCCCCTCTGCTTCCACAAATCATTGTGGGGAAAATCCAAGTAGCTTCCCCATGATTCCCTAATGCCAAGGTGATTCACTTTCTCCTTCACATATCCCCCAGGATAGGTACTGTTCTGATTTTATAAGGCAACTAAAAATTCTGGGAAATTTAACTTTGTTTTGACTGCACTTGTGATCTCCTCAGAGCAAAGAACTCCCCCAGTCAGGAATTTCTACCACCAAGGCAAATTGGCACTTTCTCTGCAACTTTAGAGCACTTCAGAATTCCCTGAATACTAAGAAGGAATGTGACTACTGTCAGCTCTCTAATCAAAATGCCAAACTGTATGGATTTGCTTCTGGTCATATATACGCGATAAATGAAAGAATTTAGGACAAAAGATAGAAGTAGAAGATAATACCTCAGATCCAACTCCACCTCAGGAATTTTGTCCCTTGATTTTCCATTGCCTTTTCATTTCCTTGAAACTCAAATAATCTTGGAGGGGAAACTGAGCTTCCTCAGGCTTACTTAACTCTCTTGGGGATTATTCATCAGCATATCCCTTCCACCTAAGGATCTGGGAATACCCTATTTAAGGGAATTAAGCAGGAATTACAAAGGGGTTTAAAACCTAAATCAGATAGCAAATTGGGTTAAGAACATAAACCCTCCTAAACCAAGGGGTGTGGATTAATAGGCATAATTTTAGGCAGGGGTGCCTGCTTTAAAGAGAACAGTAGTACAGGGACATCACCCAGAAAACCTTGAGCCTGCAGCAACGTAAGCATAAATACATCTGTGGGACATACTCCCAAAAATGTACAATAGCCTTCTACTTATTACCCAGAGGTAAACAGGAGTGGAAACATAGGCTCAACCTCTCTAGATAGTTAAAGTGAATAAACATAGCTAATTCAGGAGCTAAGAATTTCTATGAAGGTCCAAGACTGCATTTAGGACTATCTTCTTCCCTTGCCCAGCAGTCTCTGGGCAAGATCCTCTTTCTCTTCATTGTTCACAATTCACAATCTCTCTGAATATTCACAGAACATGTGTGTGGTTTCTGGTTCAACTCTCCATTCTCTGGGTTCATTATTCTCTATTCTGTGACAAGAATAAAAAAATCTTCCAGCTGGCCCATTAAGAAAAAAGTAGAAACCTTCTCAGCCACTAATGAGAAAATTGCTTCAAGTTCTCCACTTCTGTGCAATGAAACTTTGAGCAAAATGGGATTAGAGAAAGACAGATTTAGATAGCAAAATTAGAAAAATAATACACCTCTTTAAGGCAATTGTAAAAACCAACTACAAAGACAAAACTTTCAAAAAATATAGACTAAATATTGGAAAGAGCCCCTTCAATACTTCAATGACTCGTAAGGAGTCACTATAAATAAACTATTGTTTTCTTTAAATTTATATATATATATTTTTCTTTACTTTATTTTTCAGAAAAATGTATATAATTTCTTTTTATAAATTTAATTTGGGCTTTAGTCGATGTTCTGTTTATTTCTATTTTTGAATTATTAAGTTCATAATGAGAAGTATTTGAGAGCTTTTTCTTGCTCTCTAGAATGTAGGGGTTTTCTTTAATATGCCTAATTTTCTCCAACAAATTACTATAGTATATTGAAATACATGTTTTTTAAACCTTCAGTGGCTTAATAAAAATAAAATTATTGTTCTAATCTTTTATTTATAACCTTTAACATTTTAATTTGTCTTTTAAATTTGAAATATAGCAATAACTCATCAATGCATCAGTAGTTTTATTTTTAGAACATGATTGGCAAACTACATTCAGAAAATGCATTTCCAAATATACCTTTATTGAATAAATGAAACTACAACTGAAAGAGTCAAAGAAAATGATTTTTATAGAAAGACATTGATGATTTTTAAATGAACTAAAAAGTTTTAAACAAAGTAATGATATATATTCCCTCTTTGTCCCCTAAAATCTTTTTGTTTAGAATCAGAACTGGGATTTTACTGGTATAAAGAATTCCCAGTGAGGAAACTCCCTCTATCAATACATATCAGCAACTGTCCAGTTAATAATGTAGACAGCTTCTTAGAGCATTGAAAATGTAAATGATGTGTTCATGGTCACTATACAGCCATTATTAAACATTAAATTGAAGCTAGGTCTGTTTGACAAAGAGGCCATATCTCTGTCCAATATGCCATACTGTCTATCACTATGCAGCACAATCTCTCAGGAGAGTAATAATCTCACATATCAACTATAAGAACTTTGGAATTTTTTCTCTAATTTTCTTGTAAAGGACATGCTTTGTGAAGACAGAACAGGAAAATATATCCATCAAAAAGTGTTAAGCCTCAAACTTGGATCCTTGGACTTATATATGTGTCATAGAGTCATGCTTGATAACAACTAGGGACACTCTAGAAGAAATAGCACTTAATTCCAAAGAATACATTCTTTTTCAACAAATACTAACCCAGGTCAGAACCAACAAATTTATTAAATCCAAAGCACTGAGTAAGATGCTCTGGAGAAAAGAGATTATATGCAGTTTGGGTAATATTAAGCATATAAATAAATTACAGAACAACCACTGCTAAGCATTCTATGACTTTTATCCCTTCTAAACCCAAAAAGAAGCAGAAGCTACATGGTACAGTGGGAAAATGCAAGGCAGTGATATAGAATATTAGACTCTCTCTCTCTCTCTCTCTCTCTCTCTCTCTCTCTCTCTCTCTCTCGTTTCTCAAAGTATTGATTGACATAAGTTAGATAAGTTTAAAAGACTTTTTCCCCGTTTGCTAATCCTATGAGTGGTGAACTAATCTGCTTTCTCATGTCAAGGTAGGCTCAAAATTTCTCAGCCTTATACGATTCCTGAAGGTATTCAGGGGTACCATTCAGTTATCAACACTGGGTGCTTGAACATGAGAATTTCTAAGAACACACCTGTTCATTTTCAGCATAAAGGTCTTTATAATGAACCCTATAACATAATCTACATACAGCTGACTCTTGCTGTGCCTTAGTGGTCTTACTTTCTCAGTAAATAATCATTTCAAACTAGTGTGATGCAGCAACTTTCACAGGTTAATTACATTTGTTTTTAGCAAGAGAGTTTGCCTGTGGACAGAGATAAAAACTTATCTGGGCTTTCTTAGAGATTCCTTTCCCATATCAAGAACCAATTCAGTGTGGCTGATATCTTAATTTATACTGAAAATGAGAAATTTTTGTGAACAAATTTAGGTCAGAGAGATGGTTAGCAGTATGATAAAATGCATGTGTAAGTATCCTGGCTCTTTTTCAAGATTCCAATATCCTTAATGTGTCTTATCCACCTCTTTGTTGCCTGGAATTTTTAACCCTAGAATTAATGAGAGTTTTAGAAGTGATAAAAGGAAAATGGTAACTCAGGAGCACACTATAACTGCCCTGTGCCTCCTACTGCTGGGACCAAACTTGAAGTTCTGGAAACATTTAAGTAGAGATCCTTTCCAATAAAAAGAGGGCTTCAAAGACAGACAATTGCCACAAATATCTCAATTAACATAAGTTTCAGACTCTGGAATGGAATTTCCAAGAACCAGAATCTGATATCCTGATTACTGTTTGCTTGTTCAGCAGTGATCCTGAGAATCCTTGAAAGCATCTGTAGTTGCTCTACAATCTCAGTGAAGACAATCTGTTGTGAGATAATCATCTTTGTCCTGCTACTGCTTTATTGGAAGAGGAAGGTCTGTTATAAAACATTAAAATTTTCTGTGGGTTCTTTTCCATTTCCATGCTATAGCTAGAATGCTGCCAAAGGAGAAACTGGATTCTATTTCTTAGAAAAAAGAAATGAGAAATAGAATGATATTATACTTTTACATTTGTCTATTTTATTTAATGTACAATGTCATTATCTAACTTAATTAAATAGCTTG
Source organism: Sarcophilus harrisii (assembly GCF_902635505.1). NCBI lineage: Eukaryota > Metazoa > Chordata > Mammalia > Dasyuromorphia > Dasyuridae > Sarcophilus > Sarcophilus harrisii. Next base: position 492,438,271 of record NC_045427.1, on the reverse strand, counting down.
GTTATCTATCATGCCAAGGGTGAGTGACTCCAAAATATTCATCAGTCTTTTTTCAGTTCTGACCACTGAGAGTTCAGGTTTTAGTTTCTCATATTTCTAATTCATATTCTTATTTGATTTCCAATTTCTTGACTTTTAGATATGTTAGGGTCTTGTGACTAGAGTCCTCAGTCCTGGAATGTGACATTTAGGGCACTTCTCACATTTTACTTTCTCTTGTCACTTTTTCTACCACTTCATTTTTTTTTTCCATCTTCCTCTATTATACCCTCATCCTTCTTACTAAATATTTCATGGCTTCTATTTCTTCTTCTGTGGTTCTTAGTAAGGGAACTTTTCAGCTATGCATATCTTACATGAAATCTTACTTAAAAGAGGTTATTCTCTTGACCACCATATAAGCATATAATAGGAACTTCTTGGTTGACTATAATTCATTCTACTCATCTCAAGTTCAGGAGTCCAGTGATATTTATTACCATTCTAACTACTAAATTATAATATCTCTCTTCCTAATTGATCAGTTAAGCTCATAGTCCCACTCCAGGTTATTAAATATAACCTACTTAATAAACCAGAGATTCCTCTTTTCTCATAAGCAGTTACTTATATGTCCCTAAATATAAAAATCTTTTAACAATAGATTTAAAGGAATTTAAAGTTAATGTCTGTGCAATTTTTGATAATGTAACTAATAATATTTGCAATGTTTTATCTGTAAGAAAAATCACAGCCAAAGTCACTTCTCATCACCACTTTCAATTCCTCATATCTTAATTATGGAAACATAGTTCCATCATTCAGTTCTCTTAAAATAATAGCAAAAGGATCAAATGATATTTGTAAAGTGCTTAACACAGTGTTGGGACATAGTAGGCACTTAATAAAATGCATTCCCTTCCTTACTCTTCCCTTTCCAAAGTCATACAAGAGTTTTTTTTTTATATATTTCTTCTGAAAATAGCAATTAAAACATGACACAATGATAATGGGAAAATGGAGAAAGAAAAAGTAGAATTGAGTTTCAGTAAGAAAAGGAAAGATTGAGGAAGGTCATTGCCCTTATAGACAACTAAGAGTGGAAGATCCAGGTGAAGCAATTATGTTTACCTACCTCTTAAAACACTGATGGAAATTCCAGGAAAAGGTCTACTCCTCCTCTAACTTCTCTTCCCAGTACTCATTAGCAGATATTATAACATCTTCACTTCATTACTCAGATGTTTCCATTACTCTGAATTATGCCTCAACAATAAAAAGGTTTGGAATAACTAGAGGTAAAGATACATTTTAATTAAGGCAAGAGAGACAAATATGCCTAAATGTTGGAAATTTTTCTCACTAGGGGCTCTGAGTGATTGTATTCTTAACATTTTTGTTTAATATAAACTCCATAAACCAATAAAAGATGGAACCAAAAGGACCTAAAAAAATATTATATTGCCTCTAGGCTATAAAACAAGGTCATTGTTCTAAAAAACATGGTTGATTATGTCAACAGAGAAAGTGGAAGAAAAAGAAAAGAAAGGGCAATGATAACTACCAACCACTGACTTCATTTTTCTGGTGACAGTCATCAGCAACATCTTTAGTAACACTTATCTCATATTCACTAATGGACGCTTCCAGATCTCTGAGCCATTGATTCTTTCTGACAAGGCCAAGGAGGATAACCCAATGCTGTTGCTATTGTTATTGAGCTGTTGACATCCCTGCTATTTCCTTTCATTGTATCTCTCTTAAATTGTATGTATCTCTTAAGAATACCCGAAGATGAATTGAACGTTTTGGCTCAAAGGTAATAATGGTCTCAAGTCCCAAAACCTTAGTGAGCTCTCAAACTTGTGTATCACAAATCTGGAAAACTTGTAGCTTCTGGTACCAAAGCAATGGAGGTATATAGTTGGCTCTGTGGCTGCTGGAAATTTGAAGATGTAGTGGCTAATCAACCTAATGGTAGCTAGAGAGTGACATAATGAACAGAATGCTAGATGTGGAGTTAGAAAGACCTGAGTTCAAATCTAACCTCAGACAATTACTAGCTGTGTAACCCTGGGGGCAAGTCATTTAACTCTTGTCTACAGTCATTTTCCTCATATGCAAACCAGAGGTGACAATAGCACCTAACTCCCAAGATTGCTGTGAGAATAAAATCCAAAAATATTTGTAAAGCACTTTGAAAAGTTTTAAAGCACTATGTAAATGCTAGATGTTGTAATTTCCATTATTTTTATTGGTTGGCCTAATGGATGCTAGAATAGGAAACTACAAAAACAGGTGGACAGCACAGATGGTTAAATCTGAAACTGTGATACTGGAGCCTCCAGAAGCAGATGTGGCCAGTTGGCCTTGTGATGATATTTTAAAAATTAAGAGGAGAGAAAAGAATTGTACTGGTTGAAGAGGAAAGGAGGAAAGGGGGAAGCAGAATCAGTAACTTACATCACATAAAGAGGTATAAAAGACCTATTACAGTAGAAGAAAAGAAGGGAGGGGTTGAGCGTTGTTTGAACCTTACTTTCACTGGATTAAGCTCAAAGAGGGAAGAATATATACATGTATTTGGGTATAGAAATTTATCCTATCCCATAAAGAAATAGGTGGGGAAAAGGGGAAAAGGGGAAAAGGAGAAAAGGGAAAGAGGGAAGGAATCTAATTGAAGTGATTAAAAGTAGGAGGGGGAAAAATAGTAGGAGGGAAAGAGGAAAAAATACAGGGCTGGTAGAAGGGGGAGAAGACTGAGGGAGGGTAATGGTCAGAAGCAAAACACTGGTGAGGAGGGTCATGCTAAAGGTAGAGAAAAAAATATAAACAGGTAGAAAATAGGATGGAGGGAAATGCACAGTTAGTAATCATAATTATGAATGGGAATGGAATTAACTCTTCCATAAAATAGAAACAGATAGCAAATGTATTACAAAGCAGAATCCTTTAATATATTGTATATAAAAAGCACATTTGAAGCAGAGAGATGCATACAGAATAAAAGTAAAAAGCTGTAGCAGATTATATTATGCTTCAGTTGACGTTTTTTAAAAACCAGGTCTTGATCTTCGATAAAACAAAAACAAAAACAGATCTAATTAAAAGAGATAAGGCAATGAAATAGCATCAATACTAAATATATTTGCACCAAGTAGTATAGCATTCAAATTCCTAGAGGAAAAATTAAGTTACAGGAAGAAATAGCAAAACTGTATTCATGGGCAGTTTCAACCTCCTCCTCTCAGAATTAGATAAAACTAACCACAAAATAAACAAGAAAAGTTAAAAAGCCAAAGAGGTGAATAGAATTTGAGAAAAGTTAAATATAATAGATCTCTGGAGAAAATTGAATGGGGGTATATACCTTTTTCTCAGTGGTACATAGTACCTATGCAAAAATTAATCATGCATTAGAGCATCAAAAATTTTACAATCAAATGCAGAAAGGCAGAAATAGTAAATACATCCTTTTCGGATAATGATGCAATAAAAATTACATGTAATAAAGACCCATGGGAAAACAGAGCAAAAAATAATTAGAACTAAATAATCTAATACTAAAGAATAAATGTGAAACAATTAGTCATAGAAACAATTGATAATTTCATCCAAAAGAATGACAATAATGAGACAATAAACCAAAACTTATGGGATGGAACAAAAGAAGTTTCTAAGAAAAAAATTTATATCTCGAAATGTTTACAGGAATAAAATAGAGAGAAAGTAGATCAATGCATTGGTCATAAAACTAAGATAGCTAGAAAAAGAACAAATTCAAAATATCGAATTGAATACTAAATTAGAAATTTTGAAAATCAAAGGAGAAATTAATGAAATTGAAAATAACTATTGAACTAATAAGTAAAAGCTGGTTTTATTAAAAAAAAACAATAAAATAGATAGCACTTTGGTTAATTTGATTAAAAGAAGAAAACTAAATTATCAGTAACAAAAAAAATGAAAATTTTTAAATTAAATTAAATTAATTTAAATTTAAATAAGTAAATTAAAGCAATAATCAAAGGCTATTTTGCTCCAATGTATGCCAATAAATCTCACAGTCCAATTGAAATGAATGAATACTTATGAAAAGATAAATTGCCCTGATTAACAGAAGAGGAAATAAAATAGGTATATAACTCCATTTTGGAAAAAAGAAATTAGAGAAGCCATTAGTGAGCTTCCTACAAAGAAATCTTCAGGGTCAAATGGATTTGCAAATGAATTCTACCAAACATTTAAAGACCAATTAATCCCAATATTCTATAAACCATTTGGAAAAATAGATAAAGAAGGAGACTTACCAAATTCCTTGTGTAATGTGAATATGGTGCTAATACTTAAAGTAAGAGAGCCAAAACAAAGAAAGAAAATTATGGACTAATTTCTCTAATAATATTATACAAAAAATTTTAAATAAAATGTAAATAAAGAGATTATAGCAATTTATTATCAGGATGATATACTATGATCAGGTGGGATTTTTACCAAGAATGCAGAACTGGTTCAATATTAGGAAAACTTAGCATAATTGACTATATCAAAAAGAAACTAATAGAGATCATACGATTATCTCAAAAGATGCAGAAAGAGATTTTGAAAAAATAAACATACCCATTCCTATTTAAAAAAAAAAAAAAGCACTATGGAGCATAAGAATAAATGGAGTTTTCCTTAAAATGATAATAAGTGTCTATCTAAAACCATCAACAAGCATTATATGTAATGGGGATAAGCTAGAAGCATTCCCAATAACATTAAGGGTGAAATAAGGATGCCCATTATTATTCAAATGTTACCTTTAGGAATAAGAAAAGAAAAAGAAATGGAAGAAGTTAGACAAGGCAATGAGGAAACAAAACCATCACTCATTGTAAATAATGTAATGGTATACTTAGAGAGAGCTAAAGAGTCAAATAAAAAACTACTTGAAATAATTAACTTTAGCAAATACAGCATATAAAATAAATGCACATAAATCATTAGCATTTATATCTATATATAGATAGATAGATATTACCAATATCTTGCTGCAATATTACAGCAAGAGATAGAAAGAGAAATTACATTTAAAATAACTGTAGATAATATAAAATAATATTTTGGAGTCAGCATTGTGAGACAAACCCAGGAACTATATGAACACAATTACAAAATACTTTTCACACAAATTATGTCAGATCTAAACAACTGAAAAAAATATCAATAGTTTATAAATTGAGCTAATATAATTAAAATGAAAAATCTTATCTAAATGAATTTATTCAGTGCTATACCATCAAATTATCAAGAAATGTTTTATAAAGTTAGAAACAATAATAAACAAGTCATCTGGAAGAACAAAACATTAAAAATGTCAAGGGAATTAATGAAAAAAATGCAGAGAGGAGCAACTAGGTGGCAGAGTGGATAAAACACCAGCCTTGAAATCAGGAAGACCTGAGTTCAAATCTGGTCTCAGACATGTCTTAACACTTTCTAGCTGTGTGACCCTGGGCAAGTCACTTAACCCCAATTGCCTCAGCCAAAAAAAAAAAAAAAATGCAAAGGAAGGTGGCCTAGCTGTACCAAATCTAAAACAATATTATAAATCAGCAATCATCAAAACTATTTTTTATGACTAAGAAATAAAGTGGTGGATCAGTGGAATAGGTTAGGTACACAAGACACAGTAGCAAATGACTATAGAAATCTACTGTTTAATAAACCCAAAGACTCTAGCTCTTTGAATAAGAGCTCACCATTTGACAAAAACTTCTGGGAAAACTGGAGATTAATATAGCAGAAACTAAGCATAGACCAACATCCTATCCTATACCAGGGTAAGATCAAATTGAAATAATGATGACCACGTGAAGAGTGATATCATAAGCAAATTAGGAGAGCAAAAAATAATTTGTCTGTCATCTATGAGAAGGTAAGAATTTATGACCAAACAAGAGATTATTATAAATATTATTTATAGAATTTTATTTATTTATTTACAGAATATTGTAAAATGCAAAATTATATATTTTTCATTAAATTTAAAGGCTTTTGCACAAATAAAAATAATGCAACTAAGATTAAGAAGGAAAACAAAAATTAGAAAACAATTTTTACAGCCAACATTTCTGATAAAGGCTTCATTTCTCAAATATATAGAGAACTAAGTCAAATTTTTAAGAATACAAGTCATTCCCCAATTGATATACATATGGTATGGAAAAATTCTCTAAATCACTATTGATTAGAGAAATGTGAATTAAAACAAATTTGAGGTATCACCTAACAGATTGACTAATATTGCTAAAAGGGAAAATAATAAATGTTGGAGAAGATGTGGGAAAATAGTAACACCAACACATTATTGGTGGAATTGTGAACTGATGCAATTGTTCTGGAAAGCAATTTGGAACTCTGCTCAAAATGATATCAAACTGTGCAGTTTGAGATACAGATCCAAACAGATCATTAAAAAGGGGGAAATGACCTCCATGTACAAAAATATTTAGAGCAGCTCTTTTTATGGTTGCAAAGAATTGGAAATTGAGTGGATACCCATCACATAGGGAATGGTTGAACAAGTTGTGATATATGAATGTAATGGAATAGTAATGGGCTATAAGAAATTTCAAGACATAATGATTTCAGAAAAACCTGGAAAAACTTACATGAATTGAAACTAAGTAAATAAGAAGAAGCAGGAGAACATTATTCACAATAACAGCAACATTGTACAATGATTAATATGATAGACTTAGCTCTTCTCAGTAATACAATGATCCAAAATAATTGCAAAAGACTCATGATGGAAAATGCTATCAACATCCAAAGAAAGAATAATTGAGTTTGAATGCAGATCTAAGAATACTATTTTAACTTTTTTGTTTGACTTTTTGTTTTTTCTTTTTTGTGTGTGTTTTTCCCCTTTGTTCTGATTCTTTTTTCACAATATGACTGATTTGGAAATATGTTTAACATGATTGTACATTTATTACCCATATGAGATTGATTGCTATTTGGGAAGAAGGGAGCAAAGAGAGAAAGGGAAAAAATTGGAACCAAAAATCTTACAAAACTTAATGTTGAAAATTATATTTACATGTAATACAAGAAAAAAATTACTATTAATTAGGGGGAAAAGAAGCCATGTGAGTAGAAAGAAGGGGATAGGTGTGAAAAATGTGGAAGTAAAATGTCAAACTTTGTCAATTGATTGGATATGTGAGGGACATTTGAATGGTAATTGACATGTTGTTAAATTGTTCTTAAACCACGATATGAAAGTAAGGTTTAGCTGATGGAAATCAGTATGCTAATATCTAAAATAGTTTCATCTGACCTTTTGTCTCTTGGAATTTGGATATGAAATAGAAGACAGAGAATAGTCTTGAAAAAGAAAGAAGACTGAGACACAGTGGCATCTAAGAAGCACAATACAAGCCCTATCATTTCCCCTTCTGAACAGTGTTGGGTCTATGAATGATAAGGTTTAGATTTAGGGAACCAAAATGAGATTAGGGTTTCTGGTGGTCAGGGAGTTAAATGATAGGGTCTACTAGTGGCAGGTTCAAGGTTCAGGGAACCAAATGGAGAGGTTTGGCTCCCCTGCACCCCCTTGCGACTCAGCACAAGGATAGGGAGTTTGGGGGACTCCCTTGTAGCAGGCACAGAGGTACTCTGTAAAGGAATTTATAGACCCAAAAACCTAGATTGATAAAAGAGGTTTATTATGGGGATTAGAAGTAAGGTTATAAATCCTGACAGAGAGGCACAAAGTCTGATCAGGGAAATAGGTGAGAACAAAGAGAGGACAACACTGGAAAAGAATATTATTCCAGCGGACAGATCATGGAAAATGGAGTTTTGCACTGAGAAGGCAGTTTTGAGTGGACAGAAGGTCCTGGCAGAAAAGGGAGCTGCCAAGGTGCATCTGCAAAGACTTTAGTTGATGGAAACTTATTTTATTGGGTGTCTTGGTGGGGGCTGGGACAACTGGAGCAAATCAGAACCAGTAGGGGCTGGGAGCGCCCAAGTTGGCTCAGACCCAATTGGGGCTGGGAGAAGCCTCTATCTCTTATTAGAATTCAAAGGGATGCCTTTTGACCAGGATTTGTAATTGAATCAAAGACTCTGGCATCCTGGAAAGACAACTTGTCTGGGGAGGATATGCCTCAGCCAGGAGGGCTGGGAATCTGAAAGGAATCACAGATTAATAGAAAATACAGCTTCTTAAAGGGACCACAACCCGCTTTATTCATCTTTAAGCATTAGCTTTTACTAGTGAAATGGGCTTCAAGGACAGACACATACTAAGGTAGACTGATGCTTCAGACATTATTTATTAGCTGTATGACTATTAGATAACCATTTAACCTCTTAGACAATCAATACAACATCTTAGAAACTGTCATAGCGATGCTTGCAATTGAAATGCCTTCAGTTGAAGTCTTTAGGAAGAACTTCAATATAAGATCTTGTCTAAATCTAGGACTAATATTCCTATATTTCCTTTTTCTCTTTCCCTATTGTATGGCCTACTGCTTTGTAGCAATTGCTTATCACATGTAAAATAGTTTGTATTTATCTCATGATAAAAACCCTTTATAAAAATGGAGACAGCAAATAAAGAGAATTTTAAAAGAGTGGAAAATTGCCAAGGGTGAGCTTGCCAAAACACAAAGAAGTGATGAGTCAGAGGAAGATGAAGAAGTGGAGGGGGCATAAATTTGCCAGCTCCCAGTAATTGGATCGCCAGGGAAACAGAAAAATTCTTTCCGGCCTTAAAAATTCATTCCTTAAGCTGAGCATTGAATAAAGACACTATCTAGATCAAAACAAAACAAAACAAAACAAAAACCACATATATACATATTTTGTGTCCAATAATAGCCATTTTTAGAGTGAGCAAGGGAATAAAAAAGAAATTTACATGATAATTTTTGCTGTATATTTTAAAAGCACAGCAAGTTATGACTAATATATTTGCAGTTTCATGTACAATCAGCTTTTTTATTATACTGATATAAATTGTGTCCCCTTTAACCTTTGGAGGGGAAGAACTGGAAAGGCCCTGATGTAAACCTGTATACCCTTTAATCTTTGGGCTAAAGGGTGGAAGACCCCTGATGTTAAACTGTGTCCCCTTTAACTTTGGGGGGAAGGGTGATCCTGAGTCTCAAACCCACTGGCCTCTGAGAGGGGCCACACCCATTCATAAGGAAAACTCCCAGATAAGTAATCTCATTCAAATGGAAATCTCGGCTTGGGGCATGGCCAAAGCCCTCTATTGAATTGAAGATTAGTTCTTCATTCATCTGGAGATTGGCTCCTGGCTGGGAGTCAAAGAGACCCCATAAAATCACACATGTGACCAGGCTTTGGCAAAAATATCCTAACTGGGTTTTGACCACTAAGAAAGCTGTCTTCTTAGTGTATTTAAAAAAAAAAAAAACACTTTTGCCACAAACTTCGGGTGTGTGAATTCTTTCACAAAGAATCTGAAACATTGACCAGGGGGATCTCTCAATCCTCAATTCTCACACTTCAACAGTACTATATTATGGAAATTCTTATTTTATTCCATAAATTAAAAAAAAATAAAGAATGAATGGATCAAAGAATAAATCTTAGAAATATTCAACAATTTCAAATATGTGAGACAACATACCAAAATCTGGGATGCGGCCAAAGCAATATGTAGGGGAAATTTTATAATCTCTAAATACTATAATATGACGTCATAAAAGAGAGAAAGAATAGATCAATGAATTGAACATGCTAGGAAAAGAATAAATTAAAAATCTCCAAATAAATACCAAAATAGAAATCCAGAAAAATCAAAGGAGAGATTAGTAAAAATTTAAAACTTAAAAAAAATTGAATTAATAAATAAAACAAAGAGCTAGTGCTATTAAAAACAATAAAATAAATAAAACATTGGTTAATTTGATTTTTATAAAGAAAAAAGAAACCAAATTACTAGTATCAAAAAATGAAAGAGTATATGCATTACTAAACAAATACTAGGAACTCTTTTGCTCAGTAATATGGCAATAAACTGTCAATACAAATAAAAATGGATAAATATTTGCTAAAATATTATTTGCCCAGATTAATGGAAAAGGAAAGAAAATAATTAACCCCATTTTAGAAAAAGAAATTGAACAAATAATAAAAAAACTCCCTAAGAAAAAATTCCCAGGACAAAATGGATTTACAAGTGAATTCTAGCAAACATTTAAATAATAATTTATTCCAATACTATATAAAATATTTTTTAAAATGGGTAAAGAAGGAGTTCTATCAAATTTCTTCTGCGACATATATGTGGTTTTCATACCTAAATCAGGGAGAACAAAAACAAAGAAAGAAAACTATACAAGTTTCCCTAATGAGTTTTGGTGCAAAAAAAAAAAAAATTAACAAAATACTAGCAAGGAAATTCCAACAATATATCACAAAGACAAAACACTATGAACAGAAGGTATTTATATCAGGAATTCAGGGCTGTCTCAATATTAGGAAATGACAAGCATAATTTACCATATCAATAACAAAGACAGCAAAAATTTCATGCCTATCTCAATAAGATGCAGAAAACATTTTTGACAAAGTACACTACGCATTCCTATTAAAAAAAAACACAAGAAAACAGAATTAAATAGAACCTTTCTTAATGTGACAAGTGTTATGCCACAGTTCTCTTTATTGTCCTGATTCAGTTTCCCTAATTGTCCTGCCTCTGTTTCCCTAATTGTTCTGCCTCAGTTTATAATTATTCTGCTCAATCCTACAAAACCTCCCCTCCCTCTTAATCAGAATATTTGATAAGGATAAAAGATCTTATGTTTTAGAATATCAGAATGCCTCTCCCCATCCCAAACTATCAGAATATCAGATACTCTCTTATCAAGATGCCTCCCTTGTCTCCACTGGCTCATCCCACCCTGTCAGAGTCCCATTCCCGCTCTCAGCATCCTGACTCTGCCCCTGCCTCAATCTACCCCTTGCATCTGAGCCATGTGTATATATATATATATATATATATATATATATATATATGTCATTGAGAACTCACATTGTTTGCTGGATTCTTGGAGACAATAGTCTCATTCAGCCCTGGGACCAAATCATGGATCCATTTGGTCCCAATAAATCTCTCCCTTTTAAATAAATTATTATAACTCTCTAATCTCTATCTTGCCTTAGTTTCTCCGGCATTACATTTTGGAGGCTTCGCACTGAGATGTTAGAAAATGAGCAGCATTAGAGATGAGGCATTCGGGTCTCCATCTTGGACCTCAGGGTGGCTGGGGATCTGGGTTCTTTGCTTGAAGAGGCTGGTCCTCTAGATTTTTTTTTTCCACAGCCTCTGAGAAAGAGCAGTTTCTAGCCACAACTGTGCCTGAGACCTGACGGTGGACACTCCATTTCAGCCATGGGAGAGTAAGTCTGGATGTCTTAAGAACCTGTCCTGTTCTGTCTGTCTGTGCTAGCACCTGGATTTCCAGAATTATGAAATGCTGGCAGGCATAAATTCTGGGTGTGGGGTCTTCTGGATGCAGGGGACCCTATCTGGGTGTCTAAGACACATCTGTGTGTCAGTTGGCACAACTCTGGGCATTCCAGAGTATAAATCTGAGTGTCTTTTTAAGACACCATCTGGCTCTGGTTTTGTAAGCAAATAAATGCAGCAAAATGCTTGAAAGCCTAAAAAGGCTTTGTTTGGATTCTGGGAGGGAAAACTCTCAAGCTGACAACTTCCTTCAGGAGTATTCTTAGGTTTCCAAATAGCCCCTGATTTGTGTGTTAAATGTTTTGACTGCGCAGTCTATGTTTCTTGTGTTCTGTGTGACTTGTTTGTCTGTTCTGTTGGTTCAGAGCTCTGCTAAATTAAGAAATTTGGGAATTCGTTATTTCAATGTTGCATCTGTACTTAGTATTAAATTTGCTTGTGATTTTAAACTTTTAAAAACGGGCACTCGGGTTTTTCTTTGAAGTAGTTTAAAATTCAGATGTGGCTTGGGTTGAACTAGCTTAGATAAGGCCTCTGGAGAACAAAAGGAGTTTATGCTAATTGCTTTGAACTCTGGCTGGAGAAAACATTTGATTAGGAATTTTAGAATGATTCTGAAATTATGGGAAATAATTTTACTGTTGCCTTTGCATGCCAGATTTGTTCTGAGTATTCTTTTGGGCAGTTTGAAAATTGTGGGAAATAATTTTACTGTTACCTATGCAGGCTAGATTTGGTTATCTTTGAATATTAGATCTTAAGAAGTTCTATTAACTTACCTGAAATGGGTCATGTGCCTCTAATTAGGTAAAGAAGGATTTGACTTTTCTAAAGGCTCCAATTCCAGCTGGAGCTGGAGCTTAGGAAAAGTCTATTGGGAATAATGGCCACTGGAATCCCACCCCGCCCCCATCTCATCCCCACTGCTTTCTGCTACTTTAAAGGTTGGGTAGGGTAGGGTTTTTTGTCTTCAAAGATCAAGATTAAACTCAGTCCCCACTACTCTCTGCTAGTTGGCCTGGGTACAGTTTAGCATCCCTCCTCTCCCCACTGCCTCTTTGGAGGTGGAGTGGGAGGAAGGGCGGCCATGTGGAATCCCCTCCACTAAGTGTGTTCAGCCTCTTTCTGCAGAGGCTTGGCTTTGGCAAAAGATTTCAAGAGATAGGCCCGCTTTTAAGTTATTTGACTCATCTATAATTTGGTAGTGCTATTTCTAAAAGTTTAAAGAATATTTTAAAGAATCTTTCATATTCGTTTATGTAGAATTAGGTATTCTGTATGTTTAATTAATTGTATCCTGAGGTTATGCTCATCATTTAAAGGGCTTCTGAAAATAATAGTTGTCCTTTTGAAAATGTTTCTGTTAAATATGAAAGATAACTTGTGAACTTACTAAAACAAATTTATTATTGTTATTAATATGAGATTATGGTATTTCTAAAAGTTTAACATTTTTAAGAACCTCTTGGATTCTTTTATGTGATATTAGGATATTTTGTATAGGATATTCTATCTAAGTTTTAATTGATTGTATTGGGTCAAGTTCTGATGGACCTGGCCATCCTCAGCAACGAGATAAACCAAATCATTTCCAATGGAGCAGTAATGAACTGAACCAACTATGCCCAGAGAAAGAACTTTGGGAGATAACTAAAAACCATTATATTGAATTCCCAATCCCTATATTTATGCCCACCTGCATTTTTGATTTCCTTCACAAGCTAATTATACAATATTTCAGAGTCTGATTCTTTTTATACAGCAAAATAATGTTTTGGTCATGTATACTTATTGTGTATCTAATTTATATTTTAATGTATTTAACATCTACTGGTCATCCTGCCATCTAGGGGAGGGGGTGGGGGGTAAGAGGTGAAAAATTGGAACAAGAGGTTTGGCAATTGTTAACGCTGTAAAGTTACCCATGCATATAACCTGTAAATAAAAGGCTATTAAATTAAAAAAAAAAAAAAAAAAAAAGATTGTATTGGGTCATCCTGAGGTCATTTAAAGAGCCTCTGAAAATAATTTTTTTTGTCCTTTTGAAAATGTTTCTGTTATGGACAATATGTAATTTGGGATATTAACTTTGTATTGGGTATTTTTAAAAGCAAAATGATTTGTATGTATAATGTTCACTTATGGAGACATATGAAAGAAGTGAACTTACTGAGACAAATTCTTACTGTTATAAATATAAGGTTATGGTAAATATCTGTTTAGGATTTATCTGAAATTTTAGTTAATGGATTTTTTATTGGAAGTAAAATTCCTTGGGCTTATAGTTAATGCTATTTGGGAGTTTTAAAACTCTACCCTCTGACAGTTAGTGGGACAATTAACTGGAGTAAAAATGAATTAAAGCTATTTTATCCTGTTTTGCTGAAAGCTAAGTTTTAACTGCTTGTTATGGTTGTGTCTCTGCATTTTTTCCTCCTGTAACTAATTTCTATAATCAGAGCAATGGTCAATAAAAACTGTTCATGCAATTCAATTATGTCATACCTTGCTATTTCTAATCTGGTTATATGTAATCATTATCTCCTAAATACTTGGCAAATAAGTTATTACCCTGGTCTTCTATCTGTTACTGGATATTTGTGTCTGTGGATATTCAGGTTTTTAAAGGTTTCTAAATAACGAGAGGACAGTTAGCACAGTGAGACCTAACTGCTACTTATGGGGCTATAGCTGACAGCCATTTGCCTGCCTGTGAAGAAAACCCAGTTTTTGAGAGACCACTGCTCCTGATGTAATTTGGACTGATATGGGGGAGTGGGAAAGTGGTTGAATTATTGTTAAAATTTTAACGTATTACTGTATTTAAGATCTGTTAAAACTGTAACTATTGCTATATGTTTGAGGGATTTTTAGGAAACTTACTATACTAGTCTGTTATTTATAGGAATTTTGATTCACTCTTGGAATTTATATATGGAATGGTTATTTGATAATTCCTTTCTGTGAGAAAAAAAGGAAGGAAGAAACTGGTTAGGAAATTGGAGAAACTGATGTATTTTTCTTAGGCATTTCTGCCCCACTCCCATCTCATTAATTCAGATTGAGTTGGAAATTATTTTAAAAGTCCTTTTTGTTTTTATTCCTTGCTTAAAATTTACTGGACTATGATTTGCTGGTTATGTTCTAACTTTGAAATCCCTTATTCTGCTGGAATTGCCCTGGCAGACTCAGTTTTGGGGATTATTTTTAGAAACAACCAGAAATCAAATACCTGTCCTGGGACTGGCAGTCTCTCTGATCTGTTTCTCTACTCCTGTTACCCCAGTTCCTTAATTAGCATTTCAGCATTTTGGTATCTGGCCTCTAATAGTTCGGAGTTGCCTGCCTTGATCTAACTGCATAATCTGCTCAGAAATCTGGATCTTAATAGCAGCTCTTGTCCTCTTGAGAAGGGACAGGTGGAGCTACTCCAGGCCCCACTTTTTTCCCCTTTTGGAGTCCCTAAAAGACTTGGGATGCCCTCTTAGGATAGACAACAGGACTGTCTTGAGCACTGTTACTCAGCAGAGGCTGAGTTAAATGCACAAAAGACCACAGGTTTAACTCACAGCGAACTATCCTTCTCAAACTGGATTCTCTGGCTGAGATGCTCCCCAACTGCAGAGGACCTCAACAGGGAGGCCTGTATGCCTCCCTAAATGAGGAATGCTGTTTTTATGCTAATAACTCTAGGGTTATCAGAGAAAGACTTGTCCTTCCCATAAGTCCTTGCATTTTTCTAGTTTTATTTTTTGGTTTATTTGCTTCACATAGGGTTGGTCAAAATTTGGTGGTAAGACATTCTAGAGGAAGGTAATCCAATGATTTGAATATTCAGAAGAGAAAGAGAGAGAGAGAGAGAGAGAGAGAGAGAGAGAGTGAGTGGAATGTTATGCTACAATTCTCTTTTATTGTCGTGACTCAGTTTCCCTAATTATCCTGACTCAGTTTCTCTAATTGTTCTGCCTCAGTTTAAAATTATTCTGCTCAATCCTGCAAAACCACCCCTCCCTTTTAATAATAATATTTGATAAGGATAAAAGATCTTGTATTTTAGAATATCAGAATGCCCCTCCCCATCCCAAGCTATCAGAATATCAGATACTCTCTTATCAAGATACCTCTCCCCATCTCCAGGGTACCTCCCTCCATTATGTCATCCCCATCTCCAGTGGCTCACCCCACCCTGTCAGAGTCCTGTTCCTTCTCTCAGTACCCTGACTCCCCCCCCCCCCCCCCCCCCCCCCCCCCCCCCCCCCCGCCCCCCCCCCCCCCCCCCGTCCCCCCCCCCCCCCCCCCCCCCCCCCCCCGGCTGCCTCATTCTACCCCCAGAGTCTGAGCCACGTGTGTGTATATATACGTCATTGAGAACTCACATTGTTTGCTGGATCCTTGGAGACGATAGTCTCATTCAGCCATAGGACCAAACCATGGATCCATTTGGTCCTAGTAAATCTCTCCCTTTTAAATAAATTATTAAATACTCTCTAATCTCTACCTTGCCTCAGTTTCTCCAGCATTACAATAAGTAGTATTTCTCTAAAACTAATAGCAAACATTATCTATAAAGGAAATAAACTAGAAGATTTCACAATAAGATCAAGAGTGAAGCAGAGATGTTTATTATTATCACTATTAATATTGCATTAAAAATGTAACCTATAAGAAAAGAAAAACAAGTTAAAGGAACAAGAATAGTCAATGAGGAAATAAAACTTCACTCTTGGCAGATAGTATAATAGCACACTTGGAAAATCTTAGAAAATCAACTAAAAACTACTTGAAACAATTAACAACTTTAGAAAAGAAGTTGCAGGATATAAAACAAACTCAGATAAATCGTTAGCATTCTATATATCAAAAAAGACCAACAAAAAGATATAAAAAGATAAAATACTTGGATGTTTACCTGCCAAGACAAATCCAGTAACTATACTGGATACTGGATATATAAACAATTACAAAATGCTTTTCACATAAATAAAGACAGATTATTTCTTATGCCTAGGCCAAGCCAATATGATAAAAGGTGACAATTTTACCCAAATTAATTTATTTATTTTGTGCCTATCAGTCAAACCACCAAAGAATTATTTTACAGAGCTAGAAAAAAAAAATAATAACAAAATTCATCTAAAAGAAGAAAAGATCAAGAATATCAAAAGAATCAATGACAAAAAAAAATGTGAAGGTAGAATAGGAGCATCAAATTTCAAATTATGTACAAAGTATAATCACCAAAACAATCTAGTACTGGCTAAGAAATAAAGTGATAAATTAGTGGAATAGATTGATACATAACATATGACTATAATAGTAAATAACCATAGTAATTCTAATATTTTATAAACTCAAAACTACAAATGTTTGAGGCAAACATGCGCTATTTAACAAAAAAGGCTGGGGGAAAAGGGGAATCCAGTCTCAGATACTTAATAGATATATAACCCTGGGCAAGTCACTTAAGTTTGTTTGTCTCAGTTCCTTATCTATAAAATGAGCTGATGAAGGAAATGAAAAACTACTCACTGTCTTTGCCAAGAAAACGGCAAATGAAATCACAAATAGTTGTATATGACTGAAAGGACTCAACAATAACAGTAACAACCAGCTAGGAAAATTAGAGAGCAGAAACAAGGCATAGAACAATTCACACTATATATATACACCAAGGTCAGGTCAAATTGGGTACATGATTTAGACATAAAAGATGGTTTTATGAGCAAATTAGGGCAGCAGAGAAAAAAAAATCATCTGTCATATTTATGGGTAAGGGAATAATGTGTTACCAAACAAGAGGCTGCGAGGATCATCAGAAGTAAAATTGATAATTTTGATTACATGAAATCAGAAAAATTTTGCATAAACAAAATAAAGACAAAAGGAAAAAGAAAACGGTAAACTAGGAGAGAAATTTTTATCACAAGTTTCTCTAATAAAGGCATCATTTCTCAAATATATAGGGCAATAAACCAGATTTATAAAAAATAAGAACCATTCCCCAAAGAATAAATGATCAAAGGATAAACACAGGCAGTTTTTTTGTGGGTTTTTTTTTTTTTTTTTTTTTTTGGTTTGGTTTGGTTTTACTATAGCTTTTTATTGACAGAAAATATGCATCGGCAATTTTTACAACATTGTCCCTTGTACTCACTTCTGTTCCAGTTTTTCCCTTCCCTCCCTCCACCCTCTTCCCTAGATGGCAAGCAATCTCATACATGTTAAACATGCTAAAATATATCTTAGATACAATATATATGTGCAGATCCACACAGTTCTCTTGTTGCACAAGAAAAATCAGATTCAGAAGGTAAAAATAACCTGAAAAGAAAAACAAAAATGCAAGTAGTCCACACTGATTTCCCAGTGTTCCTTCTCTGGCTGTAGCTGATTCTGTCCATCATTGATCAATTGGAAATGCATTGGATCTTCTCTTTGTCGAAGATATCCACTTTCATCAGAATATATCCTCAAACAGTATTGTTGTTGAAGTGTATAATGATCTCCTAGTTCTGTTCATTTCACTTAGCATCAGTTCATGTAAGTTTCTCCAAGCCTCTCTGTATTCATCCTGCTTGTCATTTCTTACAGAACAATAATATTCCATAACATTCATATACCACAATTTACCCAACCATTCTCCAATTGATGGGCATCCATTCATTTTCCTTTTTGTAGCCACTACAAAAAGGGCTGCCAGAAACATTTTGGCACATATAGGTCCCTTTCCTTTCTTTAATATCTCTTTGGAGTATAAGCCCAGTAGTAACACTGCACAGGCAGTTTTTAAGAAGAAATCAAAGTTACCAATAATCATATAAAATGCTCTAAATCACTAATCATTACAGAAATGCAAATCAAAATAATTCATAAGTACCACCTCATGTCTATCATATTGGCTAACATGCCAGAAAAGAAAAATGACAAATGTTGGAGGAATGTGGAAAAAACAGTGCATTATCAATGGAGTTGGAAAACTGAAGGGAGATAGACAATTTGGAGTTCAAATTTTTTTTAAATAAATGTTTAAAATGAATGATTTAAAAAAAAGAATAAGGACTGAGAAAAGATTGTCAGATTTGGCAAGTAAGAGGTAATAGACATTTTTGGAGAGAACAGTTTTAATTAAGTTATGGTATCAAAAGTCAGACTTCAAAAGCTTGAGAAGTGAAAGGAGGGGAATTAGAGACCTTGAGCTTCTTTTTCTTTTTGCTTTTTTTCTAGGAGTTAAGATGAGGGGAAGAGGGAGCTGATAAGACAATAACTTGAGATAGTTCTTTAATTGGTTTTTGTTTTTTTTAAGGATGAGGAATACTTGTGCATGTTTAAAAGCAGTTGGTAAATTACCAATATATAAAGGTTAAAGATTAGAAAGGAGAAATGCTTGTTCTAAATATAAAAACATTGAAAATATGCACAAAATCAAAATACAGTAAAAGTTTCAGTAGAATTTTTTAAAAGAAACATTAAATGGTTTGATGGAAATGTCATGATATTAAAGGTTTGCTTTTATTCTTTTAAGTAAAAAAGATGATTTAAAACAGCCAAGCTAAGTATATGCAAAATTTGCAGTGGGTATTAATGCTATGAGTTGTAATAACAATTTTATATAAGGACTCATTTATCATTCTTTCATAAAGTTGTCATGTATTTTAATTGTCTACTAATTCTTGTACCTATCTGGTGGTGGCATATTATTGTTTCTATCATAAATGTCTCTTTTTAGGAAATTACAAATTAGCCCCCAAATTTTCTCCAAGCTGAAAGATAATATTAATTCTTATCCCAGTTTCAATTATTTTAATTTAACTTAAGAATTTATTTAATCCATATTATAATTTTGCAATAAAGAAAAATATAGCTTTACTAAGGCATGATACCTTTTAGTCTTTATAAAACAATTCCTCCTCCTTCCCTTCCCCACCCCCAAAAAAAAAAAAAAAGATTTTCAGAGGTTTTTAAAAATCAAATTCTCCAGATCATGGGTCCATAAATCAGAGTAGGACTTCTAGGCATATTAAAATATTTTTAAAGTATCTGAATCTTAGAAAACCCTCTTTACTATGTCTGAACAGTAAAAGCATGTTTGTGATGCTTAAGCAATGTAGACATATGCCTAACCTGCTGATGGTACAAACAAAGATTTCTCTAGAGGTCCCTGTGGAAAGACAATTGGATGTGAAATCACAACATATGAGTTCAAAACTCCTCTTAAATAATTACTGGGTAATCTTGGGGAAATCACTTGATGTCCTGGACTTCAATTTTCGTATATGTAAAATGAGAAATTTGTATTAGATGAACACCTGAGGTCCTGTCCAATTCTCCATTTATGATCCTGTAATACAAAGATATAAGGAGCTTCAGCATAGTTTTATTTTTTAATATGATTAGTGTGTTTTAATTAAATAATCTTTTAAATGTTTAAAAACTTCTTCAACTTTTTATGGAAGAGATGAGGTTGAGGAAGCAGTGATTTATGACCAACTTGAGTCTATGATCTCCTTTAATTCTATCAATACTAGTTCCTGCGTTGATGACCATCATTTCCAATTCTGCTTCATTTCATCCAGTTATTTTCATCTCCTGAAAGAAATAAATCTGATCATTAGGCACTGCCTAACCTGTAAGTTCATTAAATGTACAATATTGTCTTTTTAAGAGACTGTGATTTTATGCTTCTAAACCAGATGCTAAATGACTTCTTCTTATCTATGTGTGCTCGTGTGTTCAGCCACATTGGGCTTCTTAGGATTGTGACAGCCTGCAGGGTTTCCAGTCAGAATGAAAATATTATCAATTAGTGCCCACCAACAGCTGTTTTGGACAAGTTTCTGACACTCAATGCTTTACAACTCTCAGTAAGGCTCCTTCTTTATTGAATAGATCAGTGTTTACTGTCTTGCTGTCATTCTAAATCTGTAATCCTCAAAGGTTCCATGGTTCAGAAATCCAAGTGTGCGTACGTGTGTGTGGTATCTCTGTGTCTATATGTGTTTTATTCTTACTTGTATAATGTGTCCCAGATAGTTTAGATTGTACATTCAAATATTACACAGGAAAAAAAGATTGTGATATGCTTCCTTCTCTCAGCTTTCCATTACATTAATGAAAGTAACCATTTTTTGTGTGTTTTCTTAGCTAATTGTCTAAATTGTCTACAACTGACCACATTAGCTAAAGCAATTATCTTTTTCTAATGTCAATTAATTTATAGTAAATAAGTATGTATCTTCTGAAGTTACACTATTAGTTACTGACAGCAAAATTGTCATTTTATTCTATACTTTTGCAAAAAAAAAAATTACACACATATACAAATAAAAAATACCATCTCTTTTTAGGGATTTACCAGTTCATCTGGATAATTGCCAGCTAAGCAAGAGAGATAAAATCCCAAAAGAGCCAGAATTACTTCCTATCCCTCTTCCTCAGTTTTGTAAAGAATGCTGTTTCTGGGTCCATTTTCCCTTAAATATAGATATACATATATGCAGAAAAAACCCACATAGAAATATAGACATACATTCTTAGAGACTAACAATATATTCAAGATTACTGAGATTTTCAGGAGATTTTTCCATTCTTTTCTTCTTCCTTAAGGTGGCTGATGTCATGAAAAATTTGCCAGCAATCCCCAATCAATCAATAAGCAATTATTTTCCACTTTGTACATGGCAAATATTGTCTCAAATGCTGATAATATGAAAAAAGGCAAAACTCATCATTGACTTCAGGGAGTTTGTAATCTAATGAAAGTAATTGGTTGTGAAATTTGGCTGCTATATTCCCTCTTTTATTAAAAAAAAAAAAAACCAACAAAGAATGCTCTCCTAGGCATTGATATAAATCTATAATTTTCAAAAACACAACTATATTGATTCTGTGTGTGATTAGGCAAGTGATTTAATTTTCTGGACCTCAGTTTCCTCATCTGTGAAATGGGAAAGTTGGATTGTATTGCCTGTAGGCTCCCTTCGGACTCTAGATCTGTAATCCTATGATTGGATGCCCTATTCAGATAAGTCTGAAATATTATGTTTTCTCCTAGGTGCCAGATTTTTGGGAATACAGAGGAAGGCAACCTTAAGATCATTTCATAAGGAAATCATAAAGAAATCTGTGAAGTTCCTACAGATATTTAACCTGGAGAAGAGATGATTTAGAGAAAACTTGCTAGCTATCTTCAAGTATTTCAAAGGCTATTATGATGAGTAGGATGCGCTCAAGAAAAAAAAAACCTGGAAAGTCCTCCATGAACAAAGTGAAATATACTGTATACAAAGTAATAGCAATGTTCTGAGAGGACCGACTGTAAATTACTTTGTTATTCTCAGTAGCAGAACCATTCACAACTACTCTGAAGTATAATATTCGTAGAGAAGAGATCACATCTGAATTCAGATAGAAGCTTTCTCTATCTCTCCATCTCTCTATTTTTAACTTAATTTTTCTTGAGGGTTTTTATTTTTATTAAGGTGGGAGACCTATGTTTTCTTTCACAAGTTGACTTTTATAGAAATGTTTTACATAACTTCTCATGTGGTTTCTTAATTGTGGATGAGGATAGGTGAGAGAACCCAGAACTCAAAAATCTTAAAAAAACAAATGAAAAAAATGTTTTGAAGATAACTAGGGAAAAAATTAAATAAATAAAAATAAAATTCAAAGGCTATTATATGGTATATGGATTAGACTTTTTCCTGCTTAGCCTAAGAAGGCAGAATGAGAAACAATGGGTAGAAGTTGTAAAGAGACAAATTTATTTTAAGGAGGTAATTGCCTAATGATTACACCTTACTAAAATGGGAATGATTTGTATTGAAAGGTAGGGGATTTTTCTTCACTGTAGGTCTTCAAACAAAGGCTAAATGACCCCCTGGGCTGGATAGATCGGGATTTTTTTGTTTGGATGAGATTTAGACTAGAAATTCTACAGTGCCTAGCAACTCAGGGACCTTCCTGTTCTGATATTTTGTGGTCCTATGATTCTGTGATTCATCCTATGGTCAGAAAGAAGCTTGACTTTTTGACGTTCCAAATTCTACATATCACTGAAGAGAAGACAAAGGACAAAGATTTAAAGGATTTTTCCATTTCCAGCATTTCAGCATACTGAAAGAAAAATTTCAAGGAGGTTTAAAGGATTTTTTATTCTTTCAGTGTTTATTCAGTTATGAGGTTTATTCTCCACTTTTGAAGCAATAAAGTCCAACATGCTACTTCTCCCATATGAAGGATTCAGACATTCTCAAACTCCTCTGAATCTCTGAGGTGGTTAAGGGAAATGTTCAGCCACTGCCCCTTGGATTCCTAGGCCTCCTTGCTATTCATCTCCTACCTCAAGGCATTATCATTGGCTATCCCTAATGTCTGGAACTCTCTCCCTCCTTGTCCTTATTAAGCTTTCATCACTTCCTCCAAATCTCAACTAGAAAAGCCTCAAAAAACAAAAACAAAAAACAAAAAAAAAACCTTTATTCCAAGCACCTAAGTCACTGTTATAGATTCAGAGAATATGATATAATATGCATACACATTCTTTATTTGTTTTATCTAACCTCATCAGAGCTTCTACTTTCTTTCCTCTCATTCTTTTCTTAATTCTCTGAAGTCTTGCTTCTCTCAATTGAATAACTGAAACTGCCCTCTCTAAAATTAACAATAATTTCTTAACAGACAGATGTTATGACTTGTTCTCAGTTCTCTTACTTCTAGTCTTCTGAAGCTTTTTGACACTGTTGATCACTCTCTGCTCCTCGACATTCTTTTCTATCTATGTTTTCATGACATTTCTTTGTCTAGTTCTCCTCCCATCTGACTTTTCTTACTTTGTTTCCTTTGCTGGATCTTCATGTAGGCTATGTCAACTTATTGTGAATGATCCCAGGGTTATAACCTGGGCTCACATTTCATCCCACTTTATTCTGTTTTTCTTGTTCATCTCTTTACTTTCCATATATTTATCTCTCTCAACATACAGTTCACATCTCCAAATCCTAACTAACATCTTAATTGGATATCCCATGAATATATTAAACTCATCATGTTTAAAATTGAATTCATTATCATTTCTTCCCAAGGTCTTTCTTTCTAACTTTCCCATTGCTGTGGAAAGCACTGTCATACTCTTGGTCACCCAGACTTGCCACCTAGCTATCATCTTTAACTTCTCCCTCATGCCCACCATACCCAATCATTGATAAAAGTCTGTCCATTATGTCTTCATCATGTCTCATGTTTATTCCCTTTCTTTCCTTTATTACAGCCATCTTGTGTGTGTGCACCTCCATCACCTCACACCTGGACAATTATAATAGAAGGTTTCCCACTTCAGTATCTCTCTATTCCAGTTCATCCTCCACTCAGCTATCAAAAGCAGCCTTCCTGAAACATACACCTGACCATGTTCCCCTATTTACTTAATGAATTCCAATGATTCCCTTTTACTTCTAGGAGTAAATGTAAAATCCTTGGTTTTGAATTCAAAGCCCCTTATAACCTGACCTTCTTCTATCTTTCTATTCTTCTTAAACCTTACCCCCCTCCAGGAACTCTGGATGCAAGTAATGCTGGCCTCCTCATTGTTTCTTAGAGGAGACACTGTCTCCACTTCAAGGCCTTTCCACTGCTGTTTATCCCTCATACCTAGAATTCTCTCCCTCCTCATCTCTGTCTCCTAGCTTCCCTGGCTTCCTTCAACTTTTTGCCAAAATCTCACCTTCTACAAAAAGCTTTTCCCTATCCCACTTAGTGTTAGTACTTTCCCTCTGAAATTACCTTCAAGTCATATTTCATACAAATGTCCTAAAAGTCTTAGTGCAAATTAAGTTTTAATAAACTTCAAACAACAATAATTTTAATAAACTGAACTAAGACTTTTGGTATACCCACTATGCCTTATTTGTTTGTACATGGTTGTTTATATGTCGTCTTTCTCATTAGAATGTGGGCTCCCTTGGAGCCTTTTTTGCCTTTTTGTTTCATTCCCAGGTTTTTTGCACAGTTCTTGGCACTTAGTAGACATTAAATAAATGTTTTTTGATTTGCCTTGCCCCATGTGCCACAATACTCCCACCCATCTTAATGAACAGTCATCCATTAAAGCCAAGACAACTCTAATCACTTTAACACTCTGTTGTCACATAAATCACAAATAGGAAAGGAAGGTTTCCACAGGCTAATTACCTGTCACTTTTTAAAAATGGGTTAGCCTTTGGATTAAGATGACTTATGATGAGAATTCTGATCCAGATTGATATTCCCACCTCGCAAACAGAACAAGTGTAGGTGATGTGTTGGCAAGTTTCTCTAAAGTCAAGAAGTAAAAATAAGTCTCAACTGTCTGAAACCACTGGATGAAAAAAGGAGAGAATTTGTAACACAAACTAATGCCCTATTATCCTGTTGTACTATTGAAAACATTCAGTGGGCTCTTTCCTCAGGAAATGAAGCAATTATCTGCACTACCCTTGTTTTAACTAGAACTGAGAATATTATTTATTCATTGGTAGAATAAATATTAACCTACAAACATTAAAACATAAAGACTATAACCTTAGCTTAGGACCCCATCAGCATGACACAGCAAATATGAATTCTGGTTTTAGTGTTAGAGAGCCTCTGTTCAAACTCCAACTCTGCTTCTCACTACTTGTGTGTATTTACTTATCCCCACCCCCACTCCCGGTTTCATTTTTCTCTTCTCTATAAAATAGTGGGTTTGAGCAGATGGGACTGGATATATTTCTTGGCAACAAATCTATGATCCTTAACTTCCTGATTTTAAAAATAAATGAATGAAATACAAATTATTAAAATCATACTATGTACAAAGAACTATATTAGGCAGAATACGAAAAGAAAAAAACAAAACAATCCTACTCTCTAGGAGTTCACATTCTAAAAGAGCAGACAACACACAGGAGAGGTTTAAATTGCAAGTCAGAAGGAAAGGATGCAGTAGCAAAGCAGATGGTAATGTGTCTTTATCATTTCCACTGATTAAAACAATATCTGTTTCTGATATCGAACACATTGGACTATGCCAAAGAATTTGATACTATTGATTTTCTTCTCAGAGTCTTTCAATAACTGTGGCACCTAGTTACAAGATTCTATTTATGCAAGTCTTGCTTTCCTGGATGATGAACAATGGCAGCAAACTAGAAACAGGGCCTCTGGCATGGGAGATGCCTAGTTTTGGCAGCATAGAATTTACCGGCTCATTCTTGGCATTTGTATGACAATTGGTGGCTGGGATAGTGAACCCCATCACAAAGTTTTGTCTTCTTGATAATGAGAGTACGACCAGAATGGAAGCTGGAAACATTTCTGAAAATAGACCATAAGAAAAAAATCTCCTTAATCAAAATCTGTTTTTGAGTTTGAGTTCAGAAAACATGGCCACCATGTCAACTTTTTGAAAAAAAATCAATCAATAAACATTTATTGGAAGAAGACCCATTGTTCTGCATCTCATTGCTTCCATTTCAGTTCTCAGCTGTTTCCATAGCACCAAGTAGGATAATAGAGGAATTGTGGTCTAATAGAAAGAGTCCTAGACCTGAGTTAGGACAACTAATCTGCAACTTGAACTCTGATGCTTAGCATTTCTTTAAAAGAAGCAACTTAACCTCTCTAGCATTAATTTTCTTATTTGTGAAATGGAGATCAAAAGATTATAATTATTTCCTCAAAGGGAGGCTATGGTGAAAGAGTTTCCTAAATTTCCTGGTACTGTATCAACATGAATCCTTTAAATGGTCAAAGGATATGAACAAATAATTTACAGATAAAGAAATTAAAGTCATTTCTAGTCATATAATAAAAATTCTAAATCACTATTGATCAGAGAAATGCAAATTAAGACAACTCTGGGGTACCATTACACACCTCTCAGATTGGCTAAGATGACAGGATAAGATAATGATAAATATAGGAGGGGATGTGGGAAAACTGGGACACTAATAGCTGTTAGTAGAGTTGTGAATCGATCTAACCATTCTGAAGAGTAATTTGAAACTATGCTCAAAGGGCTTTCAAACTGTGCATACTTTTTGATCCAAAAGTTTCTCTACTGGACCTGTATCTCAAAGAGATCACAAAAAAAGGAATAAGATCCATATGTGCAGTTTATGGCAGCCCTTTTTGTAGTGGCAAGAAACTAGAAACTGAGTGGGTATCCATCAGTTGGAGAATGGCTTGAATAAGTTATGGTATATGAATGTTATAGAATATTATTGTTCTATAAAAAATGATCAGCAGGATGATTTCAGAAAGGTCTGGAGAAATTTACATGAACTGATGCTAAGTGAAATGAGTAGAACCAAGAGAACATTGTACACAGCAACAACAGGATTTTACGATGATCCATCTTTTGATGGATATGGCTCTTTTCAACAATGAGGGGATTCAGGCCAATCCCAGTAGACTTGTTATAGAGAGAGTCAACTGCTTCCAGAAAGAGGACTATAGGGAGTGAATATGAATCACTCCCTTTTCACCCTTTTTGTTTTGTTGTTTGATTCCTTTTTGTTTTCTTCCTCATTCTTTTCCTTTTTGATCTAATTTTTCTTGTGCAGCTAAGTGTGGAAATACATATAGAAGAAATATACATACTTAACATATATTGGATTACTTGCTGTCTAGGGAAGGAAGTAGAGGGAAGGGAGGGAGAAAAATTTGGAACATAAGGTTTTGCAGAGGTGAATGTTGAAAATGACTTTTGCATATATTTTGAAAATAAAAAAGATGTTATTGCAAAAAAAAATGTGAATCATTACTAAAAGGAATGGAGCTTTTTTGCCTTCTGATTACTCTGCAAGTTCCTAATTTTCCTTGCATCCTATTGTTCTTCTTTGTTGTTGTTATTGAGTAGTTTCAGTCATATCCAATTCTTCATGATCCATTTGGGGCTTTCTTGGCAAAGAAACTAGAATGGTGCTTTGACATTGCTTTCTTCAGCTCATTTTATAGGCAAGAAAACTGAAGCAAACTGGGTTAAGTGACTTGCCCAAAATCACACAGCTAGTAAGTGTCTAAGGCCAGATTTGAACTCAGGAAAAAGAGTCTTTTGATTTCAGGTGTGACACTCTATCCACTGTATCACCTAGCTGCCCTTTGCTCTTCTACACTTAGTGAAATCAGGCTGTTCAAACTCTAAGTATCTAATACCCAGACTATATGGAATTTATGAGTTTTTATTATCTAGGAGAATGGTATCCAAAGTAAATAAGCTATGTGATATATTAGAGATACAACTAGCCTGGGATTCAGGAAAGCTTGGGTTTAAATCCTATTTCACAATCCTCTGAATCCTTACTAGCTGGCAACTCCAGGCAAATCTTTCTCAACATCAGTTTCCTTATTTCTAAAATGAGAATAATGATAGCACCTACCTCACATGGTTCTTGTGTTAAATCAGACAATTGTAGAGGGCCACAGATAGTGAGGAAACTCTGGATAAGGTATAAGATGTGTTAGCCCAGAGGAAACCTGCTAATAATGTCTGATTTGACTCCCCATCTCCCCTAAGGGCTCTCACCCTTCCTGAGAAATCAAGGAGAGCATGACCACCTGTGTTCTACTTGAAACAAGGGATATTTACAGTAAAGAGATATATTTACATATCAGTAGCAGGGTACTTATAGTTAGCACTTGCACAGTGTGATATGATGATATAATGGTTCTCTAGTTGGCACATATTTAGTGTGCTGTAATGATGTAATCATACCAAGGTATTTAAGGGCTGAGAGGACTTGAAATAGACACTCCATCTTTGACTATCCTAGTGAATCTTCTGCCTCCTTCACTGCTCCACTAAGACCAAGGCTGGCCCCAAGATCCTCCAGAGAGCTAGTCTGGAGAGTATATTTTGGCACCCCTATTTGGGTGCTCTAGAAAGCACATTACATTTTGGAGCCTGAACAGGGACCTCCAGAAAGACAATACAAATAATTTATCTAAAATGCTTTGCAAACCCTAAAGTGTCACACAAAATACCAGCAACAGTTATTATTTAATAGATATTTCCAGTATCAATAGATAATATTAGAATGAATAACAGAATTTTAGTTTCAAAAATAGCAATCTTTGGACTTAAAAATATTAATCAAAAGACATTGATACATTGTTGGTGAAGTTGTGTACTGATTCAACCATTCTAGAGAGCAATTTAGAACCATGTACAAAGGGCTATAAAACCATGGAAATTCTTTGACCAAGCAATACCAAAGAAATTAAACAAAAAAAAAAGGACTATGAGTACAAAAATCTTTTTGTGGTGCAAAAAAAAAAAAATGGAAATTGAGGATATGTCCATCAATTGGGGAATAATTAAACAAGTTATTGTATATTATTGCAATAGAATACTATTGTACTATTAGAAATAACCAGTATAATGCTCTCAGAAAAACCTGGAAAAGCTTACATGAATTGATGCAAAATGAAATAAATTGGACCAGGAGAACACTGCACACTACAACAGTAAAATTGTATGAAGATCACTATGAATAATTTATCTATTCTCAGCAACACAATGATCCAAGACAATTCTGAAGGACTTATGATGAAAGGTGATATTCATCTCCAAAAAAGAACTGGTGGAGTCCGAGTGAAGTTGAAGTATACGTTTTCATTACTTTTTTTTAATGGGATGTATAGAGGAGGTGGTGGGTTTTTTTCACAGTATGAATTATATGGAAATGTGTTTTAGATAACTATATATATATATATATATATATATATATATATATATACACATAACCCATGTCATATTGTTTGCCTTCTAAATGAGGGGGAAGAGGAGGGAAGGAAGGAGTGAAATTGGAACTCAAATTTTTAAAAAAAAATGTTAAAATTGTATTTACATATAATTGGGGAAAACAAAATATTTTTAAAATAAAATAAAATATCAGTCAAAGATTCTATTTCACTCAACTCTTCCAGCTCAGATTTTCCCCCAGTAATTTTGGATGGAGTGTTCCTAACTGTTTTCCCAATTGTTGATGTTACAATTGTTTCCCAATTGTAACACTACACTATGACTAGAGCTATCTTCATGGAATGTTGCAACTTCCATCTTTAACATTCCCCCTAGACAGCCAAAGTACCAAAGTAAAGGCCATCAGTCTTGTGTAATGGCCATTCCCTCCCACAATGCTGCACAACTCTTTCCTGTACAGAGAGAAATGGACTCTGACTCACTGTGATATTGTAGAGCACAGTAATACACCTTGTTGTCCTGGAGAGAAACAGTTTCTATTCTCAGAGGAACAGTGTAACTGCTCAGACTCAAAACTGTAGAAAACCTCCCTGCAGAAAATGTGTTCTTCTGAGATTCCATTGCAGATAAAATTTGATGAAGGGACAGATCTGGGGATTGACTGTACCAGAAAAGATGCAGAACTATATCAGAAGTACTAAAATTGCAATCCAAAATGATGTTGCGTCCCTCACAGACTCTCACCTCGAATGGAAACTGAAACACAGAATTACTCCCAACAAAACCTAAAAGAGAAAATAAACATTTAGGTTGGTGTCCAAGATCCATTACTGACATATTCCCTTTGAAGAAGGGATAGGATAGAAGCTTTCAGAGAAACCAGCAAAGCCCCATCCCCCTTATTAATTATTGGATTTTTATTCATCCCTCCTAAGAGAAGTTTTGCTTTGTTTTACCAGACATGAATGTAGCATAAAAAACAAAACATCAAGAAAAAAGATACAAACTTTTTTCCTCACCTAATAGTAGCAAGATCCCAGTTCCTGAGATGAGAGCACAGGTCATGATTAGGTCTGTGGTAAAGTATGAAGATTTGAGTCCTTCTTTTTACAGCAGATTGTTGTTCCCTGCCTCTAACTTCAGTTGGATGGTCCCCTTTGAAATCTTGGAACTAGAAGTTCTGCTTTCCTATGAAAGCTCCAATCACTCCTCCCTCTTGGAGGGTCCTTACATTTTAAGTATAAAAAAAAAGAAGAAGAAAAGGAAAGAAAAGAAAGAAAGAAATCAAACCCAGAGCAGAAGGCAGAAATGATGTTCAATATTGCTCACCCAACAAAATTAAACAGTAAACATCAATAGTGCCCTCTTGTGGTCAAAGGATTGAACCTATCGTTGGCCTATCAGCCAAGTTATTTTGATGATCTCAATACTACAATCTTATTCCATGGACTTACCTTTAACTTAATTTCCAAGAAGAAATGAGAATGGGAAATTTGTGAGAGAGGTTTGTGAGAATGGGAAAATGACAGAATACTACTATAAGAAATCGTGTTCTGGTTGATTTAGAAAAACATGGAAAGACTTGGACTTATGAAGGAAGAAGTTATCCACTTCCAAAGAAAGAATTAACAAATAGAAATATGTAGTGCATGGTCTTATATATGTGAATATGTGTGTGTTTATTGATATGTATGTATAGATATATGGATATATGTTTATGGGTATGTATGTATGCATATGTAAATATATAGAGATATACAGATAGATAATAGATTCATGTTTAATTGTATATTTCTCTAGGTGATAGGGGAGATAAATAGGGAAGGAGAAAAATAAAATTAAAAGTACACAGCAGAGAACAAAAGAAAACATAGAAGGAAGCACAGAAAAGCTGGATAGCTTTGAAAACAAAGTATAGTATTTATTACATGGGCTTTCTTGAAATGGAAATTAATTGTTTTATATCAAATCCTCTCATATTTTATTATGTATATGGAAAGTTCTTTATTCTTTTTTATTTTGTATTTAAGTTTAAAATGAATTTTCAAAAGATAATAGCAAAAGCATGTAGAATAAGATTTGGTTTTGATTGAATATGTGATATATATAAGGAGTATAAGAAACTAGCAATAATTTTTTTCTCTCAATGAAGAATGATACCTTTCTGCAGGTTTCAGTCTTAAATAATTATTTGTGAACAATAAGAGGTTAAGTAACTTTGCCAATAGACATACAATCTAGATTACAGTTAGAAGCAAAATTTGGGGTAGAAATAAAATTTATAGTAATGGAATAAAGATAAGAAATGGAATAAATCAAAACTAGTATTAGAAACAAAATTAGAAGGTGAATTGGAGTTAGAAAGTTAGTTCAGGCCTTCATTATTTTTTTACCTTTATCACTGCAACAGTCTCCTAATTGTTCTCACTACCTCATTTCCAATTCATCCTCTAAACACTTCTTAATGGAAATGTTACTTTTTTAAAAAATGTACCCTAAAGATCAGTTAGTTTTTCCATAGTACTGGCGGCCAAAAATCACCTATAGGAATTGTCTCTCCCTATTAGAATTTAAGCTCCTTGAGATCAGGAACTCTTTACTTTTATATTGTATTATCACTGTTTAATACAGTGCTTTGCTCATAGTATGCATTTAAAAAACACATTCTTCACTCAGTCACTCACTCATTCTACCAGGAAAGAGAACATTTCTACAGTTATAGTATCATGGGACAAAGTTTTCTGGGTTCCCTCAAAAAAAAAAGTCAATTTCTGCCTGTTAAGCACATGCTTTCTCTGAATATTTTCACTTTCATTCTAACCAAGAAAGAAACTTTAGATGCAACTAAGGAAATTCTGGTTTTCCCAGGTATTAAGAAATCTGGAACTATATATTCCCAACTTCAAGGTGACTCAAAACCCACCTGTTTACAGAATATGTTGCTGGACATTCTGGGGAACTCAAGACCCAAGCACTGTGTTCTATATATGGTATTTCTAATGTACGTATATGATGCTACCAAGAATGATGCCATAAGATTTCCAATATATCTGCAGATGATTGGGTGAAAGCTGTTTGCTTACTGTATAATATTGTATAATAACATGTAATTTTTGTTGTTGTTGAGATATTTCAGTTGTGTCCAATTCTTCATGACCCCATTTGGGGTTTTCTTGACAAAGAGATTGGAGTGGTTTGCTATTTCCTTCTCCAGTTCATTTGACAGAGGAAGAAACCAAGGCAAACAGCATTAAGTGACTTGCCCTCTGTCACACAGATAGTAAACATCTGAGACCAGATTTGAACTCATGAAGATAAATGTCCCAGGTCTAGCACTATCTTCACTGTACCACTTAGCTACCCCTGTAGAGGCATCACTGAGTACACAATATATTTTATTGCTGTATTATGTTTCTTCAATATGCATAGTACTATGTGAAGCATACAAGTGATAATATTGCATAGTGGTTTGAAATATGACCTTAAACTCCGAATGATCTGAGTTAAAATTCAATCTTTCACATGTTGTAACTGTGTGAACCTGACCAAGTTAGGAAATTCTCTAAAACTTTTAGTATCTGAGTAGTTATCAATATATAGTAGTGGAAGTTCTTACTGAGGATTCCTACCAATGAAATTATAGTTCTAATTAAAAGATGTAGAATCAAGATTATACTTACACCATTGCTAAATACACGTGATCTGAATATTTGGTCACAATAAGCAGCTATTATAAGAGTCTACACATTTTATGTTGCATGAGATTCTGTTCTTGATATATGCATTGCTGTCATATATATTTGCGTTATGTTAATAAAAAAGTATAATTCTACTTACTTTGAATTAGTGTGAATCCTACATCTTAGAAACTTGCATGTGCTATGTGCTAGCCAGGAACCTCAAATGTAAAGGAAAAGGTATTTGACCCCTTTGTCAATCCTGGTCATGAGTAGCCCTTCCTTTTTATCCCCATTTTAAAATGTTGCTCTCAGGAAGTTAGGCCCTTCCCTGAGGACACTGCAGGTAACAATAGAAGTTGTAAAAGTTATTGCTCTTGTAAATCTCTCTCCTTCTTGATGTTCGGGGATGAAGGGCTCTGTTCTATTTTGTCATCATCTCTCAGCTATATTCAGAAAAATAGTGTCATATGCAGAATCTGGGACTTTGGGTCATCACTCTCTAGGACTAATATTTTCTTTCCACAATCATCACTCCTCTAAGCCAGAATGATCTCTTGCTGGGAAATTTTAACAATCAGCTCTCCTAAAATAAAAAAAAAAATAACTCTTTAAGTTTAATCTATATCATCAATATTTTATGTACCTCTTTCTTAAGATTCAACAGTCCGTACAACAATGTCAAGTCCTAATTTGTAACATTTGCTGATTTCTGAATACTCAAACTATAAATTTAATAATCAGTGACTGAGAGCCTAAAGGAACTGGCTTCAGCATGCCTCTGAAACACATGTAGAGTCTTTAAAAAAAATTAAATATGACCTTAAACAAATTTCCACTGAGTTTGGAAAGGAAAGTTTTGGGTTCAAATCATAACTCTCACATTTACTACTTGTGTGACTTTGGGCAAATCATTTAATCTCCCTGGGCCTAAATTTCTTCACATGTGGAATAAAGAGATTAAACTACATGGCCACAACTCTAAAATTATGATCTATAAAGTTAAGTTTTTTATAAGTAATATTTGAAATAAAAATATAAACATATAACCTGGTGCAGCAATAGCTCTTAAGGATAAGAAATCTCGTTGATATTCATTCCATCTAGCTATATTAACCATAGCTTTATAAATTGGGTAACTATATTTTATTGAACCATGAGCTCCATTAGGAGCAGAGATTGTATTTTATACAATATTTGTATAAATCGTACACAATATTTGTCTCTTCTCTACAACTTAGGACAGTATCATAAAAATAATAGGAGTTTAATGGAATGCAAAGGCAAATCACTGACAAAATGCAAGTTTATATTAAAAACTGTGCTAGTTGCTGGGAATACAAAGATAAATATTAGACCATACCTAATTACCAAGAGCTCATATTCTAAGACCGATTCAGCTGTAGGATAGATATAAAAGCCCTATATTCCCTGCAGGGGTCCTCAAACTTTTTAAATAGGGGGCCAGTTCACTGTCCCTCAGACTGTTGGAGGGCCAGACTATAGTAAAAACAAAAACTTTGTTTTGTGGGCCTTTAAATAAAGAAACTTCATATCCCTGGGTGAGGAGGATAAAGTCTTCAGCTGCTGCATCTGGCCCATGAGCCATAGTTTGAGGACCCCTGCAAGGAGTAGCAGAGAAGCTGGCAATGTCTACAGGCATGGAAGACATAAGAGTAAGTCATATAAGGCCCAATGGTCCTGAAAGCCCAGTGAAAGGGCAAATGGAAAGGTCTGGTGGTTTTCCATTCAATTTAGGGGATTATAGTTGGTGACTATTCTTCAAAACAGTCAACATAGATTTACCCCAAAGTCAAAGATTTGAAAGAAGTCTGAATCTATGACCATCATCATTAGGAGGGAAGATCTTGGTGAAACTTGCACAGGTACTATCATCTTCATCATCATCACTGAAATTTAGGGCTTTACATATGTTATGCCATTTGATAACTCAATTTCACCCCAATTCCTCAACTTCCTACTACCGAAAGGTAGCCATTTTCAGTGCTTTAAGAACAACTGCTATTTTGTTTTCTAATCTTCATATTTCTCTCCTATGTGCCAGGTAAGGGAAAGAAGAAAATGAACAAAAACAAAAACAAAGAAAATAGTATCTCTTTCCTACTACAAATTATCTTTGTGATTTGATTTGTATTCTTTTTTTCCTCAGGGATTATGATTAACAATGAAAGTACTTTCTCACAGTATATAGGTCTACTTAAAAACAAGTATTTCTTAAGTATTTACTATAAGCTTATAGAAAAGAAGGGTGTTGTGGTTTTTGTTAGGTTGGTTGGTTTGGTTTGGTTTTAATAGCAAGGTGTAAGTTTGATTCATAGGAAACTACAACACCTTGGGTTTGTGTTCAGCTCCTTCTGGAGTCTCTCTCACTGTGTCTTCACAGCACAGAAGTATTCAGCTGAGTCACTCCCTTGGGCAAAAGGTTTCTTCAGGTGGAAGGAGGTTTTGCCTTTGTTTAATTCGGCTTCAAAGCCTTTGGTGCATTTAACCAGGTTGCTACCAGGAACAGATTTCAAGAGAAGCTGGGGCTCTTGGTTGGGATACAGGGCATACCAGAAAAAATAAAGAAACCCAGTGTATGAATAGGTGCATTTCAACTCCAGTGGAGCACTTTCCAAGACTTCGATCAGGGCTTCGGGTTGTGTAACTGATTGAGGTCTTGTTTCTCCTGTAAAATTAAGGCTGGATCAGAGAAATTAGCACAAATACTTTAGCAAAGAGATCATATTTCTTTAAAGATTCCAGCTGAAGTAGTGGAACAATAGAAATAAATGGAAGTAAATGTTACTTACTCAGCAAGAAAAGATCACAAGTGCCAGAGTGGACAGAGAAATCATAGCTGAAGAGTGAAAAAGTCAGAGCTACTAACAGGGATGGTGGATAGAGGAGTGGTCTCACCACAGCTTAAGAGGATCTTGCATACTAAGAAGAAGGGCGGAGATTTGGGTTCTGGGTTTCCCTTGATTATCCCATTGCAGAGATTCTTTTAATCGGACTCTTTCAAGATGAGCCTGGTGTCTTTCTGGTATCAGATTTCCCTTGGTCTTCAAAGTAGATAGAAAGCTCTCTTCTAGGTACCACAAGAAGCAGCAGGGAGCAGAGCTTATAATGAGTTAGTGATCATCTACATAAAAGATATATTATATTTATGTAATATCACCCTCTATAGGCCAAAAGCAGAAACATGGAAACACACACACACACACACACACACACACACACACACACACACACACATACACCTCGTTCCTCTCTTCATCACCTGAATTGAAGATTAAAGCCTGAATTGTCAAATAATTTGATCATGACTTTCTGTTGGTGGCTCAGTTCATAGAATCATAGATCAGAACGGAAAGCTTCTTAGAATTCATCAATTCAAATCCCTTCATTTTACAGATGAAAACCTGAAACCTGGAGAGGTGAAAAGACTTGCAAATGGTCATAAATCCAATAAGTATCTGAGGCATTGTTTAAATGAGGGGTCTTTCTGAATCCAAGTTCAGTACCATTCTCTGTCCTTCTGTCCAGAAATCAATCTGGATTCAAGTAAAATACCATCCTCACTGCTGAAAGTCATTGGAACATTTTCCTTGCATTATCAGAAATTTTATGAATTTTGCAAAGTTTTTAGTATCTTTTAAAATTTCTAGCTCTGACATTAATTGTGCTGTTGTTGAGCTGTTTCAGTTGTGTCCACCTCTCCATGACCCCATAGCTCTGCCTCATTAAATCCAAATCATTTGTACATTGGTCTGGAAGTATGTATAAGATTCTTATGGGTGGTAATGGTAGCAAGGTCCCTTCAGGGAGAGGGAACAGCTTAAGCAAAGGAAATAGCAGGTCAACTGGTTTCACCAAAGCATATTATATATATATATATATATAAAATAACAGCAATTAGATGGGATGAGAATAGAAAGTCTGACTGAAAATTTGGGATCACATATAATTTCAGGATTTTTACCCTATTGATAGAAACAGAAATATTACTTGGTTTGGAAGCATGAAGATAATTAATTTAGTTAGCATTACATTAAGTTTGACAAACATCATTCAGTTCCAAAAGACAATTGGGAATGTAATTCTGAAGTTCAAGAAACTGGGAAAGAAAAAGACCAATAGAGAGAGACAATAAAACAGAAAGACCAAGAGAACAAAAAGAGACAGACAGAGACAGTGAGAACAGAGACAGAAAGAGAAAAAGAAAAAGAGAGAGGGGGGGAGAGGGGGAGAGAGGGAGGGAGAGAGAGAAAGAGAGAGAGAGAGAGAGAGAGAGAGAGAGAGAGAGAGAGAGAGAGAGAGAGAGAGAAGACAGAGAGAGAAACAAAGTCTAAGGTAGAAAAATAGCTTTAGAGACCATGTGCATAGAAATAATTATTAAGGACTTGGGAATTCCATTGGACTTTAAAAACTCTGGAAAAAATCCAACCTTGATGGCTCGTGTAATATCAGTTTCTATGTTTTCCTGTCCCCAAGAAACTGGTCAAATAACCCATATTTATACATTTATAAAATTCCAGAACCTGATCCGTAAAGAGGAGAATGAGAATCTTAGTCAAGAAGTAAAGTATTTTAGACTGTCCCTAGCTTCTTATTTCTGCTGGGGTAAGGCTGAATTCCCCACATTAAAAAAATGTACTCATCCTTCCTCTAGTGTGGAAATCACTATATTAGAAGCATACCAAAGTTAGAAGACATGGGCTCTTACCTTATAGAAAATAGTAGAAAACCAAGAAAATTAACACCTGAAACAACTTTTCTCTTTTGCAAAGGAACATGCCAACAATGGCAGATTAAAAGGCCTTCATAAACTGGTTTCTTCTTACCTTATACATAATGAGAGAAATGGTATTTATTTATCTATTTCAATGCATATCAAAAGTTTACAAATATTCAAATAGTAATACTCTGTCAATTATAAACACACAAACAAATCTTATAATTATAGAGTCATTATATATTATAATGCAGTTTTCCAGATCTATTGAAGAGACTGGCTAGGATGGAAAGCTAAAGTGATAGAGGAAATGCAAAAACTAGATTATGAAAAGCACCAGTCTCAGGTTAAAATTCTTTGGCTATTCTTCCTCCATGACCCTTATCCATCAAAGTGAATACTATCCCAGAATGACACTATAAAGTCCAATAAAACAAAATGGTACCTTAAAGAAAAACATTCTCAATCATCAGAAGAACTATGTGTCCAGTTGGACATTATCACTGCTGTTCTGGGAATGCTATATACATATATCCTAGACTATATAGCAAGTTGAAACACTATCACTCTAAAGGGGAAATCAAAGCAACAGCTGTTATTCCTCCCTGAAGCAGTGGAGTTATAAATTAATCAGCAGGAGAGTTATTTCCCTGTAGGATATTATCTTCTAGTAACTCCTAGCTTGTCTTCAGACATCTGTGTTACTTTCAAGCATTTTGCACTGAGCCTAGATAGTATGCGCAATTGCTTTATGCTGCATTGCCCTTTCATTGACTCTCTCCTTTCCATCTGTATAATGTCTGGCCCATATTATTCTGGCAGTCTCCATGGGCTGCCTATGTCTAGGATCATTGGCTACTGACTCTAGAAAACATAAAAGGTCTACACAACCAGCCCTTGGTCTATATACTCCTACAGCTGTTATATCAGTATTCCACCAGGAAATAATATCTAACTTCTTTCATCTTCTGCTTGTCTATACTAGAAGCAAGTGAACTAATTATACTATAGAGAAACTAAGAAACTAGAGCTAATTACTGCAAGTGTCCTAAATTAGATTAGTGCCACAAACGGGTCTCAGAGAGCACTATTTCTGTCTGGCCCACTCACTGAGCATCTCTAAGGGTTTTATTATCAATGGGACAATCACAATTTTCCCACTGAGAATGCATTCTCTTGAGACTTAAGTACAAAATTATAATGGTAAAATAGAAAATCACTGAATTTGAAATGACACCAATTATGTTGAAATACTGTTTTCAAATTGTTTTAAAAGTTCATTGACCCTATGTTAACAATTCCTACATTAATGGGTCTGTATATTTCTGTTGCTGCATAACAACAATATAGAAATTACAACCCCATAGCTTAGGGGAAAATGTAAGTGACAGGAGAAATGAATCTCTGATTTGGGATAACAGGCCATACAAAAAGAAGTGAAGAGTAATTTTATTGAACTATCCATGCTTTTTATTAGGGTCTTTCCTTACCATTAGAAGTAGCCAAAAGAATTGTTCATGTTATTTTCATTCCAAGTAGGGATCTCTCCCTCTTAGATTAACAGAGAATATCTCACTTTCAACTAGCTACTTTTTTTTTAATTGTTTAATAGTCACTAGCATACGGAATGATCAAAGTATCATAGATTTGGAACTAGAAAGGACCAAAGAGACTTTTACAGTTTGTTGTCGTTTTATTATTTTTCAGTTGTGTCCAACTCTTAGTGAGTCCATTTGAGCTTTTCTTAGCAAAGTTATTGAAGTGATTGCCATTTCCTTCTCCAGCTTATTTTGTAGATGAGAAAACTGAGGCAAACAGAGTTAAGTGATTTGCCCAGGGTTGCACAGCTATTAAGTATCTGAAACCAGATTTGAATTCAAGGAGATGACTCTTCATCATTCCAGGTTCAGCATTCTAACATTGTACCACTTAGCTGCCAAAGCAATCTCTAGACTTCAATTTTTGGATTCATAAAATGAGAGCCTTGAACCAGATGACCTCTAAAATCCCTTCCAGCTTAGAATCTATGATATTACAACTTATGACCAGTGTGCTCTTCTATATCCTTAAATGTAGAATGAAACTATTAGATGAGATCATCTCTAAGCAACCAGCACTAACATTCTGTGAATCTGTGAATTTGCATATAGATAACCCTTGGGTCATAGATTCTCTTCTTATGGGCAGGGTTCTGGGGACACTTTATAGGATTTCTCATTTCTCTGGCTCATTGTCCCCATCCAGCTAATCAGGAACTTCAGTATATGACAACACTAAACCCAAAGGGTATTTTCATCAGATCGCATTACAGGTACACACAGACTCACAAGGCTCAAAAAATAAAACACTTCACTTAAAGGTTTAATGGAAACAAGTAAATGATTACAGGACCCTGGAAAAATAGCATTACACTTCAATGAACATTATTCCCATAGAACATTTTATACATTCTCTTACAGTGTTGTCTTGGGTTGTGGTCCAGGGTTGTTTCTCTCGAGCACATTGGTGCTAATTTTCACTCTTTCTCTCTAATACACATTCAGTATCTAAATTGAGTCTCATCCTGCTGAATATTAACCTACAGCTTTCCTCAGTTCCCAGCAGAGGGCCACAGATATTATCTCTCTAAGGATAGTACTCCAAAATCCCGGAGTTGGAAAAAAGGAAAGGAAAAAACATTTATTAATGACCAATTATGTGCCAGGAATTGTACTTTATAATCTCATTCAATCTCATTAGAGTTGGTCGATATTATTTATACCTCAAAAAATATCAAAATGCACAATTTCTAAGGTCTTCTTTTGTATTATGATTCTCAAAATCCCTGGCTTAACCCATAAAAGGGCTCATGAAAGTGTAGAGGAAGCACCTTCCCTTGTACTTTATGAGCAGCTCTTTTTCTTTCTTTACTTCATGTTGGTTAATGACGACTCATCACACTTTGTATCCTGTCTCCCCCAACACCTGAGAACCCCAACCACTTACTACTAGTACAAAGCAGCCCTCCTCATAGAACTAAAGATCTGAAGAAAAAGCAATGCCTTCTCCCTAGTTATTCTCCCAAACAACAAAAATTTCCACTGCGCAATTGCAGGATGGGGGGAAGGAAGTCACTCAAATTATTCAAATATTCTTCACAGAAATCAAGAGTAAACCATGTATTAAGAAGGGAAAGTTTTGTAATCCTCCACTTATATCTTACACACTTTTTTTTTCCATTCGCAATTGAAAATAACATGGAATAGTTCTCTGCTCCAAGTTCTGAGAGTCCTTGACCAGAGCCCCAGATGCAGCATTTGGGCACAAATTGAATATGCCTTGGCACATTGTTGTTGTTCACTCTTCATTTTCAAAGACAACCAATGACATCATGGGGGATATTTTAAATTGCTCACATAATTGGATTTAAGTGAAGCAGAGTTGTAACATGTCATCAGCCTCGCTCTGTCTTTCAGTCATTGGAGTTCAGGGACAAAGATGACTAGTAATGGCACAGCTTGCAGTAAATGATCTTGACATCTTCAATGTCTGATCAAGCTCTAAGTACTACATAGAGTCTCTGTTAGCCATCTTCATGGCCATTGAAACAAATTGTTCTCACCCATCCATTATGCCAGAGGAAGACTTCACATGCCTGGGGTAGACATCTCCCTGATTCCCTGATGGATTTGAGATCTGTCAGTTATCCACTGTCTGGTTTAGCCAGGTACACTATATGTCCAAATTTAAAGAGTTAGGTGCTTCCAGGTTTTCCAGGTTATGAAACCATGATATGTGGCTATAAGTGCTAGACACTTTTGTTGGTTTTCATTAGAAATCTTTATTTTTAAATCTATAGTTGAAAAGATGACTGTCAGAAACATCGCATACTTGCTATGAAACTAAAGTTCACAGTGATTTCCTTCCTTCCTCCAATCCAACAAGACTGAAAACTGGACACCATCTATCCTTATCTGGTCAGCAAGATATCAGGGAAAATATGTTGATTAGTGGGTCATTACTCTCCAGAATTTTTTCCCCAAAAGACACCTCAGAGGAACCAAACTGAATCTCTGTCTCCCATACTTATGAGGTATGTCCCAGATGCTAGAAATCTCCACCTACCTGATCACTCCTAATCACAGCCCTGCTGACAGATCACCTATGATCCAAGTAAACCACTTGAATCATCTTCTCCCAATCTCCCCAGACAGACAGTTGTGAGTTCAATCTCTCAGCTTTGCAGCCAGGACCTGTCTACAAAATCAACTCATTACAAGAATAAATCCTCAAAAGTTAAGAGATCTTCAAAGAATCATAGAACTAGTAAGTGTTTAAGAACGAAATACTCAAACTCAAGTTTGACTCCAAGTCCAACAATCTATATAATATGTTACTTAACCACATATAAACAATTTATAGCCAGTAAAACATTGGATGTTCAAATAGACTATCACTGGTCTGACCAGAATTTTCTAATCCTCATTGTAAGTGATTTCTTTGTGCTTGATTTTTTGTGTTGGCTCCTTTTCCACTCCTAGTTGGACCTCCCTATCAGGCAG
This sequence comes from Sarcophilus harrisii, assembly GCF_902635505.1. Classification (NCBI taxonomy): domain Eukaryota; kingdom Metazoa; phylum Chordata; class Mammalia; order Dasyuromorphia; family Dasyuridae; genus Sarcophilus; species Sarcophilus harrisii. Next base: position 492,396,105 of record NC_045427.1, on the reverse strand, counting down.
TGGGCAGCTAGATATCCATTGTACAATGGATAGAATATAGGGCCTAGAGTTAGGAAGACCATCTAAGTTTAAATCTGGCCTCAGATATTTCCCAGCTGTGTGACCCTAGACAAGCCACTTAACTCTGTTTGCCTCAATTTCTTCATCTGTAAAATGAGAAAGAAAATGGCAAACTACTTCTAGAGCTTTGCTAAGAAAACCTCAAATGAGGTGTCCCAAATAATGGGACACAACTGAGCAACAAAAAAATCCTTACCAAACAAAATACATCCTTCTAGATAGAAAGTACAAAGATTACTGTTCTCATCTAATAGATTAGGTAACTGTCTATGAGAGGTTACATGACTTAAGGTTACATAGCTAGCAAATAGCAAAATTAGATCTAAGATCTTAGATCTAATCCTTTTAATAACTAGTTTAGTGTTTTTCTAGTACACTCATTGTCTCTCTATACTACTAACTAAATTTTACTTTTCTACTCAGGAACTAGATAGGTTAGTGGATAGAGTCCTGGCCCTGGGATGGAGAAGCCATGGGTTTGAATCTAGCCTCAGGCAGGTTCATTTTTCTGAGTTCAAATGCAGCCTCAGACATTTACTAGCTGGACAAATTACTTAATCTCTGTTTGCTTTAATCCACTAGAATAGTGGATAATCCACCAATAGATATGAAACCTGATAGTTACCTTCAACCTGTTTCAGCCTGTTTACCAAGATGGTCTTTCTGTAGTGTGGCTTCTGGATGTGCTGTAGCCTCTTGGAGTCACAAGTAACAGTTCAATGAAAGGTAGACACCAAAGATTGGTGAGCAGCCCTAAAAAGGGCTTGTCAAGCCCTCATACCAAAAGTACTAGTTTTCCTTGAATGCTCAGTATGACCTACTGGCATTACAAAAAGAGGTAATTGCTGATATTGAAATTTCCTTGTCAAAGAGTGTGTGATGTTCTTTAGTCATTCAATAGATCTATGATCTCATTTACGTAAGCATTTCTTCTATTAATGCCGATTTAAAATCATCCATTCTTTTTTTTGGACCTTTCCCCATAGTCTTCTGTAACTCTTCTAAGAAGGATCTACTGGAAGCCTCCCTCAGCGGTCCTCAAACTTTTTAAATAGGGGGCCGCAGACTGTTGGAGGGCCATACTATAATAAAAACAAAAACTTTGTTTTGTGGGCCTTTAAATAAAAAAACTTCATAGCCCTGGATGAGGGGGATAAACGTCTTCAGCTGCTGCATCTGGCTCGCAGGCTGTAGTTTGAGGATCTCTGCAGGGTCAATGGTTCCCATTTAATCAATCACAATTCCCTGAGGTCTTGCAGCTATAGTCTAAAAATTTTGTCTTAAAAAAAATCTTTAAAAGAACCTTAGAACAGTAAATAATTATAAAAAATAATATATCAAGTGAACCTTAGCAAATTTAGAGCTAGATTTGGCAAACTCTGAAATTTCCAATTATTTTTAAAAAATATTTGAAAAATTTTGAAAATATCAAAAGATGATTGAATAGTTATGTAGTTTCATTTATTAAAGAATCTTGTATGACCTTGACATTTGGATCGATATATATATATATATATATATATAGAGAGAGAGAGAGAGAGAGAGAGAGTTATATAGTTATATAACTCCATAGATAAATAAATAGATAGATAGACAGATAGATAGATGAGATAAATAGATAGATAGCTCTTTGTTGGAAGGGAGGTTTTAAGGCTAAAAAAGACCCCAACACTTTTTGTTGGTGTTGCAATTGAAAGAGATGCATGGGATTTAAAAAATACTGTGAATCATGAATCTAGTTATGTTTTTTAATCTTGAAAGTACCAGTGGATCATTCAGGTTGTCTATAGGTTATCTCTCTCATTCTTTATAGCTAGATGCCATTTTTTAATCACTCCATTCTATAGGTCATTATAGTAAATGTTCTTCAATTTATTTGTCCCCAGTATACATCTCTTCATTGTCCTTTGGATCTCTCCATGCTAGCTTTTATTTCTATAAAAAGGAAAGATTTACAATCATAGAGTATCATCTGGAAAATATTTGTGTGTATTTTTTTTTAAAGAACATGTCTTTTCCCTAGAAAGTAGATTAGAATAAAAGAATAGCTCAACTTCCCAAGTACAACCCATGCCACTCTCTTCCTCCTATTTAATTCTGGACTCAACTTATTATCAACAAAGGTGGTTGTCCAAAATAAATCAAAATCAAAGACTGGACTTCAAACTATATGATATAATCTGAACAGGCATTTTCATCCATAGGTTATTAGGCCAAGACTCTTGAATAATCAAGAATCTTATTAAGAAAACCTAGCAATGTTCTGGAATATGAGACAATCAATATAATATCATCAATAAACAGGAAGATCTGGAGTATTTCACCATATAAAAAGAACTTATATGCCTTTTGGATCTTGCCAAGGACATCCTCCATGTTAGCATCAAAAACGGTTGATTAACATAATTCTCTATTGTTTGCTTTTCTTGAAAATATCCAAAGATTGCTGAATAGAGTTCTTTTTGCAATTTCATTTATTAAGGAATCTTGTATGATATTGATACATACTTGAAAATCTCCTAATTGGAAAGAACACTGTAAGGTTGAATCTTTCTCTGTTAAGTTACATGCTTTCTTGATTTAATTTGGTTGATTTGGTTTTGTGGTAATCATCAAATAACAAATTTGATTATATACCCTGTACTTTTTGGTAAATTGTATAACTATAAAGATTTATTCTATAATAGATAACCATGTGCAAAAACCTACATGTTTCCTTTTTGCATTTTTAATCATAATATTCTTGATAAACATGCAGGGAATATAAAAGATTTTGTAAATATATGAAAGTAGGCATATCATTTGGTAATTATCATTATTCTTTCAATTGCTTTTTGAAGGTACCAATACCATTTCCCATTCTTTTGATAACTTCTCCTGTCTGAGACAGCTCATAAAATGATGCCATCATTATTTCATGATTATATAGCCTGATCATGGACTTTCTGAGTATATACTTGATCTGATCCAGCCACTCTTCCCAAACTCATCTTCCTAAAGTGCCATCTCTATTTTTCATATAAAAATTCAGGGATTATACAAATGCTTTTTAAAAAATCATAGTTGCTACACTCATTGTTATTTTGATATACTCTTATTATATAAGATATACTCTTATTGTTAGTTTGCCATTCTGAGCTACTCCTCTCAAGGTCCTCTGAATTTTATAGGACACCCTGAGTATCATCCACCCTATCAAATTAAGTAAATGAAGTAAAGGAAAAGCTATAAACCAGACAGTGCCAGTTAGAATCATAATTGCAATTACAGATGAGTCAGATAGCAGAAAACATTCTGCATGCTGGGATAAAAATTAAAACACCAATGGAACTAAGAAACGAACAATGCATCCTAAAGAAGGGGAAAAATACTAAATCTGTTTATTAAAAAATCTAAAGAAAATGTGTTGATAAAATGTCTACATGCAATGTTTTCCTTTTACTTTTTTCCAGGAAATTCTCCATTCTCCATCAGGAGTTCTGCTTGGTTTCTTCTCCATGAAATATCACATGATTTCTCCCAGGACTCCCCAGATTTTCTGTCCCCTTTAGATAACAAGTTCCTTGAAGGTAGGAACCATCTTTGTTATTTTCATTCCAAGCACTTAGCAAAGTGTCTGGCACAGAGCAGGCACCTAATAAATGTTTGTTGAATTGAATTGAGTTTTATTTATATAATTAGGAAAGATTAAAGTAAAGGGAACAAAGTTGGTTCCAAAAAATAGTTGATGAAACACTCTCTCTATCCTCTTCATTGGGTTGAGGAGTCAGAAAGTGATAATAATTACTGATAATGAATGTTTCATTCATCTGATAGATGTGCTTGCTGTTTGGGTGAATTTTTGTTATCCTTTTTCTTCATTATAAAGGACAGTTGAGCAGGAAGAGGTATACTAGAAAATTTGCTGCAATGTGAAGTCAAAAAACCTCAGTAAAACAACCAAAAAATTTTAGTGACTGGAGAAGGACCACAAGGCAATAGAAGATCCAGATACATATCATAGAAGGATAGTGATAATTGATAGAAGCACAATGACTTTCAGATCTTCTTAATACCTCCTCCATAAACATATTCTTATATCTATGTATGCAACTTTTGGGTATATCACCCTTTTGAATGTTACAGGATACCCTTAGTCACTTCCAAATGATTCAATCAAGTAATATACATATATATATATATAAAGCTTTATGAGCCTGAAAGTACTACAAAAATATGAGCTGTCACCTTCGTCATTATCACCAAGGAAGCTACAAGTGAATGAGAGACCAAATAAAGATTATGTGCTTATAAAGTAACTTTTTTTCAAATATTTATAGATTTTTAACCAAATTATCCTGTGCAGTAGTTGAATAAAATGATTTGTTAATCTCTATTTCACAAATGGAAAAACTGATGCACAGAAAATTCATAGAATATTGTAAATTACTTAAAAGTGTATTTCTAGACCAGAAATTCTAAACTTTTTTCATGTCATAGAATCCTTTGGCAATCTGATGAAGCCATAATAGTACTTTCAAATGCATAAAATGAAATACAAAGGACTACAAAGGAAATAACAGTTATCCTTTCAACATCACTACTTTCTCCATCAGGGTTCCAATATATAATGAGTCACCATAAGAAATTAAATGAAAATTTGGGTTGAGTTTTATGGAAAGCTCAGGTGACAATGAAGTCCCACAGATGACCAGAAAAAGTTTAGAATCTCAGAAGCATATAAAATACATATAGTACTGTATAAAACCAACCCAACTTTTATAACAAGATACTGAAAACATTGCATAAGAGAAAAAGAAGAAAATCAGACTCTAGTATAGGGAGGGCCAAAAAATTTATGTAGATTTTCCAAATTGTTGGGGATACTGCACCCCTAACTCTCACGAAGTAGAAAGGATAACTGCAATTAAGTTGAAATAAAGATGTAATTTTTCAGTTCAATCCACAGACTTCCTGACAACAATCCACAGATGTAGAGGACTGAAACTCTGAAAAGGTATATTTGAATCTAAGACAGCAGCACTTAAGGCTAATTACTTACTCAATGTGTGATAATGGTTCTATAAACATATGGTGATGGGATGGCTCTCCTCATGATTGGCACTTGCTGAATGTGTTGTGATGAGTAATCAGAGACAAGGATTGGAGGGCTAAAAGAGAGGGTCAGACTCTCTCTACCACAGCACCCTGAGGAGAGAGAGCTTCAGGCTCCAGACTCCAGAATCCAGGATCCATCTTTTCCAAGCCACATGGCAACTTGCCTACCTCCTTCACTTTTTCTCCTAAAGACCAAAGACTTTGACTGATTCTGATTCTGACTGATCCTGAGGTCCACCAGAGAGATAGCCCAGACATTATTACATAGATTTATCTCAGATTAAGAACCTCCTGGCCAGGAGGGATAGAAATATAATGGGAACTAAAGTTTATTTGTTGCTATGCAGTCATGTCCAAATATTTGTGACCCTTTGGGGGTTTTCTTGGCAAAGATACTGGAAAGGTTTGGTTATTTCCTTCTCCAATTCATTTTACAGATGAGGAAACTGAGGGAAACAAAATTAAATGACTTAGAATCACACAACTAGTAAATGTGTGAACTCATATTTGAACTAAGGTCTTCCTCACCCTAGTCCTGGCACTCTCTCCATTTCATCACCCAGTTGTTCTAGGAACAAAGGACACTTTAATAAATATATCCTTCAGTAAAGAACAAAAAACAAAATAGATACATTTGGGGAATGACTAAAAAAGTCAAAATACATGAATGTAATGGAATTTTATACTAGATTATAATGGAACATTGCATTATAAGAAATAATGGACATGAAGAATACAGAGAAACATAGAAAGACTTCAATGAAATGATATAATGTAAAGTATATTAAATTCAAGAAATAAAATAATGTAAATTATGACATCAATGTAAATGTAAAGAACAGGAAAGTAAATGTTTAATTATAACAACCAATTTAGTCTCAAAGATGACATAAGAAAATGCACCTCTTCTTCCCTTGAGCAAGGGTGGGGAATGATGAAATATATTTAGTTTCAAACTTGGTTAATATGCTCGTTAGTTTTGCAAAGCTATTTTTTCTTCTTTTTTTCCCTCTTTAAAAAATTCTTTATTACAAAGGATGATTCATCAGGTAGGGCAGGAGAGAGTGATATATTTGGAAATGAAAGTGATATAAATACAAAAGATTAACAATATTTTAAATTTTAAAAAGAAAACATCAAAAAATAATAAGTATGGTTTTTTAGATCATCATGTCCAGAGTTATATATAATTATTCCCCTTTTAAAAAAATAAGAAAGTGTAATAAAAGACCCTATAACAGAGTTAGTATGATTAGAGAGTTCTTGTTGCAGAGTTTGGGAAGAGGCTGCAGATACATGGGAAGCATAAGCATATGTCCCTAAGTCCTCCACCTAGTAAGCTGTATGAATAAGAAACTTTGAAGAGTCTCTGAATTGAAAGTTATTTTTATTCTTCCTTTGATTTATTCCATTTGATTTGTCTGAATTAATATCAGAAAAATGGAGCATTTTATAGAATCCTGCTTGTATTTTAAAAAAGAAGAAAAGTTTTCTTTTTATAACTGCAGTGAAAATTTGTGATCTTTACCTCTTGAATCCTCAGAGAGAGAATAGAATTCTGTCTCTCTGCTCCATCTGTTCTTTCACTCCTGTGCATAAAGATGAAGTCAGACATAAAAGATTGGTTATGGAATCTCCCCCCTCTAGAATTTTTATTTTATCTTCTGAATCACAAATATACCCAAATAAATCAGTGAATTTCTGCCCCTTCTCCTCTAAGTTGCAAAGGATGTCCCTGAGTTTCCCTTCTTCCCAGAAACTACCTCTGCAGTTTTATACACACTCACTCACACACACACATACACACACCTCACAATCCTACTGTAGCCAAAGGATCACTAATGACATTCTCAGGTCCTTCTCCATTTTTTCTTATAGCCAAACTTGGTGAGGATTATTCCAGGACAAGAGATGTCCTCCACTGACCACTCTTCAAAGGTGATATAAATAGGATTCCTAAAGCATGAGTATAGTGTATGAAGATTTTAAGTCTCCATAAGAGATAGAGTATGAGTTGAAAAAACTACTCAGATGAAGTCTGGAAATTAATATTTATGCCATCAGTTTTCTTGCCATGGATGGCAGCAGGAAAGCTATAACCTCCTATTGCTATTTTTAGCAGATGTCATTGGATAGAGCCTGTGTTCTCAGCCTATCCTTTAGGTTGAAAAAGACTGATAGAACTAAAAAGATTAGATGTCAGACTGGATATCAGAAGGTCTGGATTCAAATCCTAATACTGCTACTTTCTAACTCTCTGACCACAAGTTCCTTTGCCTCTCTGTAGCTCAATTTCTTCATTTATTTTTTTCCAAGTTTAAATTTGCTTATTTATTTTAATATACATTGCTTTATGAATCATGTTAAAAGAGAAAAATCAGAGCAAAAGGGGAAAACCATGAACTAGGAAAAAAACAGAAAAAAGAAGTGAACATAGCATGAGTTGATTTGCATTCAATCTCTATAGATCTTTTTCTGGATGCAGATGACATTTTCTGCCCAAAGTCTATTGGGAGTGTTTTGAACCACTAAACCACTTAAAAGAAACAAGTCTTTCATAGTTAATCATCACACATTCTTGCTATTATTATTATTATAATTAATGTATTCTTGATTCTGCTTGTTTAGCTCAGCATCAGTTCATGTAAATTTTTCCAGACATTCCTAAAATCAGCTTATCATTTTCCATAAAACAATAATATTCTGTTACTTTCATATACTATAGCTTATTCAGCTGTTCCCCAATTGATGAGCATCTGCTCATTTTCCAATTCTTTATTACGACAAAAAGAGCTGCTATAAACATTTTTGCACATGTGAGTCCTTTTCCCTCCTTTATGATTTCCTTGAGATACAAACCCAGTAGTGGCACTACTGGGTCAAAGGGTATGCAAAGGTTTATAGACTTTTGGGCATAGTTCCAGATTGATTGGATCATTTCACACCTCCACTAACAATGCATTGGTGTCCCAGTTTTCTGACATCCCCTCCAACATTTATTATCTTTTCCTGTCATATTAGCCAATCTGAGAGGTGTGAGGTGATTATGTCAGAGTTGTTTGAATTTGCATTTATCTAATCAATAGTGATTTAGAGCATTTTTTCTATATGACTATAATTTCATCATCTGAAAATTGTCTACTCATATCCTTTGATTATTTATCAATTGAGAAATGGCCTGTATTCTTATAAATTTGACACGGTTTTTTATATATTTTAGAAATGAGAGCTTTATCAGAAATACTGGCTGTAAAGATTTTTCCCCCACTTTATATTTTCCTTTTAATCTTGTTTCTGTTGTTTTTGTTTGTGCAAATACTTTTTAATTTAACGTAATCAAAGTTATCCATTTTGCCTTTAGTCATAAATTCCTCCCTTTTATAAAGATCTGATAGGTAAATTATCCCTTGCGCTCTTATTTTTTATGGTATCATTCTTTATGTCCAAATTATGTACCCATTTTGACCTTATTTTGGGATGAGATCTGAGATAGGTCTATGTCAGGCTTCTGACATATTATTTTCCAGTTTTCCCAGTAATTCTTGTCAAATAGTGAATTCTTATTTCAGAAGCTGGAGTTTGGGTCTTTATCAAATACTAGATTACTATAAGCTATGATTATTGTCTCATGTACATCTAAACCATCACTCTATTTCTTAGCCAGTACCAAATGTTTTTGATGACTGCTGCTTTATAATATAGTTTTAGATTTGGTAGTGCTAAACTACCATCCTTTGTATTTTTTCTCATTAATTCCTCTGATATTTTTGATCTTTTGTTCTTCTAGATGAGTTTTGTTATTATTTTTTCTAGTTCTATAAAATAATTTTTGGCAGTTTGGTATGGCACTGAACAGCTAAATCAATTTAGGTTGAAATGTCATTTTTATTATATTAGCTCTGCCTACCCATGAGCAATTGATATTTTTCCAGTTGTTTAGATCTGACTTCATTTGTGTGAGAAGTGTTTTATAATTGTGTTCATATAGTTCTTGGGTTTGTCTTGGCAGGTGAACACACAAATATTTTACTTTGTCTATGGTTATTTTAAAAAGATCATCTCTTGATGATGGGCTTTGTCAGTAATATATAGAAATACTGATGATCTGTGTGGATTTATTTTATATCCTGCAACTTTGCTCAAGCTATTAATAGGTTTTTGGATGATTTTCTAGGATTCTCTAAGTATAAGATCATGTCATCTACAAAAAGTGATAATTTTATTTTCTTACTTATTCTATTCCTTTAATTTATTTTTTCCTTTTCTTATTGCTAAAGCCCACATTTCTAGCACAAGGTTGAGTAATAGTGATGATGTCCTTGTTTCATCCCTGATCTTAATTGGAAATGTGTCCAACTTCTCTCTCCATTACAAATAATGCTTGCTGTTGGTTATGAATTTATGACCTTGTTATAAGGTCATAACTGCTTGTTCTTTTAAGGAAAACTCCCTTTATCCCTATGCTCTCTAATGTTTTTAATAGGAATGGGCGCTGTATTTTGTCAAAAGCTTTTTCTGTATCTACTAAGATTATCTTATCATTTCTATTGGTTTAGTAGTTGATATGGTTGATTATGGTAATAGATTTCCTGATATTGAACCAACCCTGCAATCTTAGTATAAATTCTACTTGGTCATAGTGTATTATCCTGCTGATAAGTTGCTGTAATCTCTTTGCTAATATTTTACTTAAAATTTTTAAACTTTAGTTAAAATTTAATTATTTATTTAAAATATTCATTAGGGAGATTAGTCTGTAATTTTCTTCCTGATTTAGGTATTAGTACCATATTTATGTCATTAAAGGAATTTGACAGGATTTCTTCTTTACCTATTTTCTTCATTTATTTTTTTAAAAAAAGAAAAGAAAGAAAGAAGAAAACAAAAGAGAAAAAAAGGAGATTTGTTGTTCCATCATTTTTCAGTCATGTCCAACTCTTCATGAGACTATTTGAGTTTTCTTGGCAAAGACAATGGAATGGTTTACCATTCCTTTCTTACAGATGAGGAACTGAGACAAACAGCCTCAGCTATCAGAATCACATAGCTAATTAAGTGGCTGAGGCCAGATTTGAACCCAAGAAGATGAGTTTCCTGACTCCAGGCCCTATATTCTATCCACCACACCAAATAGCTATAGTTGGACTAGGTTGGTCTAGAATCTAAATCCTAAACCAATGGATCCAACAAGCATTTACTAAACAGCATACCTGAAGGTGCACAATGGGAATAAAAAGATAAAAATTAAACAGTCTCTGCTCTCAAAAATCCCTTATAATTCCTACTAAAAGTATGATCACATATAATTTTATGAATAATAAGAATGCTAATGTCACTACTATGCTGGTTCACTAAATTCAAATGAGTTCAGACTTTTGCAGTAGTGACCCATATGATCATGCAAGTTTTGCAAAGGTAGGAGTGTATCTTCCCGAATCTTTGTATTTTTCCAACCCCTTAGCACAGTGTTCTTTCTGCACACAGTAATTAATATATGTTGAATGAAAAATGGCATTTTACAAAAGCCAGTGCACCTTGCATAAAAATAAAATAAGAGGGATTGGTAACATAAGTCCTAGAAAAAAATTGAGCGGCCTCGATGGCCAGAACAAACTAGTTCATTTAGAAAAGCCACCACTTGAAGGTGGCCTAGCTGTACCTGATCTAAAACTATATTATAAAGCAGCAGTCACCAAAACCATTTGGTATTGGTTAAGAAATAGATTAGTTGATCAGTGGAATAGGTTACGTTCACAGGACAAAATAGTCAAAAACTATAGCAATCTAGTGTTTGACAAACCCAAAGATCCCAACTTTTGGGATAAGAATTCATTATTTGACAAAAACTGCTGGGAAAGCTGGAAATTAGTATGGCAGAAATTTGGCATGGACCCACACTTAACACCATACAACAAGATAAGATCAAAATGGGACCATGATTTAGGCATAAAGAAGGAGATTACAAATAAATTAAAAGAACATAGGCTAGTTTACCTCTCAGACTTGTGCAGGAGGAAGCAATTTGTGACCAAAGAAGAACTAGAGATCATTATTCATCACAAAACAGAAAATTTTGATTATATCAAGTTAAAACGCTTTTTACAAACAAAACTAATGCAAACAAGATTAGAAGGGAAGCAACAAACTAGGAAAACATTTTTACAATTAAAGGTTCTGATAAAGGCCTCATTTCTAAAATATATAGAGAATTGACTCTAATTTATAAGAAATCAATCCATTCTCTAATTGATAAATGGACAAAGGATATGAACAGACAATTCTCAGACGAAGAAATTGAAACTATTTCTAGCCATATGAAAAGGTACTCCAAGTCATTATTAATCAGAGAAATGCAAATTAAGACAACTCTGAGATACCACTACACACCTGTCAGATTGGCTAGAATGACAGCGAAAGATAATAATGAATGTTGGAGGGGATGAAGGAAAACTGGGACACTGATACATTGTTGGTGGAATTGTGAACGAATCCAACCATTCTGGAGAGCAATCTGGAATTATGCCCAAAAAGTTATCAGACTGTGCATACCTTTTGATCCACCAGGGCTACTACTGGTCTTATATCCCAAAGAGATACTAAAGAAGGGAAAGGGACCTGTATGTGACAAAATGTTTGTGGTAGCCCTCTTTGTAGGGGCTAGAAACTGGAAAATGATTGGATGCCCATCAATTGGAGAATGGTTGGGTAAATTGTGGTATATGAATGTTATGGAATATTATTGTTCTGTAAGAAATGACCAGCAGAATGAATACAGAGAGGCTTGGAAAGACTTACATGAACTGATGCTGAGTGAAATGAGCAGAACCAGGAGATCATTATATACTTCAACAATGATACTGTATGAGAATGTATTCTGATGGAAGTGGATTTCTTCAATAAAGAGAAGATGTAATTCAGTTTCAATGATGGACAGAAGCAGCTACACCCAAAGAAAGAACACTGGGAAATGAATGTAAACTGTTTGCATTTTGGTTTTTCTTCCCGGATTATTTTACCTTCTGAATCCAATTCTTCCTGTACAAGGAACTGTGTGGTTCTGCACACATATATTGTATCTAGGATATACTGTGACATATTTAACAGGTATAGGACTGCTTGACATCTAGGGGAGGGGGTGGAGGGAGGGAGGGGAAAAGTTGGAACAGAAGCAAGTGCAAGGAATAATGTTGTAAAAAATTACCCAAGCATGGGTTCTGTCAATAAAAAGTTATAATTGTTTTAAAAATTGATAAACAGCTTAATTTTATTGAGTCCTTTATGATTTCTTTTATGTTTAATTTTTTTATACTTTTAACTTGTATTTGAAAGCCTGTTTTTCTATTCAGTTCTGGTGTTTTCTTTAGGAATACTTGAAAGTCCTCTATTTTGTTATCTTTAGGAATACTTGAAAGTCCTCTATTTTGTTAAAATATCTATTTTTTCCATGAAGAATTATACTTAGTTTTTCTGAGTAGGTTTTTTTTATTGCATTCTCAGCTCTTTTCCCTTCCATAATATCTTATTACAAGCCCTCTGTTCATTAAACATAGTAGTTGCTAAATCGTGTATGATCCTGATAATGGTTCCACAGCATTTGAATGGTTTTTGACTGCTTAAAGTATTTTCTCTTTGACATGGAAAATAGATTGAGAAAAGATAGTTTAAGAATTATTGGACTACCTGAAATCCATGATTAGAGAAACTCTGCGACTTCATATTTCTATAAATTATCAAGGAAAATTGCCTCAATATCCTAGAACCAGAGATAAACTAGAAACTGAGAGAATTTACCAATCACCACTTGAAAGAGTTCCCAAAATGAAAACAACCAGGAATATTAGAGTCAAATTTCAGAGCCCCCAGGACCAGAGGGATTTTCAGATAATTTCTACTAACCATTTAATAAACAATTAATCCCATACTATATAAGCTATTTGAAAAAATATGTAAAGGGGTTCTATCAAATTCTTTTGATAACACAAATATGGTTTTGATACCTAAACCAGGGAGAGCAAAAACAAAGAAAGAAAATTCTAGACCAATTTTTTAAATGAATATAGATGCAAACCTTTAAATAAAATGCCAGCAAGAAAAATACAGTAATACATCATAAAGATTATACTATCACTAGGTAGGATTTGTATCAGGAATGCAGGTCTGGTTCAATATTAGGAAAACTATAAGCATAGCTGACCATATCAATAAAAATAAATATGATTATATCAATAGCTTCAGAGGGGAATGACAAAATATAACACTCATTTCTGTTTTTAAAAGAAACAAAGCAAGCATAAGAATCAACCATTCTGGAGAACTATTTGGAGCCACAGCCAAAAAGCTATAACATTGTGCATACCCTTGAACCAATAATATCACCTACCAGGTCTGTGTACCAAAAACATCAAAAAAAAAAAAAAAAAAAAAAAGGGAAAGGACTCATATATACAAAAATATTTATAATAGCTCTTTTTGTGATGACAAAGAATAGAAAATTGAGGAGATGTCCATCAATTAGGAAATGGCTGAACAAGTTGTAGTAAATAAATGTGATGGAATAATATTATGGTATAAGAAATGACAAGCAGGATGGATTCAGAAAAACCCAGAAAGGTGTATATGAACTCATGCAAAGTGAAGTAAGCAGAACCAAAAGAATATTGTACACAATAACAGCAATACTTTAAAGATGATCAACTGTGGAAGACATAGCTACTCTGATCAAGACAATGATCCAAGACAATTCCAAAGGACCTATAATTTTAAAAAATTCTGTCCACCTCCAAAAAGTAAACCAATGAAATCTGAATGAAGACTGAAGATTATACTTTGTTTTATTTCTTTATTTTTCTTATTTTTGTCTTTTCTTTTGTAGCATTGCTAATATATAAATATGTTTTGTATTACTTCACATGCAGAATTGATATCAAATTGCTTATTTTCTCGAGGAGAGAAGGAAGGAAGAAAATTTGGACCTCAAAATTATCAAAAAATACATGTTTAAAAAATTTACATGTAATTGAGAAATATTTAATGCAATAAAAATAATTTTAAAATATGTAATATATACATAGATATTTGTGTGGGTATATAGTATATATGTATATGTAAATATACATAAACACATGTATACATATGTGCATATATATGCATTGTATATATGGAGAAAGAGAGAGATAATAGATAGATGATTGATGGATAAATAGATGATTGATAGATGATAGATAGATAGATGGATAGATGATAGATGGATAATGCTAAAGTCTACCAATGTCAACCCCTATATTGTGTCCTCGATTTCATGTCATTTATCATTCTATTGACTTCTTCTTAGTAATTCTATATAGTCCTTTTTAAAAACCTTCATTTTTCCCTTCTGTTTATTCAAGCTACAGTTCTGAATCTTTTTTCTTCCTTTCTCCTTTTCTGTTGTCATGCAGCATGGTGTGATAGATCAAGAGTCAAAAGGTCTATTTTTGAACGTCACCACAGATACCCACTAGTTATCTGAGCCTGAAAAAGCCAATTAATCTTTCCAAGTCTCAATTTTCTCATCTGTAAAGTGGTGATAATAATACATTCTATCTCCCAACATTTCTGAGAATCAAATGAAAAAATAAAAGATGTACATTATATGCTTTGTAAATTGCAAAGTTTGCACTCCTCTTGTCACACCTGAAATTTTTTATTCTAGAATTGCTGGAAAGAGTGAAAGGGCAAACAGATAATTAGAGTTCAAACTAACTTCAGATATCAAAGCAGAGAAGCACAAAAGGAAGATTATTTATTTACTGATATTTTCAAGATTGTCTTTTTTTTTCTTTTCTGCAAGCTTAGCACTCAAGAAAATAAATATAAATGTCCTAAGTCTTAACTAGTAAAGCTGAAAATTTCACTAAGATACTTGGGCCATGCTCTTTAACCCGTAACATATTTGTACCTATTTATACTGTAATTTGGATATCTCAATCCCAGGTGAGCAGAGATGCCTTGGTAATTATAGTCTCATAAAGGAAATCATATTTGTTATACAGATTAATTTAAAGAGATTGAAATCTACAATATCTGAACTATAAAATTTTCCAGAAGAATGGTATTTTTATTTTGTTTATTTTTTTGAAGTGGAAATTCTGCTAAAGAAACCATATGCATCACTGTACTTGTAAGTCTCCTACTTTTAAGTGCTTCTATGTAATGTTTATGAAAAGAAATGAATAATTCCAACATTTTCTTCCTCACCTATTTCCCAGAATTTCTTTGGGGAAATGTACAAAACTCAAGAAATTTTCAAATAAATAGAGTTGTATTATTTTTTTTAAAAGATCTGGGATTACTTGCATTTAAAAAATGACCCTGAAATTAAATTTGCAAAGGAATAGTTATTGGTTATATTAATTCATTAATTCACAGAAATTAAGCACCTCATAAATCCACAACTGTTTTAATAAGGTCTGTTGGGGACCCTCCTCTCTTTGTTAATTATCATTCTTAAAAAGAGGTAGTGTTCAGGGACCAGAAATAAAATTGATAATAGCAAAAGTTATAATGACTCACTAAAGGCATCCTCTGAGCTCATTTATGATAGCCCAGTGGGTAAGGGAACACAGGAGATTAATTAAAAAGTTGAATTCCCTCTGCTAGTTTTGTTGAATTTCCCTCTGCATTATCTAAGGAGAAGGACCCTGTTGTCTTATAATTTATCTAAAAATAATGGAACTCTATATCCCTTAATTCCCTGAAAACTTGTGTGTGTTCTGGTAATAAACATTATATTGAAAATCTTAACCCTTTGAGTGCTTTCAATCCAACACTGTAATGTGTTATTAATCACTGATCCTGTGATTATTATTCCCCTGTCTAATTGTTTTAACCTTTAAGAAAAACCAAAATGTACAAAAAAAAAAAAAAAAAAAAAAAAAAAAAAGAAGTCTACTTTGGGGTTTTCTTTAATCTGTTTGCAGTCAATTTAGGGCCTCACTTACACACAAAACGAACTGTAGGGGACAGTTTCCCTCTTCCTAATAGTACCAGATTTTTTTTTCCTCCATTCTTCTCAAAAGTCTCATGGGAGTATTGAAAATGTGAAATTAACTGTTTCCTCTTCTTGTCAGCCAAAAGGATGTTTCAAGCTGAAGCCCTAAAAAGGGTGTTGTACCATAATACTGTAATTCTTAGAATCTAAATTTTATAAGCACCTGGGAACTGAAACAGATATGAAAGAACAAACTAGATTAATCCCTCTGTTTTACAAATAAGCATATTAAAATCTAGAGAAGTTGTGTCTTGCCCAAAATTACACAACTAGTTAGAGACAGAATTGGGACTAGGAAATTAATCTCCTAATTCCTGATCCTGTGTTCCTTCAAACTAAAGTGGAAGTGGCTGTTGTCAAATAAAAATCAATTGGAAGGGAACCTAAAATAGCTTTCTTTAATGAGAATATTATTGGGAAATACGATAACACGAGATTTTCTTTCTTCAAAATGTTTTTAGAACTCAGACTTTCTCTTCTTACTACCTTCCTAATTCAAGCCATCATAATCTCATACCTAGGTTACTCTATTACAGGTGAGTAGGAGAAATTGTAAATTTCTTTTCTCTTTAATTAACATTGGATTCAACTAATACACATTAATGAAATTTACAATGAAGCCTATTGTACAATAAGGCACTATCCTAGGAATTGTGGATACAAAAATGAAAACAACACAATCCCTCCCATCAAGGAATTTACATTCTTCTAGGAAATATAACATGGACAAAAATAAAAAATATATATGTGTGTAATTTGAAAAAGAATAGAGTACAAACTAAGTGGGGATAAAGGTAGCTATCAGGGAAGGTTTCATCTTTTTTTTCACTTTGAGTTCATTTTAACCTAATATTGTTTGAGTAAAAATGTTGGGCAAGAATGAGGTGATTCTCAAAAAGTTCTTCTATTCCACAAGTTACTAGGGACAACTCTGGAGGAGGTATCACTTATAGATAGCAATACAATTTATTGCCTTTGAAATTTTTATTTGGTCTCAGCATTATCAATCAACAAGAAGTTGATTGGCAAATTATTAATTAAATACAAGTAACAATAACTCAAATTCATATATATGTATATGACATATATGTGATATATGCATAACCATATGTACACATATACGTCATACAAGTTTACTGCATATATATTTACAAAGTGCTTTCCTCTTTCTCACATAATCTTATAAAATATGCAATGTAGCTATTATTCTTCATCTGTTAGAAGAAAGGGAGACTCAGAGAATTAAAATACTATTCTTGTACTTTCACATCTAGTAACAAACAGTAAACAATATGTAAATCTTTATAAGTAAACAATTTCAATTGCTAAATTATTAAAGAAATGATTGGAATACATACAGAAAAGGAAGAAGAGATTACAAAGGGACAACATGACATTATCTAGAACAAATTATGCCAAATCAATCTTCCTTTTTGACAGGCTTACTAAATTGCTAAATGAAGAGAATTCTATAAATATGGTCTACCTAGATTTTAGCAAAGCATTTGATAAAGTATCTCATACTCTTCTTATGGAAAAAATGGGAACTTATACACTAGATGATAATGAAATTATATGAATTAGATGGATTCAGAATTAGCTGACTAGATTTATTATTGTTGTTCAGGCATTTCAATCATGGTTTGCCATTTTCCCACTCCAGCTCATTTTACAAAGAGAAAGTGAGGCAAACAGGGTTAAATGACTTACCTACTACTAAGTCTCTAAGCCAGATTTGAACTGGGGAAGATGAACATTTCTTAGTTCAGGGTTAGTATTCTATATCCACTGTGCTACCTAGCTACCCTGGCTGATTAGATGACTGAAGTCAAAAGCAGTGAAAACGATTTAAAGTCAGAGGAATAGGAATCCCTGGTTGAGTTCTCTATGCATCTGTGCATGGCCCTGAGTCCTTTAACATCTTTATCAATGATTTGGACATGTAAATGGCATACTTATCAAATTTACAGTTGATTTTCAGTTGATAACTGATAACAATAGTTAACTGATTGAAGGTCAAAGTTGGCATCCAAATAGATCTCAACAATGTAGACACACTGCATTGATTCTATTAAGAAAAAATTCAGTAAAGATATGTCTTACACTTGGGTTTAGAAAATCTATTTCTCAAATGCAAGATGGTAGTTAGTCATGTTTTCTTAAAAGGATTTAGAGTTTTTCTTGGATGAAAAACTGAGTATGAATCAGCAGTGTGATATGGCTATCAATTTGTTAATATGATCTTGAACTACAATTAAGACAGAGCCTGCAAGATTCAGGAAGTAATTCTTCTCCTTGTCAGACTTATTTTGGATCATTGTGCTCCATTCTAAAGAACACAGACTAGAAAGGACTGGTAAGCCAGAAAGTATACAATATAGTGCAATGAGGATGGAAAAGATTCCATGTCTTCATTCCATGAAGAAACTGCTGATATTTAGCCAGGAGAAGAAAAGGACCTCACTAGATATATTTTTATATTTAAAGGATTGTTATATGGAAGAGTTAAATTAGAGTCCTCAGTGGGCAGAAATTATAATGAGACAGATTTAGGCTTGATGTCAAGAAGAATTTCCCTTTGATTAGAATTGCCCAGTAGTGGAATGAGGCACTCACCTTGAGCACCTTCCAGAAGAGGCTGAGTGACTACTTGTCATGTAAAATTTCTTTTGGTTGTGGGTTGGACTAGATGGCTCCTATTTCTCCCTCCAAATTTCAAATTCTGTGATTCTGTGCAAGTATAACTGGACTTTTGGGGTGGGGGAGAGGGAGTAAAGATGGTAAGGAAATCTATCATTCAGCTGAAAAAAATGTTTGAGTTTCCACTATTTGCAGAATGGACCTGAAGTTCCTATAGCTCATGATATTGGTTTGAGGGGAAGGCCTATCTGACAGTGTAAAGCACAAATTCATTTATCTGGTCTCTCTTAGTGATTCAAACTTATCCCACAAAAATTCCCTAATATATTTCTCCTAACCCAACCCTGTAACTATATCTTGGACAAAATATTCTCATTCTGGTGATTCAGGCCAATTCCAATAAACTTGTGATGGAGAGAGTCATCTGTTTGCAGAGAGAGGACAATGGAGACTAAATGCTAATCACAACATTATATTTTCACATTTGTTGTTATTTCTTTGCTTGTGTTTTTCTTTCTCATTTTTTTCTCTTTTGTTCTGATTTTTCTCATGCAACCTGACAAATGTGGAAATACGTTTAAAAGAAAAAAAATTCTCTTTCTTGCCTTAGTGCTTTTGTGCATGCTTTTCCTCCCTTCCCTCTCTGGATTCTCTACAAAAAGAAAAAAAGTTATGTATGAATTCTTTATTCCCTTCTTTTCTGTGGTACACATTCCATTGATGAGTCCAGAAAGTACAGTGGAAATAATGCCATATTTGAAGTCAAGGGATATGGGCTCTTTGACTCTAAAACTTCAACCAATCAATTAACAAATATTTTAAAAGACTTATCATATAAGAAGAACTATGCTATGAACTGTAATATAGTCCCTGCCTTCAAGAAGCTTGAACTCAAAGGGACAGTGAATGGAACACATATTTACAGAAAATGTAAGCAAAATAATTATGCAGCAATGAGAGGATCATTCACAAATGGGGAAATTAGGAAAGACATCCTGAATAAACTGGCACTTGAATTGAGTCAAACTATTCCAAAAGGCAGAAAAGAAAAGGAAGAGAATTTTAAATATGAAGAATAACTGGTGCAAAAGAACAGAGGTGGAAGATACCTATTTAACAAAAAAAGCAAGTAGCACCCTAGAGCTAGAATAATGTGTGTAAGAAGATGTAAGAAGATAGTTTACAGTTTGTAGACAAAGACTGTAGCCAAATTATGAAGAATTTTGAATCCCAAAGGAGGAGAGCTTGTATTTTACCATAATGGCAATGGGAAATCAATGAAGCTTGTTGAATAGGGGAAAGATATGGCTCATGCCTATGCTTTAGTAATATCAATCTGACAATTATGTGTAAGATATTTTGGGGGATGGAAGGCAGAGATAATTCAGAGAGGCCAATTAGGAGTCTAGGTGAGAAGTAGTGAGAGTCTGAATGAGAATAATAACTATGTAAGTGGAGAAAAAAGAGAGGAAATGAAATATTTTATGGGGGATAAATTTAACAAGAGCAGGCAACAGATTGACAGATAAAGTAGAAGGAAGATTCAAGGATAAATGACCCTAGATTTTTTGTATTAATTTATTTATTATAGCTTTTTATTTACAAAACATTTGGATGGGTAATTTTTCAGCATTGACCCTTGCAAAACCTTCTGTTCTAACTTTTTCCGTCCTTCCCTCTACCCCTTCCCCTAGATGGCAGGCAGTCCAATACATGTTAAATATGTTAAAGTATATGTTAAATACAATTTATATATACATATTTATACAGTTATCTTGATGCACAAGAAAAATCGGATTTAGAAAGAAGATGAAAATAACCTGAGAAGGAAAACAAAAATGTAAGCAAACAATAACAGAAAGAATGGAAATGCTATGTTGTGGTCCACAGTCATTTCCCATAGTTCTTTTACTGGGTGTAGCTTGTTCTCTTCAATACTGAACAATTGGAACTGATTTGGATCATCTCTTTGTTGAAGAGGGCCACATCCATTAGAATTGATCATCATAAAATATTGTTGTTGAAGTGTATAATGATCTACTGGTTCTGCTCGTTTCACTCAGCATCAGTTCATACAAGTCTCTTCCGGTCTCTCTAAAATCATCCTGTTGGTCATTTCTAACAGAACAATAATATTTCATAACATTCATATACCACAATTTATTCAGCCATTCTCCAATTGATGGGTATCCACTCAGTTTCTATTTTCTAGCCACTAAAAAAAGGCTCCCACAAACATTTTTGCACATACAAATGACCCTAGATTTTTAAAGAATAGTAAGAATAGGTATGTCAGCTGCTTCTGTTTTTTAGGTCCCAGGGAAATAGGAAAGCTCCAACAAATCTAAATATTTATCAATTAATATGAAAATCATAAATCCCTCAGAGAACAGCTGGTATTGGTCAAAGCAATTCATTTTGCCAGAGTATGAGATCATCCGAAGGGTGAGTACAAAGGAGTCTTATAATACCATAAAAAATTACTAAAGTGATAAGGATGACCAAAGACAACAAAGTCAAAACAGCTACATCCAAAGTCTTAAAGGAAAATACAAATTGAACTCAAACTCAAAAAAGAATTCTTGGAAAAGTTCAAAAGGAATTTTAAAAAATAAAAAATAGAGGCGGAATAAAAATTATGGAAAGAAATTAATTGTTGACGCTGAATGAAACTAGTAGAACCAGGAATACATTGTACACAGTAACATCAAAATTGTGCCTTGATCAATTATGAAAGACTTGGTTCTTCTCAGCAGTTCAGTGATCCAAGGCAATGCCAAAAAACTATGCATGGAAAACATCATCTGAATCCAGAGAGAGAAATATGGAAACTGGATGTAAATCAACATGCTATATTCACTTTTCTTCTCTTTTTCTTCTGATTTTTTCCTCATAGTTTTTCTCTTTTGTTCTGATTTTTCTCTCCCAACATAATTCATAAGAAAATGTGTTTTGAAAAACAGATGAATGTATATTATAACTAGGTAAAAATTACTTTTTTTAAATTAAAAAATGAATTATGCAAACAGATCATGAAAATGGAGTCAACAGCTTAGTAAAAGAGACATGGAAAAATATAGGAAAAAATGCCTTAAAAAACAAAATAGATGGGACAGCTAGATGGCACAGTGAAAAGAGCACTGACCATGGAGTCAGGAGGACCTGAGTTCAAATTTGATCTCAGACACTTAATATTTATTAACTATATGACCTGGGTAAATCACTTCATACCAATTCCCTTACCAAAAGGAAAACAACAACAACAACAACAACAACAAAAACAGGCCAAATGGTAAAAGAGGCACAAAAATACACTGGAGGAAATGATTCCTTAAAAAAGCAGAATTAGCCAAATGGAAATAAAAATACAAAAGTTCATTGAAGAAAATAATTTCTTAAAAATTAGAATTGGGCAAATGAAAGTCAATGACTCCATAAGACATCATGAAAAGTAAAATAAAGTCAAAAGAATGAAAAAAATAGAAGAAAATATAAATATCTCATTGGAAAAACAGTTGAAAAAAAATCAAAACTATCTATGGTCATATGAAAAAAAAATGCTCTAAATCCCTACTGATTAGAGAAATACACATTAAAACAATGCTAAAGTACCACATCACACTTATAAGATTGGTTATAACCTAAAATTAAAATAGCATATATTCGAGGAAATGTGGAAAAATTGAAATATGAAAGTACTGTGTACTGCTCCAAACATTCTGGAAAGCAATTTGGAATTATGTCTAACACAGCTATAAAACCATGCATTCCCTATGACCAGCAATATCACTACTAAGTCTATATCCCCAAAAATAAAATTTTTAAAAGAAAAAGAGTTATATATACCCAAAATACATATAGTAGCTCTTTTTGTGAAGGCTAAGAACAGGAAATCAAAGAGATACCCATCAATTGGGGAATGGCTGAATAAGTTGTCATATACAATTGAAAGGGGATTGTATTATACTATAAGAAATAACAAGTAAGATGTTTTCAGTAAAGCCTGGGAAGATTTACATGAATTTATGAAAAGTGAAGTGAGCAGAACTAGGAGAATTGTGAATGGCAGCTATTCTCAACAATACAATGATCCAAGACAATTCCAAAAGACTCATGATGAAAAGAGAAAGAACTAATGAAGTCTGAATGTAGATCAAAGAATGCTATTTTTCACTTTATTTTTCTTGGGGATTTTTTGGTCTGTTCTCTTTAACAACATAACTTATATGGAAATATCTTTTGCATAATTGAACATGTATAATCTATATCAGATTGTTTGCCTTCAGAATAGGAGGAAAGAAAATAGTTGGAACTCAAAATATTTTTTAAAATAAATGTTTAAAATTTAAAGATTTTTTTAATTTTAAAAGAAAATTCTAAGTGAAATGGATGAATATTTACAAAAATATAAAATTGCCCAGATTAGCAGAAAAGGAAATTAAATTCTTAAATAACTCAATCTTAGAAAAACAAATTAAACAATCCATTAAGGAACTTCCTAGGAAAAATTCCCAGAACCAGATAAATTCACAATGAATTCTACCAAACATTTAAAGAACAATTAATTCCAATACTATATAAACTTTTTTGGGAAAATGTACAAAGAAGGAGCTCTATCAAATTCCTTTTACAACACAAATATGGTACTGATATCTAAATCAGGAAGAGCCAAATCAGAGAAAAAAAAACAATAAAGCAATTTCCCTAATAAATATTAATGAAATATATAAAATAAAACACTAGGGGAAAGAGTTCAGGAATATATCAAGGATCACATACTATTACCGGGTAAGAGATATACGAGAAATGTAGGAATGGCTCAATATTAGGAAAATTGTCAAAATTAGGAAAATAACAAAAGCAACAAAAATCATAAGATTATTTCAATAGACAAAATACAATGCTCATTTCTACTAAAAACACTAAGAATAAATGGAGTTTATTTTTAAAAAGTAATATTTATCTAATAGTATCAGCAAGTATTATCTATAGTGAGAATAAGGTAAAATTCTTTACAGTAAGATCAGGGGTCAAGCAAGGATGCCCCATTATCATCACTATTATTCAGTATTGTACAAAAAATGCTAGCTATAGCCATAAGAGAAGAAAAAGAAATCAAAGGAATTAGAATAAGCAACAAGGAAATAAAACTATCATTCTTTGAAGATGATATAATGCTATTCTTACAGAGTCAATTAAAATAATTTTTTAAAAAAATTAGTAGAAATAATTAACAACTTCAGATAAATTGCAGGATGCAAAATGAATCCATATAAATCATCAGAATCAACAAAGCCCAGCAGCAAAAGATAGAATGAGAAATTGCATTAAAAATAACTGTATAAAATATGAAAGTCCACCTGCCAAGATAAACCCAGAAACTATATAAACACAAATACACAACACTTTTCACACAAATAAAGTCAGATCTAAACACTGCAAAATTTTAATTGATCATAAACAGGCCAAACCAATTTAATAAAAATTCTAATTCTAAGTAAATTATCATTTATTCAGTGTCATACCAAACAACTATTAAAAATTATTTTATAGAACTAGAAAAAATAATAACAAAATTCATTTGGAAAGACAACAACAATATCAAGAGAACCACTGAGAGGAAAAAGGTGATCTAGCCATAACAGATCTCAAATTGTATTATTATAAAGTGGTCATTATCAAAACAATAAGATGGTGGCTCAGTAATAATGAATTACAGCAAATTACCATAGTAACTAATGTATGATTTTTAAAAAACAAAGATTCAAGATTTGGAAACAAAAACACATTATTGGAAAAAACAGCTGGGAAAACTGGAAAATAGCATCACTGAAATTAGGTAAACCAACATATTACACCATATGCCAAGATAAGGTTTAAATGGATACATGATTCACACATAAAGCAAATTCTGAGAGCATGGAATAGTTTATCTGTCAGAATAGTTTATCTGTCAGATCTATAGATAAGGGAAGAATTTAAGACCAAACAAGATATAGAGACCATTATGGAAGGTGAAATAGTTAATTTCAATTATATAAAATTTAAAAGTTTTTGAACAAAAAAAATCATTGCAACCAAAACTAGAAGGAAAGCAGAAATTTTGCAATAAGCATTTCTGATAAAAGCCTCATTTCTCAAATAAATATAAACTAAATCAAATTTATAGGAATACTTTAGTTTATATTTATTTGAGAAGTGAAGATTTTTTCTTTTTTGTTTTCCTAGTCTTTTTGTATAAAATGATTAATATGCAAATATTGTACATGATTGCATATATATAAAACATATATCTATTCACCATCTCAAAGAGAGGAAAGGGAAGACACTGAAATCTGGAGTTTGAAACTCAAAATTTTTTAAAAATTACATTTATTAAAAATTGTTTTAATATATAATTGGGGGGAGTATCATTTTTAAAAAATCAATAACAACAGTCCCCATCACCAAGGATCTTACATTCTATTGGGGAATGTGTATTTCTCTTCAACTAGATTGTCAGTTTCTTGAGGAAGTCTGGTATAGAATGAATGCTAGATAAATATATGCTAAGCAATTAGTTCACTTAAAGAATAAAATATTAGACTTGTAGTCAAGAAGATCTAAATTCAAATCCTGATTTTGGACACTAGCTATGTGATTCTGGGCAAGTCACTTTACCTCCTTAAGTTTCACTTTCATTTGTAAAATGAGAATAAAATAGCACTTACCTCATAATGTTGTTGGGAAGATCAAGCAACATAAAGTACTTTGTAAACATTAAATGCTAAGGAGAAAAAAGATAGGGAGTGTCTTAAATGGTATTCTTATCAGAATACCATATATCATATATCATATATTATCATATATTCTTATCAGATTTTGTTGATCTATCTCCTTAAGGTGTCATATCTTCTTAGAACTTCCTCTTCTACTGATAAAGCTTTTAAAAAAAACTTTTATTTTTCCCTGCATATCTAACAACATCAAGCACATACTTGGTATTGTTGTTTATGACATTGTTCTTAGGAATTCATTCATGCCTCTGACAACCTTATAAGACCACAATTCTGTTACTTGTCTTTGGAAGTATCCTTCAATCCCTCTTTAGTCAACATTCCCTGTAGAATTATATGCCATAGTTTTGTTATTTATATTTAGCTAATATTTATATATTCAATACAAGTCACTTATTTTTCCAGAGGACTTTAAAATCCATCAAAAAACAACAACACTTATTCTGATCATGGATTAAATCCTAGATTTAGAACTTCATACTATACTCTGTAATCACTTGTCTCTTTGTCCCTGTCACCATTCTTATTTAGACAAACATCAACTTTGGTTTATTCCCAACCATTTACTTCCTCTGGTTCCACTCTTGCTGCTACATGCAGCTCACTCACAAAATACACTGCAGATTTTTGCTATTTAATCTCAACTTGGCCCTTCTGGCAACAAGGCATTCCTTTTACTCCTCCTTAAATGATTTCCTGGGCAGCTAGGTGGTGCAAGTGGAGTCAAGAAGACTTATCTTCTTAAATTCAAATCTGACCTCAGACACTAGCTGTGAGATCCTAAATAAATCAGCTAATCCAGTTTGCTTCAGTTTCCTCATCTGTAAAATAAACTAGAGAAGGAAATGGCAGACCACTCTAGTATCTTTGCCAAAATAACTCCAATAGGGGTCAAGAAGAGTTGAATATAATTTAAAAACAACTGGAGAAAAAAAGAAAAAAAAATATTTCCTATCTCATTTCCCACAAAAACTATTTTAAATTTTCCCTTTTCTTCACAAACCTCCTACATCTCCTAGCCTCCTTCCCTCTCACTTATTACTATCCTGAGAAAATTGAATCCATTTACCATAAGCTCTTGCTTCTTATATTCCCATCATCTCAAAATTCCTTGACTTCATCCTCCACTCTCCCTTCCTTTCCACTAGTCTATTATAAGAAGTTGATTCTTCTCTTTGTTGAAGTCATTCTCATGTATCCTTGTATTCTTCTCTTGCAATTATTTTTGGCAAGTTGTTCCCATAATTTATATTAATTATATATATTCTCTAATCTTCAATCTTTGCCTCCCTAAAAGTTCATTCTCTGCCTATTAACATGTCCAAACTCTTTCCATCTTAAAAAAATTCATAAGAGCCTACAATCCCCTCAAGTCCTCATATTATCTCTTCTCCCTTTCTCAACCAAACACCTAGAGAAAGATATATATCCTCTTCCCTCCACTGTTTCTGTTCTCACTCCTCAACTCATTGTACTCATGTGCCTTTCAACTTCAACAATCAATTGAAACTGCTCTCTGCAAAGGTATCCATGATCTCTTAATTATTAAATCTGATGGTTTTCCTCAATCCTCATCCTTCTTGACTTCTCGACTGAATTTTACAGTACTGGTCACTCTCGCCTCCTAGATATACTCTTCTCTAGGTTTTCATGACACTATATGATTTGTTCTCCTTCCAGTTTGATTTCTCTTTCTTGGTTTCTTTTGCTGGTTCATCATCCATCATCTTGATGAATGTATCATGAGCTGTCTTTCTTTTTCTCTGTTCTTTTCTCTCTCATTTATAAATCTTCAAGAGTAGAGAATAATAAAGATTAATAAAGAATAAATGAGATTATCTTGTACTCATAGTACTTAGAATAGTATCTTTAACATTTGTTAAATAAATATGTTTTATTGATATATTGGTTAATGCCTGCTTCAGCAGCACATATGCTAGAATTGGAACAATTCAGAGATTATCATGGGTCCTATAAAAGAATGACATGCAAATTTGTGAAGTGTTCCATATTTTTTTTTTGTTTTTCTCACCTATAAAAATTGAGAAAATAATGGGAAAAATGAGAAAATATTAGAGATATTTTGAGGAATAACTAAAAAAAATTGAAATTAACGAAAGATTACTAGTGAGATAATGATTCATTCTGTTGTATTCTCATTACACATCCCTTCCATGTGATTACCCTAAGGTCTATGGTGCAATTCATTGATAGAGAAAGCAAATACTGCGGACTGTGTGACTGCATAGTAACCACTTACCAAAAAGACAGTTTCACAGGATTCTTTGTGGACCTTATTCTTCACTTTGTAGGAGACATCATTTCCTTGAGGCTCTATAATTCACAGGCCTACTTTGTCAATATCTTTGCACTGGAGAGTGGGGATTCTACTTTGAATGAAATGATGTTATTCCCAGGCTGTCACTGGATTCTTTGCTAGTATACTGACCTATCCCTTTGTACTTATCTCCAACATGATGAATGTCAGCAATTGTGCAGTGCATTGCTGGTGGATGCCCTCCTTATGTCCCAGTTTATTTTTCCTGGTTAGACTGTTGGTACATGCTATAAAAAGAAGGAAACATTAGTCATGAAAATAGCTTGCTTTTCACAGGGTCCTCTTTGGGAAGACTTACTATTGTGATTTAAAGACATTAATTTGAAGATGTGGGGCAAGGTCAATAACATTTCTGTAATCCCAGAGAAAATTAATTTCTATACAAGGTATGCACTTTCCTGAAATAATCATTTAGTCTTGGGAAAATGAAAAAAAAAAAAAGGATAAGTTGGTTAACTAATCAGCTTCATGGATTTCATCATCATCTGTATAAAGCTCATTTCCCAAATCTCTAGAGGCAGCCAAGTTCTCCAAAGCACCAGACCCATACCATTGCTATTGGACATTTGAGTTAAATGTTCAAAAAAAGAGCTAAAATGGGCAAATAGGTGGCTCAGTGGATAGAAGAACATTAGGCCTGGAGTTGAGAAGATATGAGTTCAAATTTGGCCCCAGACACTTAATAGTTATGTGATACTAGATAAGTCATTTAAAACTATTTGACTCAGTTTCCTCATCTGTAAAATGAGCTGGAGAAGAAAATGGCAAACCACTCCAGTATCTTTGTCAAGAAAACTCAGATGGGATCACAAAGGTTCAGACGAGACTGAAAGAAGACTTAAAAAAAAAAAAAAAAAAACCAGCTCAAATCTATCAAGTTCAAGACAGAACTTATTGTTTACCCAAAACCCTACTTTCTACAAATCTTTCCTAATCTTATGAAGAGCAATGCCATTTTTTCAGGATATATAAATTATAATTTCAGCATTATCCTTGATTACCTACTCTCCTTCACCACATACTTCCAATTACAAATCCTTCAAATCTGTCTTTTTCTCTATATTAGCACAATCATGACCTCATTACTTCTCACCTAGATTGATAAAAGTCAAATAAACATTAGTCCCTGCAAGTTTCATATTGACTGAGAAAGCTCAAAATTAACATTATCTATGGTTTATTATATTTATTTATTTTGTTAAACATTTCCCAATTAAAATTTCATCTTGTTTTAGACATAGGAGTTATTCATTAGACATTCCCAACCACTGGGAATTTTATACCTCTAACCTAGACTCTTGAAATATTCTTTTTTTAATTATTTTATTTTTTATTTATGAAGCAAAACAAGTATTTTTATAACAGAGTACCTAATTGGTCTCCCCATTACATGTCTCTTTCCACTCCTTTCCATTCAAAGTGATTTTCTTTATGTGCTGATTTGACCATGTCATTCTACTACTCAATAAACTCCAGGAGCTCTAGGATGAAATAGAATCTCCTCTGTTAAACTGTTAAAACCCCATTCACTTTGGTTCCAATTCATATTTCCATGCCTGTTATACATTTCTCCCCTTTCAACATTGCATTATCCTGCCAAACTATCCTTATATCTATTTCTCATATAGTACTCCATTTTCTAACTCTGTATATTTACATTGATTTCTCAAACCTGCTTAGCACTCCCTTCTTATCTCTACCTCATAAAATTTCTCACTTTCTTCAAGATCCAACTTAAGTACCATCTTCTACATGAAACTTTTCTTAATACTGGTAACTACCAGGACTCTCTCTCCGAATTACCTAGGGTTTATTTTGTATAAACCTAGGGCAGCACAGTGAATAGAATTATGGGATTAGGGAGGTCTAAATTTAAATTCAATCTCAGAAATTCCCTGGCTGTGATTAGGCAAGTCTCTTCACTCTTGTTTACCTTAGTTTCCTTAACAATAAAATGGTAATAATAGCAGCTACCTCTTAGGATTGTTATGAGTTTCAAATGAGATGACTTTTTTTGTTGTTGTTTTTTAAGAAAGGTGACTGGTAGCAAATACTATATAAATGCTTTTCCTTTTTCCCATCTTTGTATACAAAAAATACACCCAATAGAATATAATTTCCTCAAGAGTATAGATTATTTTTTTCTTTGTATACCTAACACCTAATAGAATAACCAGCATATAGAAGGTGATTGATAAAGGTTTGTTGACCAATTGGTTTATTGGAAGGAGTCTCAGAAGTCATTGCTCAACTCCCCATTCCCCACTTTACAGATAAGGAAATGAGGCCCAAAGAAGCTGTCATGGGAGAAATATCTCCTCTCTGGGTTCAGATATTAGGGTATCACTGCCAAATATATATTTATCATAGAAGAAAGAAATTATAGAGGTGAAAATCTATATTTTATTAGTGTACTCAAGATAGATTCAAGCCTCCCTCAACCTTCATTAGGATTCTAACCAGACTTTTTAAAGTCAAAATTATGTCAGAGTGACAGGAAAATAATTCTTTTACATTTTGTAATCTTGTACATTTCTCTTAGGCCAACAAATTTAGAGAAAGAGAGAAATCCATAATTCCAATACTTCCTTCGATGTCATAAAAATTGAACAAACTTAGTTAAACAGTCAAAATCTCATGCATCCTAAGGGGGAAAAAAAACTTCATCCAACATACTTTATAGTTAACTAAGTCAGGTTACAAATTAAACTATGTTTTAAAGATTCACAAATAGATTGATTAAGGAGAAGGATTTATATGTTTCCAAGGAATAAGAGATAATTGAGATTCTTTCTCTGACTTGTTACCTAAGAAATATTAAAATCTCTATTGGGAAGAAAAAAAAAACAACTTCTGGCTTCTTATCTATGGTAAGATTGGTAAGATGTTAAACAAATTTTCACATTCCATAGACAGAGTTTGATCAGGTAAGATTAATATTAAGATAGACTTTTAACAAACCAAAATTTGCAAGAGGGGGCAACAAGGTGGTGCAGTGGATAGAGCATCAGCTCTGAAGTTAGGAGGACCTGAGTTCAAATTTGGGTTCAAATACTTAACACTTCCTAGCTGTGTGACCCTGGGCAAGTCACTTAACCCCAATTGCCTCAGAAAAAAAGAAAAAGAAAAAAGAAATTTGAAAGAGAAATTACCCTGAGTCCCAAATAATAAAAGGAAATGCAAAATTCCCATAACAAGGTTAGGTGACTTGCCCCAAAGCATATACCTAGTATGTATCAAACTTTGGATTTGAACTCAGGTGCTCTGATACCATATCCAGTACTCTTCCCTCTGTACTGAAGCTAAACAAGGTTAAAAGAAATTTCTTTACAAAGAGATTTTCATTTACTTGCATCCTAACTAAATATTTCATGAATGATTTATAGAAGATTAATAATACTAGCTTGCCTATAACTTGCCACTTTTTTCAACTTAATATTTTTTTTTTGCCAATTACACATAAAACAATTTTAACTTTTTTTTAAATTTTGAGTTTCAAATTCTCTTCTTCTCTCCCTTCCCTGCCTCCTGGAGAAGACATGTAATTTGTCATGGGTCATACATGTATAGTCATGCAAGACACATTTCCAAATCATGCTGTGAAAGAAAACAGAAAAGAGGAAAAAATTACCTGGATCATTTCTAAAGGAAAGAGGAGAGTATCAATCCCATAATCAATTATTTAATTAAATCATCAGCATACACTAAGAATATTGGCTTATTCACCCTTATTCCTTCAGTAAGGAGAATGTGAAGATAGGAAAGGAGTTTCAGAAATTGGAATAACTGGTTCAACTATCTCCCAAGCTGATGTGGAATAACCCTTATTCTTCCTAAGTAATACAAAAATCAATCAAACATTTATTAAACAACATACTAATTAATATATTGATTAGGATTTTTACTTGGAAAGCATCTTTAATCAATCAACAAACATTTATTAAATGCCTACAACGTGCCAGACACTATTACTAAGTGCTAGGGATCAAAAAAAAAAAAAAAAAGTAAAAAACAAAAATAGCCCCTGTTTTTAAGGAGCTTGCATTCTAATGAAGGTGACAATATATATATGAAATATCACAGAATAAAAGAAAGGTAATCTTAGAAATAAAGGCTCAAAGAAATGGGTAGAACCCTAGACTCTAATCCAACCCATTCACTTCATGGTTGAGAAAACTGAGGCCTTCCAATGGTTGAGAGAGACAAATTCAAGGATATATAAGTAATTAGCAAGATCTAGGTCTCATAGCTCTAGTTCAATATTTCTTCCACTATGATATGCTGGACTTTTCTTCACATGCATCTAGTTGTCTGTGTTGTGTTTGTCTCCATACAAAAGAAATAGGATCCATAACTGTGAAGACTGAGTTAGCTCCCTGGATACCTTAGAATCAGCTGGAGTCAGGATAAGCATAAGTCCTTGGTCTTTATTCTTGGTCTTTAGGGGGAGAAGTGAACAGGATGGAAGCAGAATCTCCACAATCTTCCTTCTTCGTCTCCCACCCAAAAATGACTCTGTCTTGTCTTATCCCACCCTCTAATCCTTCCCACAATTCTCTGTATACACCAAAAGATTGAACCAGCACAGAATAGTGGGAAGGGCCATTTTCCAAGCAAGTGCTAATAGAGTATTGTCCAATTGGTAATTAGCTGTAAGTGCATGGGTGTCGGACCTCAGTACATCAACTCAGAGTTTCAGCCCTTTACACATAACCTTTGAAATCTTTTAGAATGTGTCATAACCATTCTGAATGGCAGCTAAGGAACATGAGTACCATGCTAGATCCATACATTGACCAGAAATTCCACCATGATTTAATTATAATTTAGAATACTGGGACATCATATATAATAAGAGGAAAAAACTTCTTTCTCTCTTACTTGAAAGTAATTAGAAAAAACTTACATGGTCTCACAATATGCATATTTATTACAAGGATGATTTTTCTCCATTGAGAATGGGGCATAGAAGAAGGGGAAATTATGCTTCTTAATAGAAAAAAACTAAAATTTAATTTTGAAATGGAAATGAAAGTTACATATAATATATATATATGTACATAGATGTATTGCACAAAACGTTTTCAATCATTTTTAGTAAAAATGAACAAAAATACTACATTTCTGAGGAGAAATGAAGAAAGTAAGTATGGTGTGAGAGAGAAAGAATAGACCATAAAGTGTTGCCTAAAAAAGATCACCCTCTAGGGAATTTTCTATTATCAACTTGTGAATAAACTAAGTTTCTTATGTAGCAATATGTATAAGTAGTTACAAAGTATATACAAGGTAAAATGTATTGGATCATCCCAAGTAATAGTAATAATAACTAGCATTTCTATAGTGCTTTAAGATTTATAAAGCATTTCACGTACCTAGAATCATTTGATACTCACAACAATTATCCCCATTTTACATATGGGGAAATTGAGGCAAAAAGAGGCTCAATGACTTGTTGAATAAGTATTAAATAAGTATCTGAGACAAAATTTGAACTCAAGTATTGCAGATTCTAATTCAAATGCTCTATCCTCTGTGCCACCTAAAGAAGCACTGGTACACACAGAATGTTAGAAAGAAAGAAAAAACCTAGAGGAAAACCTCCAGTTTTGGGATGATCCCTTGCAGAGGATGCAAGGGAAGATACAGACTGAGAGGATATAGATAGGTTGTAATCCATACCGCTGGATCACATACCTATCTATAACAGTGAGATCAGAGATTGTTCCATTGAATTACTTACATCAGGGGTAATGATGTTATGCAACTCTGCCTCACTTAAATCCAATTCATGCTCAAGTTAAGATATCATCCCATGGTGTCACTGGTCCTTTCAAATGAAGGACAAACAACAAGCTTCAACAGTGAAGAAGGAAGGTCTAGGAAGAGAAACAGATGCTGGTGCTAGAGTTTTCAATAATGATGGCACATGAAAATGTGTGGAAAACTTTTAAAGAGTTCCAGGTAGAGTTTTTTTGTCTAGGCTAATTAGTACAAGGGTGAAAGGGTGGATTCAGAATCCTCCTTCCTCTTCCCCCAGGCCACATTAAGTATGGAGAGCTTCACATACCAAATGAAATGAAAGATTTCATTTTGAGGTTTGGTACCATAAAAAAAGGAAAAATGAATGAAGTGAAAAAAAGATGATTTGGGAATGAGAAATGTTAATCTGTTAAAAGTTTACTTACTATATGGGGAATGTTTGAATAAATTATGGCATATGAATGGAATGGAATATTATTGTTCTATATGAAATAGTGAGTAAGCTAATTTCATAAAAGTCTGGAAAGACTTACATGAACTGATGCTAAGTGAAATGAGCAGAATCAGAACATTGCACACAGTAACAGCAAGATTATGTGATGATCAACGTTGAGCAATGTGGTGATTCAAGGCAATTCCAATAGACTTAGAATGGAAAATGCCATCCACAAGCAGAGAGAGAAATATAAAAAGCACAGTACTTTCACTTTTTTATATTTATTTTTTAAATTTGCTTTTTTTTCTTCTGTTTTTTTTCTCTTTTGGTCTGATTTTTTTTGTACAATATGACACATATGGAAATACATTTAAAAGGATTGCATGTTTAACTTCGATCAGATCACTTGCTTTCTTGAGGAGGGGGGATATAATGGAAGGAGGGAGAAAAATTTGGAACAAAACATTATCTTGAATGTTGTGGAGTTTCCTAAATGACAAGCCTGAGTAAATATTATTTGTTGTTTGTTGTTTTTGTTGTTTGTTATTATTGAATGGAATTGATTCTGAGCTCTACTAGGTCCTGCCAAGCTATAACATCTTCAAGTCTACAAACAATAATGGACTAGATATGTCATTAAAGGACCAGGCTTTTCAAGTCAAAGAGGCATGTTCCTATATTGTCCTCAGGGAAGTAAATCTTTCAGTCACAGAACTCTCCAAGATTATTTAATCTATTAAATCATAGAGAAAGTCTGATTTACCTCAATAAAAATAATACCTCCACCACAGAAATCCCATATTTTTAAGGGAATGAAATATTATTATCACAGCTAACAACTGTGATTAGATAATGAACACATTATCAATATTAATACTGTTTATAATACAACCTGAAGTTATGTCCATTTTTTATAGTAGTGGGGATAAAATATTGAGCTTATGATTTCTGAGGGCTTTTACACATGAATTTCTATCAAGCCAGGTCTTCCCCAATCGTGAACTTACTCACATATTTCACTTAGTGAAAGGGTTGACAGTTTTAAAATGTCATTAAATTTCATCATGCTTTCAACTCTTCTTCCAAATTTATTGAGATAATATTAAAATCTGGTTTTGGATGTTATTATCTACTCCTAACTCTCTGTATCATCTGAAAAGTAGATAATTGTTGTATCAGCATCTTCAATCAAGCCAGTGGAGGGAAAAATGTTGAAGAAAACAACCACAGACAGAGCCCTACTGAAGCCTAAGAGATACCTCCATCTACCTTGACATCAATCTATTCATCAAAACTTTTGTCTGTAAATACATATAATTATACCATTTTCTAATCCATGTTTTTTTTTTTCCATTTCGACCATCCAAATGTCATTAAAAAGTTAAGCCTCTGCCATGCTTCACTTCATTTCCTTATTTCTATCTACTTCCTCCAAAATCTTGTCAATGGCCAATCTCCTTCTTTTCCTTTTCTCCACTTCCAGTTCTAGAACTATGAACCATGATTAAATCATCTTGCCAGTCTTCCTGAATGAGGTTTATTAACCTATTCCACTATGGTCCCACTCACCATACCTGTGACTTGCTAGACAAAAGTGGCCCTTCCTAGCTACCACTCCCCTATAATTGTTTTTTCCATTAGAATGTATAGTCAGCTCTGGTTCCTTGAACTGCAGAGACTCTCTTTTATATTTGTGTCCTTAGCACTTAGCGTGGTATTTGGCACATTGCAAGTATTTTTAAAATGCTGTTTCATTTATTCATTCATTCAAAAAGAAAGAAAAAAATGAAATAAGTCTGACATGGTGAGTTCTTAGTAAACCAATCCTAGCTCCTATTAGTCAGCCCTCATGAACTATCTTTTAATGACTTCTACTAAAATTTTGGCTTTTTCCAGAGTCTGTTCTTGTTGTACAATCATTCAGTCATGTGTGACTTTTTGTGACTCTGTGGACCATAGCATGCCAATACTATCCATGAGATTTTCTTGGCAAAGATACTGGGGTGGTTTATCATTTCCTTTTCCAGTAGACTAAGACAAATAAAAGTTAAGTGGAGCAGTTAGGTGGCAAAGTGGATAGAGCACCAACCCTGAAGTCAGGAGGACCTGAATTCAAATCTGGTTTCAGACACTTAACACTTCCTAGCTGTGGGACCCTGGGCAAGACACTTAACCCCAATTGCCTCAGTAAAAAAGAAAAATAAAAAAAAAAATTTAAATAAATAAATAAAGTTAAGCGATTTTTTTTCCTAGAATCACATAGCTAATGTATGAGGTTGCATTTGAAATGTTGAGGTTGCATTGAATAAGTGTCTCCCTTATTCCAGGCCCAGTACTCTACCCATTGAGTCATCTCGCTTCCTCGAATTTATTTTCCCCTTATTTTATGAAAAACAATGGAGAAATTATATTATGTGAGTTTTTGATATTCACATTCATGGACTCAGTAGTTACTAGGACTGGGATCTTATCTTAAAGAGATTATTGACAAAACAGAAGAAAGAAAGAAAAATATCCTCTCAAAAATTTTTTTCATAATACAATAGAGAAAAGTAAAAAACCTGGATTCAAATTAGATGTCCAGTGACTAGATAATAGTTGAATAAATTAGGATATATAAATATAATGAAATATTACAGTGTCATTCTATAAAAATAACTTCTAGCAGGGCCAGCATAACTGTGTAATTCTCTCATACTCTTCAAGTAGTAGTGGATATGCTTAAAAAGTTCTTAGTCTCCAAATGACAGCAATGACTCTCCAAAGCTATCAAGCAAGTATTATACTTATCTCTCTGTGTCTTATTCTTTCATTGGAGCATGATAACTTACTAGCTTTGTGATTCTAAGCAAATCACTTAAGTTCTTTTGCCTCAGTTTCCTCAGCTGTAAATAGCACATACCTCTCAGAGTTATTATGAAGATCCAGTAAGATAAGGCTTATAAAAGCATCTTGCACAGTACTGAGCATTTAATATATATGTATAAATGTTTATTCCCTTCCACCCCATCTAATAAGCTCCCTGAGAACAGAGACTACATTTTATATAAACCTTATCACCATGAATGTCTAACACTATATTCTGCACATATTTTCTTGTAATTCAGTCATTTCAGTCATGCCTAAGACTTTGTGACCAAAATCACATTTGGAGTTCTCTTGGCAAGATAGTAGAGTGGTAGTAGTTAGCCATTTTCTTCTCCAGCTCATTTTACAGATGAGAAAACTGAGACAAGCAGGATTGAGTGATTTGCCCAGCATCAGTTAATAAGTGTCTAAGGCTGGAACATGAGTCTTCCTGACTCCAGACCCAGTAGTTCACT
Source organism: Sarcophilus harrisii (assembly GCF_902635505.1). Classification (NCBI taxonomy): domain Eukaryota; kingdom Metazoa; phylum Chordata; class Mammalia; order Dasyuromorphia; family Dasyuridae; genus Sarcophilus; species Sarcophilus harrisii. The sequence continues at coordinate 492,358,643 of NC_045427.1, read as the reverse complement.
ACACTACCTAGCTGCTCAATAGTAGGTTCTTAATAAATATGTATTGGATTAAATTAAATTGGTCCTAACTCAATTCTTCTCATTTTTATGGCCCTGGCCATTAGAATACTATTCTAATATAAAGAATTCCATTCTTTACTTTTAAACATAGAATCAGCCTTTCTTACCATTTGATTCTTCTTGTGATTTAGCCAGTGAGGGAATAAGTCAAAAAAAAGGACCCTAGAGATTTAAGAGTATTTTCTGGTTAATCCAGACACCCAATATATAATCTTGTCTAAAATGATTTAGACAAAGCAGTTTTTAAAAAATTATCTAGATGATTGCTCTAATTTTCAACTTCATCTGCCCCTATAGATATTAGTTTATCAACAAACATTTATTAAGTGTTTACAATATACCATAATGAAGATAAAAAGAAAGGCAGAAACATAATCTTTGTCCCACATTCAAATGGGAAAGACAACATAACTGTTTTAAACTCTTAAACATTTTCATAATAATTTCTTTAACAATCAGTGGTGCAACCTAAGTCCCTGTTACATTCACTTTATTTAACTAGTATCTAGCGTTTGTTGATATCATCTCCAAGGATTTCCCAAGGCTAAAAAGGCCATAAATAGAGTAGAAGAGCAGTGGGGAATAGTACCTGGCAGAGGAATTTGGGAGCACTCCTGAACAGTCCTCTCTCCCTTTTTTCCTATTCTTTCTTCTCTCCACTCCAAAATTCCCCTTTCCTAGTAAAGGGGAGTGGCAGGCAGGAATCCATTCTGAAAGTAGCAGAACATGGTCAATTCTTAGAGAATACTAAAGGAAATTGATGTTTTGATTTCTATCTGCTCCTTAGAAAATTAAGCTAATGCTCTGTGTTCAAAACACAAATGTGATGTTTAAAGATCTAATAAATTGATATTTTAGTTCATTCTTTTCATCACAATTCTGTCTGAAAAGATGTAAAATACATTTTAGAATTATTGTTGGAATCTATATGAAAATATAGAAATTTTTCAGAAATTCTAAAGAAATTGTGTAAAATTTGAATAGCATCTTTCATTAGAGGAAACTTGCAACTATTCTCTACTGTATCATATCATTGATTAAGCAATTCTTCTGTTAAAAAAGGCACAAGGAAATTATGTTTTTCATCTCTCCTAAGGAGAAATGAAATTAAACAAATTGGAATCACAAAATCATAAAATGTTAAAGTAGAAAGGAACCTTAGAGATTTTCTGCTCCTAGTCTCATTTTACAGGTAAGGAAACTAAGATACTGTGAGGAAGAGTCACTTATTTAAGCACTTCTTGCAAGGTAATCTTCCTTAAGCTAAGGTTTCAGTACTGACCAGTCAATTATCCAAAAGTGGGATCATTTGGAGTACATTGGAGAAACAATAAAAGGTAAGTTTCATCATACTGTTGGCTTTATTCTTTTCTCTGATTAAGAAATCAGCCTTTTCTTCTTATTTCTAATCTCTCTTGATAGGTTTTCATTATAGATCAACACCAGATTTCTACTGTAGTTGGTTGAATAGTCATTTACCCAAGCATTGGGGTGAGAGTAGAAGGGGAAAGGGGAAAAGAGAGTGATGAAAAGGAGTACTTTTTAAAAAGGTAGTCATATTGGACTAGGAACTAGGAGACCCAAATTTGAATCCTAATTGTGCTATGAGCTTACTGTGGGACCTTGGGTAAATTAGGATACTTTTTATGCCTTAGTTTCCTCACCTATGAATTGAGGAAATTGGACTAGATCTCAAAGCTACCTTACAATTCCATTTTATTAGATAGAGGCAGAAAGCTGAATTTCTACCTGCTTTCAATTGAACCATGCTGCCTGAGTCTGGCAACGCAAGACTGGATAAAAACTGGACCCAGAATTTACCCCGGAGGTTATCTGGTCAGTTCTTGAGAGTATCAGTTTTGCATTAACACTATTAGAGTTCAGAAGATCTTAAAGAAAGCAAATACAAATGATTGTTTCTTTGTGTGGAAAAAAAAAAAAGATTTAAATCAACTCTCTAAGGATATTTTGTGAACTACAAAATCCAGTACTACTTTAATGTCATAGATTTAGAATTGGATGGAACCTTGAAAATATCTAAACTAACCTCTCATTTTACAGATGAGGAAACTGAGGCATGGAGAGACTAAGCAATTTACCCAAGATCCCACAAGTAGTAATTGACAGGGCAAAGATCTGAATCCAGCTCCTATGACTGAAGCCTAAAATTGCGAAAATATACCAAGGTCAGACCTACTCAGAATCGGAGTAACAGGATCCAATCTGAATGTTATTGAAAGGTGGCTTCTGCCCCGAAATTTCTCAGTCTTAGACCTGTTCCCAGTAGTCCCATATTAGTCCCCTGTTAAAAGAACTGATCCCCTCCAGCCTCTGTTTAGATGGCCCCTGGTGTTGGAGGACTCACTCCTCTTTTTTTTTTTTTAAGGACATTTCACTTTCCTTTATTCCCTCCCCTGACAAACTGAGACAAAGTTAATAGCATCTTTTCCCTGCCTCCCAGTTCCACAAATTCAAAAAAATGTAGACATCAGCAGCAAACAGGCTCCATCCCTTCTAAAAAGCATGATCCCTATGAATATTCTCTTCCATCTCTGAAATGCAGATAGAGGTTCCTATCAGGTTTCTATGTGTTAATGAAACAAAAAATAAAACAAAATAAAGCAAGATCTCTCCTCAAAGTAATGGATGACCTCACTACTTTTCAAAACAGCTCATTCCAATTTTTTTTAAGAATTCTAATTCTTAGAATGGTTTTTTACTGAAATTAAATATCTCCTTGTAACTTTTACATATTTGGTTCTTATTCTGTCACTTGAAGCCATACCCAATGAGAAAAATTCCTCTTCTACATGAGAATTCTTCAAATGCTTGAAAACTATTATCTCTCTGTCTCTCTGTGTGTATTTCTCTCTCTCTCTTTCTGTCTCTCTATTTCCTTGTCTATCTCTGTCTCTCTCTCTTCTCTCTTTTTCTCTCTTCCTCCCTTCCTCCCTCCTTCCCTCTCTCTATCTCTCTCTCTGTGTCTCTGCCTCTCTGTTTCTGTCTCACTTTGTCTCTCTTTTTGTTTCTGTGTGTCTGTCTCTCTCTTCTTCTCCATCTCTCTGCCTCTGTCTCTGTCTCTCTGTTTCTCTATCTTTCTCTGTCTTTCTCCCCACCCCCTCTCTCTCTGTTTCTGTCTCTCTGCCTCTATCTTTCTGTTTCTCTGTCTCTATCTCTGTCTCTTTCTGTCTCTATCTCTATCTCTGTCTCACTCTGTCTCTGTCTCTGTCTCTCACGATCTCTCTGTCTCTCTCCCTCTTTCTTTCTCTCTCTCTCTCTCTCTCTCTCTCTCTCTCTCTCTCTCTCTCTCCCACCACACACACACACACACACACACACACACACACACCCTTAGTGTTGTTTTCTCCAAACAAAGTAGCATTAGTTTTTTTTGATCATCATATGATCATATATTTAAACCCCATCTTGTCTGAAATTCCCATCAACACAATCACTCCACTAATTTAGACATTAACAGAATCATCTTTAGAAGGCTACTATTTAAATATCTATGTGCTACTTAAAAGAAGCATAAAAGCTGAGAGGGAGGGGTAGAAGAAAAATTTCTGTCATTTAACTACTCACTTAATTGCACAGATTCATTTATTAGATTATTTAGAGACTCTAGTCCTGAAGGCATGGAAGAAACAAACAAGGAAGTTTCAGTGGGAGAGAAAATGTACAAATGGGTGGTGGAGCAAAGTGCACTAACAGGAGTAGATTACCCTAGATGGGGTGTACATTCTCACTATAATAGAGGTAAATCAAAAAAGAAAATTCCAATGCAATTGGCTGGGCACAGAAGGGTAATACGCCAACCATATGGGAAACTGTCATAAACAAACTTTAACTCCTTTACAAGTTCATCTATCTCTGGTACAACTCTTCTATTTTTCATTGCAAAATGTAGTGACCATGAATTAGTTCTCTTCCCAAATATTTCATTAGTGGTATGACCTTGGACAAGTGATTTAAATTATTTAGTTCTCAGTTTTATATATATATATATATATATATATATATAGAGAGAGAGAGAGAGAGAGAGAGAGAGAGAGAGAGAGAGAGAGCAATGAATTAGGCAGTCCTCAAGGTTCCTTCCAGCTTTCAAATTCTGCATCTCAGTGAGTTAAAAGAATGGCAAACTTATGAAAGAAAGAAAAAATAACTAGGTATTAGCTATTTCCAGCCCCAGAAGACCAACTCAGACACTGCTATTGTACTATGAAGGAGAATAGGACAAGTATCCAAACAAATAATGTCATTTGGATTCATTATCCTCTTCTGACTTGGAAGGAGACAATTTGGTCCTCATCTGCACCAAAGTAGAGAAAGTACATTGAAGGAAGAATCATGAGAACTCAGTTCAAATCATCCCAGCACTAACTAACTAATGGCTTGACTCTGGGCAAATCATATCACCTCTCTGGGCCTCAGTTTTCTTGTCTGTAAGTAAATGGTTGAACTAGTTAATCTTAAATTCTTCCAGTTCTAAATAATACTCACATATAAGAAAACATTTTCTCTATCACCACCTTCTAGATTCTTTCAGGCTTTTAATGAATGAATAAACATACACTAAACATTTACTGTGTGCTAGGCACCTGGGATAAAAAGAAAAAAATTAAACCGTTTCTCTCCTCAAGAACCTTACTTTCTAGGTAGTGAGGTAACAACTAAATAAATTAATAGATACATAATATATACAAATAGTACAACAATGATAACTATTTACAAAGCTTATATAAAATAAAGACAAGGTAAAATGGAGGGAGAAAGCACTAGCAATGGGAAGAAATAGGAAAAACCTTCATAGAAAGAGTATCACTTGAAAAGAGTTTTTAAGGAAAGAAGGGATTCTAAGTGTAGATTAAGTGGGTATTGCACTTGAAGAATGAGGGACTTCTAATGCAAAGGCTTGGAAATGGGAGGGAGCATGTCATTCGTGAGGAATTTGGTTCATTCCTGAGGCATAGTTTGGCTAGACTATAGATTGCTTGAAAAGAAGTAATGTAGTAGCAAGGCACACTAAGAAAATTATTCAGTTGTTATCACAACCTCTCAGTTTCTGGGTAAAAGCTTTATCTGTGCTCAAAAGAACACTCAAAAAAAAAGGTCTTCAAGCATCCTAAAGAAGTCAGGGCATAAAGTATTAAGATGGGAGTACAGTGTGTGAATCTCAGCAAAAGCATACCCTCCTTCCTTAAATACTCATAGTGTGTGTAGCATAGAGTACTCTGCCTTGATCTCTCCTTCACACTAGTTTTTATACTTATCTATTTATGTCCCTTCCCTCTTCAAAGAATATAATTCCTTGAATATAAGGACTAGTTAATTTTTTTCTTTTATCTACAATCCTTACACAATATCTTTAACATAATAGGTACTTAATAACTACTTGTTAATTGATGATTAGCTAATACATAGTCTTGTTCTAAATACTTCTTTATGGATTTTTTAATGTAATGTGCAGTGTTTGAGTTCAATTTAATGCACATTTATTGAATGCTTACTATATTCCAGGTCCTGGGCTAGGTGCTAGAGATACAAAAAGAGATTGTTGTTGTTTGGTCTTCTCAGCTGTGTCCTACTCTTCATGACCCCATTTTGTGGTTTCCTGGACAAACAAAAAGAGCTATATGAGGACTATTCAAATTATTACTACATCAGAACATTATTCTTGGCTTGTATAGTCATGGAAAAATCATACTAATTAGATAAGTGAGTGGCTGGCTAAGAGGTACCAAAAATAATATCCTGCTTCCCAAACATCCCTACTTGAACTGCCCCACAGTTTGAATGACCAGGCAAGAAAGAGATTAACTCCTTTGGATTATAGAATCTTGTTACCAGATAATCTCTATTGAAATGAAAATATTATCCAAGCATTCCTTATACATCCATCTCAACTACACACATCTTTCTGTTAGGCCTTTGTTAGTGATTAAGTTTTCAGATATATGGATATTCCTGGTTTCCATTGTGAGACAGATCATCAATATTAGATCCTCAAGGTAGGAGAGACAAGCAAAGAGGGAAGAGGAAAAACTGACATGGAGACCTGGAAACTGTCTGGAATAAGAAGAAATAAAAAGATCTCAAATTCAAACCCCCTAAATCTTTGCTTCTAGACTGTCCAACAGATACCTATTTCTGAGACAATGAATATGATTCTCCCTTCTCTTTTGTGTTTACATGTTTTTCTTATTGAATCCTAGCCATGGTTCTTGTACTAATTAGCAATTACTTTCTCTGAGTCTCAGTTTTCCCATCCCATCCATAAATGGATGGGCTAGATTAAATTAGCTCTAAGGTTCCTACTGGCTTTAGTGCTCTGTTACGCCAAGTATACTTTTCTGTATATACTTTGAGTTTCTTTTGATATATCTTTACTAACTTCTCAAAATTAATTCTATCCTCAATGAAGCTAACATTGGATTAAAATTACTTCAGTTCAGTTCAAACAAACATTTCTTACATGTCTAGCCTCTCCTAAAATTCTGCTAGCTCATGATGGAATGAATGAGACCTTAGCTCTTGAATGCTCTATAGTAGACTTCTATTACTGAGAGGTTCTACTAAAATGAAGAAGGGTTCAAGGATGAGCCTGATGATGGTTCATATATCCACTCTTCAAGAACCAGTTTAGCTAAAGTCAAAAAGATTCAGCACCACACTAGCTAGGAGATAATAAATATTCAGTCAAAGCAACTCTCAAGGACCATCTACTAATTTGTAGAGGGGATATGATCTCATAAGATTAGAGGATTATATCTAGGAGAAGGAGAAGGTAGGGAGAAAAATTTGGAACACAAAAGATTGGAAGGCTGAATGTTGAAAACTATCTTTTCATGTACTTTGAAAAATAAAAAGCTAATTATTATTTTTAAAAAAATAGAGGATTGTAGATCTAGATTTAAAGGGACCTCAAAAGCCATCTAGTATAAATCTTTCATTTTCAAATGAAGTAACTGAGGCCCAAAAAAAGATTAAATGACTTTCTTAAGGTTTATGTCAGTAAAGAAAATATCTACAATGCAAATTCACAAATTTTTGAAGAAATGAAATATGTACAAAATATAGTAATCCACCAGGTTCATGAAGGAAAATAGCCCCTGTCCTCAAGGAGCTTTGAGTTTATTGAGGATCATATGGTATGTAAACAGGTAAGTATAATACAAAGTAAAATGTGATGGGGCAAAAGGAATATTTAAAACAAAGTATCCTGGGAATATTAAAGGAGGGAGTAATCACTTTCAGCTGAAAGGGATAAGGAACAGGGGGAGTGGGGGAGAGGAAGAGGACAAGAGAAGAGATCACATCTGAAAATGTCCCAAAAGGTGAAGGAAATGGCAATTGATCTAAACTTTTTAAAAAGGGAAGGATTCTAAGAGGTAAAGATGAATACATTCTAGGCATGAGGAACATCCTACATAAGTGTATAAGAGCAGGAGACAGCAATTTGATTTGGCAGAATAACTAATAGGTCAAGTTAGTTGGAACAAAGATAAAATAGAAATTGTATGAAATAAGCCTAAAAATATAAAAGCCAGAAGGACTTAAATGCCCTGCTAAAAAAACAAGTTTGTGTCTTATCTACTAAGCAATAGCTAACCAGTGAAATTTTTGAATAGAGAAATGACATGATCAAATCTGTGCCTTTATAAGATTGATTTATCAACACTATGAAGGATGAATTGAAGGAAGGAAGGCAAGGAGTAGGATTTGGGAATAGGGAGATGCAGATGAAATGTAAAACTCTTTCTCTTCTTTTCCACAAAGGTCTTACAACCTAATTAAGCAGAAAAAACCTATATGATTGAAATAAAGCAACAATACAAAACAGTATCAATTCATCAATCAACAAGCTTTTATTAAGCACCTACTTAATGTTGGTATATGATTAATTGTCCAAATTAATACTGAACAAGATGGAGTGAGATCTCTAAAAGACAATTGTGAAAATCAAGTAAGGCTTCTACCCCAGAGGTGGAGTAGACCTCAAGGTAGTCCTTGGGCATTGACCCAAGGACATACCTACTTCCCCTTCCTGCTACTCTTCCATGACATCATTTTCTTCCTACCTCAATGAAATATGGACAACCATGTACTTATTGGCCAAAGTTCAATTTCCTGGGTAGTTCCCTTATTTAAAATGTAAGACATTAGTTAATAAGAGTGAGGGTCAGTGGTGGGAAAGGTATTTGTGTTAGGGACTATTTAAACTATTAAACCTGTCCCTAAAATGTTGCCTCCTTTTGATTGCTTTTTTGACTGGAGGGTGGCCCACTTCTCACAAAAACGTATAAATAAACCTTCCTTTTGCTCCTAGAGATATCTCCAGCTTTTTTATTCCATGGTGGTCATTCACCATTCTGAGCCACACAATATTTTAGACAATAAGTACTAATATGTTCTTAACTCTGACAGATTACCCCAAAAAAAGAGAATGGAAGAGGCTATCCTGTCCAATCTGACTTCAGTGACTTATTTCCGGTTGCGAGGTCTATCCACCAACCAGAAGGTGCAGATGGTTGTATTTGCAGTATTTCTCATTTTCTATATCCTGACCTTGATGGGTAACATCCTCATTGTTATCACTATTATCTATGATCGTCGACTCCACACCCCCATGTATTTTTTCCTTAGCAATTTGTCCTTCATTGATGTCTGCCACTCTACTGTCACAGTCCCTAAAATGCTAGTAGACACCTGGTCTGAGGAGAAGCTCATCTCTTTTGATGCTTGTGTAGTTCAGATGTTCTTCTTGCATCTCTTTGCCTGCACAGAAATCTTTCTCCTCACAGTCATGGCCTATGATCGCTATGTGGCCATCTGCAACCCACTGCACTACATGACAGTGATGAACTGGAAGGTGTGTGTGCTGCTGGCTGCAGCCCTCTGGACTGGAGGGACTATCCACTCAGTAGCTTTGACCTCCCTCACCATCAAACTACCCTACTGTGGTCCTGATGAGATTGACAACTTCTTCTGTGATGTACCTCAAGTGATCAAACTGGCCTGCACAGATACCCGCATCATTGAGATCCTCATTGTCTCTAATAGTGGACTAATTTCTGTGGTCTGTTTTGTAGTATTGGTGGTCTCCTATGCTGTCATCCTGGTGTCTCTGAGGAAGCGGATTTCAGCAGGTAGGCGCAAAGCCCTGTCAACCTGTGCAGCCCACCTCACAGTGGTCACCCTTTTCTTGGGACACTGCATCTTTATCTATTCCCGCCCTTCCACCAGCCTTCCTGAAGACAAAGTAGTGTCTGTGTTTTTCACAGCTGTCACCCCCCTTCTAAATCCTATCATCTACACTCTGAGAAATGAGGACATGAAAAATGCCTTGAACAAGCTAATTGGGAGAAAGGAAGGGAAAGAAGAACAGTGAAAATTATTCTCAACCCTTATGCTGTTTGCTTTTCAAACAATTATTCAACATATACTGAGGAGTAATTATGTGCTATTCACTGAGGAGAATAAAAAAAGGAATAAGATACATATCTGCCTTCACATAACTGACACAGATTAAAAAAAAAAACATGTTAGAATGGAATAGATGTTTAGGAAAGTACAAAGTACTATGAGAGTTTGGAGATAAAAGAATTCACTTTCTATTTGGGGAATCAGGGAAGAGAGATTGAAATAATGGACAGTATTTCAGGAGGCAGTTACATAACTGGAATAATATTATAGGAGCAAAGGCCTGGAGGAAGGAAAATTGGGAGGGGGAATAAAGAAGGAAAAAAGTGGTAATGAGACTGATTAGAAAACTATTGACTTAGCCAAAGCAGGAAGTAATAAGAATCTGAACTATCATGTTAACTATTAGAATAGACAGGAGAGGTCAGAAGCAGAATATGCTGTAAGAAGTAAAAATTATTGTTACTTCATGCCTGGGAGAATGATAGACCAGAATAGAACCATTCAAATGCTTTTCATTTGAACAAAAAGATCAGAGAAAAACTTGCCACTCATAGTGATAGGGGCTCCCACTCTGTCACATTAAGAGAAATAGAAGCATTTAGTGGAAAGAACAATGTAATGGGAATCTAAAGACCTAAAATTTCATTCCAATCTTAAATTTATTATCTTAATTTTTCATGGTCTTGAATACTCCATCTGTAAAACAAAGAATAATGCTTATTATTCTTCCCACAAGTCAAAGCTATAGTGTATAAGAATAAAATGACATGGTAAATGAGATATAGTAAGTAATTTCATGATTCTTTAAGAATTTAAGATTCGTTAAGAATGGCTTCATTAAGAAGATCAGACTTCAGAAAGTTGACTTTAAAGGACAGGGGGGATTTGGATAGCCATAGCAGAAGGGAATCGGCATATGAGGTTGTTCTGAATAAATGGTTTCTCCTGGGGTACTTTTATTAATTTTATTCTTTTTTTTATTTAACAACTATATAATGAGCTTCTAGTATGTGCAAGGCCCTCTGGTGGGTACTGGAAAGTCAAATGAGATAGGATATGGTATTGTACTAGATAACATCTAGGCCTTTTTGCAAATATTAAATGTTAAATAGAGCATTTAAAGAAATATAAGCCTCCAATTCTAGGAAATCAACCTAAATTACTAGTTGATATGAACATAAAATGAGAGTGACCATGGCCTTCTTCATCCCAATAATACACAGGGATTTTGGAAGACATGCATCAATAACAGTCTTCTAAAGACATATGTGATATGTGTTATAAGAGCCTTATTTTGCTATTCTTTTTCCTAAAAGGGGAGAGACAGACAGAGACAGAGAGACGTGCAGGATAAGAATGAAAGAGAGGAAAAGGAAATAAGGGAGAGGGAAGAATAGAGAAAAAAAAGGGAAAAAGTAGGAAGGGGGAAAGGGAAAGAAAAAGGGAAAGGACAAAGTTGGGGGGGGGGGAAGAAAATAGCTCTTTTTAAAAATACTTAGAAAAGAACAAAAGAACAACCCTAAAAAAATTATAATTAGAACAACTGAAAGTTTCACACTGAATTTATTTTATATTTGTGCAAAATAGAAATCCACTGTTTTATTTACTCTTCTATTATACTATTTATATGTAAATATTCTTTTTAATTTGGTATTTGTTAAGTTCAGAATAAAAAGAGTTATTTCATTGTATATTATCAGGAATGAAATTATTCCATGTGCTCCATGCTGTAGAGACAATATTCAATAGACGAGAGTTAGTGGGCTTATTTTTCCAGCAATTAGTGAGTTAGTGCTATATATGAACATAAATACATACTTCATTGAATACATACTTTTAAAGGACAAGTGGAGAATTTTAGTTAAAATATCTTTTTCTCCACCAGCAGGATGATTTCAGAGAGTCCTGAGGAGACTTACATGAACTGATGCTAACTGAAATGAGCAGAAGCAGGAGATCATTGTACATGGCAACAAGAAGATTATACAATGATCAATTCTGATGGACATGGCTCTCTTCAACAATGAGATGATTCAGACCAGTTCCAGTGATCTTGTGATGAAGAGAGCCATCTACACATAGAGAGAGGACTGTGGGAACTGAGTGTGGTTCACAACATAGTATTTTCACTATTTTTGTTGTTGCTTGCTTGCATTTTATTTTTTCTCATTTTTTCCTGTTTGATTTGATTTTTCTTTTGCAGCAAGATAATTGTACAAATATGCATGCATATATATTGGATTTAACATATATTTTTACCATGTTTAACATATATTGGATTACTTGCCATTTAGAGAAGGGGGTAGAGATTGAGAGGAAAATTGGAACACAAGGTTTTGCAAGGCTTAATGTTGAAAAATTATCCATGCACATGTCTTGAAAAGAAAAAGCTTTAATAAAAAATAAATAAATAAAATCTGGGAATGATGAGCTTGGAAGTGGAACACTTACTCCCTACCTTCACTTCCATATTCTCCTACTACCACCATCACTCAGCAATCTCTCTCCCTTGAGATTCATCCTTTGCAAATTTGTTATCCAATCCAGATCCTAGCAGCATTTATATATTGTCTGTAGGACATTCTCCCTCCTTTCTCAATGAATTTAGTACCTTTTCAGTCTCTCTTTCTATCCTACCTCCTGCTCTCATACCCTAGAATTTCAACATAAATGTTTGTTTCCTTAAACAAACTCACCTCCCAATTCCTCAATGTTCTCATCTCCTAGATACTACTCCTCTACTCCAATCCAATCATACTTAGCAATAGTTATATCTTTGATCTTGTCATCATTCACACGTGTTCCACTTCCAAGCTCAAGAACTCTGAAATTCCTTTATCTATTTATTATATTTTGTCATCCTATTTTCCCTATGCTTTAAAATTGAATGTTATTATTGAGAGTTATTGAACATGGAAGTGGAATAATTGTGAATAATGGTAAAATTAAAAGTGTGATTATGCCTACTTATTGGTTCTCCCTATCCAGTGTTTTCTTCCCTCCATACAAAAAACAAAAATAAAACAAAAAGCTCTCACTAGATCTTATTATTCTCACTAGCTGTTATCCCATGTTTCTTCTTCCCTTTTCAGATAAACTGAAAAAAAATACTTCACTTCCCTCCTCTCACTCTCTTCTTAAAACTCTCTACAATATATGTTCCAGCTTCATCGCTCAAAGGAAGCTGCCTCTCTGACATTTTCATCTAAATTCCCTTTGTCAGATCTTCATCCATGTCATGCTCACTAACTGATTCTGTCCTGGATTCCCTTTTCTTTCTCTATAATCTCTCAGTTGGTAATCTATTTAGTTCCCATGTATTCAATAATCAGTTCTATGGAGATGATTTATAGATTGATGTATTCAGTCTTAATCTCTCTCCTAAGTGACAGCCACGTATTACAAATTGCCTATTGAACCTTTCAAACTGGATGTTCCATAGGCATCTCAAATTCAACAGATCCTAAACAAAACTCATTATCTTTGCCCTCTCCCAAGGAATACACTTTTTTGAAACTTCCTTCTTACTATCAAGAGAACCACCCATCCTTCCAATCATCAGATTCATAACTTTGGTGTCATATTCTTAGCTCTACAGATCTAATTAGTTGACAAACATTGTCATTTATTTCCTGACAACATATTTTATATTCCCCTGTTCTATTTACACAGCTACCCCAAAGTTCAGGTCCTTATCATCACATCTTGCCTGGGCTATTTAATAATGTCATTTTAATTATCCTTTCTGCTTCGTTTCTTCCCACTCCAATCCATCCTTCACCCAGCTACCCGAGTTATCTTCCTAAAGGATAAATATGAACGTATCAGCACCTACCCTCTACTCAACAAACTTAACGGGGTCCCTAATACATTATTGTCAAATATAAAATCTATTGTTTGGTGTTTAAATCTCATCATAACCTTACACCTTCCTATATGTATAATTTTCTTATATATTAGTTCCCTCCATGAACTCTACTATCCAGCAGTACTGACTTATTTGCTGTTTCTCACACACGACACTCTTCTCATATCCATGCCTTTGCACTGACTGTGCATTATGCCCAGAATGCACTTTTACCTCTGTTTCTTAGAATCCTCTGGCTTCCTTCAAGACTTCAAATGCTATTTCCTACAGGAAGCCTTTCTCAGTACCTTCATCTTCTGGTCCCTTCCTCTTTAAAGATATGTTACATTATATCTACTTTGTGTATGTATGTATATATATATATATATATATATATATACATATGTGTATACACACACACACACACACACACATACACACACCCCTATAGGCAGTTAGGTAATACAGTGGATAGAATGCTAGGTCTAGAGAGAGTTAGGAAGACTCATCTTTATGAGTTCAAATCCAGCTTCAGATACTTACTAGCTATGTACTCTTAACCCTGTTTGTCTCAGCTTCTTCATCTGTAAAATAAACTGAAAGAGGAATAGAAAATCATTTCAGTATCTCTGACAAGAAAAGCAAATAGAGTCTCAAAGAATCATACCTAAATGAAAACAACTGAACAACAACAACAATATATGCCTGTGGTCAAAGAATATGAACAGGAGTTTTCAGATGAAGAAACTAAAACTATTTACAGTCAAATTTAAAATCGCTACAGATTAGAGAAATTCGAGTTAAAACAACTCTGAGGTATCACTACATACCTCTCAGATTGGCTAAGATGACAGAAAAAGACAACGACAAACTTTTTTGAGTTGTCAGAAAACTGGGACAGTAATGCACTATTGGTGAAGCTGTGGACTGATCTGACCATTCTAGAGAGAAATTTGGAACTATGGCCAAATGGCTATGAAATTGTACATAGCATTTGATCCAATTGTATCCCAAAAAAAGATCATAAAAAGGCAGAAAACACCTATATGTGCAAAAATATTTATAGCAGCTATTTTTGTGCTGGCAAAGAATTAGAAATTGAAGAGATACCCATCAATTGGGGAATGGCTGAATAAGTTATATGAATGTAGTGGGTTATTATTGTTATATAAGAAATGACGAGCAGGTGAATTTCAGAAAATCCTGGAAAGACATACATGAACTGATGCTGATTAAAGTGAGCAGAACCAGGAGAACATTGTAATAGCAATATTGCGTAATGATCAATTATGATAGACTTAGCTCTTCTCAGCAGTGCAGTGATTTAAGACAATTCCAAAAGACTTGTGATGAAAATGTCATACACATCCAGAGAAAGAGCTATGGAGTCTGAATGCAGATTAAAGGATGATATTTTCACTTTTTTTAATTTGCTTTTTGTTTTTTTCTTTCTCATGATTTTTCCCTTTCTTCTGATTTTTCTTTCACAATAATAGGGAAATATATTTTACATGATTATATATGTATAATTTATATCAGATTACTTGCTCTCTTGGAGAAGAAAAAAGGAATGAGGGAAAAATGGAACTCAAAACCTTACAAAAATTAATGTTGAAAATTATTTTTACATATAATTGGAAAAAAAGTGCAAAAAAGCAAAAAACAAAACAATATTTACCTATATATGTATACATTTCCTACATTGGAATGTAAGTTCCATAGGAAAAGGAATTATATTTGCTTTTGCTCTGTATCTCCAAAATTTGTTCTAAGTCCATTCACTTATTCACCAACCATATATTAACTTGTTAAAGATTAAACATTGGATAGTGGAAAATGTGTTGGATTTGTAATCTAGGGACCTGATCTTATTCTACTACTTGTGTGTCCATAAGTAAATCACTCTCACCATTTTGGGCCTCAGGTTCTCATTATATAATGAGGGAATTGGACCAAATGCTCTCTGAAGTCCCTTCCAAATTTATGTCTATGATCCTATTATCATTCAAAATAATGAATGCTAAGCATCAATACCTGTTGTGGGAAGTTGGTAGTGAATTGAAATCCCATTTCCAAATTTTACTAGTTGCTACAATTATATTTTCCATTGGTCAAACTCAAGGACTTTAAAGCTAGAAAAAACTTTTTTATTGGTTTTTAAGTCATTTTTCAGTCATGTCCTCCTCTCCATGATCTCTTTTGGGATTTTCTTGGCAGAGACACTAGAGTGGTTTGCCATTTCTTTCTCTAGCTCATATTCTCTTCTCCATGACCTCTTTTTAAGGTTTTCTTGGCAGACACACCAGATTAGCTTGCCATTTCTTTCTCCAGATCATTTTGAAGATGAGGAACTGAGGCAAAGAGTATTAGATGAGTGCCTAGGGTCACATAGAAAGTAGATATCTATGGTCACATTTGAACTCAGAAAGATGAGTCTTCCCAATTCTAGGGCTAACAGTATATCCATTATTCTACCTAGTTTCCCCAGAAGGAACCTAGAGATCCCTTAATCCAACTTCCATATTTTACATCTGAGGAAATTGAGATATAGAAAAATTAAATGATCAACACACAAGGTCCCTTAATCCAACTTCCATATTTTACAGCTGAGGAAATTGAGATACAAAAAAATTAAATGATCAACACACAAGATTCACACAAGTAGTTAGCAACAGAGGTAAGATTTCAACCCAGATCCTTTTACTTCAAATCTAATGCTCTTTTCAGTTTGGAACTATGCTCAAAAAGTTATCAAACTGTGCATACCCTTTGATCCAGCAGTGCTACTACTGGGCTTATACTCCAAAGAGATACTAAAGAAGGGAAAGGGACCTTTATATGTCAAAATGTTCGTGGCAGCCCTGTTTGTAGTGGCTAGAAACTGGAAAATGAATGGATGCCCATCAATTGGAGAATGGTTGGGTAAATTGTGGTATATGAATGTTATGGAATATTATTTTTCTGTAAGAAATGACCAGCAGAATGAATACAGAGAGGCTTGGAGAGACTTACCTCAACAATGATATTGTATGAAGATCTATTCTGATGGAAGTGGATTTCTTCAACAAAGAGATCTAACTCAGTTTCAATTGATCAAGGATGGACAGAAGCAGCTACACCCAAAGAAAGAACACTGGGAAATGAATGTAAACTGTTTGCATTTTTGTTTTTCTTTCCAGGTTATTTTTACCTTCTGAATCCAATTCTTCCTGTACAACAAGAGAACTGTTCGGTTCTGCACTCATATATTGTATCTAGGATATAATGTGACATATTTAACATGTATAGGACTACTTGCCATCTAGGGGAGGGGGTGAAGGGAGGGAGGGGGGAAGTTGGAACAGAAATGAGTGCAAGGGATAATGTTGTAAAAAAATTACCCAGGCATGGGTTCTGTCAATAAAAAGTTATAATTTTTTTAAAAAGAGTTATAGAGGGCAAAGGGATAATAAGTGATTATATAAATGCATTAGAGACTGCAAAATTGTTACAGAATATTTATTTGAGGAATTAAAAAAACTAAATTGATTATGATAAATACAAAAAAAAATCTAATGCTTTTTTATCACACTATACTTTCAGTTTTTCAAAGTTTCTCTGCTGCTATCACCCTCTTAGTAATTAACAAAAAATTTCCTTCTTACATACAGAGCCTCCCTCTGCCCCTAATTCCAAACTTCCTTTTCCTTGGATTTTATTATCTCATTATTATCTCACTTCTCACTACCTCTCCAGTCCTTTCATGTAAATGCTTTTGTGAAAAAAACTTGGCGCTGTCTGAGTTGTTTCATAGAACCTTTCACCTCCTTATTTCTCAAAGTATAGATGAGGGGATTCAGCAAAGGAGTGACAACCGTGTAGAACACAGCCACCACCTTGTCAATAGAGAAACTAGTATCTGGCCGTGTGTAGATAAAGATGCAGGGTCCAAAGAAGAGAGCCACCACAATAAAGTGGGCTGTGCAGGTGGAGAGTGCCTTCTGTCGTCCTTCAGCCGACTGCTTCCGCAGAGAGACCAGGATGACTGTATAGGAAGTCACTAGAGCCAGAAAGCAAACAAGGGAGATGGTTCCACTGTTGGACACAATAAGTGCCCCTGTGAGGTAGGTATCTGTACACGCCAGCTTTATGACAGATGGAACATCACAGAAGTAGCTGTCAATGATGTTGGGGCCACAGTAGGGCAGGCGGGTAGTCAGAAAGGTTTGCACAAGAGAGTGAATAGTGCCTCCCAGCCAAAGGGCAAAAACGAGCTGCACACATACCTTCATGTTCATCACTGTGGAGTAGTGTAAAGGGGTACAGATAGCCACATAACGATCATAAGCCATGATAGTCAGCAGAAAGATCTCTGCACAAGCAAAGAGGTGTAGAAAGAAGAGTTGTGCAATGCAAGCATCGAAAGAGATGGTCTTTCTCTCCAACAGGAAGCCCTCCAGCATCTTGGGGACTGTGACAGATGAGTGGCAGATGTCAATGAAGGATAAGTTACTGAGAAAAAAATACATGGGGGTGTGGAGACGTGGGGTAAATATGATGGTGACCACTATGAGGAGGTTCCCAAACAGGGTCAGCACATAGGTGATTGAGAATGACACCAAAAATAACATCTCTAACATCCAATTATCTGTAAGTCCCAAGAAGACAAATTCAGTCACTCTGGTTTGGTTGAAACCTTCCATTCATTGAGTCTTTCAAGAGTCCTTGGAAGAAAAGGAAAGTTAATTAATGACAATGGCCCATATTTATATGGCTAAGTTAGCCATATAAATATGGGCCATTGTCATTAATTGTCATTAATAAACTGGACCTAGGATTTCATTAGTATTTAGGTATGTCAATGAAAAGATTCTTTCCCATGGATATATCATTAAAAATTCTGCAAATTATAGTCTTAGAGAGTTGCCTGAGACATCAAGAACTCAAATGATTTGCCCAAGGATGTCACAACCAGTATATGTCAGAAGTATGAAACTAGATTTTATTGTCTTCAAGATCAGTTCTCTGATCACTATGCTACAGTGACTGGGTAATATAAAATGTATTTCTCTTAGCAAGGAATTTTGTTTTTAACCTTTGTAATTCCAAATTTAACATTACCACAATTATTTAAAAGTTATTTTGAGTTCTTAGGAATATGACAACTTTTTGGAATAATATGACATTAGTATCATTTTCAAAGTGTCAAAATACGAGATAGTGATATTAGAGAGATTTGCAATGGAATTACAGCTCTACCTCTCACACAGCTCCTTACATTTACCTAGTACCTAAAGCACCTATCTCATATGATCCTTAGGAAAAAAAACTCTTTGAGGCATATTATGGATGGGATAATAGCTTCAAAGAGGTGGTTACTTGCCCAATGGAAAGCATAACATAATCAAAACTTAGATCCAGGGTTCCCAAGTCCCAGATTCAATACTTTTCCATTACATATTTAACAGTTTCATTTTCTATTTACTAACAGACTGACCCTGACTTAGGCACAACTATCAGAATCTGTTTCCTCATCTGTAAAATAGAGATAATTATAGCCCCAGCTTCACAAGCTTACATTTTAAAACCTTTTTTAAGATTTATCAGTGTTTTCCTCTTCAAAATTTTGGGAAAGTGATAGTGAAAGAGTTACTAGTACTGTTTTATAGATGAATAAAATGAGGCTGGAACAGATGAGATGATTTGATTGAGGACATATCACTAATCAATGGCAGAGCAAGGATTTGAAACCAGGCCGGTAACACCAGGTCTAGCATTCACTCCACCACAGCACTTTTTCATTATTTTCTCCTATCTAGGGAACATCTTGGAGAGAGAAAGAATAGTTGTTGTTTAATCAGTTTTTCAGTTGTGTCCAATAAGACGTGTCCAACACCTTTTGGGGTTTTCATGGCAAAGATACTGGAGTGATTTGATATTTCCTTCTCCAGTTCACTTTATGATGAGGAAATTGAGGCAAATAGGATTAAGTAATTTGCCCAGAGTCATGCAGCTAGGAAGCATCTGAGGCTGGATTTTAACTTAAGAAGATGAGTCTTCCTGATTCCAGGCCTGGTGCTTAATCATCTGTGCTATCCAGTTACCCCAGGAAAAAATAGGTACCAGTTCAAAAGAATGGGCATGAGTTCAAAATCACAACCACTCTGGGCCTTATTTTCCTCACTATAAAATAAGAGAGTTGGACTAGATATCTCCTGAAATCCCTTATAGCTCCAGGTCAAGGACCTATTCACAAGTGTAACACACTTATGGACCAACCCAAGTTAAGGGGAAAAAGTTCTCATTTACAAAGTAATGGAATTCATGAGAAAACACTTGTTATAAAGTAATTTAGTAAATTTGATAATGTGCTAAATAAGTTAAAGGGTTTTTTTTCTTTCTAACAAAATGAATAAAAAATAGTCAGTGAATTTAAAAGACACTAGGTTGCTCCTATTAATTTGCTTCAGGACTCTTATCTACTTGATTTACATTTAGGAAACCTGGGTTTAAGTCATGGCTCCACCACTTAATGGACAATTTCACCACGGGCAATTTACTTGACCATGGTGAGCTTCATTTTCCTTTTCTGTAATATCAGAATACTTAAGAGAGTGTTTGTGAGGAAGGCTCCTGAAACCTTAAAAGTATACTTTGCTGTCATTCGGCTGTTCAATCGTATCCAACTCTTTGTGACTCCATGGACCATAGCAAGCCCAATACTGTCCTTAGGGTTTTCTTGGCAAAGATAGGTGATTTGCCATTACTTCTCCTAAAAAACACTACACTGATTCATTATTATTGTTTTCTTACTATTTCCTAATTCATCAAAACATTTTTTTACTTTAATGTTCTTGATGCAAGCTTTCCTCTATATATGAGCAGGTTCAATCTGCCAATTTGAGGATAGGCCCACCTATATATGAATGGGTCAACATTTATTATAATAAGCAAGAAAGAGATTATTAAGAATAATCAGTGTCCAGAGACCAGGGAATTGTAAAACATTTCTTTTTTTAAATATGTCTTCATCCACACAACTCTAGGGAAAGTCAAAAAGGATGGAAGATCTTTTTCTTTGGCAACTACTCTTTCAATTCATTTCTACTATAAGTGACTTTAAATAGAAAGTACCAAAAAATTTTACAGGAGTACTATGAGACACAAATGAGATAATGGATATAAAGTACTTTGAAGACCTTAAAGTCTATAAAAATGTCAATTATTACTATTATTACCATTGTCAGTTATTATTATTTGTCAGTTTTTAACTATTATTATTAGCCTCCAAGCACTAGGTCTCCAATCTAATGATGCCTTCATTCTCTGAATCTTCTTCTCCACCCTTGCCAAGTTCAAGTAAAATTTATAATTCAGTTTTGGAGTATTAAATGACTAGGCTTCCAAGGAAAAAACACTTTTAAATTTAATATGCCTTATTAGGACTTTTTTTAAATCTATTTAATCAACAAAGCAATAAATCAAGAAATAATTTATAGCAATTGCCGATGCAAGCCAGGTAGAGTCTGTTTTGGCGTATATCTAATCCCTCCTTAATATTCCATCAAATCTTGTACCTGCATACCTTGAGTCACAGTGAGTTACATTGGTTCTGTTCTTTCTTATCACGTTTCTTTGAAGACTTGAGATAGAGTCATTCTTGACAGAAGGGCAAATTCAATAGACTTTTGGAGAAGAAAGCTGGAAAAAGGTATAAAAGTAGGCAATCAGCACAGAATGTTTTTGTTACTAATTAAGTTAATGACATGGATTTGTAGATTGTAAATAATCTAGTTTACAGTTTCTTGTAAAATTTCTTTTTATTCTCAAGTAATCATCAACAAAATAGATATTTAAATGCACAAAGTTTAGAAGTAAATTATAATTTTAAAAAGTTAAGAGTTAATTTAAAAGGCTATATAAAATAAAGGTTAAAGACATTAGTTTACTATAAGGAAGATTTCCTTAACAATTAAACCTCTCTGAATTCTTTTTCATTGAAGGAGTTTAAGCATGAGTTGGATGATCACTTGTATATCCTAGATTCAGAGTCAGAATTCCTAAATCTAATATTTACTAGTAACATAAATGTGATCAAGTAATTTAATCTCACAAGGCCTCAGCTTCTTTGGCTACTAAGTAGAAATAATATTATTTCCACTATCTAATGTTTGGGAATTGTGAGGAAAGTACTTTGTATGAATGCTGTATTAATGTGAGCTGATACTGCGATATTTTGTTATTAAAGGGATAAAGATAGGAAGTTGGAAAAGATAAACTCTAAAGTCTCTTCCACTAATATTATTGTTCGGTAAGAAATGATCAACAGGATGATTTCAGAAAGGCCTGGAGAGACTTGTATGAACTGATGCTGAGTGAAATGAGAAGGACCAGGAGATAATTATATACTTCAACAACAATAGTATATGATGATCAATTCTGATGGTCCTGGCCATCTTCAGCAATGAGATGAACTAAATCAGGTCCAATGGAGCAGGAATGAATTGAACCAGCTACACCCAGCGAATGAACTCTGGGAGATGACGAAGAACCATTACATAGAATTCTCAATCCCTCTATTTTTGTCCACCTGAATTTTTTATTTCCTTCACAGGGTAATTATACACTATTTCAGAGTTCGATTCTTTTTGTACAACAAAATAACTGTTTGGACATGTATACATATATTGTATTTAACTTATACTTTAACATATTTAACATGTATTGGTCAACCTGCCATCTGGGGGAAGGGCTGGGGGGAAAGAGGAAAAATTGGAACAAAAAGTTTGGCAATTGTCAATGCTATAAAATTATCCATGCATAAAATATCTAAATAAAAAGCTATAATAAAAAAATAAATAAATAAAGTCTCTTCCACTTCTAATAACACGATTTAAAAAGCAGAATAGCATTATGCTCAAAATATATTGGATCAACTCCTGCAAAATTATTTTGGGGAAGCAACTTTGTGGAATACAATGAAATTTGGACAGTAGTTTTGGAAGGGACATGAAATAGAATTAATGATTTAGGGTACCTATCAGAATACCAGGGATGACTGAGAATTGGGTCTTACAAATATAGTCTTAGAACCAAGGAGCAGCTAGGATCTCAGAGACCTGCAGCTTTGCCCTCAGGAGGGAGATGTTATAATTAAACCAATGTAAGTATCCTCATCCTCCTCCTCAATACTGTCCAGCTAAGAAACCCTACCTAGTCCCAGAGGGCATTCAGACAATTGTGCTTACTGAAAACTCACTGAATGTACTATGCCAAGGAGATTACATTCTGCTCCCTTTCCCTGTTCCTGGCCTACATTGCTCTAGTTTTATGACTTAGAAAGTTTCTTACTTTGGTTTTCATCACAGCTCTGGGAGGAGCTCCTCTCTTGATCAGTATCCTGGCCAGAATTAGAGGAAGCTTTCTTGGACAAGAGGAGCCTAAAGCTACATCAAAGCTGAGCCCCAATGCTGCAATGTAATTAGAAATGTGCAAAATTGTGAGTTAAAACCATGAACTTCAGCAACCTTCCACAAACCCTTCAATTTGGGGGGATATTCTCTCTGTGTCATGTGTTTATCCAGATGAATCAAGATGTTTATACAGTAAAGAGTTAAGGATAGAATCCACTTAAATTGGGTTTAAAAAATAGTAGTAATAATAAGAAATATTTAGAAAATATTTTATGGCCTACAAAATATATGTCTCACAGCAACCCTGTTAGATAATTAATGCAAGAATCATTTTTCCCAATTTACATATGAGGATTCTGAGGTCCAGAACATGTAATTTCTCCAGCATCCCATTGCTGTTAAGTGTCTGACACAGGATTTAAACTCAGGTCTTCTGGCTCCAAAGCAAGAATTCTGTATGGTACATTAAATTCAATAATGGGGACAAAAAAAAATCCTATCAAGGTGCAAAATAAATGGGGGACTCTCTCCTCATCTCAAAACAATGGCTACTTCACATCCAAAAATTCAGTAGCACATGTAAAGTGTTTTGTAAACTCTGAAGTACTATCTAAATATTAAACCACATATCTTTCCCTCAGCACAGAGGAAAGACTCCTCCCCTACTCCTTCATATGTCTTGGATGGTAGAGCCCAGTTTGAAGGAGGGACCCAGGGTAGACAGAGCAGGGAAACAGCCAGACCCTGCCACAACTCTCAGTTATATAGAATATCTCAGAGCTGGTCTTTGTGTGTGCAAAAAATTTAAATACAACAAGGATGGACTTCCTAAAGGAATAGCTTACAACTCACTAGAAGGATTCAGAGAAAAAAATTCATTTAAATTGCCCAAGTTCACCCAGCTAAGCAAGTAGCAAAGGCAGCACTTGAACCTATGCCTAGCCCCCCCAACTATGCTGATGTGCACATATGTATACACACTGACTTGTTTATAAAACACAGAAGTCAAGGGATTTATATGTGGTCGATAAATTTAGGGATAGTAGTCAGATGCTATAATGACTTTCTATTTATATTATTCAAATTATTCCTAGCAATGAAAAAGGAAACAAAAGAGAGGAAACTTGAATTGAAAAGTTTATCAGGTCTATTAGATTTCTGGGCCTAGATTGCTGTTCAAACATTCAAACTCTGAAACTACTTTTCACTCTTTTCTAAGCATGTTATCTTCTAGGGCAGTTTAGAGATGAGATGAATAAACTACTGGAGCTAGAGCCACAAAGAGTACAAATATGATCTAAGAAAATTATCAGCAATGTGACTGAGTAAATTAAAGTCTGGTTGCTTCAGTTTCCTCATCAATTAAAATGGGGGTTTTAATAGTACTTATCTCCCAGAGTTATTTTAAGGATCATATGTAATAATAATTGTTGAACACTTACTACAGTGTCTGGAACTTAGTAAGCACTATATAAATATTAGTTGTTGTTGTTGTTATCATTATCATTATTATTATAGTCATTTTCTAGGGCAACTAGGTAGGGTAGTAGATAGATTGCTAGTCCTGAATTCAGAAAGATGAGTTCAGATCTAGTTTCAAACTCTAATATGCTGAGTAAGTCCCTTCCTCTGTCTCAGTTTCATCTTCTATAAAAATAGGTATAATAATAGTATCTACCTCCCAGGCTTGTTGTGAGGAACCAATGAAATAAGATTTGTAAAGAACTTAGCACAGTGCCTGCCACATAGTAGGCATTATATGTATTAGCTATTACAAGTATCTTCTTTTTCCAAGTCACTTAGAGGTACTTTATTCTGCTCCTTATGATGCTCCCTTAAAAGAGTACTACTGTATACAGTGTTGGAGCTGAATTATATAACCTCAATTAGTAAGGAGATATATTTTTCTAAAGAAAAACAAGTAAACTTTGAGAGGAGTAGGAGCTCACCAAATTGTAATTTGAAATTATTTTTGTTCTGAATAATTGAAAGACAATATTGCATAGTGGCTAAAGAATTGGTTTTGAAACCAGGAAGAGTTGTTTCAAACCCTACCTCTGATACATAATGACTTAACTGGACAAACCAGTTAAGCTTTTTGCATTGCAGATGACTCCAAGAATCTTAAATGGCAGAGAAAGGGGAAACAGATATTGATGGAGGAGATCTCTTCATCTGGGGATTCCCTAAAACTCTCAGATTCTCCTTCCTTATAAAAAGAATCCCTCTTCTTTTGGAAAGACTAAATAATTTGTCTCGTCACACAGAGTAAGTGGGAGAGCTGAGATTTGACATCAGAGCTAGAAGCACCTTCTACAGCAAATATCAGCAGGCATCATGAACTGCAAATGCTATCTGGGCAATGAAATTCTTTTTTTGTGATCTACCAGGTCTATAATTAGATATTAAGTTCTTCTAAATCCTCTCACAAATATTTTCAAATTCCACAGAAATTTAGCATCAGGAGGAACCTGAGAGTTTATTCCTTCCTACCTAAGGTATAAAAAGACTTTTAAATCTTCAGATGACAAAAGACAATTTTCTTGGCTTGAATTTCTTCCTTTGGAGAACAAGAAATAATCCTATTCATGAGTCTATTATTTTATATATGCAAATGCAAAAGGCAAAGATGAAAATAAATTTCAAATTCTGGAAGAATAGCACTTCTCATGTGTCTGTCAGAAGAGCCAAACAGCCTTTGCAAATTGATTACTTTCTTTCCCCTCACAACACCCCAGAAGTGAATGACAATAATCATTATCTGATTTTAGAAGAAGAAAAAACAATGTAGGAAAGTTGCTCAATGTTACCAAACCAATCAGCTTAGCAGCTCTCCTAAGCCTAAATTATATATATTTTTTTAAAAATCATTATTCCTTAATTGAGTATTTAGTTTTCAGGGAAAGAAATATTTATCTTCTCTGATTAAAATAATTGCTGTCCTAACATCATTTACTCACCATCTAGCGCAACAGTCCCTCTGACGAAGCAAATTCTTACTTTTTTCCAATTGTTCTAGAAGCTGAAGATATAATATGCATAATTCCTATAACATCAATCTTCCTACAAGTAAATCTAAAGTTTAAAAGCTTGGGGATTTTTATCTGCATAATACACAGCTTTTGAAATGATAGCTGCACCACTGTAATTGAACTGGCTAGCTTTGAATCCCTAGAGTGGTTATTAACATTTTCCCTTTCAAATCATTATTCTAACTCACAATCTACAGCAATCATTTATTCAACTGCTCAATCACAGGAGAGCAACTTGCAATCAATAAGTTGCATTGAAAAGGTCCAAGAATCTTGGATACCATGATTTGCATGGCATTGCCATTTGCCTTCATAGCATCACCTCATCTAATAGCACTTGCCACACCAGTCTCCAAGTATATTTATATATGAAGTATCATCATTTCTTTTCAAAGAATTGATATGAAAAATATTAACATTGGTATCAAATTGGCAACATAGGAATTCCTCAGGCACTGAAACAATAAGGCATTACACCTCCCTGATGTGCTTTATGCAAAATGTCTTCCCTATAATCCAGATAGTCATGGTGGAATAAATTAATGTGTTGCAGGGGAAAGAAGACTGGATTTGTATTCAGAAGAAACTTGAGTTTAAATCCCACCTTTGACATGGATTGTCATCTGTGAGACAATGCATGATATATAATCTCTCCAAGCTTCTGGGAGTGATCTGTAGAATTGAGATAATAGACATTCAATAAGCATTTATTAAGCACCTACTATTGCCAGACACTGTGCTAAGCACTAGAAATATGAAGAAAATAAAGGTAGTCCCTACCCTCCAAAGGTTCAAAATCTAATTGCCAATGGTGAAAACAACATATAGAACAACATAAATAACTGAGAGAGCCAGAAATGGAGAGAGACAAACAGAAACAGACAATCAGAGAGGGGGGTGTGTGTGTGTGTGTGTGTGTGTGTGTGTGTGTAAACAAGGAAATAATTGACAGAAGGAAGATATTAAGAGGGATAGGAAAAGGCTTCTTGAAAAAGATGGAATTTATCTGTCATTGGTTTAGGCAAATAGAAAGTCAAAAGTCTTACTTATTTTTATTATTAGGCTATCTATCATCCCAACTAAATGCAAACTAAACCACAAATCAAATGTTAGTTTTTGAAAGGCATACAGAGAAATGAAATAATATTATTTTTAAAATTCCAATGCAGAATATATAAAATTATTAATTAGAAAAAATATTTATGAGTTAAGTACTTGTTGCTGAAAGACTCTGAGAGGAATAATAACAGATAGTTAACATTTGTATAGTGCTTCAAGACTTACAAAATGTTTTACATATATTCTCTCTTTTGATCCTCACAATAAACCTGTAAGGTAGCTGTTGCTATTCTCATTTTATAAATAATTTTTCTGTGGTCATACAACTATTTAAGTGTCTGAGGCTGGATTTAAATTCAGGTCTTCCTAAATCTTAATTCCAGTACTCTAATGACTGTGCCACCTAACTGCAGGGATAATTAAAATTTCAAGGGTCAGTGAAATCAAATCAGTTTAAAATTGTCTTCTCCCTTCCTCTTCTTCCTTCTTTTCATTTTCTTGTTCCTTTTTTTTTATGTCTGCCCCTTTCTCCTCCACCTCCTTCCTTTCTTCTTCCTTTCTCCTTATTCTACTTCTCCTCTTCCCTTTCCTCTTCATACTGTCTCTGTTTTTCATTGTCTCTCTGTCCTCTTCCTCTCTTCTCTATCTCCCACCCAAGTTAAACATGATATGTAGATTCTGACAGTGCAGCCCTCAAATATATATATATATATATATGTAATATATATATATATGTATATATACTTCAATAGGTTTGTGACCTCATCAAGAAGTTTCAGTTGATAAATTTATTTAGCTTTTTATATTTGCCCTCTGATACATCTCATAGATGCATGATACCTCCAAAATATGAAGCATTAAATCAAGTACTGTGTAAATTGGTTTTTTGTATAGTTTTAAGTTTTCAACTCTATAGAAATAAATTAATAAAAGTTATAGTCAGTGTCACAAAGTTAGAGTCAGAAAAATAATAAAAATAATTATTTTAAATTTCTTTCTGTTTCCCTGAACTTATCTGACATTTTTCTAGCTTTAGGCTATAGATTTTCCTACCTTCTCTTAAAATCTTCACTCTCAAAATCTAAAACTATATATCCCATGACTCTGTGGATAGCTGTAGATAAAGGAAATATCTCTATTTTAATCACCTCTTTTCTTAAAAGTAGTAGGAAGAAGTGCATGTTGCAAAAATATTTATTTCCATATTGTTCCCTGCCATTAAGATAACGTTTGAGACATTTGGGCAAATGAATAAGTATTTCCAAGTCTTTTTTTCCTCATTTATATATTAAATTCTCATTTTCTTTTTTTCCTTCTCCTAAGATAATTATTCTAAGGAGAAAGCTCTTCAAGCCTTGTCACTGCATAGATAAACAATTTACTTGGAAATTTGTAGGTTATTTTTTTTCTCATTAATAAACAAACAGGGATACTTATTAATAAATAAAAATATAAACATTCATTATGCATAAATTTAATATATTACATATAATATAAATTTATAAATTGTATAAATAAATAATGGTATTTTTCAGTTTTTTGTTAAGGAGATCTTTGCATTTCTATTAGAAACAAGTCTTTCAGTGTCTCATGTCTAGACTTGCTTTATTAACAATCATTAAAAACAAAACTAAGCTATGTACTAATTAATTCCTTATATTGACCTTATATGTATATACATTTCAAAATAATTTTGACAGGAAAGCATTTGTATCAGAAAAGGAAGATTTATTTAAATATATACAGATTTCCTTGTACTCTGATTTTGTTAAATTCTTAGTGTTTTTTTTTTTTTAATTCATCATTTATCTTGCATTCCTAAGGTTCAGGAGGAAGGGCAGGGAAGGGGAAAAGGGGAAGTTCCTTCATTTTTTGACATTTTTTCTCAATTAAAAATTATTAATATTCATTTTTTTATTTTGAGTTCCAAAATCTCTTCTTTCCTTTCTCTCTCCCTTCCCCAGTCCTTGAAAAGGTAAGCAATTTGATATACATTATGCATGTATAATCTTGCAAAACATTTCCATAGTACTCTTTTGCAAAAGAAAATGCAAACCAAAACCAGATAGATAAATAAACAATGAAAAATGAGGAAAGTAAAAATGTATGCTTCAATCTGCACTTAGAGTACATCAGTACTCTCTGTAGATGGAAAGCATTGTTCATCATAGATCTTTTGGAATTGTCATGGCTCATTATATTGCTGAGAATAGCTAAGTCACTCACAGTTGTTTATTGTATAAAACTGCTGTCCTTGTGTACAATGTTCTCCTGGTTCTGTTCATTTTACTTTGCATCAGTTCATATAAGTCTTCCAAGATTTTCTGAAAGCATCCTCTTTGTTGCAAAAGTACTCTATAATAATCATATAATACAATTTGTTCATCCATTCCTTAATTGTTGGCCAACCCTTAATTTCCAATTCTTTGCCACCACAAATACATATTTTTGTATATATAAGTTCTATTCCTTTTTTAAAAAATTCTTTGGGATACTTACCTAGTAGTGTGTAAGGGAATAGATGATTATATATAGCATTTTGGACATAATTCCAAATTGTTCTACATAATGGTTGACTCAATTTACAACTCTACCAGCAATGCATATTTTATACATAGCAATCATATTTTTCCACATCCCTTACAACACTTGTCATTTTCCTTTTCAATCATTTTAGTCAATCTGATAGGTATAAGGTGTACCTCAATGTTGTTTCAATTTGCATTTCTCTAATAGTGATTTAGAGCATTGTTTGTATTATTATAGAGAGCTTTGATTTCTTTTTCAGAAAACTGCCTGTTTTAAATCCTTTAACCATTTATCAATTAGGAAATGATTCATGTTCTCTTAAATTTGGCTTGATTCTTTATATATTTAAGAAATGAAGCCTTAATCAAAACAACTTGCTTTAAAATTGGTTCATAGTTCCTGCTTCCCTTCTAATGATTACTACATTGGTTTTGTTTGGACAAACTCTTTTAATTTGATATAATCAAAATTATACATTTTGCATCCCAAAATGTGTAGAGAGCAGCATATAATGGGGGAACTCTGGGAAAGTTATACTTGAAGCAAGGATACTTACAGCAGTGTCTTTACTCAGTGTGATTGATGAGATAATGATTCTCTAGTTCACATATACTTAGTGTGATGTAAGGATATAATCAGAGTGAGGTATTTAAGGGCTGAGAGGATTGGAGACAAGAGGTCAAGCACGAGCTCGATCTCAGACTCAGACACAGACACAGAGGAGACATAGATGGGGACTCAGACACAGAGAAGACACAGAAGATGGGACAGAAACAGAAATCTTCATGGTGGCTCTCCTGCCTTCATCACTCCCACACCAAAGACCAAGGTTTATCCAGAAATCTTCCAGAGAGCTAGTCCAGACATTAAATTTTGGCATCCAAAAGTGGGGCACTAAATGTGGGGCCCTAGATGTGAGGCTCTGGATGTAAGGACCTATACTCATCAGTTCGACTGACACAATCATAAGCTCAGTGGAGAAGTCCCTGTGACCCAGAAATAGGATGAGTACAAAAATAGACAAGTGGGAAACTTTGGTAAGGGCTACACTAGTCACTTTCATTTTTCAGTTGAAATGGGACAAATACTAAGAAAAGAGCCTCCCCCACCCCGAGGGGAATGTTTAGCATGCATATTTAGGTTAATAAAGAATCAAGGTTTGTTGGTAACTTGGAAGCAGATCACTGGACTAAATATATTAGAGGGTACATCTCCTTGGCTCTCTAAGGAAGAAAAATTAGAGCCAAATAAGTGGAAAATAGTGAGAGAGCAACTCTCTCTGAATTTTACAATGTTAGTGGTCCTGATTCAATTCCTGAGAAAACATTTCTTATGTGCAACATAATACAATTGGCTTTAAAGAAGCCCACAAGTTGGTTTAAAAAAAAAAAGGAAAAATTTTAATGTGGACAACAAGACAAGGAAGTGTGAGGAGAAGGAGCAATAGGGGAATGGTACTGACAACACAGCTGGAGGGCATGGAGAGTTGGAGAAGAAAGGAGTTAAGAACCTTAAGGACAGTGCTGATGAGCTTACAGAGTATGGAGCTTCTCACTTTCACAGCTCAGTTTCACTTTTTCCTACACCCAGCAGGCACCCTTAGGGCATTCCCTATCTCCTGACCCTCCTCCCTCAATTTCACCTTTGTGGGCAGAGGGAGAAGGAGGAGTGGGAGGAGCAGAGACACCATTAGCACCACCCATGCAGCAGTTTTGTCCACCCCCTATGACACAATTACAAAAGGCATTAGTTAAAGCTAAAGAGGAAGGACAGGATACATCTGATTTGAGAATAGAAATGAACCCTGTGATTGAAGAGTTTGACTCTTCAGGTCAAGCCAGGAAAAGATACACTCCTTTTAATCTGGAAATTATCAAAGATCTGAAAAAGGCTTGCACTCTTTATGGATCTACATTGTCTTATGTTAAGATGATATTAGAGAATTTGGCTTATGGAATTTTAACCTCCAGTGATTGGAAATCTATAGCAAAGACATATTTAGAACCTGAACAAAACTTGTTGTAGCTTTCTGAGTATAGTGAACTCTGTAGAGCAGAAGCTCAACAAAATAGGCAACCTGGAGTTAATATACCAGTCACTTTTGATTAAGTAGAAGATTTAGGTCCTTATGCAGAAACTTTAGTGCAGACTAATTACACTAAAGAAACATATAAGCAAATTGCTTCTGCTGCTATCAAAGCATAAGGTACTCTGCCAGGAAGACAAGATAGAGGGGAGGCCTTCATGAAAATAGCACAAGGTCCAAATGAACCCTTTGCTGATTTTGTGGGATGTCTGCAGACAGCTGTCATACAAACTACTGATGAAAATGTAGCAATAGAAATTATGATAAGACAACTTACTAGAGAAAATGCTAATGGGGATTGTAGTACTAGGACTTCACAAGGATGCTCCTTTAGAGGAGATCATAAGACACTGTGCCACAATGGACACAAATGCTTTTTATATCCAGGCTATGATGCAGACTTTTCAAGATCTGAACATGGGAAAACAGGGTCCCTTTTGGCAAGGGACTTCCAAAGAGACTTGTCAATGCTTTGGATGTGGTAAAGTAAGGCATTTGAAAGCTCAATGTTGGCATAAAGATAAAGTGAAAAAACAGGGTGGGCGAACAAGATCCCAAACTCTATGACCAAAATGCAACAAAAGCTTCCATTGGGCATCAGAATGTAGACTGACTCAGGGAAACAGGAAGTGGGGATCGGCTCCAGGGCCCTGGTGGACATCAGAATGTAGATTGACTCAGGGAAATGACAGATGGGGCCCAATCCCAGGGCCCCAGGCAAAAACCAAGAGGGGGATGATGGCAGCTGGTGTTACACTCAGAGAATATTCATAAGTTCAGTACTCCAACATGATCAATCAGCTGAGAAGCAATCTGATGGGAGAAAGGGATTACAATTGGGGAGAATAGAGTTGTATGCAGCTGGGACTGCTGAGATATCCCCTGGAAAGGTGAAATCTGACCCTGTCCAGCGTATACATCCCTTGTCTCAACACACAGTAGGCTTGACCATTTCACCTCCTAAGAGTGCTTACAAAACAGTGTCCATCCATACCATGATGTGGAAAACTGGGGAATGTGTAGATAATATTCCAGTCACTAATACAGGCAGACAATGTGTGACTTATCACTCAGGAGAAGTGGTAGCATCAGATTTATTGATACAGACTCCTAATAGGCAATTTGGTGATATTTACCGAGATTTTTACTCCCAGCAACAGAATCCAGGAATATTCTAGACTGCAGTTGTTACACATGACCATCCTATGCTCACTATCTATGTAAATAGCATACCATTGAAAGGGTTGGTAGACATGGGTGCAGATCATACAGTCATTAGAGGTGCCAGTTGGCCCAGTCATTGGCCAAAGATTACAGCAGACACCTATACATCTAGTGTAGGAGGATCAATAGCAACTGAAATTAGTGCTACCCCTTTGAGATGGAAATTTGAAGACAAAACAGGAGTTTGTACTTCCTTTGTAGTTAAAAAATCCCCATCAATCTATGGGGAAGAGACATTTTATAACAATTAGGATTACAATTGAGTACTTTGGCTTTTTAGGCAGGGTTGCTGTTGAAAGCCTGCCTGCATTCTCACCTGTTCCCATTCAATGGAAAACTGATACACCAGTGTGGGTAGAACAATGGCCCTTAACAAATGAAAAAAATTCAAGCCTTATTAGATATAGTATAGGAGCAACTTGACCAAGGACACTTACAACCTTCTCTAAGTTCTTGGAATTCCCCTATATTAAAAAAGAAATCTGGAAAATGGAGGATGTTGACTGATTTGAGAAAAGTAAATGAACAAATGGATACTATGGGAACTCTTCAGCCTGGACTTCCATCTTCTACTCAGTTACCTAGAGAATGGCCTTTTTGGGTTATAGACATTAAGAATTGTTTTTTTTTCTATCCCTCCGGATAAGGAGGATATGAAAATATTTGCTTTTTCAGTACCCAGCATTAATTTAGCTGAGCCTTATAAAAGATATGAATGGACAGTTTTGTCACAGGGAATGGAAAATAGCCCTACTATGTGTCAAATGTATGTTGCTGCTGCTCCAGTTGCCTACTCCAGTATTAAAGCATTTCCAAAAGTTAAGTTATTACATTACATGGATGATATCTTGGGGTGTGTGACTGAGGAGCAAATGTTAGAAGCATGTCTACAAAAGACCATAGAAACACTAAGAAACTACAAATTGCATACAGTTCCAGAAAAAATTTAAAGGCATGCTCCTTTTCAATATTTAGGATATGAAGTATATCCTAAAGTGCTTACAGTACAAAAGCTTTCTTTAGGAACAGAGAAATTGAACACATTAAATGACTTTCAGAAACTGATAGGAGATATCCAATGGATAAGCACAGTGTTAGGTTTAACTACCTATCAATTACAACCATTATATGACATTTTAAGGGGAGACACTGTTTTAAACTCACCATGCCAGTTTACAAAAGAAGCTCAAGAGGCTTTGAGAGAGGTTAAACTGGCTTTATCCAATGTGGTTGAAAGCGTTATTCAAAAACCCTTGGAAATATCAGCTTTTGCTACACAAGAAGCACCCACAGCAGTTCTTCATCAAGGAGACAGTGTGATAGAGTGGCTGAATCTTCCAGTACAATCAGAACAAAGCCTTACTTCTTACCCAGTGCTTGTGGCTAGAATTTTATTAAAGGCCATTAAGTGAGCAGTACAATTATCTACGATAAGACCTGACAAGACATAGACCTTTTATACCAATGCACAAATTAATGTATGTTGTGAAACCATCCCAGAGTGGCAAATTTTATTAGCCATGGCTCCAAATTTTACACACAGGTCTCCATTAAAGATAACCTGGCTATTACATAATTGGCAATGGATTTTTGAAAAAAGGTTTCTAAAGTTCCTCTTAAAGGACCAACTATCTTTACAGATGCATCCAAACATAACATTTGTGCTATATACTCTCATGACTTAACTATAAAGAGAGTAGTGAGAACTCCTTTTCAGTCCACTCAGCAGAATGAATTGTGTGCAATCATGTTAGTTCTTACTTATTATCCAGGAGATTTTAATATAATATCTGGTTCAGCTTATTCAATAGGTGTGGTACAAAGAATTGCCACAGTCCAAATAAAATTTTTCGCTTTATATGTATATATATATATATATATATATATATATATATATATATATACGCTTTAAGGAATTTCAAGAGCAAGTGAGAAAGTGTCCAGGAAAGATTTATATCTTGTATGTCCACCCTCATAGTGGACTTCCAGGTCCTATTTTTTATGGAAATTCAAAGGCCGATAACTTTCTAACCATGTTCAATTTGGGATAACAAAAGAGGAAACTAAGAGCATAGTAAAAGCCTGTACTGCTTGCCTTCCTTTCCATATTTCTATGCTCCCTCCAGGGAAGAACCCTCATGGTTTGAGACCCAATAAAATTTGGCAAATAGATGTGACCCATTATAAGTCTTTCGGTCATCTGTCTTTTATCCATGTTATAGTAGACTCCTTTTCAGGATTTATTTTTGCAATACCAACAGCAAAAGAGACAACCCAAGTAGTCACTGAATTCCTTATATAAGCTTTTAAACAGATAACGGACCTGCATATACTTCTAAACCTTGCACATTTTAGTGCACAGTATAAGATTTTACACATCACTGGCATATCCTTTAATCCTTAAGGACAGGAAATAGTAGAGAAAAGAAACAGAGATATCAAGACGCTCCTCCAAAAACAAAAGAAAGTGGGAGCCACAGGTAACCCTAGAGAACTTTTAAATTTAGCTCTTTATACTATAATTTTTTTGATTTTTGATGGAGATGCACTGGCTCCAGTAGACAGGTTTCACAACCTGCCAGAAGGACAGTGTTCAGTGCAAGCAGCCCCACTATCTTTAGATAATCGCCAGGTAATGTGGAGAGATCCAAAAAGTGGTGAATGGAAGGGACCAGATAGGTTACTGCTTGGGGGAGAGGGTTTGCTTGTATCTCTACAGATGGAGAAGGAATCAGATTGATGCCAATGAGCTGTATTCGCCTTGTTCATCAGAGAGAGAGAGACAGAAAAAACCCTTGAAACAAAGGAAAAGACCCAAGAAACATCCAATGGTTCCATCTCTGACAACAAGTGCCACTGAAAAAGCATGGTTGTTAACCCAATGTGTATGGCAATTGACTCATGAACATCAAAAATTGTTGATGAGACTGTTGCAGGACTTCAAAACCTGTAGGAATCATTGGATTTTCTGACACATGAAATAATGGACAATAGATTGGTTTTGGACCATCTCTTGGCTGCTGAAGGAGGTATATGTGTGATTGTTATTTATATACCCTTCTTCTAGAACTTATGTTGATTCTCATGTTAATTCATGTTATTTGTTACATCACTACTAGCCTGTGTTATGTTACTGTGTGCTTGTGTAATACCTCCCATGCTGATGGATTTATGTATACCTGTTTCAATTAAGATCCTTCAGCCCAGAGGAAACCTGCTAACAATATCTGGTTTGGCTTCTCATTTCACTTTGGTGCCCACCTCTCTTCCTGAGAAGTCAGGGAGAGCATGATCACTTCTCTTTGGTGTTCTCACATCCCTTCCTGAGAAGTCACCTGTGTTCTAAAACAAAATAAAGCAGGAGATGTAGAGGGCCACACATAATGGGGGAACTCTGGGAAAGGTATACTTGAAGCAAGTTTATAGCAGGATGTTTACTCTGTGTGGTTGATGAGATAATGGCTCTCTAAGAGCTTAAGCTCGAGCCCAAACTCAGGCTCAGACTTAGACTCAGACACAGACACAGAGAAGACACAGAAGATGGGACAGAAACAGAAATCCTTGTAGTGGCTCTCCTGCCTTCATCACTCCCCCACCAAAGACCAAGGCTCATCCAGAGATCCTCCAGAGAGCTAGTCCAGACATTACAATAATGTTCTCTATCTCCTTCTTTGTCTGGTTTCCCAAATAGTTTATATAGTATTAAAATTAATAGTGAGGAGGATTCTGGAAAGATTTAATTTTGAAAGTCATTTGATCATGACTTTCAAGTAGTCCAATAATTCTTTTTTTATTAAAGCTTTTTATTTTCAAAATATAAGCACAGGTAATTTTCAGCATTCACCCTTGCAAAACCTTGTGTTTCAAATTTTTTTCCTTCCTTCCTCCCATTACCTCCTCTAGATGGCAAGTTATCCAATATATGTTAAATATGTGCAATTCTTCTATACATATTTTCACAATTATCATATTGCACAAGAAAAATCAGATCAAAAAAGGAAAAAAAATGAGAAAACAAAATTCAAGCAACAACAAAACAAGAACAAAAAGAGTGAAAATACTATGTTGTGATCTACACTCAGTCTTCACAGGGTTCTCTCTGGGTGTAGATGACTCTCTTCATCACAAGATCATAGTCCAATAATTCTTAAATTATATCTCCTCAATCTATTTTCCAGGTCAATTTTTTTCAATGAGAGATTTCTCATTTTCTTCTGGTTTTTTTCCCTTTTTTTTTTTTTTTTTTTTTTTTTTTTATTTTGCTTTATTGTTTCTTGGTGTCTCGTTGGATCATTAGATCTAACTTGCCCAACTCCAATTTTTAAGGAATTTTTTTCTTCAGTGAACTCATATCACTTTTCCCATATGGTCAATTTTCTTTTTCAAATGCATTATTTTCTTCAGGATTTTTGCCCTTTTATCAAGTTATTGACTCTCTTCTCATAATTTTCCATTATCTCTCTCATTTGTTTTTTCAATTTTTCTTCTGTCTCTTATTGACTTGCAAAATCATTTTTGAGTTCTTCCAGAAATTCTTTTAGGGACCTGTGACTTATTCACATTTTTCTTTGAGACTTTGTATACATCTGCTTTGACATCATTATATTCTTCTGAATTTGTGTCATGAGCTTCCCTTTCACCATAGTAACTTGTTATGATCAGGTTATTTTTACGTATTTTGCTCATTTTCCCAGTCAATTTCTTTGATTTTTTAACTTCATTCTAAAATTGGATTCTACTCCTAGGGTAGAGGGGACACTGTCCCAAGCTTTAGACCTTTCTTGATTTTCTTTTCAGAGATAGTCTGGGTGTCTGTAGATTTTGTGGTGCTTCCAAAATGGTGGATCTAAGAAATATGATCATGGCTCTCCAGGCCTGTATTCTAGTTTTTACCCAGAAAAGAACTTTGTTTCCCTGTATGCACCAGCACTGGAACTCCTCCAGCCCTTGAAACTGTGACCAGGTGCCCCACTCTTCTGCAGCCACAATCACTAATGTTTTCCTCTGTCTTGGAATTGAGACTAGGCTCCCAACTTCCCCATGAAGTGACTAAAAGCACTCCTCTCCATCTTGAAACCCCAGCCTAAGTCCCTACTATTCTCAGCTTGTAGTGTTAGTGTTCCTTTTGGTCCTGGGACTGTAACACAGAACTTCATGATGAAACAGGATCTTGAAGCATATTCTTAAATCTTCTGACAAACTGTGTGGACCCTCATTTTTATGTACTGAGAGTTCCCAAAGCTACCACTCCCAGTGCAGCCACTCTCAAGATGTAACCTGCCCTGACTGTACTGTGCTCCTAGTAACCACAACTACCAAAGTAAGACAGACCTTTCCTGCCAGCTCCTAAGTGGACTGGAAATTTGTCTTCACTGAACTTTTTGTTAGTTCTGCCACTTCCACATTCTCTTTGAGGCACTATTTTAGAATTATTTGGAGGGGAATTTTGGAGAGCTCAGCTAAGTGCTTCTCTAGTCCACCAACTTTGATCTGCCTCCATCCTCTATTGTTAATAAAAGTTATGAAGCCACAGATAAGATTCCCATCTAAAGAATATCCCCTGCTAGCCTGGTCTCTGATTAGATAAAAAATATCATTTCATAGAGCAAGATCCCAGGGTTATAAAAGAAAAGAATTATTATAGTTAAATTTTATTTGGCCTTTGACTCCCTGGTCCTACAAGACATAGGTTTTATAAGTGGGTAAAGTTTTACTTTAAAAATATCAAAGTCCACAATAGGAAGCAAGGACTATTTCTTTATATAGGGAAATATAAGTTCCACACTCTAATTCATTTTTTAAAGACCTACACACAAGTGGTTAGCAATTATACCATTAGGATTAGCATCAGGACCAAACCAAAGACACCCACAGGCCTAAAGGACCATGTGTTTGTGTCTCTTTATCTTTCCTTGCAACTAAGAGTTGGCCATTCTAATAAATTTGACAGAGTAAATTATAATAGAAGTGCAATGATTTCCTTATCAAAGAACAGAACAAATGGCATTGCTGATTTATAAAATTTAGCATAGTACATGGGGTTGTTTTTTATTTTCACAGAATAGCTGCTGACTTGTCACAAAAGTTACCCATTTAGGAAAACTTCCAAAACCCTCATTCAGGAGTTACATCTTCCAGTAGTATAAATCACAACCTATCCATTCCTGCTTATTCTAACCTCCCATAAATCCTACAGATGAGGTCCAATAATTTCATTTGGAAAAATATATTACATTCCACAGCTATAGCAACTTTCATTTCTATAGTTTTTTTTTAATTATTATAATTATACATCTATTTTCTTTCCTTACTACCCCATTGCGGGGGAGGGGGGGAGAGAGGGGTTAAGAAAAGAAAAAAAGTTCCTTATAGCAAAATTGTATAATCAAGCAAAACAAATTCCCTCACTGGTCTTCATATATGTCTCTCAAACCTACACTGAATACCAAAGTAACACTTAAGACTATCCATCTGTAACCTTTGCTCTTGCAAAATGAACAGCCCAGAAACATCATAGAGAAAATCTTGTTTAAGAAAAAATACTACCAGAATCCAAAATGAAGGCATTCATATAGCAAGAAGTCACAATAAGGATTACAGAAAATGTATCATCTACCACCATAAAGAAGAGAACTTGAAATATGAATATAATTAGGCTTCAAGCACAGTACTTTATCCATTGAACTCTCTAGCTGTCCAATGCAAGTAAAAATGACTCTATTTTCCAGTGTTAATTTCCAAAACCAAAATATATTCTCAAACCCTTCAGATATCAACTATAGCCAAACATTAATATATTTTTAAATGAACTCTGAGTTAAGAAAATAGGTCACTTACATATTACTACAAAAGTAAAAGAATTTTCATCATATTTCACCATCTTTCTCTAGAACTTGAAATAATAATCAATCTGTAGTAGGATAAACATTGTTAGTCATGAAAATTATTCTGTTCTACCAAATTAAAATAATCCTACCACTATAAGTTTGTCATCAAGCTAGAATTAGGCAATAGAAAAAAAGAATATCAAAAGAATCAAGAAATTACTGTATATTTTCATTTTTAAAGTGTATGTTGAAAGTTTGAAAATATCATAAATTCCTTGGATCTCTCTCTCATATGTAAAATAAGGGGATTAGATTAAATGGTCCTTGAAATGTCTTCCAATTCTAAACTATAATCTATGTTACTATAATTGTAAAACATAGAACTGGTACAATGTAGAGGAATATCCTCTCTGGAGAGGAAGTAGGTTTGTGGGTGAATGAAAACCAATTACTATGTTTGGTCTGTATATAGAAGTAAATGCAAGACCACTTAAAGCCTGGGAGACATGTTGCTGTTTCCACATGCATTATAAAATCAAGGATTTGGAACAAAAGTGGAGGACTATGTATGTCCATGTATAACTCTATTTGACTTGTTGTTCTCATCTCTCTCTTTCCTTCCCATGGGGAACCAACTAATCTTAAAGGGCTTAAAAAAACTATGGGGCCTCAAATCAGGCAACCTTTAGCAATTTGTTGAAAGACAATTCATAAAAATGACTTGAAAGGGCTATAATTTGAAAAATCAAGAAATGACAGAATTTAAAAAGAACTTCTAACTTCTTGGATCAGAAATACTGTCAAGTAGGAGAAAAGTAGGGTCAAAAATAAATTAAATATGTAGACTCCACTTAGTTTGATGACTGTTCTATGTTCCAAAAATTCTAAACTCCTGGAAGTAAAATTTAGGAAGAAATGAATCAAGTATCTATTAAGTTCCTACTATGTGTCAGATAGTGTGCTAAGTGCTTTACAAATATTATCTCATTAAATTCTTACAACAATCCTGTAAAATAAATGATACTATTATCCCCATTTTATAGTTGAAGAAACCAAGGCAGAATTACATAACTTGTCCAGATTCACATGTCTACTGTTATGAACTCAGGTTTTCCTAAAGATTTAAGGATCAGCTGAAGGATATTCCTCTGAGTCTGAATTACTCAGAGAGTCATATAAACTAAGAGAACCATGGCAGAGCACACTCCTCCACTGGTGGAAAAAAGTTAGTACCTCATTTGAGAACTCCAGTTAATGCCAAATGCTTCTAGCCAAAAGAAGTTCATGGACATGTGCCCAGCAGAGCAATTCCTAGCAATGAACTTATGACAAGGAAAGAGCTGCCTAGGAAAGAAAATATATGCTAGGCAGACTAGACAACTCACAAGACCAATGGGAAACTAGCTCAATGGGAAAGTGCAATGTTATCAGCACAACACATCAGTGAATATAAATCATAGATTATTGTAGGATTACAGATTTAGAGCTGAAAAAGACTTTTTAAGTCATCTGTTGTAGAGGGCCACAGTCAGTGGGTAAACTTTGGGTAAGGTATAAGACCCTTCAGTCCAGAGAGAACCTGCTAACAATGTCTGGTTTGGCTCCCCATCTCCCCTAAGGGTTCTCAGCCTTCATGAGAAGTCAGGGGATGGCGACAACCTGTGTGGAGATTGAGGCAGAGTGATACCAGGTGGAAGATTGATACCAAGTAGCAAACTACATATCCTATTTATTCCATTGCTTTAATTAACTTTAAAACAATAACAAAAATACACCTGTACACACACAGAAAATGACATTTCAAAAGTTCCACTGGCTTTGATTTGACATTTCAAGAAAAACAACAGAATGTCCTCAGTACCTTCAATTTCAAAAATTAAATCAGCTTTGTTTTCAAAAGTCCATTCCACTTATATAAAAACATCTATAGGTACATAATACAAATCTGTAAGCCATCCATTAATAGACAAATAGTTAAAGGATATGAATAAACAATTTTCCAAAAAAATTTAAATTATCAATTCAACCTGAAAAATATTCAAAACCAAGAAATTCAAGGGGAGAGAAAAGGAGAAAAATTTGGAACACAAGCTTTTTCAAAAATTAATGTTGAAAACTATTTTTGCATGTATTTAGAGAAATAAAATACTATTTA
This sequence comes from Sarcophilus harrisii, assembly GCF_902635505.1. Lineage (NCBI taxonomy): Eukaryota > Metazoa > Chordata > Mammalia > Dasyuromorphia > Dasyuridae > Sarcophilus > Sarcophilus harrisii. The sequence continues at coordinate 492,317,006 of NC_045427.1, read as the reverse complement.
AAATCTAAAAGAAAATGTCAATCAAAAAAACTAAGAAATGCAAATTGAAGTCATTTTTAGATATCACCTCACATTCCAAAAATAACAAAGAAAAACATGAAAAAATACATTGTTGGAGAGGTTATGGCAATATATATACATGCTAATTTACTTTTGGTGCTGCTGTAGAACCAATATTCAATTACTCTGGAAAATAATTTGGAATTATAAAAGTTACTAAACCATTCATATTGACTTACCCAGAGATTCTCTTAGTGAAATTATTTCTCAGAAAATAACTGATAAATTTTGGGGTCTTTTTTAATAATAGCTTTTTATTTTCAAAATATATGCAAAGTTAGTTTTTAACATTCACCCTTGCAAAACCTTGAGTTCTAAATTTTTCTCTTTCTTCTTCCTCTAGACAGCAAGTAATCCAACATATGCTAAACATGTGCAATTCTTTTATACGTATTTCCATGTTTATCATACTATGCAAAGAAATTCAGATCAAAAAGGAAAAAAATGAGGAAGAAAACAAAGATCAAGCAAACAATAAATAAAAAGGTGAAAATACTATGTTGCGATCTACATTCAGTCCCCACAATCCACTTTCTGGTTGCAGATGGCTCTCTTCATCACAAGTCTATCAAATTTGTCTGAATCATTTCATTGTTTAAAAGAGCCATGTCCATCATCATATAATCTTTTGGTTCTACTCACTTCACTTAGCATCAGTTCACGTAAGTTTCTCCAGGTCTTTCTGAAATAATTCTTCTGATCGTTTCATGTAGAATAATAATATTCCATCAAATCCATATACCATAACTTATTCAGCCATTCCCCAATTGATGGGCATTCACTCAGTTTCCAGTTCCTTCTCACTACAAAAAGGGCTGCTACAAACATTTTGCACATGTGAGTCCTTTTTCCTTTTTTATGATTTGTTTTGGAATACAGACCCAGTGGAGACACTGCTGGATCAAAGGGTATGCACAGCTTCATATCCCTTTGGGTACAGCTTCAAATTGCTCTCAAGAATGGTTGGGTCAGTTCACAACTTCACCAACAATGTTTTAGTGTCCCAGTTTTCCCACATCCTCTCCAACATTTATCACTATCTTTTTCTGTCATCTTAACCAATCTGAGAAGTGTGTAGTGGTACCTCAGAGTTATCTTAATTTGTATTTCTCTTATCAATAGTGATTTAGAGCATTTTTTTCATATGACTAAAAATGGTTTTAATTTCTTCATCTGAAAATTGTCTATTTGTGTCCTTTGATCATTTATCAACTGAAGAATGGCTTGTGTTCTTATAAATTTGAGTCAGTTCTCTATACATTTTAGAAATATGGCCTTTATCAGAACTCTTGGATATAAAAATTTTTCCCAGTCTTCTGCTTTCTTTGTAGTCTTGTCTGCATTAGTTTTGTTTGTACACAAACTTTTTAATTTAATATAATCAAAATCATTCATTTTGTATTTCATAATGTTCTCTAGTTTTTCTTTGACCATAAATTCCTTTCTTCTCCATAGATCTGAGAGGTAGACTATTTCTTGCTTTTCTAATATGCTTATAGTATCACCATTTATGTCTAAATCATGAACCCATTTCAACCTTATCTTGGTATAAGATATTAGGTACTGGTTAATGTTTAGTTTCTGTCACACTATTTTCAATTTTCCAAGCAATTTTTGTCAATTAGTGAGGTCTTATTCCAGAAGCTTGGATTTATCAAACAACAGATTACTATAATCTTTGATTATTGTATCTTGTGAACCTAACCTATTCCACTGAAAAACTACTGTATTCCTTAGCCAGTACCAAATGGTTTTGATGACCACTGCTTTATAATATAGTCTTAGGAAAGATTTAGCTGGACCACTTCATTTGCATTTTTTCATTAATTCCCTTGAAATTGTTCCAGATGAACTTTGTTATTATTTTTCCTAGCTCTGTAAAATAATTTCTTGGTAGTTTGATAATAAGTATATTAATTTAGGTAGAAATGTCATTTTTATTATATTATATCACTCTACTCATGAGCATTTGATATTCTTCTAATTGTTTAGATCTAACTTTATTTGTGTAAGTATTTTGTAATTGTGTTCATATAGTTCATAACTTTGTCTTGGCAGGTAGACTCCCAAATATTTTATATTATCTACAATTATTTTAAATGTAATTTATCTTTGTATCTCTTGCTGATAGACTTTGTTGATAACATATAGAAATGCTGATGATTTATGTGGTTTTATTTTGTATCCTGCAACTTTACTAAAGTTGTGAATTGTTTCTAATAGTTTTTAGTTGATTCTTTAGGATTGATTAAGTAAACCATCATATCATCTGCAAAGAGTGATAATTTTGTTTTCTCATTACCTATTCCAATTCCTTTAATTTCTTTCTTCTTCTCTTATTGCTAAAGCTAACATTTCTAATACAATATTGAATAATGGTGATAATAGACAAGCTTATTTCACCTCTGATCTTATTAACTGTAAAAAAGAAAAGATCTATTTGTACAAAAATATTCATAGCTATATGATTTCTGATAAACAGCTGAAAAAATACTTGCCTAATTATTGAATAATGAATGTCTGGACAAACTATGATATGTGCATGCAATGAAATATTAGAGAACAAAAAGGATGTATGAATTCAAAGCATTCAAAGAAATCTCAGAAAGCTCCTATGAAATCATGCAGAATGAAGAAAGCAGAGGTAAAATAATAAAACGTAAATTGACAATAATTACTATGACAGGGTACATAAAGTCAACATAGTATGGCCTGAAAACTCTAATCAATTACAAGTATTCATGTTAATATAATGATGTCAAAGCTAAAAGACTAATCCTTTCTTTATTCTAATGATCTAACAGTAAATTATCAAGTTTTTTCAAGGATTATACTATATAAAGTAGCTTTTTGAGTGTTTGTCAAGAAAAGTCTATTATGTCAAAACACAAAAAAGCAAGAGTGCAACACTAATTCCCAAGAAATGTAAAAAAAAAAAAAAACCCTCAGTATTTTAACTAGATCTTCTGTGCAAGACTGATAGAAAACCATAGAAAAGGGTCATATAGGATATGAAGAGAGGGTGGGTTGTAATTTCATTGCTGAAGTGAATAACCACACCATTGAAGTTACTGGTTCTTTGAAGCATCACCATAATGAAACATGAATTACAATATAGCTTGCAAGAGCTGTCTGAATCACAGTGTCTATCACAGCACACAGATAAGAAGCAGAATTTGTCATCTGGGAATGATTTAGAAGGAGATAACTGTATGTGTTAGCTTGACTAAGAAATGAAACAAATTCACTGTGATCTTTCAAACCATCCAGAACCCTATAGTAAGCATACATGGGAGCACCACCCTCACATTGTCGGTACCAGTACAGCCCATTAAAGCCATCTGTTTGGTATTTGCAATTGATTTTAATAGATGTTCCTTCTGTGACCATCAACAGAGCTGACTGTTCAATATTCTTTCCAACAACACCTAGAAAAAAAATCAGATAGTTATATTAGGAAAAACACATCTAGAAGCCAAGCTTCTAGGGAATTCTTAGACCTAACTAAATGAACAACTTAATTCAATGAAAGCAGAGATAATAAATCATGTGAAAAGAAAATTCCAACAGAAGATACCAAAAGGAGAATATTTGATAGTTGAACTGAACCTTCAAGATGACTTTCAGCTCTGGATTCATGACATGATTCTGTGAATATTGGTACCATAAAGAGACCTGCTTTTAGTCTTGGTTATGCTATTAATTACCTAAGTGATAATAGGCAAAGTACTTTGCTTCTTTATATCTTAGGTTCTTCAACCATAAGATAAGAGGGTTTAATCCAAAAATCTTAGAGATCCCTTCCAATTCAAATATCAGATTCCATTCTTCTGATAGCACCTATAGATATTCATCTTCATTTCTCTAAAATTCTGCAACCACATCTTTGTGATCTTTGAATTTCCAAAAAATTTGCACAGGGACCTATGGTAATCACTGCATGAGACACATTGGTAGTATATACTCAGGAAAGAATCTGTCCCCTACACATTTCCAGTTCTGAATCTACATTGTTGGGAGAAAATAACTTGTAGAATTTCTACATGGATTTATAATAAGATCAGACTTACCAGAAAGAATGAAGAAAATCCAGATCTGTCCCAGGACTCCTTCAGCCTGATACTTCATTGTAAAATACTAGGCCCTTTGGGTCAGCAAATCTCCTTCCATATGAATGAAGTAAAGAGGAATGAATATATAAAACCCATAAAAATGGAAAGGGGAGGAGCTCTATACCTAACCTTAAATTATGGCCTTTCTAGGGGCAATGACTTACCAAAATATACAACTTTTAAGTGTGTTGGACCTAGGTCTCAAACCCTTATATCTTTATTATAAATATAGTACTATAATATACTGAAAAACAAGGCAAAGTGATAAAGAAAGACAAATGGAAGTGGGATAGAATATGAAATAGGAACAATTATTTTTAATTTTTTCTCACTAGATTTCCATTTTTTTCTTTCAGAAACAATGAAGTAGAGGTAGAAGTATCTATAAGGTCTTATCACTGAATTCATTGGCACAAGAGAGTTCAAAGAAAGTGATCAGAAGTTTTGCTTACCTATTTCTATTTTATTCTCAAAGCTCTACTCCTAAAGCAAATTGGGCTCATTTTGAGATGATTAGAGATAGAAATGTGCTTCAAAAGAAGCACTATTTCCTCAGATGATCCTAAAGAGAATTATCTCTTCTCTTTATTATTTATTTCACAGGTTATAGAACTGACACAAATAGCATTTAGTAATAATACAGCATACATCTTTTATTGGTCCTCAAATAGTTCAATGACTTTAATCACACACAGGAGAATATGACTTTAACTATGTGATACTGACACCTTGGGGCTAAGTCTTATACTGCATCTTTAAAGAATTAAAGGAGTTTCTACCTTTTTGAAATCATTGTTTTATAGAGGACTAAAAGACACTTTAGTGATGATATACTATATATTCTTTGTTTTACAAGTGAAATAAGTAAAGTCTTAAAAAGTTAAATACATAAAATCATATTTCATTATGTTTTCATTTTTTATCATTTCTTAAAATCAAAGGCATAATAATTTGCATATATATACTTTTGCACATTTATAATTCTATAAGGCTTGCAAAACCCTTTCTCTAAACGGTTCTATGGATAGTATATTATTATCCACAGCTGAAGAGACTGAAGCTCAGAGATGCTGAATAATGTAGCCATAATCATATTATATATATATATATATATATATATATATATATATATATATAATCATATAGCCATAATCATAAGAAAATAGCAGAGTTGGGATTTGACTTCAAATTTTCTTAATCTAAAACCAGGGTTTATTACATTACCAAAAATTACCATTAAGAAGACAAATGATGTCAAGAAGTTGTCTGATTTGTGACTAACATAGAATTGTCACTGACCTCTGTGAGATTATTAAGTCCAACTCCTCTTTATTTAGATTCTATTTCATTCAATTCAATAAACATTTATTACATGCCTACCATGAAAATGCAGACAAAAATGAAATTATCTATACCCAAAAAAATTCATATTCTGTTAGGGAGATACAACATTGTTGGAATCCTTACAAAGTGTTAAGTTATTAGAATTGATAGAGACAATAATTATCTAATTTAGCATGGTTCAGTATGATTGATCTGATCCTATGAGGAGATGTTATGGGCCAGAACTTGAAACAAGATACTAAGTGGAATTGAGAAGACAATGTTTAAATCTAGTTTAGAATTGATTTAATCCTACAACAAATAATGGTTTCCTCATGATATAATGATTGGTGTGTACTCAGTGTACAGCATATAAGCAAGAAGCTCTCAGGGCCAGAGAGCACTCTGGGAGATTGAGAGCCAGGAGTGAATGGAGGCAACAGTTGTGAAGATTCATAACCAAGATTCAGAGGGAGTTGGAGGTGACAAAGGAAAAGCTGCAAGAACTCTTGGAATCAAGGAGGGAGAGAGGCCTCTAAGAAAGCTAACCGGGCCCAAGGAAAGAGATAAGACTTGGAAGGAGAAAATAAACATTTGGATTTTATCAGCTGGCTGCATTTGAAGTGATTATTGATCTGAACTGATACTAAGGCTGCCTCCAGAAAATCTCCCCAAGAAACCTGCTCCCACAGAGAACGATTATATTATAAAAAAGAAGAGAACACCACACAACATCTATAAAACAAAAAAATTACAAGATATATAAAGTAATTTTAAGAGTAAGTATAATGTTTTAAACTTGATAGAGGGATGAAGGCTAAATCAAGGAATGGGCACATAAACTGTGCTTTGAAGGAGATTAGGGATTCTACAAGACAGAGGTAAGCAGCAAGTACCTTCCAAAAATTAAGGATCACTTGTATAAAACATACAGGCATAAGATGAATTTTTATGTATAGTATAGGGACCAGCTAGTAGCTAGCCAGTTTTACTAAAACAGAAGATGCATAATATGCATGCAACTAGAAAAGTTGACAAGATGTCAAAAAAGCAAAAATAAGTAAAGTCATTTGTGGATGAAAATAAAAAGAATACAATGAAGAAAAATATTGAAAAGATTAGTAAAAACCATTATTACAAAACATCTTTGTTAATTTTTATGCAACTAACTTTTTTGTTATAGCAAATAATCTAAAAATTCTTGTTCAATTGATGAATAGTCAAACAAATTCTGAATATAATCGAATATAATTATGCTGTAAGAAATAGTGAAGAAAGAGTTTCAGACAAACTTGACATTTTATGAACTGATGCAAAGTGAAGGGAGAATCAAAAGTACAATCTATATAATAAAAATGTAAAGAAAAGTAACTTCAAAAGATTTAAGAACTATTATCAAAACAATGAAATATGATTCCAGAAAAACTTTGATGTGACAATTAACCCATCACTAGAGAGGTGGTAGATTCAAGAAACAGAACAGTAAGACTTCTTTTTTTAATATGGCTAATGTGAGAATTAATTTTGTTGGCTATCCATATGTGTTACAAGGGTTTTGTTTTTTTCTTTTTTTTGTTTTAGTTTCTGTGGGAGAAAGAAGGTGGTGCAGAGGCAAGTATAAATAGGGTTGATCCAAAAATATAAAGAAAAAGTGTCATGAAAGTATTTTTTAAATGTCAAGAATGGAATAATAGGAATACCAAGAGTCATAGACAAGTAGGATAGCTTTGAAAGTTCTATCTTAAATTTAATATGTACTTTTAAAAAAATTTTAATATATCTTTTTATTTACAAAACATATGCTTTTTTTAACAAAAAAAAGGGTACTTTTTTTTCAACATTGACCCTTACAAAACCTTCCGCTCCAAATTTTCCCTTCCTTACCTCTATCCCCTCCCCTAGATGGCAGGTAGTCTAATACATGTTAAATATGTTAAATCCAATATATGTATACATATTTATGCAGTTATCTTGCTGCACAAGAAAAATCAGATCTAGAAAGAAAGAAAAACCTGAGAAGGAAAGCAAAAATGCAAGCAAACAATAACAGAAAGAGTGAAAATGCTATGTTGTGGTCCACACTCAGTTCCCATAGCCCTCTCTCTGGGTGTAGATGGTTCTCTTCATTACTGGACAATTGGAACTGGTTTGAATCAACAAGAGAATCACACCCATCAGAATTGATTCTCAGATGGGTTCACAAAGAGTTGGGCATAACTGGAAAAACAACTGAAAAACAACAAACTTCAGAATAAAAAAAAGAAGAAGAAGAAGAAGGGGTCAGAGAGACAATATAACCACTATATTTGGTCTATAACAAATATAAAAAGTGTACTAAAGAGAAGAGAAGCAAGCTTTGACAAAATGCATATAGAGGAAATCCATGCTAATAGTCAACACAATTGTGAAGGTATTTAATGTTGATATATATTTGAAGGAAGAGAAAAAAATCTCTGATTTATTTAACAACAAAATGATCAACATCAATAAATACTAACCTGTCTCGTTTGCTATCATTACAAAATCTTTACAAAAGTAATATATTCATAAATTGAGGGAATCTTCAATATTATCAGGGAAAAAAGAATGTTTTCAAAAGTTAAATTCAGCAACAAGCCACATCTTTATCATTTCACAATTAATTGGAAATGTAGAGCAAGGTGTCTAATACTTGGCCACATATTTAACCCACAACACTCTTCAGTGTGGCCCAAACCATATTAGAATGTATTTAAGAAATATTTAACAAAAATAAATACAATAAAACATAGGTAATATTACATTTCAAAATTAAATCAACATGTGATTTGTAAGGATGCTTATGTATAGATTTGGGATCCACATTTCTGTTTGAGTTGAACTTGATTATGAAATAATCCAGTTGTTTTAAACAATCTAAAACAATATTAATTAATAAGGCTGACATACAGTGTAGTTTCCCTATTTTTCTCTTTTGATTTAATCTATTTTAACTTTAATTTTTTTTGTTATTCTTTTTTTTTTAAATAGCCTTTTATTTACAGGATATATGCATGGGTAACTTTACAGCATTAACAATTGCCAAACCTCTTGTTCCAATTTTTCACCTCTTATCCCCTACCCCCTCCCCCAGATAGCAGGATGACCAGTAGATGTTAAGTACATTAAAATATAAATTAGATACACAATAAGTATACATGACCAAAACGTTATTTTGCTGTACAAAAAGAATCAGACTCTGAAATATTGTACAATTAGCTTGTGAAGGAAATCAAAAATGCAGGTGGGCATAAATATAGGGACTGGGAATTCAATGTAATGGTTTTTAGTCATCCCCCAGAGTTCTTTCTCTGGGCATAGCTGGTTCAGTTCATTACTGCTCCATTGGAAATGATAACTTTAATTTTGAGATCAATGATTACTACCCCATTTTTTTTTAACCAAGAAATTTTACTCCTGATCCTTATTATTATGTGTGTGTGTATATGTTTCTTGTTTCCAATTCCTGGTAACCCCTCTGCTTTACTTCTAACTGCTATCTTGCTTTGCTATTAGTTAACCTACTAGGATTCTCCCTTATCCTCTCCCTCCATCCTTTCCCTCCCTTTTGATCTCAAGGAGTCATTTTCTTTCTTAAAATTCTGGATCTTTTTTCTGATTGGTTGACTTTCTTTAGATTCTTATTTTTCTTGGATTATTTCTTTTAAATTTTTCCTCTATCTTTCTCATTTGACATCTCCCTAGAATCTTCTTTTTTAACATTCTTTCTTTTTTATTTCAAGTTCCAATTCTCTCCCTCTCCTCCTTCCTCATACTGAGAAGGCAAATTTGTATATAGGCATATATGTGCAATCTTGTGAAACATATTTCCATGTTACATTTAGAGATGAATAGCATTTATTATTGTAAGTCCTTCAGAATTTTCTTAGATCATCATATTGCTGGAAATAGGCAAATAATCTACAATTGATCATCAGGCAATATTATAGTTATTGTGTATAATGTTTTCCTGGTTTTGCTTATTTCACTTTGCATCAGTTCATGTAAGTCTTTCTGGGTTTTTCTGAAAGAAAAAATTGGTAAAGTCTGAATGTGTATCGAAGCATACTTTTTCATTGCTTCCTTTATCATCTTGAAAATGGCAAACTACTCCCGTATCTTTGCCAAGAAAATCCAAAACGAGATCATAGAGTCAGACATGATTGAAAAACAACAAAACAACTATGATGGGGGGTGGAAGGGAAAATAGACTGTTCACATGTGAGAAATGATAGATAAACAAACATCTATAGTGTTCCACTGATATCCTCAAAATGTCAAGAGAAAGCAAGGAAGGTTTCAAGCCTATTGAGTAGATCTTCTGTGGAAAATATGGGAGAGCATGGATAAAAGTCATCCAGGCTGGGCAATCATAATGAATTACAATCAATTGAAAAGTGGGGAATAGAAGACTTTCAAGTAGATGAAATCAAAATACATCTGAGTTTTATTCAATGCATAGAAAAGATATAAATAAACATGGTATGACAGATTAGAAAAAACTAAGCTTTTTTTTTCTCCTGGTTAAGGAACATCCTGTGATTTATGGAAAGTATAGAAAGTCCCTCTACAAATGCAGACTTGTAACTCTGTTTCTTAGTCTTAGAGTCAACTGGGATACTATGAAATTATTACCATTTGCCATGGTCACATGGCTAATATGTATCCAAAACAGAAATTGAACTTCAGACTTCCAGGCTCTAATGTCAGTCCCTCTAACCATTAAATCACACTACCCTCTATAAACCACTCTACTTCAGAAATGGTAAAGAGAAATCAACTTTTTATCTCTCTTGCCCTTTCTATCAAAGATATATTCCTTTTTGGAAAGATATAAAGCAAAGAAATAAGATGTCACCTCAAATAAGTTACTAGCTAGTTTCAATCATTCCTTATAGACCACTTTCTTGGAGATTCACTAGAAAGATTTCCTTCTGTCCAGAGTAATAAGGATTTGGGGAATATAAATCTCATGAGGGAAAGACCTCAGAGTATTTCTAGACTCCCTTGAAATGAATAATTTTCATCTGATCCCTTGGCAGTTTTGGAAAAAATGAAAGTTGAGTATGATAATAATATTGTCAGAGAAATTCTTTTTCAATAAATATAAGCCAAGAGTCAATAAGTACAGAAGTCTCCCCATTCAAAGATCTGGAGATGAGAAAGTATAAACTTCCCCCTTTCATGCAAAAGGAGAATTTTCCTCATCTCAAATTACCCAAGGAGTTTATCACTCAAATAATATCTTGAAGGTCCCTAAGTCTTTCAAAATTCTTATAGGGATTCTATCAACTAATTTCTTTGCAAAGTTCACACTGGAGATTTTACCAGAAGCTAGAATGATTCTTTGAAGAACAGTTCTCTTTCTACCGGCTAATCTGTTTGACTGGAAAACAGGTCAGTTTCTCTTGAGATTTTGTTGCTATGTAAGTCTGAGGGAATGAGAAAATGTTTCTGATATCATCTAACTTTACAAAACCAGCTTACAGAATTAAGCTATAGACATTAAGGGACATTAAGATTCTCTGATTTTGTGCCCAGTGGCCTCTCTCTCTCTCTGTCTCTCTCTGTCTCTCTGTCTCTATCTCTCTGTGTCTCTGTCTCTCTCTCTCTTTCTTCCTCCCTCCTTCCTCTTTCTTTTTCTCTCTCACTCCCCAACTTTTTTTTCCTTACTATTAAAAAAAAAGATTCTAAATTTTAAAGTTTTAAGTAAGAGTCAAAAGGGGACAGAAATCAGAAAAAGGAAGACATGTAAGTAAAAAGATCACTGGATTTGTGAATCCAAAGAGATCTCAGTATATATCTACTAACATTCATTAACTATATAACCATACTTAAATCACTTAACCACTTTTAGACATCAATCTCTTAATCTATAAAATTGGTATTTTAATACCTATAGTACCTTATTTATTATACTATTAAGAGACTCATATGAGATGAAGTATATAAATGATTTTTAAAGCTTAAAGTTATACGTACATGTTAGTAATTGTTGATGCTTTGTGTTTTTCATTGTGTATGTTTTTCTTAGGTGATGAGGAGATTAAAATGAATACTGTATCATTTTCTTACTAATCTTATTTATAATTAATTGATTTTGTCCTGTAACTGCTTAAGTCATAAATGTAGTTCAGAATCAGGTAGCCAACCTGTGATTGATTTAATTTAGAAATCCACTTCTCTCACTAATCCCTGTTTTATTCTTGCCTAAAGGAATTCTTCCATCCTTGGGAAGTGTGGGTAGACACAAAGATGACAAAGAGTCAGGTTTTGTGTCTTTACACAATACCAAGCTGTCCTTGAAGAATGTCTGATTTGCTTTCTAAAGAAGTATGGGCCTTGTCTTTGCAGGTGACCTTGAACTTTTCTTAGTTACAGAAAGGAAGGAGAGGGCTATTGCTAGCTCCTTATTTCCAATTTCCAACCAATCATATTGTTAATCCAGGATCAACATCTGCAATAGCAGGAGAAGATTCATTTTTTCCCTACAGGAAATTAATTGGAGCAATTGGTATGTGTCCAATTCATATATTGACCTCTCCCCATCTTTCCTTCTCCATTCTTCCATGCACCTAAAATCCTAACACAAAGTTGAATGAAAGGAAAAGAATAGCCTTTCCTTTTGTACCACTCTTTCCCCACACAAAGGGAACACTACTGCACAGTGTTTTGCAGTAACACAAGATGGCCAACCTCATTCTCAGCTTCCAAGAATTCAAATGTACCTCCTGATGGCCCAAACCACAGAGAATACAATGCATTCACCTCAGAGCCACTAAAGTTATAGACCCGGAGCAACTGGGCCTTTTTGTGGTTGGTGAGGAGGCATAGGAAACAGCCAATCACGTGAGTCTATTCTACTTCTTTTCAAGAAATCCTCTCTTCTTTTCTTTACCCTTTCCGTACAATTTTTGTGCTTTAACTCCTCACTTAAAGAAATTATTCACAATTTATGATTATTATATCATCCTGATTTTAATTAGCTGCTTTAAGAAATGTTTGCTTTGTTTAGGAATATTTATGAGTTCCCTTATTTCTACTATATAGGCTTTATTTGTTCAATTCTAACTCATTCACAATGATGGTTTGTGTAAAACCCAATATAATTCATTTCAAGCAAGAGGAAATTCAGTATAAATTAGGGACTAGATAGTCCTGTTTAGAATCACTTTAAGCTTATGAGCATATTTTGTTCCTGTCTTTACCTCAAAGAGCCTGTAAATTCAATAGTGAAAAAGATAATTTCTTATTTTCTTTCGAAAAGATCTCTGAATATCCTTTTTAAACTCTCTCTTTAATGTAATTTACACCTCCAGTAGTCCTTGCTCTTCCACAGATTTTCTACAAAAAGGAACTACATTTAACCTTCCTCAAACTCTTCTTCCTCTTTCTGCCCACCTCTGAATCTCCTAGAACACAAAATTACTTCTTCTACTCCCTCTGCTAGAATAAAGGCTTCAGCTTCCCCACACCGATAAAGCTCAAACAACTTCCCTGTTTGCCTTCCACTTAAAAAGATACTCATAAATAAAAGGAGAAAAAGGAATTTTTCTCTCTGCATGACATCTGACAAAACAATTGAAAGTATACACCAGTTCAAGTAAAGCTACTATTTGAAAATCCGGTAGGAAAAATAGATGATAAATGGTTGTGTTTGCTTTATCTTGATTTGCTTTACTTTGGGACTGATGATCTTGTAAAAGGCTTCCCTAGAAAAGCATTAGTTAGAATGAAATTCAACTTCACAGTATCCTAATTTTGATTTATCTAGAATTTGAAACTGTTACTCTTCCCTTCAAAAACAAAAATCACCTAAATATTCTTAACTTATCTAACTACCCTTAGATCATTTAGTTCAACAGAAATGATTAATTAAGTCCTATTAAGGACCAAGCACTGTGCTAAGACCTGGAGATATAAAATGATAAAAATTTTTAAAAAAACTTTTCCCTTGAGCAATATGATGATTTCTGAGCACAAATTAATGAAGTTAGACAGTCACTGACAGAACTAAAGTCCAAAACCTACAGAGAACTTGGATAATTTGGAAGACTTTGTTATAATGAGGTATGATATGTAGACCATTGAAAAATAGTGAAATTTAATCCATTCATTGATATTGGAACAAATCATTCTCTCAAGGGTACATATGGTTGCTAACAAAATATTGCAATCTTATATGTAAAGAATACTGAACTAAGAATCAAAAAATGTGGGATTTAGTTATAACTCCACTATTTCCTAGTTAAGAAACTATGGGCCAATGACTATAATTCTGTGACTTTCATCTTCTTCATCACGTAAATGAGGGACTAAAATTCTTATTCTTATGACATCCATTCAGGAAAGAATAGATTTCCCTCTACCTCTCTCCTCCTGACACAAGATTCACATATGGTGACTTTACTTAAATTGAGATATACTTGCAATTGCTTTGTCAAATGCCCTGCTAAGGAAAGACTTCCTTCTTCTGATTTTATTTCTGTGTATGTCCCAAAATAGAAGGCACATAGGGGGAGCTATGTACTAGTAGTTGGGAAGAGAGTAGTTTTGAGTTTCAGTATATACAGAGGTGAGTAAGAAAAGAAGGAAGAGTCTGAAGAAACTTGATTTTCCTTGATCATTATTCCTAAATAATTCATAGAATCATAGCTCAAACAGCTGTAAGAGATGTTACATATGATCCATTCTAACTACATCATTTTACAAATGAGAAAACTAAGACCCAAAGAAGTTAAGTGTCTTTACCAAGTTCATACAGGGAGTAGTACAAAAATGAAAATTTGAACCCAAATCATCTGTTTCCAAATCTATTGTGTTCTTACTGTATCACATTGCCTCCCATTCATCTTAGCCTTTTTATTGTGCCATGTCACCTCTAAATGTAACATTCCATTTCTCCTCAGAAGCAAACAAAGAGGATATGGAAAAAGTAAAAAACAATTCACTGGAAACCACAGTGACAGACTTCATTCTCTTGGGATTATCTCATCCACCAAAATTGAGGACCTTCCTCTTCTTGGTCTTCTTTGTGATCTACGCTTTGACACAGCTTGGAAACACGTTCATCCTGCTCATGGTCTGGGCAGACTCACAACTCCATGTACGCCCAATGTATATACTTCTGGGTGTCCTCTCCTTCTTAGACATGTGGCTCTCTTCAGTCATTGTTCCACTGATTATCCTGAGCTTCACTCCTGCCAGCAAATCTATCCCATTTGGAGGGTGTGTGGCTCAACTCTACTTTTTTCATTTCCTAGGAAGCACTCAGTGCTTTCTCTATACTTTAATGGCATATGACAGGTACCTAGCAATATGTCGACCTCTACACTACCCTGTGCTAATGAATGGACGTCTATGCACAATGCTTGTGGCTGGAGCATGGGTGGCTGGCTCTATCCATGGTGCTATCCAAGCCACCCTCACTTTCCGATTGCCTTACTGTGGTCCCAATCAGGTAGATTACTTCATTTGTGACATCCCTGCAGTACTGAGGTTGGCTTGTGCTGATACCACTATCAATGAGCTGGTGACTTTTGTAGATATTGGGGTGGTGGCTGCCAGTTGCTTTCTGTTAATTTTACTTTCCTATGCAAACATTGTCTATGCCATCCTACAGATCCGTACAGCAGATGGGAGGTGCAAGGCCTTCTCTACCTGTGGCTCACACCTGACTGTGGTTACTATATATTATGTGCCCTGCATTTTCATCTATCTGCGAGCTGGCTCCAAGAGCCCCCTAGATGGTGCAGTAGCTGTGTTTTACACAGTTGTCACCCCATTGTTAAACCCCTTGATCTACACTCTTAGAAACAAAGAAGTAAAAGCAGCCCTAAAAAGGATAACAGGAGGCAGAGGAGCTACCAAAGAAAATAAGTAATTTCGTTTTCCCGCTTTGATCACCAACTACTGTGACTACAATTTCCTTTAGCTCTTCTATTTATACAAATTCTTTGCTTTTTATTAGTTATTGTCATTTGTTTGAATTGACTAAAAGTACTTTAAAAATCTTGATCTTGAAATGAACAAAAATATTCTCACAATTACCTCAAATTTCCTCTATATGGGAGATAAAGGAATTATAGAACGACCAGCCAAGCTACCTTCTTGACATAAAGTATTCCTCCTGCTCACTTATGACTAATGTTTCTTTTCAATAAGAAGTATCTTCTATTATCTTATTCTAGTCATGCATCCCATCCCATTAGTCTAAATTATGCCTAATTATGACATATTTATATTATATGTTAAAATTTCAAATTTACTTTATTTCTAATGATACATAGATACCAATACCACAAATATTGTTTTCTGCCCTCCTTTGTCATTTGTTCCAAAGAATCACTGAATATTTTCTTTTTATGTGATATCTACCACTCTCCACAGTATTTGGATTTAATATTTTATTTTGGCCGTTATTCTCCTTTTTCAGATTTCATCTTAAATATCAGCAGCTTAGGCTCCTGTGAAGCTAACAGAAAAGAAAATAGATTCCCTATGCCACAGATATTACAACAAGGCAGATGTGTACAACTACCTGGGTCTAATCTAGGAGGATTATGAAAGAGCCTTAGGGATGGTGCTTGTCTGATAAGGAAGTTGACATATCAACCTGAGAGTAGTACCCAAGGAGCAGGAAAGTAGGCTAGATGTTGGAAGATAGCATGAAAAAAGTATACTTAGTTCCTATTGCAGTGATATCAGTAGAGAGAAATCAATGGTGTAAAAAAAAAAAATAAACAGTAGAATCAGTTCTTCTCCAAGATAATGTATTTAAGTCATGGATTACTGAATCTGTCCTTATTCTATTTGGGAAGAGATTTTCAAAAGGGTTCCCAAAAAACCCTACCTCATATGAAAATAGTATGATCTTGAAGAAAAAATGTAAGCTCTAGGGGCAAGGATGACTTTAAATTTTTGTCTTTATGTTCCCATTCTGTAGCTTGAAAATTTTTTCCATATAGCCTATATTTAATAAATGCATCGAATCATTGGATTGGATCTGATTTTAGTAATAGACTTCTTGGCAGTAGAACACAGCTGAAGATAGTTACCAGAGCTGACCTTCAGAGGCTCAGTTCTTGTCTGGTTCAAGGAATCATAGGTATTTAGACTATATTCTACATTCAATGCTGGTGTAACATTGTCAAACTGATCCACTTTTGGTGGTTTACAATACAATGAGTAGCAGATGTCTGGAATCAATTTGAGTCAAGAAAGATCTAGAGAAGCTTTCAGAGCCTTTGCTGTAGTGCCATCTATATTGTCATTTAAATAACTGAGTAAAATAGTAAACAGAATGTGACTAAGACAAAGCCATGTCAGGCAGCTACTGGAGATCTTCCCAATTTATGAAGATTATGAAGATAAGTATACTCTTTGGTTTCAGGTTTTCAATAAGTTGTAAATCTGCTAACTATACTATCAATCAGGCAAATGTTTTGCTGAAATTCCAGTATGTTACTTTAATAGAATTTCCCCAATAACTTGTCAAAAAAAAAGGTAATAAAGTTAGTCTGACACATCCCATTCTAAATAAATTCATATTAGCCATAGTAATTATTTACCTACTAGAATTTTGCCAGCAATAAAAATCCAATTAATGAGTTTACAATCTTTTTTTGTTGTTTTGGGTTTTTGTTTTTTTATGAGTTTACAATCTTAAGAATCCATCTTATTATTCTTTTTCAAAATCATCATAGCATTTATATAGCTCTACTCTTGCCATTGCCCATTATATTTCAAAGATTACTGATAACAGGTCATAAATTGCATCTGAAAATGATACTTAAAGAATCCTAACAAGTTGAACATTTGAACCTAATGGCTTGTTGTCACCAAAATAAAAGGGGAGCTCTTTTCTCATTATTTTTTATTGAAACTCATATTATCTATTTTAATTCTATACCTCCCCATATGAAAATTATTCTATTTAGTAGAGAATTTAGAAACAAAAATAGTTAAGTGATTTTGCTTGCTTTTCAAAATCTATTATCTGCTTATCCTCCCTGATCTTGGCACTCTCCCTCCTCTAATCTTCTTATTCCCACAACTTTTGACTGACATAACACATTGTTATGTGTCAAAATAACCTTTAATACACTAAAAGATCCAATTTTTAAAAATATCCTGCTCCTTATTAATACCTTCCCCATCTTGTACTAGATTATTTCCTCATCTTTAATTATGTGTGTAGTACATATATGTTTCAGGCTCTGCATTCCAACCTACATTAGCAGATCAGATCCCCAAAGCAAGATCATATTTCTTATATTTCTAGAGATAACCCTGAGGATTTAGGGTAGAACTGTCTTTTATACTATAGCTCATAATCCCCTCTATAATGTATTCTTCCAATATCATCACCAGTTAATCTCCCCAATATAACTTATCCAATGATTACTATCCTAATATCTAGCAACCAGTTAATATCCCAAAGCCATCTAACCAATATTGATATATAAAAGTTGACATGATAATATAGTCCTAATATTAGTCAATTAACTCTTACAAAAAAGATGTTTTCTGAGAAAGCATAACAAGAATAGAAACACAAAAACATCCAGAATACCATCTGCCCTCTACAAATATATGCATACTCAGTATCAAAAATGAAAAGGTGAACTCATACCCAATAAAGACTAAAGAAAAGTGATTATTAGGAGCTATTTTGTCTAACTATATGCCAATAGAATTAACCTTCTTAATGAAATATATAAGTATTTTCAAAGTAATTTACCCAAAAGAAATAGAATATTTAAATAACTCCATCTTAGGAAAAGAAATTGAACAAGTCACAAATGAAATCCCTAAGAAAACAATTCCAGGACCAGATGGATTTTTACCAACATTTAAAGAACATTTTATTTTAATACTACTTAAAATGTTTTTTAAAATAGGTAAAGAAAGAGAGGATTCTGGGAAGATGGCAAAGCAGGTCAGAAAATTTCAAGATCTCCAGATTTCCCCATAAATAGAATAGACTTGTGCCTCATTGTGAACATAGAGTGGTGAAAAACAAAGAAGACTTTGGGGAGAACAGGGATCCTCCTGGGATAACCCAAACTGGAAGAAAAACTCCAAGACAGAGATTGAGCAGGGTGTAGTACAAACACTTTCAACTCCATAGAAATAGGAATCTTGGGGCTAACTAGATTTGGCTGGAGCTCCAGCTCAAACCACAGAAGCTTTCACCTCCCTAATAAAGTGGTTAATCTGGGTTCTGAATCCTGCAAGACTGAGGAAATCTCTGCTGATTAGGAACATTAGGCCTAGCTATGCTGCAGAGATCTGGCCCTGGGTGAGAAGGATCCAGCATACCCAGTGAGTGAGGCAGGGATGCTTCTGGTTGCAGGCACTTGCAGAGGATGAAGTTTTTTGTTTAGATCAATTCAAATATGCTGGAGCTACAATTAATATCATACAAGATTTATCAGTAGCCACAAAAAATACTACAAGTCCTAGAATAATCAAAAGTTAGGCCTGTGGCCAAAAATGTCTTACTCAGCAAAATTGTCCATAATATTGAATTTTTTTAAAATGGACAATCAACAAACATGCAAATTTTCAGAACTTTATCTCAAACAAACCCAAATCTAATAGAAAATTTATATAAGAACCAATATCAAAGATTAATTTCAAGGAACTTAACATGGACAAATTATTTATGTTTTTATAGGAAAATATATACCATATGTTTAAGACTGACATCAGTAGTTGGAGAGCTCAAAAGAAAGATTGGGACAGAGTTGAGTATTATCTGATTATGAATATTATCTATAAAGCAAAATTGTCTAGGAAAAGGTAAAAATAGTAATTATGTTATACAAATGAGGTGCAGAGAAAGAATAGACACATAGGTATTACAGTGGGGAAGAGGGCTCATAGTTCTGAAAACCTAATCACATCAAGAAGACTTAAATAGGAAACATTACATATGCATACACACACATATTTACCCATATGTAAATATATTTCATGAAAGTATAGCACCCTCCAAAATATATAAAGAAATAAGAGGGGAGGGAATAGGATAAGATGAGATGCAAAGAAGGATGCGTAGCTTTATGGCAGTGGGACAAAGTGTGTAGATTAACGGCAAAGGCTAAACAGGAAGGAAAAGGCTGACATAAGATAAGATGGGGCACAGAATGTTGTTTAGATTAACAGGATTGGCATAAGGTGTGCAAATTAATAGGAACAGGATGAAGAGAGAAGGAAAGGATGGGGGAGAAGATAAAGGAAAGATCTATGGGTGGAGAAAGGTTAAGTAATAACAAGGCAAGTTAAGGAGCAGAATTAAAGTAGAAAAGTTAGCAGGAATAAGAAATAAGAGATATATACAAACACTACAACAAGGATCAGGAGTAGAATTTATTAGGAAAAAAAATAGGATTAGTAATCATTGATCTTAGACAAAGTCAAATGTAAAGATTCAATCAAGAGAAAAATCTATATTATATATCATCCATATTAATATTATTTTAAATGCATGTTTACATATAGGTAAATATGTAAATGCATATATACATATGTGTGTGAGGGCAGATGTGTATATGTATGTATGTAGATATATGCATGTGTATGGGTATGAATATATATATGTATAGAGGTGGGGGGGGGTATGGGTGTAGTGTGTGTGTGTGTATTTGTGCTTAACTGTATCCTGTTTTGAAAGGTCAGGGGGGATGAAAGAGGGAAAAAAATAAAGTAAAAAGTACACAGCAAAGAACAAAAGAATAACCTACAAAGAAGCAAAGATGGACACTTGTGAACATAATCTCTTGTATTATTATATATGCTTTCTTGAAATGGAAATTTATTGTTATATATTTTGAATCCTCTTGGATATTATTCTGGGCTTGTGATGATGTTTTGTTTTGTTTTGTTTTTATTTTCCTTTTCTGTTTTTATTTTTCTATTCTTTTTTTTTTATTATTCTGTATGTAGTTCAATTAAAAAAAAGTTTTAAAAATAGGTAAAGAAGAAATTCTACCAAATTCTTCCTAAGACACAATGATGGTCTTAATATCTAAACTAAAGAGAGTCAAAATAGAAAAAGAAAACTATAGGTCATTATTCTTAATGAAAATGATGCAAAATTTTTAAATAAAATACTAGCAAAAACATTAAACTATATATCACAAAGATCATACACTATAATTAGGCTGGGTTTATACTAAGAATATAAGGCTGGTTCAATATTAGGGAAACTATAAGCATAACTGACTTTAACAACCAAAAAACCCCTTAAACTTATTTCATTAAATTCAGAAAAAAAAAGCTTTTGACAAAATGTAATGCCTATTTCTATTAAAAAACACTTTAGAAATAGTTTTCCTTAAGTACCATAATATCTAAAACTAAAAGCAAACTTTATTTGCAATAAGCTGGAAGCCTTTTTAATAAGATCAAAAGTGAAGCAAAAATCCATTATCACTATTACTATTCAATATTATACTAGAAATACTAGTCATAATATTGGGTTCATCACTAAATGTTGGAGAGAGGGGATTTTGGACCCAAAGAGTATATTAGGTTACAGGTCAATGTTGAAAGATGTCTCAAAAGAATTTGTAAGCTTAGACCGTCTCCTAATCAAAAGGCATATGGGTTTTTAGCAATTAACAAGGGAGAGATCAAGAGCTAAGTTTTCCTAGTGGAACTCACAATTAACCAAGGGAAAAACTGAAAAAGGGAGGAAGATGCCATAAGGTGGCCTAAATTCCTAGGAAAGGAATTTTAGCAGGAGATTATGCCATGGACTGACAGGTTAACCCTAAAAAGAATTAGCTATAACAAGGAGAAAGATCCCCACCATGTCACAAAGCAGGCTAAATTCCTAAAGAGGGAGTTTTTAGCAGGAATTCACAGTATAAGTAGATTCTTGGGGAAGGAAGTGGGAGAGGGAGAGAGACCAGGGAAGGAGCAGGGAAGTTGACATTATAACTTGGCTTTCTGACTGGATATAGTAACTGTACGATTACAATGGTCATGTCAGTGCAAAGAATTCAACCAGAGGCCTTAACCTGGAATGGAACTATAATAAAAATTCACTTACAGGTAACAAAAGACCAATTAAGATCAAGAGGTCAAGACATTCAGTACCCCTTTCTCCTTGCCTCAGGGAGTAGCTTTGGCTATAAAAGTCAGGTTTTCTCAGGATAGTGCCATTCCTTGCTATCAATGACTTGCCCAAATATCAAAGATGTGGAATTTTCTCCACCTTCATCGATAATAATAATGATATGGTTTAGATTTGGGGTATCCAAATGAAAATGAGGTCTAGTGGCAGGTTCGAGGTACAAGGAGTTAAATAGAGTTCCCCTGCAACCCCTTATGATTTGGCACAAGGGTGGAGAGTTAAATGAGTTCTAGTGGCAGCCCAAGAGTCCTCTGTAAAGGAATTTACAGACCCAAAAAACTAGATTAATAAAAAGAGCATAGGAAGTAAGGTTAAAGTCTAGTTAGTAAAAGGTGTTAGATAAAGAAAAGAGGGCACTGGAAATATTATTCCAGTGGACAGAGGCTCCTTGGCATGCCAAGCATAAGGCTAGCATGTTTGGAACCTCTGCAAAGAGAGAGCTCCAGCTTGGCTCTTTTACAATGAGAGATTTAGCTAAAGGGGCCCGTTGGTGGAGTCCCAAGTTGGCTCAGATTCAGTGGGGGCTGGGACAAGTCTGGATCTCCTATTGGAATTCAAAGGAGTACTTTTGACCAGGATTTGTGAATCAAAGGTCCTAGCTTCTTGAATTGATAATGCATCAGCCACAATGGGTTGGGAATCAGAAAGGAATAAATCAATCCAAAAGGACTAGTTTCTTAAAAGGACCACAACATGCTTCAATAAGACAAGGAAAAAATAATAAGAAGGAGAAGGCATAAGCAATAAGGGGGAATGTGTCACTTTTCAGATGAAATTATAGTTTACTTAGAGTCAGCTAAAAAACTAATTAAAATGATTAATATCTGCAACAAATTTGCAAAATACAAAATAAACTTCTGAAAATCATCAGCATTTCCATATATTACCACCAAAACCTAGTAGGAAAAGATAGAGAAATTCCACTTAAAATCACTACAGACAGTATAAAATATTCAAATGTCTACCTGCCAATAACATATGGACACAATTTCAAAACATGTGTTATACAAATAAATATAGATCTAAATAGACAAATATTAATTTCTCATGGCTAAACCTAACATGAAAAAAAAATTACAGTACTGATGAGACTGAGGAGAGCAATTAGCACCAAAAGATGAGGTGCAATAGCAATTCACAATTGTGAGAAAAACTCACAAGGGCTTTCTCCTTGCCAAAAGGTACATTTATTTATGAGAGAGGATTACAGACAAAATGAAGAGGTAAAATAGACAACTAGGAATGTTAAATGTAAAATAGATTTGGGAGAACATGTAGTTATCAAGAAAAGGAATTTTAACAATTAACAATGAAAAAGACAAGTTCCCAGTGGAACTCCCAATTAACCAGGAGAAAAGAAATATTCCATCAGTGGGAATATGCCATTGACTGGCAGGCTTGAAGTGCCACTCCAACATTTAAATAACCCTTGCCTAACCTTGGAAGCTTAGATAACAAAGCATAGCAAAACCCCTGGGGCCCAAAAGAAAAACTGCTATTTCACCATAGCCCACATGACTTAATTCACCTGTCCTCAAGGACATGAGACATTCTCTTGGCCCCATGCAAAAACCCCTGATAGTTCTCTACCCCCTCGTGCATCCCTCGTGCACAATAAATAAGCACAAACTCGGTATTCCATGCCCAATCCTCCCTGTAGGCACACCCTGTTTGCCCCATTGAAGAAAGCTTCCCCTTCTCTTAGGCCTCAAAGGGTTGTTTTTCAATCAGTCCTCTCCTTTATTAACTCTCTGGAACATCTTGGGCAGTATAAGGCCTAAAAAGGGCATTCTGGTAATCCCCAGATAAGGAACTATCAACTGGCTTTTTGGTTTTTTTAAGCATATTTTGAAAATTGGCTCCTTGGGGAGTTTTAAAATAGTGCTGCATGAAGAATGAATTTTCAGCGGTCAAGCCATTTATTATTTAATAAAATCTATTTAGAAAATTATGAACTGATATAGCAAAAATACAATTAAAATCTTATCTCGCACCTTCCACTAAACTAAGTTCTAAATAGAACATTGATTTTAACACATTTTTTTAACCTTAAAAAAATTTAAATGTTGGAATAATATCTATAATATCTATCATAAATTTTGAGAGAGTATTCTTAATTATTCAACATGTAAAATATATATGCCCACAAATTTGTGTAGCTTACCAAAAAAAGGCATTGAGGTTGGACAATCCCTGAATAAAGAGGACAACCAACAAAAATAACTGGGTGCAAACAAGCCCCAATTACCTAGAATAAGCTAGATGGTAGAATGGATAGCTGTCTATGTGTAGACTTCAGAAGACTTGAATTCAAATGTGGCCTCAGAAACTAACCAGCTCTATGTTAAAAAGTAAGTCACTTAAGTTCTGTTTGCTCAGTTTATTCAAAGTTATTGTGATAATCAAATTTAATATTAGTAAAGAACTTAGCATAGTTCCTGGTGATAAGATTAGTGGCAGTACAGAAAATTGTGGAAATCACCTTTTAGTCGATACAAGTTCTTCGTGAAAGAATTCATGAACCCAAAGAGTTTTAGATAGCAAAAATGGAAGTTTATTGCTTGAGATAAGAAGCCAGTTTTGTTAAGAGACTGACTTCTTTAGTGGCAAAGTCCTATTAGAGAAATAGAGGCTGGCACTGAGAAGAGAATGTTTTCTCAGTGGGCAGGGTCCTACTTTGGACTTTCTGCAAAGAAATGAATAAAAGAAAACCTATTTTATGAGCAGCTCTTGGGGGGGAGGGGAGGGCTACAGCAGCCTGAGCTGATCAGACCAGGATCTCCCAATTGAAATTGATTTGAAGGCTTCCTCAGCCTGAATTTGAATAGATATCCAGTTTGCCCTAGAAATGACCCAGTCAGATGATGCCACTTAACTTGTCTGGGGAGATATGCCTTCCCAGGGGGGCCTGAGACTCAAGATCAAAAGGGAACACAGTTTCAGAGTGATTACAGAGTTCATTCACATCACTGATACATACTCAGTGCTATATTAATGTATTCATTATCATTATTATGAAGCAAGCTATGGAGTACCATGGGATTCTTTAGTTTCTGAAAAAAAAAGGTACTAGACTAAAATTACATTATCTCTATTCCCACTAAATATTTCCAGTTTGTGGGTACATAATTTAAAAACAAAGCCACTTTCCTCGTGGCTATAACTTAAAGGTAGAATTATCCCAATCTTACATTCCCTAGTTTGGCCTCTTTCCAACAAATAGGTTAAACAAAAGACCAAAGTTTAATCTAACTTTGAACCTATTCTTCCCATTGATAATTATGTAGTTGTGCGAGAGTGCATTTGAGGCTTCTGAGGGAAATAACTTTCTAGCTACTTTTCTTAGTAAATGTCTTTGTTCTGAGTTAATTATGGCTACTGGCTGACTATTAAATGTAAGCACAATGGTGAGATTCAAGAGTTAAAGTGTTAGGAGTGTGGATCCACAAAGTAATTTGAACTTCATGATAATTGTTAGAGTCTGAGGGATCCAACCTTAAAGTATGAATGTGAGCTGTTTGTGTTAGAAGGGAAGATATTTCAAAGAGTGTCTCTAAACTCAAATACTAGACACTCAAATATATGTATGTATAACAGAATCATAATGTAAGGTTTAGAAGATCCAACTAATCCAATCCAAACCTGAACAAGAATACTTTCTATAACATATCACATAAATTATCATTCAGCCTTTGCTTGAAAACATCCATTCAGAAGAAAGGTATTCCACTTCTGAAAAGCTCAAATGGCTAGGAAGTTTTTCCTTACATCAAACAGAAGTCTATCTTTCTGTAACTTCCACCGACTGCTCCAAGTTCTTTCCTTTGGGGTCAAAAATAGAAAGTTTATCCTCTTGATAGACCTCTTGAAGATTGCTGACCTGTCCCTCAGTTTTAAATCTTCTCTACCAGTTCTGTTACTGGCTCTTCATACTTCTCCACCACTCTTTAGGTGTCTTCTCACCCTGGAAGATCTGTTCATTCTCATGTCCTTCTTCTGCAATTGGCAATTTTCTCCAGGAACCCCAATTTTATGAAAGCTTCTGAAATAGTCACTGTAAAAGGCTGAATCTTTGAGCAGATGCACTTGGATAACCGAGCACTTAAGGCTAATTACCAATTGGACAATACTCTCTTAGCATTTGCTTGGAAAATGGCCTGCCCCACCATTCTGTGTTGGCTCGATCTGTTGACCTATAGGGAGATTTGGAAGAAGGATTATAGAGTGGGGTGAGAAAGCCAGAGTGACTCCTGGCCTGATTCGTGTCGCCACTCCTCTCATGTCCACAAAGAATAAAGATCAAGGACTTTTGCTTATCCTGATTCCGGCTGATTCTAGAGTGTCCAGGGTACTAAGGCGGTCATACATTTGGCGCCCAACATGGGGCCAACGACCCTACTTTCACTGAAAACATCTCTGGTGACCAGGAAATTGGGTGAGTATTTTAATAGACAAACAGGGAACTTAACTTTGTTAAGGGCTAAACTAGTAACCTTTTCTAGCTGAAATGGGGCAGATATTAGGAAAAGATTCTCCCCTACCCCCAGCCCCACCCCCACCCCCAACCCCACCCCAAAGGAGATCTGCAGGAAGCATACTCAGATTGATAAAGAGACAGGGTTTATTTAGGACTTGGGAGCAGATTGATGGATTCCTGGATAGGAATCCAAAGTAGGGCATCTGAAAGTTCAGTGTTGGCATAGAGACAGAATGAGAAAACAGCGTGGGAGAACAAGATCCAATACCCCATGTCCAAAATGCAACAGGCTTCCATTGGGCCTCAGAATGTAGACTGATTCAGGGAAATGGGATGAGGGGCCCAGCTACAGGGCCCTAAGCAAAAATCACTTGGGGCATAATGGCAGCCGATGGTACACCCAGAGAGTGACTAGAAGTCCAATAGAACGTACGTCCCCTTGGTTCTTCAATGAAGAAGATGTAAGGGCAGATAATTGGAAACTTGTAAATCAACTATGTGAATATTATAATGATAATAGTTCCAAATCAATTTCCAAAGAAACATTATATATACAACATAATACAATTGACCTTAAAAAAAATCCTGCAAGTTATAGAAAAAAGTAAAGTTTTCATAGCAGCCAGATGAGGAAGTTTGAGGAAAAAGAAGAAGACAAAGAACAGTTTAATGACCATATCCCCATAGGGCATGAAGATTTAAGTGAGATTCAAGGGTGTGGTGATTTTCCATCTCACTAGGCAGCTTCAACCCTGCCTACAGAGCAGATAATAGACACAACCCCATCAATTCCACCTTCCAGGATGGAGGGATGAGGAGTAGTAGGAGGGGCAGCAATGCCACCAGCTCCTCTTCCCCAGCAACCACCCCCTCCTATGAGTAGATTGCAAAAGGAAGTACTTAAGACCACAGAGGAAAAGAAGGATATAGCTGAGTTAAAACTACAAATATATCCTGTGATTCAAAAGTTTAACTCTTCAGATCAAGAAAGTAGAAGATATGCTCCTTTTGATATAGAAATCTTCAAAGACTTGAAAAAGGCTTGCATTCTTTATGGGAATACATTAGCTTATGTTAAGATGTTATTACAGAATTTGGTTTATGAAATCTTAACCCCTAAGTGACTGGAAATCTATAGCAAGGGTATGCTTAGAACCTGGACAAAACTTGTGGCTTTCTGAATATAGTGAGCTCTGTAGGATACAAGCCCATCAAAATAGTCAAAGTGGAGTTAATACTTCAATCACCTGTGACCAACTAATAGGTGTAGTTCTTATGCAGACATTTCAGTACAGATTAATTATTCCATAGCACCATATGAGCAAATTGCTGCTGCTGCTATCAAAGCATGAGCTTCTCTCCACAATAAAAACAACAAGGGGTGACAAAAATAACACAAGGGCCAAATGAACCTTTTGCTGATTTTGTGGGATGTTTGCAGACAGCTATCATACAAATTAATGGTGAAAATACAGTAACAGACATTTTGATAAGGCAACTTGCTAAAGAAAATTATAATGAGGTTTGTAGAAGAATTATACTAGGACTATGCAAGGATGCTCTTTTAGAGGAGATCATAAGACGCTGTGCCACAGTGGGCACAAATGCCTTTTATAGCCAGGCTATGATGCAGACTTCCCAAGATCCCAACATTGGAAGACAGGTCCGTTCTGGCAAGGGACTTCCAGAGATACTTGTCAATGCTTTCAATGTGGTAAAGTAGGGCATCTGAAAACTCAGTGTTAGCATAGAGACAGAATGAGAAAACAGGGTGGGAGAACAAGACTCAATACCCCATGTCCAAAATGCAACAGAAGCTTCCATTGGGCCTCAGAATGTAGACTGATTCAGGGAAATGGGATGAGGGGCCCAGCTACAGGGCCCCAGGCAAAAATCACTTGGGGCATGATGGCAGCCAATGGTACACCCAGAGAGCACCTAGAAGTCCAATACCCAGACATGACCAATCAGCCAGGAAGCCATCTGATGGGAGAAAGGGATTGCACAGTCAATAAGCAAGGAAGCAACTTGATGGGAGAAAGGGATTACAATTGGGGAGAATAGAGTTGTATGCAGCTGGGACAACTGAGATACCCCCTGGAAAAGTGAAATCTGTTCCTCTCCAGCCTATGGATCCCTTGCCTCCAGGCAAGTAGGCTTGACCAGAGTTCCCTACTGACTCTGACCCTCTACAGTCACTCTCTTCTGGATCCTCTTTATTCTCTTCTATGTGTTTCCTAACAAAAGGAGAAATTAAGACTAGTCACCTTGACTATACCTGAGGACTCCTAGCTTTGGAGTCAATCATTAAGATTTAACTAGAGGTCATTATGTGGTATGCAGGAAATAAAATAGTGGACCTAGAGTCAGGAAAACTCAAATTCAAATCCAGACTCAAACTATCTGTGTGATCATGAGCAAGTAATTTAACCTCTAAATATCTCAGTTTTTTTCATTTGTAAAATGGAAAGAAAAGCTCTTATCCCCACCAGGATTGTTGTAATGATGAAATATATTTATAAAGCACTTTGCAAATCTTAAGGTAATATATACATATATATATATATATATATATATATATATATATACACATAGTGTTATTATTTAGGGGGTATACCCTGTCTCCTTAAGGAATGCCTAAGAGGAACTAGGAACACATAATTCATGTGTTTTTTTAATGTATATTGATGTTTATTATTTTTCTTTTACTTCTTTGTTTATAAGAAAAGAAACTATTGACAGTCAAGCAATGTTTGTCCATTTTGCTAGGCTCACTTAATTAGGATGCACTGAAATATAGACAGAAGGAAAGACAGAGATTTCCTAGTAGAAAGAGACTTAAGCCAAGAGTTTACCTCTGGACCCAACAGTTCCCAGACTTTTTATGTCATGGACTGCTTTGACCATCTGATGCCTATGAATCCCTTCTTAGAATAATATTTTTAAGTGCATAAAATATAGCACACTGGACTATAAATGAAATCAATGATTGAGGAAAACAAAGATACAATTTTTCCCATTCAAATTCATCAGCCCAAAAGCTACCCATCAACCTCATGGTATCTTGGTAAATATTTAATAGCTAACTCTGAAATTTTTAAAGAAAATGTGTGCCCCAAACTTTTAAGTTTAATCAGTATTATTAAATTTTCTCCATTACTGTCTCAATTCTAAACAATCAACAAAACAATAAACTGAGTCCTGATCTGTAGCATTTGCTGATTATTAAGATATAAATGCTTACACTGAAAATTTAACAATTGATTGAGCTGGCTCCTGCACAGACCTTTTGGGGGACTCAATGCCCCCTGAGTTAAGAATTCTTGTCCTAAATTAAGATAATAAGCACCCACTTGCACAAAAAAGACCAAGAGAGAAATGTAATCATTCTCAAAAAATTAAAAACAGTTCAATGTGTTTCCTCTGAGCATTTCGTGGCATTGTGTCCCCCAATGTACCTGGGTAAGAGATAGAATTGGTTGCTTAAGGCCTTGTTCTTAATTGCTGAAGAGATTCAAACTGATGATCAGCAGTACCCTGAAGACTAAATCAAGAAATTTTGTATGCTCTTAGCATACCTTGTCAAAAGAGACCTTTGAATGCTATATTTACTCTTCCAAGTCCACTACTTTTTAAAATTCAACACATAATAAAAATAGCAGAGTCCTAAAATCTCTTTCAGTCATTGTGTAATTGTAAAGATATGATATGCTTCACAGAATAATTTGTGAACTCTCTCTTTTCCCTTTTTATATTTTTGGAATGTATCTTGATACATTAAACATTATCATAAAGAATGTATAAGGAAGAGAAAGGTATTTAAATTAAAAAGTAGATAGTTATTGTGTCTTTTCAATTGGTAATTTCATTGCTAATAATTATGTCATCTACAAATTTTTCTCTTTTTTTGAATAACTATGAAATCTACTGAAAGATGTTCCCTCAATGTTTTCAAGATTGTGCTGCCTCCAGCAGTAATTCATTTTGGATATACATAGTTTGGCTCAATTCCTTATAACAATTTCATCTTCTTAGAATACATTTCTACTTTGTAGCATATCCATAGGGATTGAGGCATGAATGTAAAAGTAAAATGGTTTCATTGTCATCAATAATAACTACTGATTACATAAATGATCACAAATCAATTCTATTTTCTGTCTATTTGTTGTCTTACTACCAAGCTCATCTTGAATACTTTTAGGATATGATGTTGCTGAATTGGATATCTTACCAGACTTTCCATAGATTTGCTTTTGTTTCTGCTACTTTTTACTATTTTATTAGGATAATAAGAAAAACAGAATGATGCAGTTAAAAGCTGGCCTTATTCCAGGATCAAGTTCAAATCCTGCCTTTTATTCATTTAGGCTGTATGACTCTGTTATGGGCCAGAACTCTGAACTTGAAACAAGGATTCTTACAAAGTGCTAAGTCAGTGGAATTGATGAATCAATGGTTGTCTAGTTTAGCATGGTGATTAATAGTTCTCTAAGTTCAGTATGATTGATTTAATCTTACAACAAATAATGGTTTCCTAGTGATGTAATGATTGGCTTATACTCAGTGTAGAGCATATAAGCTGGGAGCCTCAGCCAGAGTGAGGGCAGAGAAGACAAACAGACTGAGAGGTGGGAGCTCAAGCTCTCAGAGTCAAGGAGTCAAATTCATTTCCATCTACATCAGCCTTGTGGTGGCTGGCCTGGCCTGCTGCATTTTCTCCACTGAAACCATGTCCCCTCTGAAAGCCATGAGAAAGCTAGCTGAGCACCAAGCGAAGGAAACAATAAAGACTTTTGGACTTTAACACCAAGCTATTCTCGTGGTGATAACTCTACTGAAACAAAGGCTGCCCCAAAACCTCCAGAAAACCAAACTAAGAACACTATATTACATGACTCTACTTAAGTCACTTAATTTTTCACTGCTCTAAACAACCTTTCAAAACTATGTGTTACAGAAAAGGTCTTGGTCTGTATTAGGAGAGGTAGTTTCCTCATTAGCTAGTTTCCTTTACTAGTGAACTCACTAGTCTACTCCCTATCCCAATCAAGCAATATTGGAAATAATCATCTTCCATAATCCTCATGTGGCATTTTGCAAATGAGTGTATTTTCCAAATAGATGGTGTCCTTGCCTCTTCTCTTGGCAAAGAGATCAAATTTTTGTTGTGAAATAGATATCAGAAACATTGGAGGAAAGACAATTTTCACTTCTTTTCCTTACTCAAAATGGTCTAAGGATAGATTCATAGAAATTAGATGTCACTCTAGCTAAGTCATTGCTCAACCTAGATCATTCCCTGTAGCCACTTTCCCACAGTGCTACTAGGAAGGTTGCCTCCTCTCAGTCCAAAAATAAATAAATAAATAAAGCTAATGAGAACTTAGGGAATATAAATCTGAGGAGATAAAGACTTCAAGATCAACTAAGAATCCCCCTAGGTATCAGTTAGTCTCTTGACAGTATTAGAAAAACGAGCAAAGGAAACTAGCTAATAATATCAAGGGAAAGATTTGTAAAATCTATGTAAACTACCAGTCAACAAGTATAGAAGGACCTCTATTTAGAGAGCTTGACATGAATAAATGAAGCTCAGTTATACTAACTAAGAGCTAGAGATAGCTTTCTCCAAAGAAAGCTATGGTTTAAAAACCACATCATAGGAATATAGTCTGATAGGTTTATAATCATCTTAGAATGCTTTCAGGAACTCCATCCATAAAATGATTTTGCTTTTAAAAAGCAAGACTTGGATTTTGCCACCAATGGACAGAATGATTCCCTGAAGAACAGCTCTGTCTATTGTTGAAAATCAGGTCAGCATCTCTGAGAATTCTGCTACCATTTCTGTGTGAGTCTAAGGGGATGAAAAAGTGTTCCTAGAATCAGTTACATTCATAAAGAGAAATCAGATTTAAGTTACAGGCATCAAGTATTTTTTTAATGTGTCCAATTGTACACTTATTCAGTCTCTCTGTATTCCTCTGTCTTTGCCCCAGAGTTTATCACTCTTGCTTTTCACTTAAAAAAAATCAAGATTTAAAAGTTTTTTGTTTTTTATATTAAGGAAAAAAATTTTAAAGCTTAATTAAGAGAATACTTACTATAATTGTGGGTAAGGGGAGTAGAGGAGTATCAAGCAATAGGTAAATTACTAATATGTCATTTTTTTGGTTATTTTTATTTAATGAAAAAATTGCAATAAAAATTAAACACAGAAATGCCACATGCCATTAAGTGATGAGCAGTATATATATT
Source organism: Sarcophilus harrisii (assembly GCF_902635505.1). Classification (NCBI taxonomy): domain Eukaryota; kingdom Metazoa; phylum Chordata; class Mammalia; order Dasyuromorphia; family Dasyuridae; genus Sarcophilus; species Sarcophilus harrisii. The sequence continues at coordinate 492,284,608 of NC_045427.1, read as the reverse complement.
TTTTTAAATTAAATCTGTAGGGCAATTGACCGTCACAACAATGCTATATTGTGTTTTTTTCCTACAGAGGAAGAAACTGAGGCTGCAGTAGTTTAAATGAATTGGATAAAATCATAGAGCTGGTAAGTGGCAGGAGTTGGATGAAAACTGTTTTTAAAAGTCCAGGATTACTTCCATAATTCTATGATTTCATTGATAGGTTGGAAATATTACCTTTACCAAATGTCATTCTATAACCTATCCCCTAGCCATATCATTTGTGTGGAAGGCATCGGACCACATTTTTGTTGAAACAAATATAATAATGCATCCCTCTTACACATCATTCCATTTGCCTTTCTCTACCCTGTTATGAAGATTTACATTGAAAACAGATGGAAGTGAATGATGATTCACCTTGACCCTGAACCACTCTCTGATAAAATTATAGTATAACATATAACAGTTCTAATCAAGTGTTCCATAGTAACCTAGTGCATCTTATTGAAACCTGGCTTTCTTGCCAGGATTTCAGAACCACTTTCTGATGGCCCCAGAACTAAAGTAGACCTGTGTTCTCCCATTTATGCCAGAACTGCAAAGTGAAATCATATTCCCCTTGGAAACTAAACCAGGCAAACATGAAAAACCCAAACCAGGGCTGAGCTAAATTTGGATTTCACTATGCCTAATAAAAACAGTGTTTAACGTATTTCTGCTCAACCTTGTCAAGTAATCTTTACCCCTAATTTTCTTTATCCTTTCAACATTACTTTGATTTCTTAAATTCACGTCCCTACAAAGCCATGTAAATGGCATCTGGAACATATACTACTGGTTTTAAATGTTTGTATTCTTTAGTATATTTCTGGAGTTTCCATTTCTTCCCATTTTTTTTATATGTTTAATTATAATTTACTCACAAGATGATCTGAGAAAAACCCAATAGAATTCCAAGTTAGGAAAAATTCTCTGTAAATTGACATATAATTACATAGCATAGTGTAATAGAGAGAAGGCTGGCCTTGAAAACAGAAAGATCTAAGTTTAAGTCTTGCTTGTTATACCTGCTAGCTTTATTATTCAAGGCAAGTCTCCTAATCTCTCAGTGCTCTCAGTAACTTCTCTAAAGTTATAATTTGCAAACAAACTATCAATCTATAGTGGTAAAAGTATTTTCTTCACTTGAGAGTTCCTTGTATCAATAAAAATCACAAACCTAGTCCCTATCCTTTATCCCTATAATTATGCTAGGTAGTCCTGTTTAAATTATCTTTAAGCTTATGAAGCAACTTTGAGTTTTCCTTTCTTATCTCAAAAGGTCTGGAAACTTAACAGCCAAAATAAGAGGAAGAATAAATTGTTGCTGGTTTCTTTTGAACTGTATATAAACATTCTCTTTAAATTCTTTCTCTTGAAATCTACTGTTTGTCCTGCAGTTATGATCTCTATTCCATTAATACTCTACTTACTATGTGAAATCTTTCTGTCCTTTCATACTATAGCCTTAATAGTCCTTCTTCAAAGACATCAAGTCCTCCACATAGATACCACTCCAACGTCCAAATCACTCCTTTTAACTGCTTTTGCCAAAGTATTTCTCCTCTAACCTTTACTATAGCCCCAATTGTTTCTCAGTTCCCCCTACCTTGAGAAGCACTTACAGGCCAGGGTAGTAAAAGGAAACCTTTTCCCAGCATGACTTTTAAGAAAGCAAATATAAGTGTATCCTGTCATAAACAAGAAAGGTATGTAAAGATCAATAGGTATAAACCAGGTATCAGTTTAGTAGGACTTTGTCATCCATAGAGAATTATGGGAGATGACAGTGACCAGTAATTTTACTAGTAAGGGAAACTATCTTATGAGGACACTCCCTTTACTAATACAGGTGAATAGTTTCTCAACAACATTTAGTTTTGGAGGGTTGCTTAGAAAGTAAACAGATTCTTGACTTTACAAAAGGCTTAACTATGAAACTGGTTAAGTAGATTGAAATTTAAGTTGACCAATTCAGAATTAAACCTAGGAATCTCCATATTCAAATGTTCAAAGCAGCTTGCTTTTAGAAAAGTGGACAACTTTTGCTTAAAATTTAAAAAAGGTTAAGTTCTATAGCAAAAATCATTATAAGCAAAATCTTGGGCATAAAGATCTTTAAGCCCAAGTCAAAGATTTTTATTTTGTTCAAACTATATTAAATGAAGATAAATTCTAATAATAAAATAGTTGGAAACAGCTCTTCAATTTTGATATAAAACTTGACTTTCCAAGTTGTAATTAAAAGAATAAGGTTAGCCCTTCATGGCATTTATTCATACAATGTCCTTTGTCTAGTCTGACTTCATGTTTATAAGATAAAAAAGATTAATATAGTTAGTTATAAGATTATAGCTGGGATGAATATTTTCTTCCCCTCTTATGTATCAACTCAACTATTTTTATTGGTTTCCCTTTTAGGTCTCACTCACTGTTTTTAACTCTACTATTCAGATGTATTCTTATTCCATGATCTCTACTCTCCCTCTCCTGTTACTATCCTTTGCTACGGATATTTGGTCCACTCCTGCTTTCCAGAACTAACCATTCTCTGAAGGGAATGCTTGTATGATAGCTAACATGAAGTTCAGTGTGATGTAGTTAGGAAAAACAATAAACTAGGAATCAGAAAACCTGGCTTCATCCTGGTTCAGCATATCTATTTATCCTTAGTCAAATCACAAAAAAACCTCTCTAGACTTCAATTTCCTCATTTATTAAATGAGGAGATGGAACTAAATGAATGGCCTCTGTATTCCTTTTTAACCCTAAATCAATAAGAAGAAGGAGGAGAAGGAGGCTTAAGCCATTAAACTCCCTGAATCTGTTCCTCAACTGCAAAAGAAAAAGACTGAACTAGATAGTTTCTAGTACTTTTCAATTCAAATAGAATATGATTTTATCACACTAATTTAGAAGAAAGCATGGGTCTATCTCATCCCCTCCTGAAACAGCTTCTCCCTCAACATCATTCCTCTTCTTCTAAGAAGATATGATGATATTCCCATTTCATTGTGCTGTATTACCTTTGAATTAACATACCATTCTGAAGTAAACTGTGTCCCCCTGACCTTTGGAGGAGGAGGGGGGAGGTGGAATTGACCTGAGTTAGAGAAACTCTAAAATCTCAACCCCTCCTGACCTCTGGGAGGAGCCCCACCCTCCTGTTTCTAGGAGAAACTCCTATGAAGATCTCCACCTACAATTCAATTGGAGATCTTGGCCTGGGGCATAATCGTCACCCTTTATTGAATTGAAAATTAGTCTCTCAAATTCATCTGGAGATTGCTCCCTAGCCTCAGGCCATAAAACCCCAATATAATCAAAGGCTGACCCCCAAAACTTTGCTAAAAATCCTTTCAGGATTTGGCCTGCTGGGAAGTTGTTTCTTCACAGTGTAATAAACCTGTTTTTGCCACAAATCTGGCCTGCATTCAAGACTGCAAATTCTTTTGCAAAACCCTGAAACACCACACTGGCCCGGGGATTTCTCACCCTCATTTCTCACGCTTCAACAATTCCTTTTCAGGAGAATGCAGAACATGGAAAAGACCAAAAATAACTCAATGGAGACCAAACTGACCGACTTCATTCTCTTGGGATTATCTCACCCACCAAATCTAAGGACTTTCCTCTTCCTGGTCTTCTTAGTCATTTATATCTTGACACAACTGGGGAATATGCTCATCCTGCTTACAGTATGGACAGACCCCCAGCTCCATATTCGCCCCATGTATATACTTCTGGGTGTCCTCTCCTTCCTAGACATGTGGCTCTCTACAGTCATTGTTCCACGGATCATGCTCAGCTTCACTCCTGCCAGTAAGACTATTCAATTTGGAGGCTGTATAGCCCAACTCTATTCTTTTCACTTTTTGGGAAGCACTCAGTGCTTTCTTTATACCTTAATGGCATATGACAGATACCTGGCAATATGTCAACCTCTACACTACCCTGTGCTAATGAATGGACGTTTATGCACAATGCTTGTGGCTGGAGCATGGGTGGCTGGCTCTATCCATGGTGCTATCCAAGCCACCCTCACTTTCCAATTGCCTTATTGTGGTCCCAATCAGGTAGATTACTTCTTCTGTGACATCCCTGCAGTACTGAGGTTGGCTTGTGCTGATACCACTGTCAATGAGCTGGTGACTTTTGTAGACATTGGGGTGGTGGCTGCCAGCTGCTTCTTGCTGATCCTGCTTTCTTATGCAAATATTGTCTATGCCATCCTACAGATCCGTACAGCAGATGGGAGGCACAAGGCCTTCTCCACCTGTGGCTCACATCTGACTGTGGTTACTGTATATTATGTTCCCTGTATATTCATCTATCTTCGACCTGGCTCCAAAAGCCCCCTGGATGGTGCAGTTGCTGTGTTTTACACAGTTGTCACTCCACTGCTAAATCCTCTAATTTACACACTGAGGAATAAGGAAGTAAAATCAGCACTGAGAAAACTAGCAAGGGGTGGAAGTGCTACTAAATAGAATAAATAACTATTCTTATTCATACAACCCTAACTTTTTTATTTATGAGAAATTTTTGAATTGTTAAATTGTTTTCTTATAGAATCTCAATCTTTGGAGTTCCCATTTATACTGTAATTATCTTGCATGTACATAGCTATCAGCATGTTAAATCTTCTGCTAAAATATAATCTCCTTGAGGATATGGACTGTGTGTTTTCCTTTCTTTATATCCCAAGTAACTAGCACATATTACACACTTAATAAATGCCTGTTAACTGATTGATAGAGTTCAACTCTAATCTGAGTCATCTGTGACAAGTGGTCATCCAGCCTGAGTATTTTAAATAATAGATATAGCATCACCTCTGTAAGAAGTTCATTGAATTTTGGAAAAGCTCTAATTGTCAAGTGATTTTTCCTTTTTTTGAGTTTAAATCTGTTTCTCTACAGTTTGTATGTATCCACCTGAGTTCTGCCCTAGGGGATCAAGCAGAACATTGTTAATCCTTCTTTTCCATAATAGCCTTTTAGATACCTACTTCTACCCACACCACAGAAGAGGTATTACTTCTACTTCTACCCACACCAAAACGCTCTGTTCTTTACTCAAAGACAATGATTTGTCTTGGTTTGCTCATCTGTAGAACAAAGTTAATAATAGCATCTATCTCCCAGGGTAGTTGTGATGATCAAATAAGATGTGTAAAGTGCTTTGCAAATATTAAAGCATTATACAAATGCTAACTACTATTTTCATCTTAGCATTTTTCTCCCAAATCCTACTTGTCCTTTTTTTTCTTTAAATAGCATTTTTCCCAAACACATACACAATTTTTGACATCCATTTTTTAAAATTAAACATTGAAAAAAATAAAAATTAAAAGAATAATAAAATTTTGTGTTCCAAATTTTTCTCCCCTTTCCCTCTCTTCTCTCAGTAAGCAATTTGATATAGGTTATATTGTTATGCCACCATTTCTTTTCATTGTTCCCTAAATTGTTCTCCTTCAATTTCCCTAAATTGTTCTTCCTCAGTTCCTTGAATTGTTCTTCCTCAATTCCCCTGATTGCAATCCCCCTTCCTGACCATTAGAACTGATATAAACTAGGGCTGGAAACCCTGACCATTATCCTTCTATAGAGCCATAAATTTCAGATAGATTATTTAGATATAGGTAACCATATCTCTGGTTCCAGACTTCCTGTCTCTAGCTTGACTATCTTCTTCACTCCCTCTTATTAAGAATTTATGGTCCTTTCATACCCCCAACCTGTTAGAACCGAATTTACGGTCTGTTCCTGGAAATTCCCGTTCATCAATGCTCACTCCACCCCTGCCTTTGATTCCCTGATAGCTGAAGTCTTATAAAAATCCCTGGAATTCTTCATTCAATGCTGAATGCTTTGAGACTTGAGTCCCACTCAGTCTGCTAGTGTCAATATGGATCCTGTTTTGGCCCCAGACAATCTCTCTCTCTCAAATAAAATATTAAAAACTCTCTAATCTCTATCTTGTCTCAGTTTCTCTGGCACTGCATTTTGGAAGCTCCCCAATGAGATATGAGAGCAGGATTAGAGATTAGAGACCTATAGGTCCCTGCCTGGAGCATTGGGCTCTTTGTTGGAAAGGCTGGCCCTCTGGATTACTTCAGAGTTTCCATAGAGAAAGCAGTTTTTGGCCATGGCAAGGCTTGTTGTGGACACCTTCACCTGGCCATAGGAGAGTCTGTTTAAAAATCCCTGCAGGGTAAGTGGTTTTTTTTTTCCTGTGCTGTCTTCTTTCGCTTAGCATTTAGTTCCCCAGAAAACAGGTTGACAAACCAATAATCTGGGAGGTAGTCAGTGGGATATCACTGGAGTTGCCATCTGACCCAGTCTGGTCTAAATATATCTTTGGACAATAAATCTGGGTATTTTTAAAAAACACTATTTGGTTCTGCATGCTGCATTGTTGGCACAAATCTGTGCCTCCAGGTGCAATTCTGGATTCTGAGAATTTTTTAATATCTGGGTGTTTTTAAACACTATTAGGTTCTGAGTGTCTGTTGGCACTATCTGGTTATATCTGGGCATTCTCTGTGAAGGCAGAGAATGCATCAAACTGGAATTTGGAAGCCTATTTTAAAAGGCTCCATTTGAATTTCTGAGAGGGAAAAGATTGTCACCCTAAAAACTTCCCTCACGGCATTCCTAAGATAGCAGGAGCTTGCCCCTAGTTTGCATGTGTTAAATGTCATGTCTGTGTGATCAGTGTCTTGTGTTTTGTCCATCTGTTTTGTTGATTAAAGAGCTCTGTTAAGTTTTAAGAAATATGGCAATTGGTCATTTCAATGTTGCAAATGTGTTTAGCATAAGATAAGAGAAAGAACAAAAAGTTGATGCTAATTGCTTTGAAAAAAACTCAGGCAGGAGAAAAAAGCCTCTGAGAGCCAGTTTAAAAAATTTATATATGTATATGTATGTATATATGCATGTATATATATATATATATATATACATACACATATAAAACTAACTGGTAATTCAATTTATCTGCAATGTTTGATTAGGAATTTTAGGAAACTTATTTAAATGGAAAAAGCCATATCCTTTTAGCTCATTGGTCTATTTGGTTTTTTAAAGTTTTTAAAGTTTTTTAAATCTGAAACTGTTGCTTTGTGCATGCCAGATTTGTTTATTCTGAGTATAAGATCTTAGGAATTTGTTTGGATATTGAGCCTTTACTACTGAAGAAAAAAACATTTTTAAAACTGTATTTGATTTGATTCAGTTTAACAATAGCTTGTTAAAGCAAAGTTCTGATAACTTGCCTGAAGAGGTCACATACCTCTAATTAGATAAAGCATGTTACCTTCTGAAACATATTTTGGGTAATTTGCAAACATAAGTTATGATTTAAATTATGTCAGCTCTGCTGGACATGTGTGTGAGCTTTATGGAGTTATTTGGCTATTCACTGTATTATAACCTGACCATTAGAACTGATATAAATTAGGGTTGGAAACCCTGATTATTAGCATTTCATAGAGCTGTAAACTGCAGATAAGTTATTTAGATATAGATAAGCAAATCTCTTGTTCCAGACTTCCTGTCTCTAGCTTGACTACTTTCTTCACTCCCTCTTATCAAGAATTTATGGTCCTTCCATAACCCCCACCTGTTAGAACCAAATTTATGGTCTGTTCCTGGAAATTCCCGCTCACCAGTGCTCACTCCACCCCTGCTTTTGTTTCCCTGACAGCTGGAATCTTATAAAAATCCCTGGAATTCTTCATTTGATGCTGAATGTTTTGAGACTCAAGTCCCATTCAGTCTGCTGGGATCAACATGGATCCTGTTTTGGACCCAGACAATCTCTCCCTTTCAAATAAAATACTAAAAACTCTCTAATCTCTATCTTACTTCAGTTTCTCCAGCATTACAATATATTGCTATCATATAAAACATATTTCCATATCAGTCATGTTGTGAAAGAAGAAACATATCAAAGGAAAAAAATTATGAAAAAAAAGGAAATAAAAATATGCTTCAATCTATGTTCAGACTCCATCAATTTTTTCTCTGGATGTGGATAGCATTTTCTGTCATGAGTCTTTTGGAATTTTCAGCTTTATTTTTAAATTAAAACATGTGGTTAACTCATACTGAACTTGAAATGTACTTAAGTCTTTTTTCATACTAAAAAGTTTTTTTTAGTAGTTGGGGAGGGAATTATTTACAATACCATTTCTTAGGGTTTTTTTTTTAAGTATTTTGCACACTTTAAAATATTATTTTATAAGGGGTTTTTTACTATTACTATTACTGTGAAATAATTGATACAAATATTATTATATTCATTTGAAAGTTAGAAAAATAAGATTCAAATAAATAATTTACCCACAGTCATCTGTCTAGTAAGTGTCAGAGCTAGAATGAAGCAAGATGTTCTGATTCCAAATCCAATATACTCAGTTTCAGGCTAAGACTCCAGTCCCTAGAAATACAAGACATGTTATGCAAGGATCCGTTGAAAGACCTAGGGATATTTTGCATGGAGAAGAGGAAATGTAAAGGGAAATTAACATTCTTCAAGTATTTAAAAGGCTGGGATGTGGCCATGAAAAGGGATTGGAGTGGAGGAGAGAATTATTACACTTTCTCTTCCCAGAAGGAAGAATATGAAGCAATGAGTAAAGGTAATAGAAAGGCAGATTTAGGCTTGAAATAAGGAAAAACATCCTTACCATTGTAAAAAATCAAACAGGCTGCCTCAGGAAGCACAGGCTTTTTCTTCATTGGAGCTCTTCAAGCAGAGACTAGAGGGCTACTTTTTAGGAGGTTCAATTAATAAAATTGCCAAATATGAGATTCTCTGATATTACAAATAGTTTTAAGGTGCCTTATAAACTTTCATGAGAATGAAGAGAAAGAGAAAAGCAAAATTACCTTCTTTATTTATGTAGGGTGAGCATTAGAATTGATGATTCTGTCTAATAAAACTCTATCACTCCCTGAAGATAAGGGATAATTCAAGTATCATCTTCTCCATGAGACCTTTCCTAAAACTCTCTACACTGATTGGAAATTGCCTATATACCCTTTGGGGCTTTATGAGTTCTGTATATTTTCATTATAATGCTTGATAATATAATAAAATGTTATAATTCTTTAGTCATTCAATTACTCTTTGCCAAAATGATGGCATTTCTGAAAGAGCTCAGTAGTTCATAGGGACAATGTGATGGAATACTTCATTTATAATTAAGACTGATCTATCTGCAAAATCTTGTATGTGTGTCCAATATATGTACACAGGTCCAATTTTAATTAATACATCATCGAAACCAAAATCTTGATGGAATTAAAGTCTCAAATGATAAGATTATATAAGACTAGTAACTGCAAAGCAGATAAATGTGAATACAAAAAGCAAACTAAAATATATTTTTTGCTCAAGTCACACATGTTTACTAACTTACTGCATTTGCCTATCTTTGTTCACACTCTCCTTCCATGCATTAGAATACCATTCAAACTTTAAAATCCAACTCAAATTCTGTTCTTTCCATGGAACTTTTCTTGATTTTCATGATTTTTTTCTATGTCCAACCTCATAATAGTTCATTTCACTACTCTTGTGCATGTTTATTGTATTGGGAAGAAAGGAGCAGATTATAGCTATTTTTGTATATGGTCCATCACCTTCCTGGACTGTATATCTCATGAAGACAGAGTTTAATCTTTATATCTGTCCCAATGAAAAGCACATCACTCTGCACATAGTAGGTGCTTAATAACTATTGAATCAATTAACAAACATTAATTGAAGTCCTACTATATGCTAGGCATTGGGCTAGGTGCTATGGGAAGAGATCAAAGACAAAAAATGACACAGCCTTTTGAGAGACAGAATAATTGAATAAATGTAACCCAGAATGATGACAATAATTAGTGAAGCAACAGATAAGAGGAAAAGAGAAACACACTAATCAATTGGTTCAAGATAACTTGCTAATCATAATGATGATAATAACAATATGTGTGCAACAGAGGCCATTCCATAAAGCTTGTGCTAAGTTGCCATTGCTGATTCTACTTGACATGTTAAGGTATCTCAGCCTTGCGTGAAATGGAGTTGATAAATTCTGTTTCCAACCATGTGGTGGTATCTTAGGGCCAAAAAATGTGAGCCTTTGAAATGAAGTGATGAAGATTCTTTCATAAACTACTAAGTGAGAGAAGCCAATGACTCCACAAGTCTTTAAAAACAAGGTAGAGATTTCAGATCAGTCTCTCACTTTAATTCTCCTTTGCGGCAAGTAATGCCTGCTTTTTCTAGATTGTCCAAAAGGAATTTGGGAGGGGGAAAGAGAAGTGGGGAATGAATAGATTATACTATTCCCCTCACCTCATCACTTCTTCAAAATAGATCATGGAGTCATCTAGGAAAGCTTGCACCTAGACTACTAGATGCTTTTTCTACTTTGTATTTCCTTTTCTGAGTAAAAAATAAATATTATTCTCCAGATTCATACGTCCATCTTAAAGATGACCTTGTGAGTCCATTGAATGGAGCTGATTGGTTGCTATAGGATTTTCTTCATCAAAGAGGAATGGGTCCAACATGAAATTGTTTGAATAGTCAAAAAAAAAGAATATAAATTGCTTTACATTCTGGTGAGGTTTGAGTGCCAGTCTCCCATAAAAGTTTAATAGTGTTGTAAGTATAAATGGTTACTGAATCTTGTTTTAAACTGTCCTGTAAATATGTGCCATGGGTCTTTTGAGCCCATTACCATTACACATTGAGTTCTTTTCTATTCTGCCATTTTTGGAAGATCTAAATAAACATGAGTCAAAATCAAAGCTTCTAATAATTAGTCTCCAGGGTACCAGGGTGAAGATTTAACTAGCTGAAAAGTTTGCTAAAATGAATCCTAGGCCCAGAATGATTCTCTCATTGGAGACCAGGGTCCCCCAGGAGTAAACTCAGCTTATATTACATACATGAGTCCAGAGCAAATGATCACCTTAGAGAGAGGAAGTAAATCCCTGATCCAGCAGAGAAAGCTAATCACACTTAAAATGTGAGTACAAGCTAGGATATTCTAAAGGGACTACTACATTTGTAATGAAGAAATACTTGAAAATTTTCCTACTCCAAACAGGGGTAAAACAAGGATGTCCCCTCACTTCTCTATTATTTGACAGTCATTGCTTGACATTTCAATAAAAGATTAAAATTATAAACATAAGGGTAAAAGAAAAATTATCTCTGGGTTCCTATCCTAATGTCAACATTTACAAACTTTGACCTTGGACATGTCATTTCAGTTCTCTAAGTCTCAGCTTTCTCATATTTGAAATGGGCATAGTAATACTTTTATTCCTTACCTCTCATGATTGTTGTAATAAAAGCACTTGTAAATCACAAAAAAAAAAAAACTACAAAAATTTGAATTTTTATTACTATTTGTTATTAAAGGGTTTCTTTTTCTCCTGCCATCAGATTTCAACAAGTCCTAAAAGAAATAGAATCCCCACTCTGAGTTTGCTGGTAAGATAACATCTAATTTTTATTCCTTTTAAATAAACAAGAAATTTTAAAAGAAAAAATATTAAAATAACATATAAAACCTTCAGTAAGGTCTTAGTTTGATGCCTCAGAAATGATTCAAGGTTCTCATAGGTCATATCAGTGAAGTATACAATGCTGGCAAGTTGAAAAGACTTTGAATATAAACCAGTCAAGTCCTGGATAACTCATCACTGGAAGGCTAGTCACCAAATAGTGATGGGTTTGGGATAGTTATTTTTTCTGTTGGTTAAAACAATTAATGTATGTCATGTACTAAAGACACCCATGGGTTGTGTTAGAAGGTAGGATATTATAATGAAATAAGTATGGGACTTGGGAGCTAATATGGACTTATGTTCAAATCTTAACTCTTCCATTTTCTGGCTATGTGACCATAACCATATATCTTAACCCGAGTCTGTTTCCTTATCTGTAGAGTGAAAATAATAATATTTATAATGCCTATAAAATATAGTGACCTATTTTCTTTCATATCAGAAATTCCTAGATGAGGAAACTCATTAATGAATGTTGGTTCCTTTTCAATAACTTGTACCCTTAGAAAGTTGCCTGGGTCACTGAGAGGTTAAATGACAAGTCCATAATAACATAACTAATATCTGTCAAATCCAGGATTTAAACAGAGGTCTTCCTACCTTCTATATCTACTATACCATGCTGTCTTTTACATAGGATTTCAATCAAAAGGTTTGGGTAAGGATCAAATGAGTTAACATATAAAATTATATTTTCTTAATAAAATTAAAATTATTAAAGACATAGATTAAAGATTCTACAATATGATAAAAATATTTATGATTACCTTTTTTCCTTGTACATGACGAGTAAATGTTCCAGTGAACCTATGATCTCATTGATGAGGGTTCTTTCTTCAATATAGTACAAATTTACCTGTTTAACACCTTAGTTTACAAAGGCCTTGGCCTTGGCCTTGGCCTTCCATTGCACAGGGTTATTTCCAATTGTTTTAATCTGTACTTTGTCAAAGGACCCAGCCCTCCCTCATTCAGATAGAATTCACTTGCATGTCATTGCATTATCTCCCTGATGTCATATTTTCTCTTTGAGAATAAAGAATAAACAAGAACAGAAAAAATTAGTGTTCAAAAAAAAAAAAATAGGCACCACAACAATGTCTATTGTTGTAGAATATAAGATCCTTAAAGGCAGGGATTCTTTCATTTTTGCTTTTGCTTTACCAGTATCTAATATAGGTACATAGCAAGTACTTAACAAATTCTTGTTGATTAATTGGTATTCCCAAATATTCTAGTACCACCTCAAGTTCAAGAAAAATACACTTTTAATAAGATTGCGCAAAAAGAATATCCTGTTGACTATATATCCTTGTTTGAGCCTCAGATAATATTATTAATGTAATTTTAGTCAGCTGTAGGTGCAATTCAGATTTTTTCTTATTCTCCATACCCCATGAAAAGAATATGTCTCTGCTAATCAATATTTAGCAAAACATCAAGTCAAGTCAGCAAATATTTAATTAAATGTCTATTAATGTGCCTGGCACTAAGTGCTGGGGACACAAAGAAAGACAAAGAGTCCCTGCTTTCAATGAACTTGGTCTAATGGGGGCAAGTCACTCTCAGAATGGAGTGGTAGAAGACTCCTTTTTGTAGTCCAGTTGCTATGAGCCTAAGTAAACTAGAAGTTTGAGGAGGCACTTGCAACCACGTTGTATTCACAACATAGTATCTCCTCATCACAGTGGTTTTGGTCCTAGAATCATCATAGAAGTTAAAGGCAGATTTGAACCATGCTTAGAGAGTTTCACAACTGCCTATAACCAACTCCTTCAAGATTCAGGTTCATTTCAAATATTCCCTAGTCAAAGGAGGAAAATCAATCTATATGATTTTGCATTATTAAGTTATTTCAATCTCCTTAAAAAATAGGAAAATTCTGTCATAAAAAAATATCTATTAAATAACAATAGATAAATTAGATTTTCCCCTCTTCCTTTTTCAAATCAATCATGTTTAAGAAAAGGATTCATCAAAATGAATGATAAATAATCCCTGTTAAGCCCCTGACACTTAGTATCTTGGGTATAGGAAATAAATATTCTCCATAGCCTACTTTCTAGAAAACCTCTTTAGTTTCTTCCAATTTTCTAACCAATCAGGGAGGACAATAACTCAAATCCCCAAGCAGGTATTTTGTACCTTTTTAATTGGTCTTCTGGATAATGGGGCAAATGGCAGAACAAGGGTAAGAAGCCATGACTTTTCCTTAGTTTACTGTAGAGCACAGATGCTAAAAACTAGCACCCGTAAATGAACTAGTAAATCACAATCCCAACCTCACCTATTTGACCCTTTATTTCCTGCACTGTGATCTCTCCCCACCTTGAGCTAATTAATTGGGTCTTAGCTGGTCCCATGGGATCCAAAGATAATTTTTAAATCTCTCCAGGAACACAATGTAGCAGTGATTCTTCTGTGAACTTGTGGTGCTGATATCTTTAGAATCTTGAAGTACCAGTCATTATCCTGCCCCACTGACCAGAACTGAACTTTGATTGGGAACTTGGTGTTTTATTAATCAGAGGGATTGAGAAGAAAAGAAAAACTACTTGAATTCAACAACAGCCATTGATCACCAGACAGTAAGTTTCCAGGAGATAGGCAGACATTGTCTACTTTTCCATAGTTCAATATCTCCCTCTGTATTTTTCCCCATTTTTGTGTACCATTCTCTCAGTCCTACAGTAAAATGTTTTTCAACCATTCTAGTTAGTTCATAGGCTACCAAAGTTTTCTTAGATTAGAATAACAGCAGATTATACTTCCTCATGTTCTTTACTGGTTCCATCTTTTCTTGGTGATAGTATCTTCAGGCTTGGTGTCCAGAAAGACTGTATCATTAACCACTGGCTAGAAATACATTAAGTGGGAGTTCTGTGGTCATTCAAATTCAGAACAAAGATATACTTTTTTCAAAATCCTGGAAAAGTACCTTGTATATACCAATTGACAAGCACCAATTGTAATTTATGAGGTACCTGCTATATAGCAGACACTGTCTTAGGCACTGAGGATTCAAATATCACAAAAGAAAACTATTCACAAAGAGCTTATATTCTAACATGTTAGGTGTTTCATAAATGGGTAAAATAGAATAAATGATCATTCAACATTTTGTCCTGGATAAGTCTGTTTCCTGATTCTTTCTTCTATTTTTAAAACAGGATCCCTGACTAACCCCATAAATATATTTTCACTATTTTAATATCTAATGTGAGAGACTTATTGAAAGTTTTTTTAATCTTCTTCCTCATTATCACTCACATATAAATAGCACTTTACTAATATACTAAATAATACTTAAAAATACTTTTACAAAGTACTATCACCATCTTATTCCACATTATCTAAGTGTTATTATAGCCACTTTGCAGATCTAGAAACTGAGATCCAGAAAGAGTAAGTGAATTGCTCCAGCCTATGGTTTCCTATAATGGCAGGCTACACCTTCCAACATTTCTGGTCCAGAGTTAACTGAAAAAGAGCTAATTTCCATTGATGGAATTGCCTGTTATCAGATGATTAGTAAATGTCAAATTGTCATAAAACCAGGTCTTCTTATTTCAAGTCCATTGCTTTCGAGCCCTATACTGCCTCTATTCATCTGTGCTACTTTTTGGAGTCTGACCAACCCACAGGGAGCCACAAAGGTTATAATGGTTTAATGATAACTTAAAATGATAGTTCTCCAACTTTTTAGTCTCAAGAATTTCTAAATATGCTTAGAAAAATTATTTATTTTGTTTTAGCTATCAATAGTTACCATATTAGAAACCAAAATATTTTAGTGGTATTATGAAAATAGTTTTGACCTCATGATCCCCTGAAAGGGTTTTGAGGTCCCTCAGAAATTGTCAGACCACACTGTGAGAAATAAATGACTTGAATAACTACATTTTCTATGCAAAACCAACATGGTATTATGTAACCCCAAACAAGTCATTTAATCTCTGTCAGCTTCAGTTTCATCTTCTATAAAATAAGGATTTTAATAGCACCTATATCCCAGAGTAATTGTAAGAATAAAAGGAGATACTTGTAAATATTTTTGTAAACCTTAAATGTTACATATTTAATATTAAATGCTAATTATTAATACTCTTGGTTTTCTTTTTTGAATTTTATTTGCTATGGTATAATATATACCATTCATGGGTAATACAAAATGAGGCAATCGCCTAGAATACTGTGCTTTAAGAGATTCCATGCTAATGGAACTAGGCAATGACTAAAGGAAGCAGAAGCATCAGAGAAGCAGAGCACTCAAACTGTCCAAATCAACCATGATGAGTTCTCAGTGCTAAAAGCTAAATATTGCTAGTAAGTAAAATAATAAGGTTTATCAATATCTAATCAGTTCACCAACGACCCCACATACCAAGGTAGAGCCAAGATTTTTTTTCCATTTTATTTATTTATATATTTTTTAAAACATGCATGGATAATTTTTCAACTTTAACCCTTGCAAAACCTTGTATCCCAATTTTCCCCCATTCCTCTCATCTTCTCCCCTAGATGGCAAGTAATCCAGTATACATTAAACATGGTAAAAATATGTTAAATCCAATATATGCATACATATTTGTACAATTATCTTGCTGCACAAGAAAAATCAAATCAAAAGGGAAAAAATGAGAAAGAAAATAAAATGCATGCAAATAACAACAAAAAGAATGAAAATGCTATGTTGTGATCCATACTCAGTTCCCATAGTCCTCTCTCTGGGATGGTTCTCTTCATCACAAGATCATTGGAACTGGTCTGAATCATCTCATTGTTGAAAAGAGATCCATGTCCATCAGAATTGATCATCATATAATGCTGTTGTTGCCATGTACAATGATCTCCTGGTTCTGTAGAGCCAGGATTCTTCACACACACACACACACACACACACACACACACACACACACCACTCCTCAAACTGTATATTGCCCTTCTGTAATTTCTTTTCTCTCTTTATAAAATAGGTATTTTAACTTGAATCCTTTTTCTTAATGGAAAGAATACTGGACTGTGAGTCAAAAGAGCTAAAAGTGACTTTTGGTGGTTTCACAAATTACTTGCCTAAATCTTGAACAATTGTTTCCCTTCTCTGTTTCCCTATCTCTTAAATTAAGGTGTTAGACAATAGTCCTCCTAATCTTATTTATAAATATTCTCCAAGGTTTTCCCACCTCTAGAATTCACTCAATGTCTGTGATTCTACCTGTATAAAAACGTTGAGGACATGGACAGTGTAATTTTCCTTGCCCTTATTTCCCCCATTCCTCTAAGAGTGGCTTAGGATTCTATACTCCCTAAGGAAAGATCTGTTTATTAGCATTTGTGTTATTATTAAATGTTTGAGGGTGGTAAAAAAAATTTATTGGGCAGCTAGGTTACACAGTGGATAGAATCCTGGACCTGAAATCAAGAAGCCTCAGTTTCATGAATTCAAATTTAATTTCAAACACTTACTAGCTATGTGACTCTGGGCAAGTCACTTAACCTTATTTACCTCAGTTTTCTCATCTGTAAAATGAGAAGGAAATGGCAAAGCACTGCAGTATCTTTGCCACAAAAAACCCCAAATGAGATCATAAGGAGATAAAAATGAGTGAACAGCAATAAACAAATTATTTGGTATTTTTTTTTCTATTTGGAAAAGCAGGGACCAAAAAAGAGGTAAGACACTATGCCTTGTCCAGCTGATATTATACACTTTTGCCATGAAGAGGGATTCTTAGCAGATTTTTTTAAATCTATAAAGCCTTTATCATACAAATAAAAATGGAATCCCTGACTGGTGTTGTTGAGCCAGCAATGGAGATGAAGCTAGAAGACAAAATCTACCAGCTAAATGTGTCACCATTCACATTTAACTTCCCCATTGCATTACCAGAGTACCCTCCTGGAATTCCCAACTACACTACTACTAGGTCCCCCAAATCTCCTTATAAAGTGTCTTTATCACACACACACAAAAAAAAAAAACTAGCTGCTTAGGTGCATAAAAGAAGCTCATATCAATCTTCATAATAATTGCGGAAGTGAAATTAAATAAGGGAAATAAAAAAGAGAGAAGCTTAAATAGAGCAAAATCTTACTTGATAGTGCAAGTCCCAACCAATACATAGAATTTTAAAGATCAGATAATCCAAACACTTTATTTTAAAAGTGAGGAAACTAAGTCCAGAGAGCTGAAGTGCTTTTGTCCAAGATCACAGCACTAGCAAATAGGACATAATCCATATTCTCTAACTCAAATTTCAATATGCTTTCAAAACTCAATCCAAGTGCCACTTTCTACTCACAGCCTTTCTTGATTCCCTTCCCCAAAACTGAAATTATATGTATATAAATTCAAACAGCTCTTGTATTTTCTTATCTATATGCTTTCATCCCCATAGAACATAAGCTTTGTGAGGACCAGAGAGATTGTTTTCATTCTTGACATTGTATCACTATCTTGTAGCACAGTGCTCAACACAGAGTAGATGCTTTTTAAAATGCTTGTCACTTTTGAATTTCCACTAGCACATAAAATTTGTAACACAGTCAGTGGGTAAAGGACTACAGGTGCTACCAAACTGAGAAAGAATAAATTCAAGAAATTTCACCTCCTGGGACTGAGTACATGATTAGCTCTCTCCACAAATCTCAGAAGTAACTTTTTCTACAGTGTGGTTTAGTAATGGTTTCCTGATTATATAAAACTGTCTTTCTATCTGACATTAGGAGGCAGTCAACTTCTACTGTAATTGGGGAAATTTATTTCTTAAATTTGGGAATTTTAACATATTGAAAAAAAAGGAATCAGGGAGTATTGAGAGAGATGGCCAGGGACCTTCATGGAGTTTACAGAATGATCTTAATATATGCAGAGGAATGTCTTTTTTATCAGAGGAATGTCTTTTTTTTAATAATTATAACTTCTTATTGACAGAACCCATGCCTGGGTAATTTCTTACAACGTTATCCCTTGCACTCACTTCTGTTCCGATTTTTCCCCTCCCTCCCTCCACAACCTCCCCGAGATGGCAAGCAGTCCTATACATGTTAAATACGTCACAGTATATCCTAGATACAATATATGTGTGCAGAACTGAACAGTTCTCTTGTTGTACAGGAAGAATTGGATTCAGAAGGTAAAAATAACCCAGGGAGAAAAACAAAAATGTAAACAGTTTACATTTCTTTTGTAAATGCTTGTCACTTTTGAATTTCCACTAGCACATAAAATTAGTAACACTGTCAGTGAGTACTTTCTTTCTTTGGGTGTAGCTGCTTCTGTCCATCATTGATCAATTGAAAATGAGTTAGATCTTATCTTTGTCAAAGAAATCCACTTCCATCAGAATACATCCTCATACAGTATCATTGTTGAGGTATATAATGATCTCTTGGTTCTGCTCATTTCACTTAGCATCAGTTCATGTAAGTCTCAAGCCTCTCTGTATTCATCCTGCTGGTTATTTCTTACAGAACAATAATAAGAGGAATGTCTTTTAAACTGAGTTTTACTCTACAAACTAAATGTGATTGGCCAATTATCATGCAATAAATATGGTAAAATTTATATTCTTTATGACTTTCAGACAATTGAAAATATAGGTTGCTATAGATAATCATTTCTGAAATCCTGTCATTTCCTTTTTCATTAATATTACACTTGATAAATACAAAGACTATCAGCAAGAATATTGTTACAGCTGTCTTTTGGATTTTCTTTGTTGAATAATATCATTTAAAAAAAATTTTTCCCCTTTGTTCTCTTCTTCTCCCTAAGCTAGTTTAAAAATTCTTCTTAAATGCTTTCAAAGTTGTATCACTTAGAGGTGATTACTTTAGTAGTTCATATGGATTTCCTTTGCATATACTTGAACTGGTTCATCTCTTCCCAATTTTAAATTCTAGGATAATATTCTACTTTTAGGTGATGTGGTTAAAATGAGATGGTTCCACAGTCATTCATAATAAAAAATCATTATAGAAATGTGCCTAATCCTGTTCCATTTTTCATCTATACTGGGGAAATCTAGGTTCTATCTATGGAGTGCTGCATTTGGAGTCAACAGTCAGGAAGGCCTCAGTTCAAATCTAGTCTCAGACACTTATATACTCTGAGCAAATCAGGAAATTTCTGTTTTTCTCATTTTCCTCAACAATGAAAAGGAGCTAAGAAAATGTATTTCCCACCGTTTTTGCGAGGATGAATTGAGATAACTTTTGTAAATCACTTAGCACATAGTAGGCACTGTTAAAATATTAGCTATTATTATTATTGTTGAAATGATGTGGCTCAGCTGAGTCACATGCCAAGATTTCCATAAATCCATTTCTGTTCTCAATGCTATTCACCATTTTATAATGCCATATTGTTTGTAATTTTCTATCATCCTTCTCCATAGCATTTTGTATAGACATTTGTGTTATAAACCAATGTTGTCTTTGCCTGACTTACTACTTAGCAAGGACATTAAGTACTTGCTGCAGTTACGTTCAGTGTCTTCTTTCCATTGTTTTTCTTTCTTCCAATTAAATGTTGATTTTAACCTTTGATCCAACCAATTGATGTTTTGAGCTTACCTTATCAGATAATTCTGCTATATCATCTACAATTGCAATTTGTATCAAGTAAAATATAGCCAATTTTATTTTTTTTATTTGTGAGGTTGTTTGGTCTAGCATTTCTGACTATTCTAAAAGAAAATATCCATGGTATTTAAACAGAGCCTTCTGACTAATCTTTAAATATTTGTCCTTTTTCATTTGTCACATCTGAGTGATATTTTCCCATGTATTTTTCGCCTTCTGTCCTTAAATCCACCTGTACTTTGAAGTCACTATCAAATTTATTTTTATCTAATTGGAAAGGTCATATCTAGTTTGCCAAAGATTTTCTCTACTGCTCTATTCTTCACAATAGATGTTGGTATCTAAGTTGCAACTAAGTATCCCAGTGAGGGCCATCTCCAGTTCTCCTCATCTATCTATATCTGGCCACTGGATCCAGATGGCTCTGTAGGAAAAAGTGAGGTAAGTGACCTTGCACAGTCCTCCCTAACTCAAATCCAATTCATTTAATTATCATGGCATTAATTCCCTGATGTCATGGTCCTCTATGAGAACAAAAGACAACAAACAACAGCAACAATAAGTGGCAAAATGCTGGACCTTGAAGAATCAAGAAAAGCTAAGTACAAATGGAGCTCTGACATTTACCAGCAAGTTTTGTGATCCTGGACAAATTATTTAATCCCTGTCTACCTGAGTATTCCTCTTCTATAAAATGATGATAACAATAGTACTTACCTCTCAGGATGGTTGGGAGGTTAACAAGAAATAACATTTACAAAGCACTTTGAAAATCTTAAAATATTACATAATGATGGTTATTATCATCATTATTATAAAGTGTTATTTTGCTTATACTCACCATAAGCACAAGATTGTCCCATGGAGCAATTTTTGTTATTGCTTTTAAGGACTCAGTTAAACCAAGTCCTATATTTATATCTCAAATCTCTTAGCCACACTTTAATTTATTCTCCTTGCAAAATTTCTATTTGTCTTCTGGTTCCATTTATCATGGAAATGGCAATTCTGATGTTCATTGTTCACAAATGGACAATGTCATTGGGCATTGTCATTTCTTTGTCAGTACACAAAGCTCTCACTCATATAAAATATCAAAAATTAAGTCAATATTTACAGATGGTCCAAACACTTTCTCCCTCCTTTTGTTATTGTTGTACCATCATCATTGTGAAAGCAAAAGAGAGGTCACACAGCACTGAGGGAATTTTTTTTTAGCGGGTGTACATTGTCAAACAATTCATCACTTAGTGCTCAAATTACTGATAGTGAGCACTTCCAAATTTAGCCAACTGGTGCCTTGGACAATAGACTCAGTCATTCAGAAATATACACAAATCCTTTGTAGCATCATAGAATTTGCCAGAACTAATATTCTGCTTATTCTACCTTCAAGAATGCAGTTTTTCTTCCACAATATAAGATATTACAATAGGATTTTTGGGGAGAAAAAATAACATCAACTCAATATATAGGCTTTAATGTCAGTCAGTCAATAAACATTTATTAAGCAACTAATAAATGTGACAAGCACTGAGTAAGTACTGGGTGTTTTCTATAATGTTTTATTTGTCCTTTGCTTACAAAAACCTTGGGAGTCACTTACTATATGTATTGTTATCCCTGTTTTACAGATAATAAAACTGACTCCAAATGTCTCAGGATAGTTGTCCAAGGTCACACAATTAGTAACGGTTTGAACTAGAATTTAAACCTTGATCTTTCAAATTCCAAGATCACAGAGCTTCTTAAACTTTTTCCACTTGCAACCCCTTTTTGCCCAAGATATTTTTACATAACCCCAGGTATATAGATATATAAAATAGGTATGCAAATCAAACATTTACTATAGTAAATTATAATTTTGCAACCCCACATTCAATTATGAGATTCCATAGGGTGTTGCAACCAAGTTTAAGAAACTGAACATTAAAATTACCCTGGCATGGATTCTGTCAATACAAAGTTATTAAAAAAAGAAAGAAAGAAACTGAACACTATACTACTTTTTTTGGTCACCAGAAAGTCATAAACCTCTTTGCAAATGAATAAATTAGCATTTTAGTTTTATCAACCAATCATTTGTGTCATAATGAACCAAAAACTAAGGGTCTCACATGTATTCTGTTCCTTCAGTGACAAAATGTGCACATATCTGTGATTTGAGGAACCAACTTCACTAAATTTAGAAAGGCATATCATCAAAAAATTGTCCATCAGGTAATGAATGTTTTCAGCTACAGAAACTCACTGTGAACATCTCCTATGGAATGGAAGAAGTATGTAGTGTGCATGAATGGAGCAAGAAGCCATACTGAGAAAGTCAAATCCTTAAAGTATTAAAATAAAGTAAGGAAAAGTTCTACTCTTAAGCAAAGTAATTCTAAAAATACTCCCTAAAGAGTAGTGTTTTCTCATTATTATCTCTCTGCCTAAGAGAAGACACAAACTTTCCCCTTAAAGTTTCCATCTTTATATTATAGTCTCTTCCTCTAGTTCCTCCTTGCCTCCAAACCAATGATTTTACATTGCAATTTATTGCCATCTTTCTCTGACTCTTCTTCATCCTCAGTTTTGTTATATGTCTTGGTCATTCTCTAGGTGAGACCATTCCAGAGCATGGAAAGAACTAACAGCTCTCAATTAACAGAGTTCATCCTGACAGGGATTCCTTACCCACCCAGATTAAGGACATTCCTCTTTTTGTTCTTCCTTGTTATCTACACTTTGACACAAATGGGCAATCTACTCATCTTACTCACAGTCTGTATCGACTCCCAACTCCATGCCCGCCCTATGTATATCTTCCTTGGTGTCCTGTCCATCATTGACATGGGAATCTCCTCCATCATTGTTCCACGGCTCATAATGAACTTCACCTCTGGGATTAAGCCTATCCCATTTGGTGAGTGTGTAGCTCAGCTCTATTTCTACCACTTCCTGGGCAGCACCCAATGCTTCCTTTATACTCTAATGGCCTATGATAGATACTTGGCCATATGTCGACCCCTGCATTATCCTTTACTAATGACCTTGAAGATCTGTTCCTTGATGGTAACTGGAGCATGGGTAGCTGGCTCTATCCATGGTGCTATCCAAGCCATACTCACATTCCGCTTACCATACTGTGGTCCTAACCAAGTGGATTATTTTTTCTGTGACATCCCTGCAGTTCTAAGGCTGGCCTGTGCTGACACAACCATCAATGAGCTAGTGACTTTTGTGGATATTGGAGTGGTAGTTGCCAGTTGCTTCTCTCTAATCCTGCTCTCCTACATACACATAATCGGAGCCATTTTAAATATCCGCACAGCTGATGGAAGAAGTCGTGCATTTTCCACCTGTGGAGCCCATGTGACTGTGGTCACAATTTACTATGTGCCCTGTGCTTTTATCTACCTGAGACCAGAAGCCAATAGCCCCCTAGATGGAGCAGCTGCTCTGTTCCCCACAGCTATCACTCCATTCCTTAATCCCCTGATCTATACTCTAAGAAACCAGGAGGTAAAGTTAGCCCTGAAGAGAATGATAGGAGACCGCAAGGGTATGCGTAAGAATTAAATGATTCTGTCCTTATTGAGAATCACGCATATTTCAAAAATTTGAGTATTAAGTGTTAGTAAATTTATTGAAAACAAGCATATCAGTACAGAATAAGAAACTTAGGAGACTCTAGTTTCTGCCTAAAAGGAATGAAATAAACATTTTCAGTTTTAAGCAAAATTACATCTCCTGTTAAGTTCTCATATTGTTCAAAAAAGGGCATTAAAATACAATGCTTGGTCAATGCACTTAATTGTCAGTTTAACAATCATGCAATAATTGCTTTTTCAATGTGATGAAGTAGTATAAATTGTTCATTTAATAAACTTGTGTTTTTTGGTTTAAATGTTGTTCAAAATGTAATGATCTGGAGGTGGGGAAACTTTTTTAAGAAGTTATTTATTAAAAAACTCTCTTATTAATGCAGTCTTACTAAGCCAGGGGACCATCTATAAAGTCTGCAATATATAAATCTAGCTCTTGCTTTTAAATTTAGCAGAGAATTAGAAGGTGAAAATTTCTGTTTAGGAGAATTGTTCTGTAAAATACTTCCATCATCCTGTTATCTCATGCAATCAATCCATTGAAGTTGTCTCATCTTATGAGATTCTTGTCTATATCCTCCCATAAATCCCCCATAGACAATCCTCCTAGTATACTTGAAACTTTCCTCTAAATATTTTAGCATTTTGTAGACAAATTTAACATATTGTGGGTACCAGCCTAGCCATCAATTATCTTTCACTATTGTTACATGACCAGTTGACTTATATGATGATATTTTGGCACCACTTCTTTCTATATATTATCATTAGCAATATGTTGGAATCTAATCATGTTCTTCTAATAAGGAAAAAATAACCATGATGGAGCATGCTCTCAGTATGAATATGTCCCTTTGCGACTGTGGTCTTTTTCTTTTTTTTTTTTTTTTTTTTTTTTTTTGGCGTCTGCCTAATATAGGAAAAGGAATAAGAGATGAAGAGTTAAAAGACAAGGTTATAGGAGGGAAAATAACAGGAAGTGAACCACATACCCCTGAAAAACTTTTTTTAATTATTCTAAATTGGGAGGAATCAAATTAGTTTTCATGGTAATGCTAATCAAAAGTTCTGAATGATTTTAAAGATTTGAGAAAGTTTAGTAAGAAAAGTAGTGAAATGACAGTTGATCTCTTTTTCTTCTGTGGCTACTCCCTGAAATTATCAATTTTCTTGTTCAGTGCTTAAATGTCTTTATTTTCACAAAGTCATTTTTAAAATAAAACCATCTGAATAAACACATAGTACAAAATGACCCAGGTTAAGAATCAATTTGAATTCTGGAACTGCCACATGTTGTCTGTGTAAATTTAGGCAAATCACTTTATCTCTTTGTGCCCCAAATTTCTCCTTGGGAAAAACTGAAAATATTAGTCTATATTGACCTCTAATATTTACTAAAATCTATGATTCAGTTATCTTCACAGATGAGTCACAGCAACACCATAAATATACTATTTAGACCATTTAACCATAAGCTATATACTACTGCCACCTGGTGGCAGCTTTATCTTTCTTTAGGCAGAGTACAATGTCACATTGTAGGTAATCAATGAATATTTGTTGAATTGATCAAGATATCTAAGAGTAAAGAACATTCTGAGTGCTCTACATATAAACCGAAACATATAATACAATAATAAAAGTTTTCTTTCCATCCTTATGTTTGTTTCCTAAGTGGAATGCCCTAGCGATGAGACTGGTTTATTGGGTTTTGGACACTGTTCGAAAGTAGGACTGGATAACCCTACATAAATATGATGAAGTAAAGACGTGATGGAGACCAAAAAAAATGCATTGCTCAATGACAAATGAGGATTGAGAATTATCAGCCATCCAGCCCTTTTTGTAGTGGCTAGAAACTGGAAACTGAATGGATGTCCATCAGTTGGAGAATGGCTGAATAAATTGTGGTATATGAAAATTATGGAATATTACTGTTCTGTAAGAAATGACCAACAGGATGATTTCAGAAAGGCCTGGAGAGACTTACACGAACTGATGCTAAGTGAAATGAGCAGGACCAGGAGATCATTATATACTTCAACAACAATACTAGATGATGACCAGTTCTGATGGATCAGGCCATCCTCAGCAACGAGATCAACCAAATCATTTCTAATGGAGCAGTAATGAACTGAACTAGCTATACCCAGAAAAAGAACTCTGGGAGATGACTAAAAACCATTACATTGAATTCCCAATCCCTATATTTATGCACACCTGCATCTTTGATTTCCTTCACAAGCTAATTGTACAATAATTCAGAGTCTGATTCTTTTTGTACAGCAAAATAATGTTTTGGTCATGTATACTTATTGTGTATCTAAGTTATATTTTAATATATTTAACATCTACTGGTCATCCTGCCATTTAGGGGAGGGGGTGGGGGGGGGGGAAGAGGGGAAAAATTGGAACAAGAGGTTTGGCAATTGTTAATGCTGTAAAGTTACCCATGTATATATCCTGTAAATAAAAGGCTATTAAATAAAAAAAAAAAAAAAAAAAAGAGAATTATCAGCCATCCATGGAGGGAAAGCATAGTTGTAAGAAATGCTTCAGGGAACTCCAGGGCATTCTGGTTCCGGCATCATCATCATCATCATCCTACACATTCTCCTTTCTTTATATTACTGCATATACCAAAAGGTGGTGTGGGACTGAAGAAAACAACCAAAAGTTTTCCTACTCCAAATAAGATTAATCTGAGCAAAGTAAGTGTCTCTTAATCCATTTTTATCACTGATCATAAATATACAGAATGCAAGAAATAAAATGCTTATTTAATACCCTATATGTCAAAGGCTAAACTAATTCTGGCTTCACACCCAGACCAGGCTGGCCAGAAGCAAGAAAAGTTACAGGCTCCCCCTGTGGATGACGGTCCGTACTAGTATATCAATTTTGATTGCTGGTGAGAAATTAAAACTCCTTACAACTCTAATAGCTCCAATTGGCCCTTTTCAGTCTTGCTTTTAAGTTTATTTGCACAGAACTAAGAACATTGTGAAGTATTGACAGGAATCCCTTCACTCCAGTTCCTTTGTGATGTTTTGAAATACAATGCCCAGCATGATATTAAAGAGATGTAAACAAGCTATCCACAGATATGAGAGGAGTTAGGAAGAATTTAAGACCATAGCTAAAATAAAAGTTAGAGGGAAAAAGTCACAAAGTGGAAAAAATAAGTGTAAGAATTAGGCTTAAATAATGAAGGACTTCTCTGACATAGTTGTAAAGTATTTAGCAGAATGCCTGGAACATAGAAAGCTTTTGCCTTTCTTTATCTAGAATACTGGTGATGGCAGGCTAAGGTCAGCAATAAGATAGCCCTGACCTACATATTTTGAAAATGACACACACACCTCAAAATAGAAAAGAATATGGTAATATATCTTACACAATATGGGTAGGGCTTTGAATTCTTAACCAAACAAGCAATTTTAATTACAATAAACTGAAAAGCTATTACACACAAAAAAATTAACATACCTAGGATAAGAAGGGAGGCAATTTAATGGGGAAGGGGGAATCTTCACATCGGATTCCTTGGACAAAGTTTTTATATCCAAAATATATAGACAAAATACAGAAATATATGATTAAAAACCATTCCCTAATCAATAAGTGGTCAAAGTATACGAAGAAACAGTTTTCAAAAGAATAATTGCAAACTATTAACCACTATATGAAAGAATGTTCCATATAAGTAAAAAAGTCAACAAACATTTATTAAGTACCACATGTCAGACACTGTGCAAAGTTATGGGAATGCAAAGAAAGGCAAAATGCATGCTTTACTTTCAAGGATCTCACAGACTAATGGGAGAGATAATATGAAGACAAACTATTTACAAACAAGATAAATACGGGATAAATTTGATATAAGCTCAGAGGAAACATATAAAGATTAAGAAGAACTGGACTTTTTGCATAAGGTGAAACAATTTGAAACTTGAAAGAGGCCAGACAATCCATTAGGTAGACATAAGAAGGGAGAAAATACTGATGAAGATACAAGGAGACAAGAGATGGAATGTCTTTCTCAAAAAGCAGCACAAAGGCTGCATATACCTCTGCAAAAGAATTGGGAGGAGCTGTCTTATATCTCTCTTTTGGGTCCAGGCTTATTCTTTATAATTTTGCAACATTCTTTTTTAATGGTATTACTTGTTTTCACTTAAATTGTTGTAGTTATTGTATCTATTGTTTTCCTGACTGCTTACTTTACCTTGATTCAGTTCGCATAAGTCATTCTATGTGTCTGTTTGCATAATTATTTAAAGCACAGTAGTACTTCATCACATTCATGTGTCACAATTTGCTTAGTTATTCCCCAATAGACACTTACTTTGTTCTTGTGTGTGTGTGTGTGTGTGTGTGTGTGTGTGTGTGTATTCATGCCATCCTAATTCATATCTAGCTTGAAGACCACTAAGAGTTGCCAGTGGATTTAGCTAGTTGATTATAAGCAAAATATGTTTATTTGACAAGTGAGATCTAAGTTGAATCAGCTTTTACTCCCTCCCTAAATGAGTTTAAAGAAAACTTTTTCAATCTTTTGTATTTCTCTCTTAAACAAAGCATGGGATAACTGCAAGATCATTTACCAAGTATGTTATCATGGATATTCTTTTGTGTATGGGATGGACTAAGAGTCCAATAGGATTAAAGTTAAAATTTCCTTTCAATACTCAGATTCTGTAACTCCATAGCTCTGACACTCACCTCCCATTCTAGCTCTTACATTCACTTCCCCATCTTTACAAATTCAGGGTTTTTTCTCTTTTCCCTCCCCCACTTACCAGTATGTTTCTTCTTTTGCTCCTCTTTTTTTCCTATTTCCAAACTGTGTCAAATCCAAATCTTTCAACCACTTTGGGCAATATTCCCAACTGACTACAGTATATGCTCCAGTATATGAGAAGGAGGAAGAAGAGGAAGAAGAAAAGATGATCCTTTACCTATCCTTCATATAAAGCATCAAATGATTTCTTGAGGATCCTTTCACCTCTATTATTCTATTATTCTATTGCTTTGCTTTTCCTTATTTTGCTTTTCCATTTAGTTAGCATTATCCTCATGATTATCTAATATTTATCCTTTACTGAAGTTTTCCCTTAAGTGCTTTGCTTGGTGATTTTAAAGAAACTGTAAATACCTTCTATGAATATAGGCTGCAAAAATAATAATATAGTATCTATAAAAAGAAGAGTA
This sequence comes from Sarcophilus harrisii, assembly GCF_902635505.1. Classification (NCBI taxonomy): domain Eukaryota; kingdom Metazoa; phylum Chordata; class Mammalia; order Dasyuromorphia; family Dasyuridae; genus Sarcophilus; species Sarcophilus harrisii. Next base: position 492,255,615 of record NC_045427.1, on the reverse strand, counting down.
ATAGTCTCATTCTATCCTATTGTGGCCAAAGTTCACTTGGAGTATTTTGTTCAGTTCCAAGTCTGAATGACACTGACAAAAGGAAGCATGTCTAAAAAAAGGCAACCAGGTTGGAAAGGAAGATTTAGATCATATGATAACACATAATAGTTTTCTCAGAATACATGAAGATCTTTCACAAAAATAGTCAGATTAGACTTGTTCTGCTTACCATCAGAGGCATGAGAATTAGTTGCTAAGTTGTGCTGATTCTTCCTCCACAGACACCATTAAATCCATCCTTTTCTCAATAAATCAACAATCATTCATTAAACATCAACTACATGCAAATACAAAATACAAAAAAGAAAAGAAAAAGAAAGAATCTGTACTCTCAGGAAGTTGACATCCAAGAAATTTATATCAAGAGATACAACATATCTATGTATAAACATATAGAAAGTAAATGTAAAATTAATATGAGATAGTTAAATACAAGGGAGAGAGAGAAGGATAGAACTAGTACTTGGGGGATCAGGAAAAATTTCATATAAAAGGTTGTGTTTGAACTAGGTCTTGAAGAAAGAAAGGAATTCTATGAAGTACAGATGAAAAGAGAATGAACTCTGGATATGTGTTATGTCCAATGAAAAAGCATGGAGATGGGAAATGGAATGCCTTGTGAGAAACAGAGAAGTCATTTGGGTAGGATCATAGTGTGTAAAAGAGAGAAAGATTGGGGCAAGATTATAAAAGATGTTTAAAAACTGAAGATTTTATATTTTAACCCACAGGCAATAGGGAATCACTGATACTTATTGATTATAAAAGTCACATAGTCATCAGATTTGTACTTAAGCAAAGCTACTTGGGTTCATAGTTCATAGGATGCCCTGGAATGAAGAGAATCTTGAGGCAGAGGAAACAGTAAGATTTCTGCAAAAACACAGCTGCAAAGGCAGGGTAGCAGAGAGTACCAATAATACATGACCACCCAGAAAGATTCACTCTTGCAGGACAATGAGGCTTTCTAATGATGAACTTATTGGGGAAGGAAAGCATGATAGAGAGGTTCAAATCTAAAAGAAAATTTAGAAGAATTCCCCATTAAGAAAGTGTTCAAAAAATAAAAATAGAATTTTCAAAAGAGTACAAATAATCAATAGCCATTTTTTTAAAAAACTATTCAAACTACTAATAATCAGGAAAATATGTAGTAAAATAATTTTTAGTATCATCTCAAGGAAAGCAGTGTGGTACAATGGGAAAAAATGGTGGATTTGGAATCACAGGATTTGAGTTAAAAACCTAGTTCTACCACTAGCTACTAATGTAATCTAATCTTGCGTTGGTTTAGTTATCTTTCTAGTTCACAGTCTTTTCACTTATAAAATAAATTGACCCCCGATGACCCTTCTAGATTTAAATTTATGAACCTATAAACAGACATCTGTCAAAGATGAAAAAAATAAAAAATTCAGGATTAAAGGGGATAAGTAGAGATAATAGGCATTGGTTAGAGTAACCATGTTGAAAATAATTTCAAATGTAACAAGAAAAATTACTAAAATCTATAGCCTTTAATTCTTGAAATTATATCCAAAGGATATAATTGTGCTGGCAGCAAGAAAAGAAAGAGCCATATATACCAAAAGCATTCATAATATCATCATTTGTGATGACCAAAATCTGTAAGTCAACATAGACAGAAAATGGATAAGAAGCTAGTCTCAAAGGCAAGAAGACCTGTGTTCAAATTATATCCCTGATGAAAGCTGACTTTATGACTATAAGAAACTCACTTACCCTCTCATTGCTCTAAGCAACTCCCCCAAACTGTCAAGCTACAGAGAAGGTATTGACCTATATCAATAGAGGAAATTTTCTAGCTTGGGAGTTTCCTATACCAATGAATATATAGATGTATATCTTTATATTCATATAGATATAGTCCAACCTAAAATCTGAAAACAAATGTGTCCAACAATTTATGATTTTAACATTATGAACATAATAGAACATTATTGCATCATAAAAATAACAAATATGCAAAATTTAGAGAAACAAAGGAAACCTGAAGTGTTGCAGAATGAAAAAAGCAGGGCCAAATGAACAATATGACCACAACAATGTAAACAAAGATAATATTATAAGCCAACAAAATTCAGACCAAATGCCACAGTGCTGTTATCCTAACTGCCAACATTAAATAAAGCACACAAATATCCCTCCTTCCTGTTGCTGATCAACAGATTGCAAAGAAAAAAAGAGATATTATCAGTGTTCACCAAATAATTATGCTATTGTTAACCATTTTCAGGAAATATGTGGGAGAAGAGAGAGTACATTGTTAGAATATGTCTGCTGGAGCAAAAAGAAATTTATCATTAAGATAAAATAATAAATTATATTAGAGAAATAGACAAAGTAAAACAGAGAGAAAAGGATAAAAGATAGACTAATCAGAAAAGGATTTGTGAAAGAAATGTAACATGAAATAGACCTTAGAAAATGGGTACCTTTAATAGGTGATAGTAGAAGAAACTAAGATCAGTGAGAAATACTGAGGAGAATGATATAAGAGGCTGTATAATGTACGCCATCCACCTCTTAATAGATGATGGACTCCAGGTACAAAATGAAACACCTTTTTGAACGTGACCAATATAGGATTTTTTTTTTGGCTTGATTCTGTGTTTCTGTCATAGGGATTTGGTCTTTCTTTCTTTTCAGTGAATGGGAGATGTTGGGAAGACAATTTTTTAAAAAAAGTAAAATAAATTAAAAATTATATTTAAAATACTAGGGTACCAGAATTGGATTCGATAAAGTTTAGAAGTAATCAACATTCAGAAGATAGTTGAAGCCACAAGAATTCAAGGAAGAGATACAACAAAGAAATTTCTGCAAACTAACCTTGAATTACACTTCCTAACACACACACACCCCATCTTGCCACCCAATATGCCTCACCTTCCTCTAGGCAATATCCAATAGACAGGACTACAAAAAAATAATTACATTGATTCTTTTTATTAGAGGTAATATAGTATCTTCACCTCCAGGTGGAGATATTCCACTGTCCTTCATACATTTAACCATTCAAAAAGGTGGGGGAAAGTAGAAAATTTATGTACAGCACCAGAGGACTTTATCATAGATGATGATGTAATCAACCTTCGCTGTGACACAAATAAATGCCAACATGCCCAAGGGCTAAAAGAATTCAGAGGGTAACTATCAAAGATCAGACAATATTGCCTTAAAGAAAAATAAGTTCCGACATCTTTTCTCCTCTTGGTGGCTTGGTTGCCATGAAATCTGGGTTTGCAAGGAGACTCATGAGATATACTATCCACAGGGGCTTGGATTCTCTTAGAGAAGCAATGTAGGCAACTGTAAGAAGAGTTGGGATGACTGTGAACCAAAGTAAAGTTGGGGGAAATAATGTAGAGAAAGACTGATTAATATATGTGGATGGGCAGATGATTCTCCTAAAAGATTCAACTGATGAGTATTGATCATAGGAACCATCAGAAATTTTTCTGGACAAATTAGATTTGTAGATGCTTAACATCTTTTGAAAATTATTATAAAAATGATTATCCAATCTCAGCTCTTTATTCTCTATATATCACTGGGGGAGGGGGAAGTGGGGTTCCTCTGGTATATACATATAGATAGATAGATATAGACAGATGAATACAGATATAGATATATATGTATATGTGTGTATATATATATAAATATACATATGTATATCCAAGATTTTCCTTCTGAGTTTCAGGATATATTAAATATATCTTATATTAGGATAACAAATCCTGGCATATGTCAGGATAATGATCCTTATCAGGACACATATATCAGGATACTAATACTTAAGATGTACACTGGGTTTTAAGGTTTACAAAATGGCTTACTTATATTACCTCAATTTATTCTGAGAAAACTCTGTGATGTTAATATAATTAACAGATTAACAGTAATATTAATAATACCCATTTTATAGATGATGAAGTACAGAGAAGTAAAAAGACTTGCCCAAGTTCACAGGTCAGTGAATAAGCATTTATTAAGTGCCTATTATGTGCCAGGAGCTGTGCTAAGTGCCAGTAATATAAATAAAGAGAAAAAAAAAATAGTGCCTACCCTGTAGGAGCTCACAATCTAATGAAGGAGGTGACAGGCAAACAAATATGCATAAATATGTTATATAAAGGTTAAATAAAACAATTATCAACAGAAGGAAGACCCTAGAATTAAAAGTGGTTGGGAAAGGCTTCTGAAGGTGATTTTAGGTGGGACTTGAAGAAAGCCAGGGAAGTCAGGAGGCAAAGATGAGAAGGGAAAGTATTCCAATCATGGAAAATGGCCAAAAAAAATATCCAGAGTTGAGTGTTTCTTGTCTATGAAAAAGCAAGAAGGCAGTGTCACTGATCAAAGAATATGTGAAGGGCCCAGCAGTAGAGAAGTAAGGTATAAAAAGTGTGAGAAAACTGGAAAAGTCAGGGAGAGGGGAGGTTACAAAGGGCTTTGAATACTCAACAGAAGATTTTGTATTTGATCATGGAAGTGATCAGGAGTCCCTAAAGTTTATTGAATATGGAGGTGACATGGGCTTGTTCATGTGGGAATCAAGACTCAAACACAGGTCTTTTGATGCCAAGAAGTTAGGTTCCCACTATTCTTCATTGTCTTTATATATATATATATATATATATATATATATATATATATATATATTAAATTGTATCAAACCGTATAGATGGACTCATTAAAGAAACAGTTGGTAACTGGAGGAAATCAATAATTAATATTTAATTTTAATTTAATTTAATTAGAATTTAGAATTAGAATATTTAATTTAGAATTAGAATTTAATTTAGAATTTAGAATTAGAATATTTAATTTTAATTTAATTTAATTAGAATTTAATTAATTTAATAATTAATAATTAATAGTTATATATTCCTTAAAACAATTATTTCAGCTAACCTGAATGATTAGAGGGAATCAATCTATGCAGGATATGTATTATCAGGGACTGAAGTAAAGAAGAAAATGAGAGGTGTTGTCTGAGGGCTTGAAATATAGAGGAGAGGGGAGAAAACTCATAGAGCCTCTATTTTCTCATTAAAATATGCTTCTGTTGAGAGGGTGGTTTGGAAGGCTAAGGGAGAAAAGAAAAGGTTTGGAATAACAATTGTAGAGCTATTGTGGACAACCAATTACAAAGGAGGAAAAAGAACTGCCTTGATGTATTGATGAATCATTTGAGATCAAAGAACATAAATTTGCAGTGAATCTAACTGGCAAGGTTGCATGATTTTTCTCTAGCACTGTTCAGTAGAATATGAGTAGAAATGGAGGAAGCAGATAGTGAGAGTAATCCAGAGCTGGGATTTGGTAAGGGATCGGGAGTGAAAGAATGAGGAGACAAGGAATTCAAAAGTAGGAAACAGTAACAGAATTGGGAAATAATAAAGATGAGATGGGCAAGAGAGGAAGTGAAGGCTATACAGAAATGATAACCTGGGCAAATACTGAGGGGTAGCAGGACTAAAAGTCATGGTGATAATAAAAAGACAGTTTTGAAGGAAGGAAGCACAGGAAGAAATGGAATGATAGAAAGTTACATGGAGACAAAAGAATTCCACAATTTTTGATAATGAAAATGGAACACTTATGGGTGATAGTAAAATCAAATGTATAATAGTCACATATAGGAATGACTTATAACTTATATATATAATATATATAATAATATAATATATAACATATATATATATATATATATAACTTATAACTTAAAAGAGTCTATCATGACAGTTGAGGAGATTGAGAAATTTGGAGTCCAGAGTATTTGAGGGATTATCTATATATTTGTTGCAGTCCCCTAATAAAATCCTTAGCTGATGTTAGGACACAGAGAAAGATAACGAACCAGATTTTGACTTTCTTGAAGAAGAAAAAAAATAGCCTGAAGGTCATAAGATAATTACTACCAGTATTTGGACTAGATGATATAGAAAAAGAACGAATTTCAAAACAGGATATTTGCTAAGTCATTATGTAGAAGTAAGTTCTATGGGGATGGAGATCAAAGAAAGTATAATCTATACTGGAAAGGTTGACCAAAGATGCAATGTCTTCTGTGGAAGATCAAGTCTCCTTGAGCACCAAAAGAAGGAGAAGAAGACAAAAGCCTAACATAAAGAAATTATAAAGATAGAATGGGACAGGGGCAGGTAGGTGGCACAGTGGATAGAGCATTGGCCTTGAAGTCAGGAGGACCTGAGATCAAATCAGATTTCAAACATTTAACACTTCCTAGCTGTGTGACCCTGAGCAAACCACTTAACCCCAATTGCTCAGCAAAACAAACAAACAAAAAATAAACAACAACAAAAAAAGATAGAATGGGACTCTGGAAGGCATAATTAGAAGAGGCAAGCATTAAGTTGGGCCATGAGAGAGGTAAAGCTGAAGAAGATAAAAATGAGAAAGATAGCATGTGAAAAGAGTGGTTTACATTTAAGCAGTCAAACTAAAAGAGTAAGAAATGACAATTCTCTAGCCATATGAATGTAGTTCCTTTGAGCCAAAGTTCACATGTATAAGAACCCTATGAATGACAAAAAGTGATTTATATACCATAAACTTGAGTAGAATTTTTAAATATAAAAAGTAACCAGTTTTTTTTTTAAATAGAGGAAAACAGATGATTATCTTTCATAACCATGACTAGGCAGAGAACTCAATCAAAAAAAAAATCACAAAAGAAAAATGAGAATTTTGATCATATTAAATTGAAAGGCTTTTGCACAAATAAAATTCAGCTAAGAAAGGAAATCTGAAGAAAAAAATTATATCAATTTTGGCAAGAATCTAATATACAAATATGTAGGAAATTTACAAAAACATGAAACACAGAGAGACATTCTCCAATAGATAAGTGGCCAAAGTATACAAAAGTTCTCTAAAGAGTTAAGAACTCTTAACCATATGAAAGATCCTCTACATCACTAATAAGAGAAATCGAAAGAACCAGTCTGAGGTTTCATCTTTCATCCAGCAAAATTATCAAGATGACAAAAGATAAAAATGTCACTTTTGGAGAGGTGCACTTATACATGAATGGTCAAGCTGTGAATGTACAAAAATTCTGGAAAGCAATATGAAATTATGCTTTTTAAAAAAGGTTAGTAAAATAGTCATACCCTTTGATCCAAAGATCTCACTATGGGGTAATATCTCCAGGGAGATTAAAGATAGAAAGAAAGTTTCCATGTATACCAAAATATTCATTGTAGCAATTTTAGAGAAAACAAAGAACTAGAACAAAGTAAATGCTCATTAATTGGCAAATGGCTAAAGTAACTGAGACAAATAAATATAAGGAAATGTTTCTGTCCTGTGTGAAAAGATGAAGATGAAAATTTTAGAGGAACATCATATATTTATAATTGATGCAGACTGAGGTAAGCGGAACCAGGAAAATAATATATTAAATTACTGCACCAATGTACATGGAAAAAAACCTATAAAATGAAACTAAATACTGTTTAATTATAATGATTAAATTTGATTCTTAAAAAAGAGTTGAGAAAATATAGCTCCCTTCTTATACTGCAAAGGTGATGGACTGTGGATGTGGAATATTGCATCTATATTCCTGTCATATCTTATTTTAAAACTTTATTAACCTTAATAACAATAGTAAGGTTACTGGGTAAAAGAGGGGAAGAAGAATTATATATATATATATTTTTTTTAATACATTTTATTTTTTTCCCAATTATATTTTAAAAAATTTTTTAACATTTGGGTTTTTTGAGGTTTTGAGTTGCAAATTCCATTCTTCCCTACTTGCTCCCCTCCCTGAGATAGTAAGTAATCAGTTACAGGTTACAGAGATGCAGTCATGTAAAACATTTCCACATTAGACATTTTGTACAAGAAGATTCAAATAAAAGAAAAAGAAAAAAAGAAAGTAAAAAATGTATGTTTCATTCTGTATACAAACAATATCAGTTCTTTCATCATTAGTCCTTGGGGATTGTCTTGGATCACTGTATTGCTGAGCATAGTTAAGTCATTTACAATTCATCTTACAATATTGCTGTTACTATGTACAGTGTTGTCATTTCACTTTGTACCATTTCATATATGTCTCATGCCTCTTCTGCTTTATTTTTTTCCCAGAAAACAGAGATCAGAGATTCTGATTCTTAGCCTTCATGTCAGTTTTGGAGTTTTAGAAATCAGGAAGTTTTGTGTCTGAATGCTAGTTGTTCAAAAGGAGACGAATGCAGAAACATCTTCTTGAAGAAGACAATTACAGGCAAGAACACGAGCTCAAATTGTGATTTACCTGCCAAAAGCCCAGGTGAAAATATAATATGCATTCAATAGTTCCAGAAAATGTGCCATATTTTAATAGTTTAAATTTAGATCTACTAGAAGGGCATAATAGGAATTAAGGATTATAGCTTCATGTTTTCAACATTCATCAATATGTACTTATGAATTGTTTTAATAATGATAGCTAACATTTACATAGTACTATTATGTGCCAGCCATTGTACTAAGTTTTTTATAATTATTATCTTATTTGATAATGAATGTGATACAAAAACAATAATTATCTATTTTTTTTAATTAAAGGGACAGCTAGGTAATGCAGTGGATAAAAGCACCAGCCCTGAAGTCAAGAGGACCTGAGTTCAAATCTGACCTCAGACAGTTAACATTTCCTAGCTGTGTGACCCTGGGCACACAGTCACTTAACCCCAATTGCCTTAGCAAAAAAAAAAAAAAAAAAAAAATTAAGAGTCCAATATACACAAAATAGTTACAGCAACATTTTTTTGGTAACATCAAAGAATTATAAACAAAGATACCTACTGAGTGGTTAAAGAAATAGTGACATATGTGTTATAAGAAATGACAATTATATATAGTGATACAAAACACAGTAATCAGAATCAAGAAAATATACACAACTACAACAATATAAGTGGAAAGAATGGGGTTTTTTGAATACTAAAACTAAATGCTATGAAATCATAATTTGGCCCCAAAGAGGAAATGTAAAGTGATATCTATCTTTACTTCTATGTAGAAATATGGAAATATAAATAACATATGTCCTTTTTTTCAATATGTTGAGTGATTTGTAGAACTAGTTTTTCCCTCCTTTTTTTATTTTTGTTATAAGAAATGGCTCTTTTGGGATTGGAGAATAGAGAAAAGGTACACAGGTGATAACAGTAATTTTTTAGAGGAGCATATAAACATTCTTGGCTTGGTCACAGTCATCCTATTCACTTCAAACATATCCCTTTTATTATGGCTATGGCCTTTCTTAAGTTCCTAAAGGGCATGGACATTTCTTCTCTTTCTTTTTTAATCTCTTCCCCTTCCAATTCCCCTTTTCCATAAAACTATTTAATTTTGGCATATGTGTAGCATGCTTTGTACCATAAGAAACAAATCTTGTTAACTAATTAGAAACTTGGATATTTTTATTTAATTTGACTTGGGATGTAAAGTAAAAAAAGCAGAACATTAGCACTGGAGGGCTTGTTAGTAGAGATCATCAAGCTCAAACTTCATGTTTCATAGACACAAAGATGCTAAGTCATTTGTTCCAGATTATACTGGTAGTCAGGAGCAACACTGAGATTAAAACAAAGATCTAATTTCCAACCCAATGCATTTTCCACTCATTTTCTTTGTTAGGTTTAGACAGAGGAGTAGGACAAATGGACAGAGGTAAAGGACATAGCAAATTATTTGATATCATCCTCTTCCCCTGCTAAATATCCTATTTTAGTAGATTTAAGATACTTATAGGTAAGCAATTGTGTTGAAAGTATAATGATTTCAAAATCTGTCCTGGAAATTTACTTTTTTTGTTTGGTTTGTTTATGGTTTTTTTAATTTAAAAAACTTTCAGCAATTTTTTTCAATTAATTGATGGCTCTTGTTACTTAGATTCTAATTCAAGTATTTTTGTTTGTTTATTTTTGACCATAATTATCTTCATAACAGCCAGTATGTTCATTTTATGTCGAAATTTTAAAAGAAACTTGACAAGCACATATATCATTTGGAAGAAAACATCAAAAATACACCAAATGATTCCTAAATTTAGTGGAAGACAGTGTGGTTGAATAGAAATTGTCCTGTCCTGGGAATCTAGTCCCAGCTCTGCCCTTGAAATCTTGGAAAAGTTAATTTTTCTGAGTCTCAGTTTCCTTATCTGTAAAATGAAGAAGTTGGATAAAATAATTTCTGAAATCCCTTACAGCTCAATCATTCTACATTTTAAATTCTATCTATATGTTATTATATATATTCTAACTTTCTGCACTATTATTTGTCCATCTACTTTGGAATATTAAGTTCTTTGACAAAACTGTGGTATCCAAAAATAGAATGTCTAGTTAATTCATTGTGAATGTTCAGTAAATGGAATCATCAGTCTAGTAGTGGCAGGGACCTCATAGTCATCTATTCTGACTCCCTACAATTAATGAGATGAGGAAATTGAGGATTAAGAGGATAAGTAACTTGTTCAAGATTATTCAGAGCACCAGAGGTAGGATTTGAACCCAGGTTCCCTAACATGAAAGCCAGTGTTATTTCTACTACAATACACTGATAATCTTCTCTATACAAGTGCTCTTTACACTAAAAGTGACTTAAAGTATTTGATAGTTTCATTTTATGTTAAAAAAAAAAAATCTTTCAAAGTTAGAGGGTGGAGTTAGGCAATTGTAGAGTACAATATACCTTGATGGAAGTGTTATAAAGAGTCACGGATGTCCATAAAGAAACATATATTTGTGACACATTTGTGATGATTACAAGATTATAACTATGATAATCTGGTTTTACTGGACTTGTATTTTAAAACTCTTTAAAGTGATCGTGCATTTTCAGGAATCTTGCTTTTCACACAAACACATCCATTTCCCTACTCCCAACATGACTAAAAATCCCATTCTCTAACTTAATCACATTCCATTTCTTCTATTTTACCAAGATGGAACCACAAGGCAAATCAAGTCAATAAGCATTAATTAAGCACTTAGTGTGTACTAAGAAAGCAGAAAGATATCCCCTGCCTTCAGGGAGTGTATATTCTAATAGAGGAAAACAACACAGAAAAAGAAGTAGCAAGGTAGAAAAAGTCTGGGGAATCAAGAGTATAGCTGGAGAGGATTAAAGACTTGACTAACCTGAGCATCCTCCTTAATAATAGATGCTCTGGGAGGAAGAATAATAGATGTTCTGTTCAGAGGAAGAGGCCAGAAAAGCAGATGGTACTTCCAGGCCAGAGAATGAATGAAATTCAAGGATGAAAATTAAAAGTGATTTTCCCTCATCAAAATAGACAGATATAGAGTGTCCCCTTGCTGGGCCGATGATTTTTTATTTGCATTTGTAATGAACTTAAAAATTTCATCTGTTTGAAGGGAGTTATAAATGATGAAATAATGGTTTAAATGTCAATGCAGCTGAATGCAGTCCTTAGTCTTTTAACATTATAAGAATGTAAACAGTTGAATGGTGGCATAAAGAGACTCAGCAGCAGAAAGTAAGGCATATTCCTGGCATTTTTAGAATGTTTAACAACTTGATAAAGGAATATTATGCATACATATATATAATACACACACATGTGTGTATGTATGTGTGTGTGATGTAAGATGTCTCATCTTTGTAGCCTTCGGGGAGATAAAATTAAAATCCCTAGTATTAAGTCCTCCTACCCTTCTCCAATAGAAACTTTAATTCCTACCAAGAGGGAAAGCAAGAGGTTGGAACCTGAAGCTATTATTCTGCTATCCTCAGAAAGAGGAGAAGTCAGGCTAGAAATATATCTATCTGTTTCCTTAAATATTATTAGGCTAGAAGATGTAATTTATAGATTTAGGTTAAATCCCTGATTACTAATTTAAATAAGGAATAAAGATCTCAAGCTTTATATCTGAGATTTGATTCCCTTCCTACCAAATGGCTGTTCTACAGTGGTAATACATATATGAACATAAAAAATACCAAACAAACTCATTTATTCAATTTGATAACAAAATAGAAATCAAAAAAAGTTTGTATATGAGAATATATATACCAGAAAATACAGAATGAAGGAACTTTCCCATATCTCACCCAAGAGGAAATGCCCTGACGTCTCTAGTGTAGCAAGTTGTGGATAGGGACATAACAGAGACTACCTAGGCTTCTTCTTCTTTTAGTGGCCTGAAGAAAGGTTGTCAACATAAATTCTCACTTTACAAGTTAGAAACCAAAAGCTAAAGCCAAACAAATTCTGCCTTGCCCTTCATGCAGGTGTAGGGTACTGGTCTTCCCCAATATATAAAGGATCCCATATTAATAAGCTTTGGGACTTGGGTTAATTCATATACATAAACATATGTGTGTATGTATATGTATATTTATATATACATATAAACAAACACATTCATATACATATACTTATGTATGTTTATATACACTTCATATATATTCATTTATATGTATATTTCTCTATAAGTGCTCATATATCATACATACATACATATATATATATACATGTGTGCATATATGTATCATCTTTTTCCTTCCTTCTTTCCTTTCTTTCCTTCCTTTTTCCATTTCTTCTTTCCTTTTTTCCCTCCTTCCTTCTTTCCTTTCCTTCCTTTTTCCATTTCTTCTTTCCTTTTTTCCCTCCTTCCTTCTTTCCTTTCTTTCCTTCCTTTTTCCATTTCTTCTTTCCTTTTTTCCCTCCTTCCTACTGTCTTTTCTTCCTTTCTTCCTTCCTTCTGTCCCTCCTTTCTCTCCCTCCTTCATTTTTCTCTGTTCACATAGGAAGTCATAGTCTTTTCTGAGGGAGCTCTGGAATATAAATTTTGATTGCTGAAATCTTGCAAAATATTTTAGAATTTAGGGGCTAGAGCTCTCTTTTTTTTATGGATCATACCTTAAGCCCAAATCATTCTGGTTCTCACTGATTGGTCAACAGTAGGTCCCAGCCAAGGCCTCACTTAATAAATATTTGGATTCTGATGGCCAGAAACACTTCCCAAGATGATTTTATTTTATTTTATTGACTTAGGTAAAAGAAGCTATTATTTGCTTCATTTTTTGCCTAGACTTAACCACTGAACAAACACTGAACAAACCACTGAGACAAACTGAGGACCTGGAAAAGACCTTAATTCAAAAGGCCAAGGCCTTCCACTGCATGGGACTCCAGAAGAAAGAGTGAGACTGGTGACTGCACAGCCCTCCCTTACTTAAATCCAATTCACTTGCAAGTCATGACATCTCTTTCCTGATGTCAGGATCCTCTGAAGAACAAACAACAATAACCACATTCTAATAGGAGAAAGCAATACAGAAGACGAAAAGAGGGCACTCCATTCAAAGGCATAATAAAAAGTCTGGAGAGTTAGGAGTACAGCTGGAGAAAATTAAAACATAACTGACCTAAGCAGTCTCTTTAAAAATGGATATTCTGGGAAGAGTAATAGGCCAGAGGAAGAGGCTAGAGGAGCAGAGAGTATTTCCAGCATGGGAAGTTCAGAGAATGAATAAAATTCAAGGATGAAGAGGTTTATGAGTAAACTAATAGTGTGAGATACCTTGGTATAGTACAAAAATGTCAAACATACAGGTGCTGTATGAATACCACAATATTCCTGAGCACTGCCAGGACCAGATTAAAATGTTAAAATCTTGAGAAATATTTAACACAAACAAAAATACAGTAAAATAGATACAGCATTATAAAACTAAGTCAATATGCAGCCCATGAGGATCCTTCTGTTTCATATCATGGCCTTCATTTCATTTGAGTTAGACACCACTGATATAAGTGACAGAAAGGTGACTTCAAAGCCAAGAATATCTGAGTTCCAGTTTCATTTCTGACACATGCAACTGTATGACTCTCTAGATAATGCTTGTTGCAGAAACTTCACTCTGGAAGTTCACTCAACCTTGGATTTCCCATACTGGAAGTATCCTCTACTCCTATGACTTCTTCCTCAGATTGCCAGATTTTCTCAGAATATCTATTTTTAAGGAAGATGCTCCCAACAGTCATGGCTTCATTCTTCTCCTGCTATACCCCTGACTCTCCAGACCAAAGTTCTTAAACTGTAAGTTGTGGTTGTATATGGGGTTGTGTAACTGAATGTGAGAGGGGGAAGGATCATAAAGTTATGATTTATTAGCAATAAATGTTTGATTTGTATATCTCTTTAAAATACTTATATACCCAAGATTGTATAAAAATTTCTCAGGTGAAAAGGGGTCATTAGGAGAAAAAATTTAAGAAGCCCTACTCTAGACTTTCTCTCCTTTTATTTTGTACTTAACCTCTCTATTTTAGACAACTCTCTAAATGGCAGAAGTGCCAATCTACATTCATAGTTTTCTTACCTGAGAGATCTCTACAGTGACAAAATCATAGATTCAGTTCTTATCAATAATAGCAATAGTTCAATCATATATGGTATTTTATGATTTAAGAAAAGGTTTCACTTACAACAAAGTGGGAGATAGAGCAAGTATTTTTATTCCCTTTTTCAAGCCAAAGAAACACTTAAACTTAGACAACAAATGCTGGAGATCAGATTAAAACCCAAGCTCTCTTTAGCAATGGGGGATGTCCAAAAAGAAAGGAGAGAATAGAAAGAGTGAAAAGGTTTGGGATTAGGGACAGTTCTCTAAATAGTTTGCCCAGTCTCCTTCAAGGACCTCAGTCCTTTTGTTTAGCTTCTTCCCTATTTTTTTCCCACTCTGCCTTTAGCTGTGATCAGAGAGGAACAGTCTGGGAAATCCATTAGTAGGTAAGAAAGAAGGTGGCATCTGCTTACTTGTTATAAAAATACCTGAAGTCTATATAACGAACTTTTAAATTATCTACCATCTTCTGCTTGATTTGACTTCCAGCTTTATCATTCCTAATTATCTAGTTGGGAAGATTGAGCTCTCTACATAATAAACATCAAGTATGACCATATTCACCAAGATCTTCATTGTAATGAAAGCATATAAAAAATAAATAATGAAAAATAATTGGAACAGATGCATTTCTAGTTAAATTATTTTTCATAAGATAGATAATACAATCTAACTTCCCAGTAATTCCCAAAATTATGTGTTTAATGCATCAATTGAATTTGTCCCTCCCCCCACTACTATCCCTGATGGCAACTTTGTAGAAAAAAGGTTTTTGAGTTTTTTTATCTTGACTCTAGTGGCTATCTCTGGGAACAATGGGTAGAGGCTGCTGAGAGACAGGCAAAACATAAAGAAAAACAATAATTCCCAAAGGGACTACCTCAAGTCAATGAAGGCCCCTTAAAAAACAAATAAATAAGTAAATTTTCATTACCTTGAGGTCTTATAGTAGGTGACTTTTCTTTTTTTCTTTTTTTTTAAATTTATTTAATAGCCTTTTATTTACAGGTTATATGCATGGGTAACTTTACAGCATTAACAATTGCCAAACCTTTTGTTCCAGTTTTTCAAGTAGGTGACTTTTCAGAGATGTTATAGAGCAAGTGTCAAACTCAAATAGAAAAGGGATTCCTACTGCTGTATATAAACTTATAAAACCACAAAATAATATTATTTATGCTGTACTATACTACTTTTCATTTTGTTAAACATTTCCCAATTATATTTTTAATCTGGCTCAACCTATATCTTTGTGAGTTTTGTGAGTTTGAGTCTGACACTACTATAATGTAAAATATCAAATTCAAGTACAGATTTAACTATATGAGCCCTAAACATCCTTCCAGCTCTGTATTATTATTGTGATATTTTTACTTCACCTCTCTAGATCTCATTTTCCTTATCTACATAACAAGGGGATTGGACTAGATGGCCTACTCTCTCCTCTCCAGGTTTTTGGGGCAACCCCTCTTTTGGTTCTTCTACCTTTCAGAGTGCTTTTTTGGTCTCCTTTACTGGATACTCATCCAGCTTGTATCCTATAACAATAGTATCCCCCAGGCATTCTATCTTGGACTTTCTTCTCTTCCCCCTTTATGCTATTTTACTTGGTGATTTTATCATATCTATTCTCAGGTAGAGTCTCAAATCTACCACCCTGCCCCACCTCCCAGCTGACCTCCAATCTCATATCTCCACTATCTCTCAGACACCTCAAACTGAATATCCAGCTGATAACTTAAATTCAGTATATACCAAATTTAACTCATTATCTTTTCCCCTAAACTCTTCCCCACTCCTAATTTGTCTATCCCCACATTCGAGGAAAATGCCATTCCCACAATTCCTTAAATATCATCCTCAAAACCTAAATATCATACTCCACTCCTCACTTTTTCCTATCCCTCATATCCAATTGTATGATAAGGTTTGTTGATTTCATCATTGCAGCATATCCTAAATATGCTCCCTTCTCTTCTTTGACCCTGTTACTCCTGTAATACAGGCTTTTACCATCTTACTCCTGAGTTATTACAATAACTTGACGATAGATCTGCTTTCCTCAAGTTTCTCTTCTCTCTAATTCATTCTCCAATTAGTCGCCAATGTGATTTTCCTAAAAAGTGGCTCCAATGTTGCCATCCCTTCAATAAATGCCAGTAAACATTAGTTCCCAGTTACCTCCTGTATCAAAAACTTCTATCTGGATTTCAAAGTCCTTCATAACTTAGTCCCCCTCTACCTTTCCAATCTTCTTACACTTTATTCCCCAACTTCATATACTCTTCAATCCAGTGGCACTAGCCTACTTATTAGTCCTTGAACAAGATACTATATATCTCAGCTTCAAGCATTTTTTTGACTGTCTTCTACTTCTGGAAGTACTTCCTCTTTATTGCTATCTATTGACTTCTCTAGTTTCCTCTAAGTCCCAACTAAAATCCCATTTTATACATTCTTCTTCCAGGAGGGCTTTCCTAATCTCTCTAAATTCTAATGTCTTCTCTCTTGAAATCATTCCCTATTTATCTTGCACATAACTTGTTTTTACATATTTGTTTGCTTATTGTCTCTTCCATTAGATTATGAGTTTCTTAAGAGCAGGGAATGTCTTTCACCTCTTTCTATATCCTCAGCACTTATCCACAGTATCTGGCACATTGTAGGGATTTAATAAATGTTTATTGATCAGCTGAGTGAGACTGCATGAAAAGGAATACAGCAAGTGGGAAATGTTGATCAACATAGAATTAAAGGTGAGTCAAAAACCTTTGAATTATTGTTTTGATTTCATTAAGAAAAGCAGTTTCCCAAAAGAGAAGTGAAAGTTTTGTTCTTATTACATCTGGCTTATTGTATTCAAGAGTTCCATTTTAGAAATGGCATTAACAAGGTGGATTGAATCCAGAAAAGAGTGACCGAACAGATGAAGGAACTGAAAACTATGTCATAAAAAGATTGATTGAAGTCAATTGATCAGCCAAAAAATATTTATCGTATGCCTACTATGTTCCGGCACTGTGCCAAGTGACAGAAATACAAAGAAAGACTTAAGGCAGTCCTTGGTCTCAAGCAGTTTATATTCTATTTACAAACAAGCTAAATACAGAATAAACTGGAAATAAATAATAGAGAGAATGAATTAGAATTAAGAGGCAAGAGTAAAATAAACCTCATAAAGAATGACATTTTATCTAGGCCGTAAAAGAAGATTGGGAAGCAAGGAACAGGATATGAGAAGAGCATTTTTTACATAGGATATTTTACCTCAAGAATAGAACCCTTAGGGAGGGTATAGTTCAATTTATCAAGTCATACCAAGTCAAAATACATTTATTGGGCACCTTCTATGTGCTAGGCACTGAGAATATAAAAGGAAAAAAATAGTCCCTACACTCAAAGAGTGTATAATGGGGGGAAACTTTAAATATTTGAAGAGCTTTCTTAGGAAAGGGGTGAGAGTTAGTATTGTGCTACTTGGCCTCAGAGAGCAAAACTAGAACCAAGAACGGAAACTGAAGATAAAAGGCTTGAATTTGATATAAGAAGAAACTTCCTAACAATCAGAGCTTTCAACATGAGGTGGGCTACCTCAAAAAAGAGAGAGTTCCCTAACACTATTGTTGCTAAGATGTTTGAGATGTGTCTGACACATAGTGATCCTATTTAGGGTTTTCTTGGCAAATGGTTTACTACCTTCTCTAGCTCATTTGACAAGTGAGGAAACTGAGACAATAACATTAAGTGACTTGTATAAGGTCACACAGCTAGTAAGTATTGAAGGCCACATTTGAACTCAGGAAGATAGGTCTTTCTGACCCCAGGCCTGATGCTTTATCTATTGTGCCATTTCCCAATTCTTTCCCCAACACTGAAGTCTTCAATTAGACCTTGGATATCCAATTGTAGAATCTGCTTTAGATAAGGTACTTGATCCACTATGGGTTAGCTTAAGTTATCTCTAAGATCTCATGTAGCTCTGAAACTATATTTATTATTCACCATATTTCAAAGTTCAGACTTCAGGCGTTGCTTAGGACTGGAAAGCTCTAGAACCTTAAACACTCTTTTTGAGGGAGGTAAAGGGGGAATATGAAGCATTGTCTGGTTGAGACCATGAGTTTTCATTCACTTGACAACCCAGATAGTTCAGGCCCCAGGAAAAGAATTCCAAAGCTTAGTGGAAGATTTCTTAATCTCAGGTTTGTAAATTTATTTTTTTTAATTTTTGATAACTGTATTTCAACATAATTGATTAACTTTATAATCCTATATACACCATATTAGGTCTTTGTAAATACTACTCTGAAAAGGGGTCCATGGGCTTAACCATACTGACACAAGAAAAGGTAAGGCTTTGGATCCAGCTTCCCTGGGGACCAGAGATACAGTTTCTAGAGCTCCAGGATCCAGACTTGGCAAAGATCTTCATTTCAGATTTTTTTGGTCCATAAAAGCTGTATAAGGAAAATGAACAAAATATGGCACAGATATTATGAAAAAAAATTGAAGCAAAATTTTTAAAAACTTGAACCAGGAAAACCTGGGCTTAAGCCCTAGTGGGTAACCCTGAACAAATCAGTTAACATTTTATTTTGTTTGTGCTGAGGCAATTGGGATTAAATGATTTGCCCAGGGTCACACAGTTAGGAAATGTTGAGACCTGAGCCTGAGACCAGATTTTTACTCAGGTCCTCTGACTTCAAGGCTGGTACTCTATATCCACTGCACCACCTGGCTGCTCCTCAGTTAACATTTTTAAACCTTAGTTTCCTCATTTGTATAATATTATAGATATTACCACCTCTGAATAAAACTCAGAGTTTAGCACTTAAGAACTAATGTTCTAGAGATAAATAATAACTGATATTTACATAGTGCTTTACAATTTATGTATTGCTGATTTGCCATTTGTATTATCTCAACTAATTCTCATAATAACTCATGAGGTAGGCTCTACAAGAATTACTATTCTCTTTCAGAGATGAGTATGTCAAGGTTCAAATCATGTAAGTAACTTCAGCCTAATCACACAAGTAGTGTCAGAAGTCTGAAATTGAGTCCATCTCCAACTCCAAGACTTTCCACACGACTTCCTGCTGCCTCTTTCATCTTGGCTGAAAGTCACTTCATTTCTCTGATTTTTAGTTTCCTTATCTGGAAAAATGGAATAATAATACAGGCTCTAAATACCTCCCAAATTAGTCGTTGGGAAAGTGCTTTGTGAACTTTAAAACACTGCCCATCTGTACAATGTTGCTCTTAAGCAACTAAGAACAAGATGAGAGGTTAGAAGGCAGAGGGAGACAGTGGAATGACAAAAGATTTTGGAACTGTTCAAGGAATTTCAGAGTTGATGAACTTGAAAGGGTAACACCTATGGGTAATGGCATAATCAAGGGTAGGAATATCTTTGTGTGTATTTGGGGTGAGGAGGGGAAATGGATCATGGGAAATGAATTAAGGTTTTTATGCCTTTTTAGATGAAGGAAGCTAGTTTTTCTGTTCCCTATTAGACAGCTAGGTGGAGCAGTGGTTAGAATGCCAGCGTGGAAGTCAGAAAAACCTGAATTAATTAATTTCCAACCTCAGACTCTAGGTTAGGCCTAGGTTGGGCCCTAATAATAATAATGAAGATCAGAAGCAGTTTGAGTTACTTTTTTTTTTTTAATTCTTGTTAACATGACTGGTCCAAATCCTTTTCCCATCACATTCATGATAATGTCTTTTATGTCATTGGTCATACACAAGCCAGGCAAGTCAACAAGCATTTATTAAGCATCTTCTATGTTCCAGATATTGTGCTAAAAACCAGGAATTTAAAAAAAAGATTAAAAGAAAGTCAAAAAATCCTGTTCTCAAGGAGCTCACAAGACTAGTAGGGATCATTAAATAATCACACAAGCAATCTTTGATAATATGCCACCACTTACTTATAACTCTTGGGCAGGTTTCTATTTCACTTGAATTCATAAACAATTTTGCTTCTTTTGAGATCCTGTTATTCTATGACTTGTGGTAATATAACATCACCAGAAGAACTTCAGTGTTAAAAGAATGGGCTTTTTTTGGGAGTGAGTACTTTGAAAATGCCTACATTGAAAGTGCCATGAAATTCCCCAAATTCCCCAAAAGGTACAGACTACCTGGCTCCCTCGGAAATTCGAATCTTATTCACATCCATGTGCTCAAAAAGTCAGGTATACTGACCTATTTGCTATTTATAAAGTACCCGGGATATTCCATTTCATATCTCTCTTCCTTTCTCAGCCTACTTACCTTTTCTTATTCTGAGACGAAGTCATTAATTCATTTACAAAGCCTATCCAACACACATACATACAAACTTATATAATTACATGCCTACATATACATGCATGTATCTCTGTGTGTACATATAAGTATGTGTGTACATGTCCATATATATGCTGAAATATATCCATTGGGATGCTTTGCCAATTATGTATCAATACCAAAGCAATAATTGTTTCTTATCCACTTTAGTTTTTCCAGTGTGCATGGATAAGTCAATCTTGAATAAATGTGAATTTCATTTTGGAGGGGTATAAAGAATTTTTAGAGGTTATTTAGAGGCATTTTCTGGTGTTTGATTAAAAAAAAACACACACAATATGTGAAGAAAAGCAAACAGAAAATTTCATTATCTATAGGAAATCCCTCTTTATTTGATCTTTAGCAAGACCTCCTTTATAACCCCAACAAACAACTTTAAGGAACATACTTGTAAATAACAGGTGGATCTCAATGAAGATCTAAAGTAGTTAACTTGGCATCTTTGTCTAAGGGACTATTCAGCATGTCAAAAAGTAAAGAAGAAAACCTGTAAGAATGGCTCCTAAGGAGGAAGAGGAGGAGGAGCTTGCCATTGTTTGAGTCTGGACAAAGACTTAATTTGTAGGGATAGAAAGTATTAGGAAGATCTGAAAGGTAATGTTAAGAAAGTATATTATTGTCCTATTTAGCGGTGATTTTAATAGATTATATATAAATATGGGTGTAAAAGGAAGGAGAAAGAATTAGTTGTCACCAAAATTTCTTTATGTATAGGTTTGAAAACAGTTGGAAATTTTTCCAGAGTACTTATTTGTAAATTTATTTGAAAATAAACTGGCTTCATGTAACTTTTTCAATGAAAAACCTAAGCTTCTTGAGGTCAGAGATTACACTGAATGTTATTTTTATATCTTCAGCTATTAGAATAGTGTATTGTAAGTAGTAGATACTTAATGAAGCATCTGTTGATTTGGGAGAGGATGTATATTATTTGTCACAGAAAAGTCTGTGTGAAAAATAAGATGTAAGATGTGAGATTTCTCTCCAAGATTAAAGCTGGACACATTTTTATACAACTGGCATTAGAATAATTGATTAACTGTTACTGCTTTAGGGCTTTGGGTATATCTACAACGACGTACCCTCCTCCCCAATCCATATGTACATATTCTCCAAAGATTACCCCTCTGAGCCTTTCAACATTCCTTTCTCTCCCCTCCCCCCTCCATTATTCTTTCTTAAATCAACCTTACTTTCTCTATCCCTTGTCTTTAACTCCCTTTCCCTTTTTTCTCCCGTTTCCTTGATTTTTTCATGATTTGCAAGCCCCTCACCTATGCCATTTTTTCTTTTCAAATAAATCTCTTTGGGGTGCTTAAGACAGAAAAATTGTCCATCTCTGTCCTCCTTACAGATATCCAGCAGCATCTACAACTACCAAGGAAACACAAACACATCCCAGGATTCACCCCCCACCATTCTGTCAGCCCTTCCCCCACCATCTCCCTTTCCCTGTTTCTGAGCCACCGTCCTCTTTTACAAACACCATTTCTCTGTGTGCTTAACATGAGCAATATGGACAAGTGAAAAGGAGCATAAAAGAAGCAATTCTGATCCTCCCCTAAAGACTGGCTGAATTCCTGTCATTCTCTGAAGAATGAACTCTGAAAAGAAACACAGAAGACCAGCTAGAGTCTGAATGTTCTCCCTGATCTTTCCCCCTCCCTTTTCCCCATAACACCAGGTCAACTGCCACCTGAATCAGTCAAGGAGCAAACCATCAAATAAGAAAAGGAATTCTTTGCTAAGAATTTTCTTCTTTAGCAATTTCCCAAATAACACATCTCCTTTATTCTTCTGTTTCATTACATCATTGCTATAGAGAATAAATATGGATTATATGTGATTATAAGGATCAAAGTTTATAGTAGGAATTTTCTTCATTGATTCTGAGAAAATCTCTGGAAGATTTACAGGTTGAAAGTTATTCCAAATCTGCTGTACAAGGATTAAGACCTACAATTGTAGGAGTAAGAAATGTTCACAGGTTTTCTGATTCCTAGCCTAGTTTTCTTATTATTAAACTAAAATCCCTCATGGAAGAAGCCTATTTACTGCATTTGGAGTAAAATAAAAACTTCCACGGGGATTGAACTGCAAATAAAGCATCAAAATAAGAAGTGTGTGTGTGTGTGTGTGTGTGTGTGTGTGTGTGTGTGTGTAGAGAGAGAGAAAAAGGGAAAAAAGAAAAAAGAGGGAGAGAAAAGAGAGACATACACATACATACATACATACATACTTATATATATTTATAAGGAGAAAAAAGGCAATGAATTCTAAGGGAGAGTGCAAAAGCTTTGAAAGTTCTGAGTTCTTTCCCTCACTCTGGTTTTAATTTTTTTGCAGTTATTTTTCTGTTCTCTGCACCTCTTTGTTGCATTCCATAGAATGCTCTTGTTTCTACTAACTTGATAAGAATTTTATGAAGATTAATGAGAAAACATGTAGGAAATTCTCTGACTTATCCAAATATTTTTAGAAAAGGAAAGTGTTTGGGCTTCATAGAAAGAGTGAGGTACCTAAAACAGCATTTTAAGTGCTCCGAGGGTAGCCTAAATCAAATGTAGAATATGGGTGTTCTCAAGTGCTCTGGCTTGGAAATTGTGTCCATAATGCAGCTCTTCAATGGCAATGAAAGCTGTTTCTGGAGAGAAAGAAGTTGGCCAGTGATCAAGAGGGAAGCTAAAATGGAAAATACTGTAAAGAGCAGAAAAAGTCACTTAAACAGTGGCAGAGGGAGCTCTGGGTTTGGAGGATTTAGTCAATGTTTTCACTAAGAACAACAGTGAGTAGAAATCCAAGGAAACTGTTCAGAGCTGGCACACACCACACACAGGCAATGAGGAAAGGAAGTCTCAGAGCCTAGAAAGCCCACCTCTACCGGTGGCTCCCTGCAGGATCTAGGATCTCATCCTCAAGGTCCACTCAGCAGCTCCCCACACCTAAAAAATAGGGATTCTGGGGGGGGGGGGGGGAGGGAAGAGACACTCTTGGTGACCTTATCACCTTGTTCCCATTGCTTTGTGATCACAGGTGCACTTGAACCCCTCTCTAACTCCTTGGGGACCTCAGAGCTCGGCCTAAAAGGTCAGGTGGCCACCAAACATTCTCACCCAAATTAAAAACCTCAAAGAAAAGATTTTTTTTTCCTTCCTTGCTCTTCTTGTGTTGTTACAGAGCTCCCTCCTTCTACTCCCCTTTCTCTAACTCTTTTTCTCTCTCTCTCTCCCTCCCCTCCCTCACTCTCTCTCTTTTTTTCTCTCTCCCTCCCTCCCCTCCTCCTTCCCCTCCCATCTCCACTTCACCACACACAGAAACTCCTTTTCAAAGGGGCTTTTTTTCCAACCCAGTGAAGTAGTCTTTGCCCCTTTGTGGTGAGGGCTCATTAACATTCCCACAGCAGCATCTCTTCAAGGATTTTACTTTTGTAACTCTGTGGGGAGGTCAAGAGGCCACAGGGAAGAGGTAAAAGGAAAGAAGAGTGAAAGGGGGGAGGGCGGAAGAAAGGAGAGCAAGGGAAAGAACCCTTCCTTTCACAATGGGTAAAGAATTGGGGAGGGAAAAGCAGAACAACGAGGAAAGGAAGAGGGGAGCCAGGATCAGGAATGAGGCAAAAATGGACCCCAGAGCTGCTGTTGGAAAAAGTTTCGGAGGCTCCTGGGAGAAGGGGGGTCCCCAGTCCTCTCTTTTCTTATTTCACCAAGGCAGGTGCTTATTGGAGCCCACCTGATTAAAGAGTGACAGGGCTGAGCTAAATTCTGGCTCCGCTGGTAACCGGTAGCCTTGGACTTTGCCTCTCCCGGTCTCAGTTTTTTTTCTCTACAATAGGATCACGATAACTGTCTATTTACAGGGATGTTATGAGGATGAATGAGATAACGTCATAGGCATTCTAATGGGGGTGGAACAAGAAGGGCGTCACCCAGGGTCCTGACCCTGAAAGACTAGGAAAATAATAATGGCTGATGGGGACAGAACCAAGACAGAGAGGTTTACAAAACTTTCCTACTAGAGGTACCTCCATCATTCATCAACCTCCCTTCCTCCACCAAGAGGGTCTGCCTGTCACTGCCATTCTTTTAATAGGCCCAGCTTAATCTGCATTTGTACAATTAAAAAAAGTAAGGGAACATTTAAGGTATGCAGGCTCAGCTCAGCTCTATGAGTCACCATTGGTGGCTGAGGGCACCTTCAAAGAAAAGCAAAGATAAAGTCTCCTTATTAAATACCAGAGAGAAGAGAACAATTCCTCCTTTCTCAATTGAAGGTGATAAAGCTTCTCCTATCAGCTAAAGATTTAGGGAGTTGGAAATAGGGAAGGGGGGAAAGAATAAGGGTGACCCAAGCATAAAAGCTGCAAGATGAAGGTCATCTACATTCAGAAGCTTAATATTTTGTACAAATTTCAGGAAGAAGAGCACAATCAGAAGATAGCGAACAACAACAACAACAACAATGAATTAGCACTGACTGAATTTATAAGCTAAGTAATATTTGGTTAATTTGGTTTTTTGCCAAAAGAGAAAATGATAGAATCATAGAATCAGAATATTTGAGCTGGAAGGGGTCTTCAAAATCATCTAGTCCAGAACATCCCATTTTAGAGACAAGAAATTTGAGACAAGATGAATCTGAGCATCATTGCGTATTGGAATTATGAGTAACCATCTAGTTAGAGAGCTCCTACCCATAAAGGAATCTTCTCCTATAATTTCTCCAACAAATAATATTCTTTGAATGTCTGAATACTTGCAGTGATGGAGAACTTACTACTTCAAGGAGGGCCCATTTCATCACTATTCAGTTATGTTGGTAGAAAGTCCTTTATATTTAGTCAAAATCTTGCTCCTGTAACTTCTACCTATTGATCCTGTCTTCTGGAGTTATACAGAATAAGTCTACACCATCTTCCATATTATTGCTCTTATAATCCAGGAATACAGGCAGTCTATGTAGTGAGGAAAAATCTACACACCTACATATTTCAAATGTTTCTACATGTCTATCACTTATTTCCCTTGGTGAAATTACCTGTGGACCTTGTTGTGACAATTACTGTTTTTTCTAAGTCTCTAAATTCTCTTGAGAGATTCTTTTTACTCTCAATTAATGCAACTGACTTCTATCTTCATCCACTTTCAAAATTTCATAAAGTTCCCACCCCTAGAAATAGCCATATTATAAGGCTAGACTAGGGTGACTACTATTCAGCCACAATGCAACTCTCAATTTAGGATTCCTCACAGAACCAAAATGCACAGGGAAGATCTCAGAGAAAGAGTTACTGAGGCAAAAAGCCAGGGAAAGTACTCAGAGTGGACATCATGAAGAGAGGAGGACACAGAAGCCCTCCTAGAGAGGAATGGGTTAAATCCTTTCCACTGCAGTACAAAAGAAAAGAGTGTGCGGAAAGATTAGGATTTTTGCTTTTACAATAGGAGCTGCTGAAGCCTGGGGAAGAAGCAGAAGAAAAAAAGGGGGCGTCTCCCCTTTAAAGACTTGAGAGGAGTGAGAGCAAGGGAGAGACAGAGAGAGAGAGAGGGAGAGAGGGAGGAGAGAGAGATTGAGAGAGGAGAGAAGAGAGGAGAACAGAGGAGAGAAGAGGAGAAGAGAGAAGAGAAGAAGAGAGGAGAGGAGAGAAGAAAAGAGGAGAGGGGAGGGGAGGGGAGGGGAGGAGAGGAGAGAGAAAAAGAGTAAAGAGATTGAGTGAGTGGAGAGAGAAAGAAAAGAGAGTAAAGAGATTGAGTGAGTGGGAGGAGGGGAGAGAAGAAAGAGGGGGAGAGAGGGGGGCAGAGAGGAGGGAGGGAGGGAGGGAGAGAGGGGAGAGAGAGAGAGAGAGAGAGAGAGAGAGAGAGAGAGAGAGAGAGAAAGAGAGTCAATTTATCTTTGTAGAGGAAGAACCTCTGTTTTAGAGTGACCTGCTCTGGGAGAGGCATCCACTGGCTCCAGACCAAATTGGGAGACAGGACCAAGTCACCCTTATTGAAACTAAGTGAACGGTCGCCCCTCCCTTCCCCACCTCTCTCTGGCCTGGGCATGTCTCGAAGAAAGCAACGGAAACCCCAACAGTTAATCTCGGACTGCGACGGTTCCACCGCTTCTGAGAACGGTGGGTGTCCCAGGGAAAGATGAGAAGGGGGACCAAGCTCAGAAAAGCAGGCTAGCAGCTGGGGGAGAGCACCTGGGAGGTGGGCAGAGGTTGACATCCAGTAACAAGGTAAGAGAAACCTGGTCATTTATGATAAGAACAGGAGTTAAGAAATAAGGCTGGTGGGTTTCTGGGGGTAACCTGGGGTTGGGAGTGGGCCCCCTCAGCTTTCCTTGAGGTTGCTTCTCTTTTTGTTTTCCTGTTGTTTGTCTCTTGATGAAAATGGAGTTTCCAAACTGGCTCTGTCTCCCCCACCCAAAGAGTTTCCCTTCATGTCCCCTGTGCTGGCTGGTCTTTGTGCCGTTGCTAAGTAACGTCCTCAGACCTGAAGACTGTCTCTTAGGGGTGGGATTTTTTCCCCCTTTCTTTATGGGGAGTTGGGTTGCAGGAGAATGAGTTGGATAAAAACGTGCGTGTTCCCCTGAGAGGGAGGAGAAAAAAAGTTTCTCATTGTTGAGTTGAGAAGAGATCAGAAGGACTCCCCCAAGGGAGAGTGCCTATCTATGACAGTGGGAATCAGACCTGGCTTTTGGTGTGTATCTGTGTCACTCGGGGTGGATGTTAGAGGAGGTCAGTCAGAGTAAGTGGTTTAGACTTGTGCAACAGGGTTTCAGAAGAGCCTGGACAGGAAAAGTGGGGGATTTTGCAAATCTAGTTGCTGATGTAGTTTATGGAAAAGTGAATATGGATATGTGTATATTATCACATTAGCCACAATTATAGAAAAACCAAACAAACTTTGATTTGGGAAAATATTTTCTGTTAAATAACTAAGAGTTTTTGTTTTACATCTTTTCTGTATTCTTCCAATACTCCTATGGGCAGGGGCAACTATTACTATTTCTACTTTATGAATAGAGAATTAAGTTCAACAGATATTTGTTGGGGGCCTACTATGTGCAAGGCATTATACCATCTACCAGAGAGATTATAATTCTCAATCACACAATAGGACAAGATGCTGCTGTCCTAACTTCCTATTCCAATGTTCACTACATCAAAATTTACTAAAATATTTAGTGGGAAGAACTGATGTTTGGTTTTCAAGATCTCTCTGATGACTTACTGAAATCATGAAAGAATCTGGTGTTTTGGCCCAAAAGTCATTTATGGCAACCATTATGACACAATACAAGAGGGAAATTTATCAAGAACAGAACTCAGGAACTCTGGTGAGTTTGGCTTGAGTTTATAAGATGGACTCCATGGGGGAAAAAAGTCTCCTGGAACACTATTTAGTGAAGAATTGAGTCTGAAAAACCCTGGCACTATTCACAGGTTAAACTCCCCTCCCCTCCATGCTAGCTAAAAGACCTAGGGGTCACACAGATCAGTTCACAGTGGGCTTCTGAGTGTGGAACAGCCTTCCTTGGCAGACAGATTGTGGTTTGAGTGAACTGAATTTTTTCAGGCTCTTATGGAAGGCCCAATTCAGATGTTCCAAAATTTCCTAGAATCCTGCTGTGTCCGTATTTAGTAGTAGAGTGGTTATGGCTTCCTACCAATCCTACGCCAAATTAGTCCTTCATAGTGCTGCTTCTAGGCAGGTTGTTTTTTCCCTATGCTCTACAGGAGACCTCCCTGGGAGGATAGGAATCATTTCACAGCCCAGCTCCCCTGCTGGTTCAATAGTGGAGCGATGCTGAACCCCTGGAGTCAACCATAGCCCTCCTTCTCACATCTAACTCACTCTCAGTACCAAACAGCTCAAGGAAAAACCACTATTACCAAAAAGCGTCATAAAGAAGTCTCCAGTGACTACCCAGCGTGGAACTTTTAGCTCTTTCCAGTTGTTTCATTCAATACACCTTGGATATTGAGAATGTGTAGGTGATGTCACATAAAGCATCACTACAAGGTATGAAATAGGAAATAACTCCATTCTTAGTGTTGTCTTTGATTAAGAAAAGCCCAGAAATACAAAGTCAGACAGACTAAAGAGAAGGGAAGGGATTGCACCAAATTACTGCAATTTATCTAAGTGCTTTCTCTTCAGAATCACCTAAACATGAACAACTGACTGCTCAGTAACACAATAAATAGAGGGCTGGGTCTAGAATCAGGAAGACCAGAGTTCAAATGTGACCTCAGACCCTAGTTATGTGAATCTGGCAAGTCATTTGACTTCCACTTTACTTAATTTTCTCATTTGTAAAATGGGGATAATAATAGCACCTAGTTTACAAGGTTATTGTTAAGAATGAGAGAATTGTAAAGCCCTTAGCATGGTATGCTACACTTGATAAATACATGATAAAACACTGCATAAATGTTAGCTATGGTCATTATTATTTATTGATACTGTGTTATTGATACTGATAAAGTTTACAAAAGGTTTTTTTTTTTCTTATATTTTATAGAGGTAAATCCTGTGAATTCTGCTTTCCAAATAAATTTTAAAGAAGGGGTCATGAGCAGCTTGCATAAAATAGATCAAGCAGTTTTCAATGGTGCCAGATCACCAGACCAAGTTCCACAGAATTCTGGACTCTTGTTGCTTAATTTTCTTCTCCATCACAAGAAAAGTTCTGAATTCTTGTTACTTTACAAGACACAGGGCAAGTGCCTGGTTTTCCTATGATGTGCTCCAACCCTGCACACAGATCTTACTCAGAAGAATCCAATTCTCTCTGAAAGAATCCAAATGGCCCTTTGCCCTAGAATAATGCTGCATAGATTTTCCTGGGTTCTCCCTAAATGCAGTGGATGCCTTTGCATTTCATATTATCATCAGGATTTAGTTTACTATCTCCACAGATTCTGCCCACAACATCAAGCAAGGGCCAGACAGAAACAGAAAATCTAAATTCCAGGTTTAGGCAGAACAGATAGATTTGAAAGGGAGGGGAGGGGAGGAAGGGAAACAGGTTTTGGCCATAACACAGGAAGTAGCATGGTGCAATGGGAAGAACAATGAATTGGGATCTGCCATGAAATAACAGGGTGATCTTGAGAAATTACTTTCTTTCTCTGGTCCAGTTTCTTCCTGTAAAATAAAGGATGAGACAAAATTATTTCTAAGACCACTTCCAATTAAATATATATATTATATTTATTAACATATAGACACAGTATATATAATAGAGAGATAAGACTGAGAAGATAGAAAAACAAGAAATAGGGACAGCTAGGTGGGGCAGTGGATAGAGCACCAGCCCTGGAATCAGGAGGACCTGAGTTCAAATTTGACCTCAGACACATTTCTTCCTGGCTGTGTGACCCTGGGCAAGTCACTTAATCCCAATTGCCTCAGCAAAAAAAAAAAAAAAGAAAGAAAAGAAAAACAATATATAGATTGCTATGAGAGAGAGATCAGGGTATCCCAAAGTTTAATGTCATTTTAAAGTTATTAAACTATTGGAAAATTGTGTCATTAAAGCTTAAAATGACATTAAGGTTTTTAGGACACCCTGCATATATTACATATGTATATTGATCTTAATAGGTAACTATTATATAGTGCTTTATGTTTTGCAATGTTAGCTCAGTCTCCTCCTTGTGTTATATAGTAAGGACTTCTTTATATTTATATGATTTTGAGGCTGTTAATTTTAGAATACTAATTTTTCCTTCCATCTTTTTTTCTCTCCCCAGTAACTTCTTTCCCCTAATGACATTTTCTAGCTTTATGAAAGCCTTTGTAAATCCCAAAACAATTTGAGAAATACCTAGTCTTTTGACATACATGTGAAATTCTTGTCCTGCGAGTAAACATCAAGAAAGCATTTTTAGTGTGTTATTGGGAACATGGATTTTATCCTAGTTCTTTTTGTTTCCCATCAAGCTCTGATTTTCAAATCCTAGAGCCTTGCCCATATCATCTAATATCTTGGGGAAGTAAGAATTTTGTGGAGAGGCATTCTTCTACCCTTTCTTTTGCCCAAAAGTTCCTGCTCAAGGCACCAACCAAAAATAGTAAATGTTGCACATCGAGGATGAAAGTGAAATAGCTCACTATGGTGAAACTTCAGAGAAGAGATCTGCTTTTAAACTAGAAATCTGCATTAGAAAATCTAAGGGATGAAACTGGAGGGAGGTGGGGTAAGGAGTATAAAATAATACAACTGAGAAAGAACCAGAAATCCAGTTATTTAGTGAGAGAGAGAACAAACAGGATAACAACTAAGATACCTAGAGGTAACATGTACCACACATTCAGAAAGGGAAAATATACAAAAATCAGTGTTGACAGCTTTATTTGTTTTATTTTCTAAAGGAAAAATATTTTCTAATTATTCAATTCTAAGGACCTAACCTAATGATTAGAAATATCATAAATCATAGAATTCACAAGCTCAGAGCACACTGATTCTATTTCCCTAACCCTACCTCACAGCCTCCTTCTCTCAACCATTATTCCACAAATGGATAATCTGAGAGATTCCTCCCAGAGAGAGGAATGGACTTGAGATAATATACCCCAGAACTAGTGGATTAATGGCAATGGCAGAGCTGGCACAAAGACTCAAGTCTGCTGAATAGAAACTTAGTGGAAAAACATCCCATCATGGATGGTCATGGACTTGGAGTCATGGTAAGTCACACTAACAAACTATGTGACTTGGGACCAAACATTTCTTCTTTCTGGGGCTCAATATTTTCAATAGAAAAATAAAGGGGTTAGATTAGGTGATCCGTAAAGATGCTATCAAACCCCATTATAGGTTCTGATAGCTTATGTTTCTTTAACTCTGGCTAGATCACAACTGCCTCCAAGTGCCAGAATAAACTAGAAATAGTCCTATATTCTGAGGAGAGTATCAAGTCTTCCTGCCAAAAAGGCATTTTTTTAAAAGCACAGTTTTGTATGTAATCAAAAGTGTGATGATCCTGAGAATTACAATATTGTATAATGTTAGTTTAGAAAAGATTCTAAAGATAGATATGTATTTTTTTTCCATCAGGATAAGGGTAGGAATGGCTTTTTCTAATCTGTGACTCCAAATTGTTATAGTTATTGATTGTGGCAGATGGGGGAGAGAGAAAAACAGAGAGAGAAATTAAGGAAGTGAGAGGAAGCTATGCTTCTGAAGGACAAAAAGTTGTAGAAGCTACCTGTTCGGTATAAGATTTATTCTGTATAAGCTTAATATGTGATGTGATTTCAAGAGCCTTAAAATTGTTCCCCTAGTACCACACCCCCCCCCAAAAAAATCCCCTACTTACTGATTGCTGTTTGAAATTCCTTTAACCTTGGTACAATTAGAGATAAGTAAGGCTTTAAGTACAAATACAACTGAAAAAGGTGACCCATGGTTTAAATACTCACCAAAGTGTAAACGGCTGAGATCTTTTTTCCAAGGTCTTTAGCTTGGAAGAGCTAAAGGGAGAGAAGAGCAAAGGTCATTGAGTCCTTGTCTTGGCGGGAGGGTAAGGGAAGATAGGAATGGGAAGAGAGGAAGAAGGGAAATTGGGGGTGCTGAAAACTACCTATGACTTCATATTTTTTACTTCATAATTTTGACAGGGGATCCAATTATTTATTGTTTTTTCTCTCCAAGTTTCCTTTATTATTTCTTTAGAAGTTTGTGGGTAGGTTCTCCTACATTTCCCACCAGGCATAAAGAGTTTCTGAGGTCCCATCTCACCTTTCCTTCTCTCCTAACATTCTCATCTAAACTCAAAACAGCAGATGAATGGGGGTGAGCATAGTTAAAGAGCCAAAAAGGAACCTTTTAGGTTCCTTTCTAAATTAAAATGTGATTTCTAGGTTCTAATGCTAGTTATTTCTTTTTCCACATAACCCAGAGTGACTTTTTTCACCTTATCTGTTAAATAGGGATACCATCTGGTTTTAACTTATTTGTGTTTGGGTTTCCATTAGTGTCTGTTTGGCTAAACCGAGGCCCCTCAGGGAAAAAAAGTTCCTATCCACCCCAACCCCCCAGCTCCAAAATGCTGGGAAATAGTGTTTCTCTTTACAAGAAGCTGTTGATCCATCACCTTTCACCACAGGCTAAATTTACCTTAAAGAAGAACACAGATCAACTTACGGATCAGAAAGCAAGTTGAGTTAAAAAGTAAGAAAGGGGACAGTGTTTCCCTGGAGAAGATGAAAAGAAAAGGGTTTCTTTTTTGTCAGAAGACTTGGCAAAAACAGCAACCTGAGATCAAATATTCAATGCTAATTAACAAACGCTCAGTAGAGGGCCTCCATCTGACTTCCTTTCCTTTACTGACTATAAAGAGCAAATGACAGGTGGTGGCCACATAAGGCAATTTCTCTCATTTTAGCAAAGGAGGGCAGGGTCATTATGCTTCAAAAAGCATCAGAGTGGCATTAGAAAACCTGAATTCTAGCTTTAGTTCCACTCAATTGCTGTGTGACCTTGAGGAAGACCCTTAACCTCTTAGAGCTTCAGTTTCTTCTGAAAAATGCAGTAGACTACTTATCCTTGGACTGAATTTCAGAATTGAATGAATCTTTTTTTTCCCCCCCATCAATATGGTTTTCTGGATTAACCATGGAATCAAAAGACTATAGCACCAATTAAGGGGATTCACCTTGAGCACATAAGTTTCGATAACTATCTGAAATCCTCTGAGCAAAAGCATTTGAATCAGATGGGCTTGATCAAGAAACTTGTATTCTAGTTCCCTGTCTGCCATAAACTTAACTGTGTGGCTATAGGCAAATCATTTTACCTTCTCAATTTCCCTGACTGTAAGAGGAGAGGATGGAAGTGGATAGAGTACTCTATAATCTTTACTTGTTGAGTTGTGTCTGATTTTCTGTGACCCATTTGGGGTTTTCTTGGCAAAGATACTGGAGTGGTTTGCTATTTCCTTTTCAGATCATTTTATGTATGAGGAAACTAAAACAAACAGGATTAAGTGACTTGTCCAAGGTCATGGAGCTAATAAGTGTCTAAAGCCAGATTTGAAATTAGGAAGATGATATTTATGAGTCCCAGCACTCCATATACTATACCACCTAGTTGTCCTCATGATCTCTAAGTCCCTTCCAATTCTAAAATCCCATGATTCTATGGCTTGAAAACAAAGCAACAAAACCCTATCATTCAAAGATCATGATGGGAAAGAGATTTGGTATCATTAATGAAACAGACAAAAAAGTAGGGCTTTACAACTCTGAACCTGAGTTTAAGTCCTACTGCTGATAAATACTGGCAAGTGGCTTAACCTCTCTGTGTTCTGGGTAATTCTTAAAAAGACTTGAATGAAGATGCTGACCTACACTGGTAAAGGGAGTTTCTTTACGCAGGAGTTCCAATGAAATCAGAAATGTGGTTCTTGTTCCCAGTAACAATTCCAAATCCATTGGGACTTCTAATAGAGACATGTCCTAAGTACTAGTCCCATCCAATTTTAAGGAAGCATTATGAAAAATAATACAACAATATTGTAATGATGTTCTGGTCTTTACACGTTAGTATGATCATTTTTATTGATCTGCCTACTAAATCAACAGTAAATTAGCTCTATGTCTCTAGGAGACAAGGAAAGCAAAAATGATCCCTGCCCTCAGAGAGCTCTCTTTCTAATGGAAAAAACAACATGTAAATAACTAGTCTCAGGAAAACCTGAAGGCAGGAAGAACTGAGTTCAAAATTTACCTCAGACACTACAAACTCTGTGACCACAGGCAAGTCTCTCAGCCTTAGTAAACTTGTTTCCTCATGTGTAAAATGGGGATAATAATAGTCTCTACCTCTCAGGGTCCTTGTAGGATTAAATGAAATAATATGTATAAAACATTTTTGCAAATCTTAAAGCACTATATAAGTGCTAGATATTACTATTATAAGATATAAACAGAGTAGGTAGAAGGTAATATGGGAGGGAAAGGCAACTAGTACTGGGAGTACTGGGAAAAGTCACCTGTAAAAGGTAGGATTTGAGCTGAGTCTTAAAAGGAAACAAAAAGACAGAAGTATGTTACCACACATGTATATACTTCAGTGTATAGAAGATTTATAATTTCCTAGATGTGAGTACTCCCTCCATCTAGACAGGTTGCAAACCCTATGTGATTCAATAAACTGTTACAATTAGCATTTTATATTTCTAATTTATCTCCCTCAGGGCTCCCCTCCCTCCTCTCTCCCCCTCTTCCCCTTCCTGCCCCCCACCCCCCATATCTATCACCCACACAGGCAGACCAAACATCCTTTCTAAAAACACAGGTATGAGCATATCACTATCCTATTCCACAATCTGGGGTGGATCCTCATTGCTCCTAGGTCAATAACAACTTCTCAGTTTAGCGATTAAAGAGCTCCTTTTCAGACTTAGGTCCCATAATTCTCTTTTGCACTTTCTACATTCTGTGCAAACTGGCCTCCTTTGCTGTTTCTGAATTGGGCTTTCCTAACTTTATGCCTTTCCATTTTCATGGCATGCATTTCTTCAATTGTGCCTGTGAGTGAAACAACAATAGTCACCTACCCCCAAAAAATCATTTTCCTCACCCCAGGGAGCATCTTCAAAATTTCCACAATATTTGGTCTATATCAACAAGACTTTTCCTCAGATATAGCCTCTTGAAAACCCAGGATCACTCTCCATACCACAACAAAGCATAGAACTTTTATGAAGATTACTTATCACATAAGCCCCCAAATTCATGATGCTCAACACTGAAAATAACATTTATATGTTTTATGTATATCTCACTGAAGATTTTTTCTTTTCTTATCCTATTTTCACTCCTCTCTATATCTGTCATCTGAAGAACAATCTAGCCAAGATTACTCTCTAAGTGAAGTTTTTTGTGCAGTCACTCACAATATACTTTTGCTTATTTTTTTAAGAATAAATTTCTTTACTTTAAACAATCTGTTTCTCCCATTGTCCTTTCCCATTTAACAGATAAAACAAAACATGTCATCATAAACATGCATAACCTAGCCAAACAAAATTTCACACTATGACTCTGCATGATCTCTGCATTTTAAGTTTATCACTTCTCTAATAGGAGATGGGGAAATAGGGCAAAGGATGCAGTGAAGGGAGCTGGTGTTTCATCTTCAGGCCTCTGGATTCATGGTTTATCATTACATTGATCAGAATTTCTTTTATCTTTCAAAGTGTTTTTTCTCTACAGTAGTGTTGTCATTGTATAAACTGTTATAGTAGAATAATGTTTTCTAATACAAAAGAAATTAATGATACTGAAATAGTTAACAATTTTTTTTCCTAAATGAATAGACACCAGGTTATAAACCCTGCTCTAAAACATGAAAGGGTTTGCAGTCTACTTCTGTGAAAAGAACATGCACACTAAATAAATCATGTGTCTTTTGAAACAGTAAAATGTCTCATTTTAGCTTCCAATATTTCTTTTGAGGTAGAACAACTATTATCTCCGCTTAATGAGTAAATTGTGACAACTATTATTATCTCTATTTAATAACTAACTCAGGGATAAAGTAACATGAATAAAATCATACTCAAAAATTTAATTCAACAAACACTTATTAAATGCCAACTACTTAGGTTACAAAGATAAAAAAATAATTCAATTTCTGTTCTCAAAAAACTGACATTTTGCTTGAATTGGGAAAGAGGGATGGGAAGAGAGAATATGTTAATGATTTAATCTATGTTCAACCAGATCTATGCCACCGATATCTGGTAAAATGGCAATCTATCATAGACCAGCCTTTGAAAGTTACCCAAGGCTCAGAGAGGCTACACAAGCCACGTAGCTTGTAAAGGGAAACATTTGTCACCATACTACAGCAGAGGTGACAAGATATAGGTGGGGAGGGACACATTTATCAATAAATATGAAACCAGGTAGAGGGTAAATGAAATAAAAAAAAAAAAAAGGGAGGAGAGGGGGGTTGTCAGACAAAGACAAACTCCATTAGGAAACTAATTTGAGCTTTGAATAAAGTATTCTGAAAGATGATGTTGGAGTACCTGTATGGTCCAGGCACTGGGGTTGACCTAGGCAAATGCGTAGAAGCACGAATGAGATTTCTAGTGAAGAGAACTGCTTCTTTATCTTAGTTGCAATTCAGCTTTCAGAATCTCTGAGATCATTCCCATTTCCTCCTCTAAATTTCTTTCTAAAACAGATTCTTAACCTTTTTGTATCATGGACCCTTTTGTCAAAGCCTACTGAATCTTTCTTCAGAATATAATAGGTTGCTTACATCCATAATTGAAAGAAATAAAAAATTTCATTTAGAGGTTAGTGAGAATAGAGACATTTTTTTTCCATCCATGTTCATATACCCACTAAAATTTATTCATAGATGTCTTGGGAGTCTGTGCCTGCCAATTTAAAAACTCCTGTCCTGCCCTGGATTACAGCAAGATGTTTAAGGGGCTCTTCAGAAAAAATGGGTCTATTGAAACCAGGTGCAAATAAACTAGACCAAGATTAATAACCAAGGTACCTGCCCTTAATTAGGGTTGGTTCCCAAAAAAGCAATCTGGATCAGGATTTAGGCTCCTTACACAATAGGTGTGAAATGTCTCAAGGAGAAAGTTGCAGGAAGTAAAGGAAGAAACTGGTTAATTTTGGAGGCAACTAGCTTCAGGAATTGTGCAAAGCCATTGGCCACCTTTGTCCATTACTTCATCCTTCAGGGTGGGAGGTGCCATAATTCTAAAAAAAACCCACTGTTTCCATTATTCCTATCTTTCAATTTTTGTGGTCTGTTATAGATCTTTTAAGGGTGAGATCTACCCTCAGTAATTTTTTTTTTTTTTTTTTTTTTTAGTAATCAAGTACTGTTCCGGGGGGGAAAAAAGCAAAAAATAAACTCTTGTCCTAGAGAGAGCGCAAAGGTATAATTCTTCAGACATGTAGACTTGATGGTCGTTTCTTCTGCCAATGATTTTTTGTGCATTCTAGATTTTACCCAATTCCTGTCCCCCCAGATAGGATTCTCAGGAATTTCTCTACCACCTAAATCTATAGGATCTGCTTCTTCTCATCAATCAATCCTAAAGCTATATAATAAAGGATCTACCATCAGTTGTAGTAAAAATAGGAATCCTTAGCCAAAACTTTTGCCATTAACCCACCATGTCTTTGGTTACAACTGGCAAGTATGAAGTGTCCTGAGTAAAAGAAGCTATTTTTATTGTTCAGTGGAGGTTAGGAAGTTTAAACCTGTAACTGTCTGAAAGAGTATTGCAAGCTTGAGTGAAAACATAAGCAAAGGCATGGACATATTAAATAATGAAGCATATACAGGGGATGGCAAAAAGTTCAGTTTGACTGAAAGTTAGGATATGTATGGATGACTTATATAAGAAAAGATTGGAAAGGTACAATGTAACTAAACTGTAGAAAGCTTTGAATGCAAGAATAGTAGTTTAACTTGGTTCATTAGGCAACAGAAATTACAAGTCCATATCTATTCATAAAGCAAATAAATCTTATGCTGTATAAAGACTGTCACAGGGAGGGGAGAATGGCGACTAGATTTATTAGGAGGCTGTTGCAATAATCCAAGTGGATAGGAAATAGGGCCTGTGTGGGCGGGTGGTAGTGAGAATAGAGAGGAGGCAGATGAAATACATTACAGAAAGGCAGATGAAACCTATAAGAGAAGAAAAAACCCACAGGACTCAAAACTGACTGGCTACGAGAAGTAGAAGAGGGAGTGATTCAAAGATAACACCACATTTTCTAACATTGGTAGGTAGATTATAGTGCTAATGACAGAAATAAGAAAAAAAAAAAAGGTTTCATGAAAAATATGAGCTTGGTTTGGAACTGGAGTTTGGAGTCCCAGGGGAAAATTCAGGTTCAAATATCCTGTTGCTCAGAAGGTCAAGCCTATAAAATGTAGAACTGAAAAGTATCTACATAGAGACACTATCTGAAGGTGAAGAGAGGGGCCTATGAATGCAATTGCTAACTAGGTAAGTATGGACAAAGGCTGAGGATCAAACATTGGAGGAACACTTTAAGGGGTTTGAAAAAGGACTTTATGTTTGGTGAGATCTTCAAGGAAATGCTACAAAAAGAATGTGACTTCACAAGGTATAACACAGTTGGTCTCAGAACTGAGATTTGAACATCTACCTTTTGACTCTTGGGGCAAGGTTCATAGTCATACAACTTACTGTCCATGCTGTAGAGCCCAGCTTCTTAAGTGTGGGTTTTAACTACATACTGAAAGTAAGGGTTGCAAAATCATGATTTGTTATCAGTAAATGTTTGATTTGTATACCTATTTTATATATCTATATAACTGGGGTAATGTAGAAATTTCTTGAGCGAAAATGGATTGTGAGTAGAAAAAGTTTAAAAAGCCTTGCTGTAGGCTGTAGAGGGTAATTTTTTTTCCCCCCAAGATAAATGATTTCTTAGATCCCTTCCAACTTGAAAATTTAATGATTCTAATAAGTTCCCTCTTGAAAGGTACTAGCAACTTCTAGAAACATAGGCAGAATGTATATCATGAAACACAGAATTCAGGAATCACATAATCCAGCCAAATCACTTACTTGGTCCTTCTGCATTCTTTGCCTTCTGTTGTTTTTTTATTGTCCAAAGAGAGAAATCTGCCCTGCCGTTTCTCAGAACCATTTCCAGATCAAAGCCTTTCCTCTCAATAATTATCTTAATATTTTCCCAGGCCCAAGAATAAAAACTAAAACTAAAAAGAATAAAACTATTGAATAGAAAGTTGCTTGTTCTTGAAACCTGGCTTAATTCAGGAAGTGGGCTTTTCCTGGGGGACCTACAGGATTTCTACACTCAGGTATTCTTTAGGGAGAAGACAGGGTGTTCACAAAGAGGAAGTAGCAGTGACCTAATGGCCCTGAAAAAATCTTAAAGTTCTACCATAAGGGGAAAGCTAACCATCATTCTTTGTGAAAACAGTCTACCATGGGAAAACATTAATGGAGTATATAAATTTGTTTTCACCAGAGATTTCTGGAGGAAAAAAGTAATCAAGTCCAGGCCTTCCTGGTCCATAAGATCCTTTCTTGAAAGAAAATATCAGTTCATGGAAGTCCTTTAATAATAAGTAAGGCTTTGTCCAAATGTGTTCTGTAGTCTTGTGGTCAGGTCATTACCTAGAAAAGGAAGGTAAGGAGGTGTGGATGACCAGCCCTGGAAGAAGGAAAGGGTCTAATCTTAGTATAGCCCCTAATCATGGGGACACTCTTAATTTGCTGGCTGGGCTCAAGACCCTCACAAGGATGCTCTCCTCCGACCTCCCCTTCTCCCCCTGTGCTCTTACCTCTAAAAGCTCTGACCCCTCCTTCCTCGCGCCTCTTCTCCCCAGAGGCTCCTCCCCTCTCCCCTTTCCCTGCATTCTCCCTAAGCAGCTCCTCCTCCTCCTCCTCTTCTTCTTGCTCCGCCTTCCCTTCCCTGCTTGTCTCCCCCGCTCCCCTTGCTCCTCCCCGCCCCCCTCGCCGTAGCTGCTTCGCTGCTGCCGAGCTCCATCTCTGCAGTCAAGACGCCTGGGTGCAGAGGCTGCCGCAGCTCTCGCGGCCGCTGCCACCTCCTCCCCTCCCCCACTCCCATCCCCATTGTCCCCCCAATTCCTGCACCCCCACCATGGCGCACGAGGCCGGGAGGAGCTCTCGTCCAGGGGGACCCTGTGGCGAACTGCGGGCTGAGCCCAGAGGTGCGGTAGGAGCTGGGGCCTGGGGAGGGGGTTAAAAGGAAAGGAAGGGAATGGGCGGGGGAGGGAGGAAAGGGGAGGACTAGATAATGTTTGCCAGAGGAGGGGGTTTACGATCTGAGGGGAGCTCAATGTCCAGCTCCCTTAGGCCACTGCCCCGCCTCTCTTTTCTTCCCCCACTTCCCTCCCCCGTAGCTCCTTCCACCCTTTCCCTCCCCTCCTTCCACCACCTAACTGCGGAGATAACGCTGCCCCCTCCCCCACCTCCTGGCGCCTCTGAGGAAGGATGTATGGGGTATCTCTTGCATGACTGTAGCCATGGGGTGGTCTGTACTGGCGGGATGGTAATCCTAGTATATACTCCCTGTCAGGTGGGGGGAGTGGGGGCGGGGGCGGTGCTCGGACTACTCTTTTGCCTGCCCAATCCTCCAGCACTCCCGCCCCCCCCCCCAGCTGTGTTGAATGGGTTGTTAATCACAGCCTCTTGTCTTTCTTCTTCTCTCACCCATCCTTACTCCCTCCCCAATCTCCTTTTCCAATTTTCAGGTGACACTGGCGACGAGGACCAGCCCCAAGTCTGTGCCAAGTGTTGTGCCCAGTTCACTGATCCAACTGAGTTCCTCACTCATCAGAATACGTGTTGTACTGAACCCCCAGTAATGGTCATCCTCGGGAGCCAAGAGAATTCTAGGTCAAACTCCTCCTCCTCCTCTTCTGAAGCTCGACCAGAAGGCCAAGACAGCCCTCAGATTATGGATACAGAACACAGCAATCCACCTGATCCCGGGCCCTCGGTACCCACAGATACCAGCTGGGGGCCAGAACGGGGCCGAGAAGAATCTTCAGACCACTTTCTCATCACCACCACAGGAGCTACTTCAGCTGGTGGTGGTGGGGGCCTGATTTTGGCCAGCCCCAAGCTGGGAGCAACCCCTTTAGCTTCCGAGTCTACCCCTGCACCTCCTCCACCACCACCTCCTCCCCCTCCTCCTGGAGCAGGTAGTGGTCATTTGAACATCCCCTTGATACTTGAGGAACTCCGGGTCCTGCAGCAGAGACAGATCCATCAAATGCAGATGACAGAGCAGATCTGCCGTCAAGTGCTCCTGCTGGGTTCCTTGGGTCAATCAGTGGGTGCTACTGCCAGTCCCTCAGAACTACCTGGTACAGGTGCAACTACATCTTCCAAGACCCTGCTACCCCTCTTCAGTCCCATCAAGCCTGGCCAAGCAAGTAAAACACTTACACCATCTTCTTCCTCTTCCTCCTCTTCCACCTCTGGGACAGAAGTACCTAAGCCAGCCTTCTTCCACCTTTATCACCCACTGGGGACACAGCACCCCTTTTCTAGCAGCACGGTGGGGCGAAGCCACAAAACCACCCCTACTCCAAACCCTTCCCCAGCACTGCCAGGCACCACCGACCAATTGATCACCTCTCCCCACCTGGCATTCCCTGGTACCACAGGATTGCTGGCAGCGCAGTGCTTGGGGGCAGCCCGGGGCTTGGAAGCAGCATCTTCCCCAGGTCTTCTGAAACCGAAGAATGGGAGTGGTGAGCTGGGCTATGGAGAAGTGATGGGCCCTTTAGAGAAGCCTGGTGGGCGACACAAGTGCCGCTTCTGTGCCAAGGTATTTGGTAGTGACAGTGCCCTACAGATCCACCTTCGCTCTCACACGGGTGAGAGACCTTACAAATGCAACGTCTGTGGCAACCGCTTCACCACCAGAGGCAATCTAAAGGTCCATTTCCACCGCCACCGAGAAAAGTACCCTCATGTACAAATGAACCCACACCCAGTACCAGAACACCTGGACTACGTCATTACAGGTAGTGGTCTCCCCTATGGTATGTCCGTGCCTCCAGAGAAGGCTGAGGAGG
Organism: Sarcophilus harrisii; assembly: GCF_902635505.1. Lineage (NCBI taxonomy): Eukaryota > Metazoa > Chordata > Mammalia > Dasyuromorphia > Dasyuridae > Sarcophilus > Sarcophilus harrisii. The sequence goes on along the minus strand of NC_045427.1, from coordinate 492,213,198 downwards.
AAGCTACTTCAGGGGGTGCTGAACGTAAGCCACTGTCAGCTTCAGCCACAGCACTCACTGCCACGGAGAGCCTAACCCTGCTCTCCACCTCTGCAGGCACGGCCACAGCTCCAGGGCTCCCAGCCTTTAACAAGTTTGTGCTCATGAAGGCAGTGGAACCAAAAAACAAAGCAGATGAGAACACCCCACCTGGAAGTGAAGGCTCAGCTGTTGCTGGAGGAGCAGAAACTGGTACGGCAACTAGGATGCAACTGAGTAAACTAGTAACATCTTTACCTAGCTGGGCCCTGCTGACCAACCATTTCAAGAGCACTGGTGGCTTCCCTTTCCCATATGTGCTAGAACCCTTGGGGGCTTCCCCTTCAGAGACCTCCAAGTTGCAGCAATTGGTGGAAAAGATTGATGGCCAGGGAGCTGTCGGGGCCGTCTCGACTGCCTCAGGGGCCTCTACCACCTCTGCCCCTGCAGTGTCTTCTTCATCCTCCTCAGGCCCCAACCAGTGTGTTATCTGCCTTCGAGTGCTGAGTTGTCCCCGAGCCTTACGACTCCATTATGGGCAGCACGGCGGGGAGAGACCCTTCAAATGCAAAGTGTGTGGTAGGGCCTTCTCTACTCGGGGCAATCTTCGGGCCCACTTTGTAGGTCATAAAGCTAGTCCAGCTGCCCGGGCCCAAAACTCTTGCCCCATTTGCCAGAAGAAGTTCACTAATGCTGTCACTCTGCAGCAGCATGTCCGTATGCACCTGGGTGGGCAGATCCCCAATGGGGGCACCATGCTGCCTGAAGGTGGGGTAGCTACAAAGGAAAGCGGAGCCGAACAGCCTTCGCCACAAGTGGCAGGAGTCTTCTCACAGCAGCAGCAGCAGCAGCCACCGCCACCACAGCAGCAGGGATCCCCAGAGGAGGAACTGTCTGAAGAAGAGGAGGAGGAGGAAGAAGAAGAGGAGGAAGATATAACAGATGAGGATTCCTTGGCAGGGAGGGGCTCAGAGAGTGGTGGTGAGAAGGCTGTTTCCATGAGGGGGGATTCAGAAGAAGCATCTGGTCCAGAGGATGAGGCAGCAATCTCAACAGCAGCAGCATCTGGAAAGGAGATGGACAGTGGTGAGAATCTGGCCCAACAACCTTCCCTGCCTTTAGTTGGCAACCTGGAGGAACCTCAGCCCACAGAGCATGGAAGCAGTGAACCTACAGGAGGCATTGAGGGGGATGGACAAGCAGAGGGGAATAGCAGCCCAACTTCATTGCTCTCTCCAGAAGGAGAAGTAGTCAGTGCTGTCATAGCAGAGGGACAAGGCATGCAGGAGGCCAGAAGGAAAGAGCATGGGGAGAGCATGAGCAGCAGCAGTAAGAGGTCCTGTGGTGTATGTGGCCAGTCCTGTCCCAGCCAGGCAGCCCTGGAGGAGCATCACAAGGCCCACAGCAAGGAAGGCTCACTCTTCACCTGCAGCATCTGCAAGCAGGGCTTCCCTGAGCGGGCCACCCTCAAGAAGCACATGCTGCTGGCACACCATCAGGTACAGCCCTTTGCCCCCCATGGTCCTCAGAATGTACCTTCACTCGCCCTGGCCCCAGGCCATTCAGCCTCAATCTCTACACCAGGCTTCTGTCCTTTTGGTAGGAAAGATGACCCTGCAATCCAGTGAACCCTCTAATTGTACCTACTGCTTCCTGAACCAAGGAGCAGAGGGTGGGGGCTCCATAGAAGAACCCTTATGATTTTACCTGCCCCTTTATATCATTGTCAGTAACACATGGGGCTCCCTAATATAATTATATCCCCAAAGATCCTCTCCAGCCCCCCTATGCATAGGAGATCGTGGTATCCGCAGGGGACAGTCCCCTGTGGAATTTTTCATTCACCCTTCTACCCTTGTGAGAAACACAGTTCTCTAGAAGGCCTTCTATTCCCCAAGGGGAACCCTCTCTAGCTTCTTCAGGGGTGAACCTTCCCTCTCCTCTCTTCCTTTCCCTTTCCCTCCTGGCAGGTGCACCTGAGCACCCACGTTTGGAATTGCAGCCCAGCCCAAAGGGGCCGGCATCTGTCCCTGGAGGGCCCCATGCCCCTCCTCTCTGGTGGCCGGGTCAAGCTACAGGACTTCCTGCCCCAGGACGTCCCTGCCCAGTTGGTGGGGGTGGGCCCCCTATCTTTCTGGAACCAGTACACAGCTTTCCTGTCAAGTGGCCTGGCCTCTAAACCCCCGGGTTCCAGCTCCACCTCTGCCACCACTGCTGCCCTGGCAACACCTGCCCTGTTTGGTCCAGGAACTGTGTCTGGGAAGTCATCTCCAGCAGTAGGATCCAGCGAGGCCAAGAAGACCACCCCCCTCATATTCCAGCCTCCTGCATCCAAAACTGTACCTCAGAACCCAGGCAGAGAAGAGAAGTAACAAACTGCAGTGCCCCTCAACCCTATTCCAGAAGGTGCCAGCAGTTTGCAGTGGTTCGTGGCTTAGCACGGTGGGATGAGAAGACATGAAGGGCATGCTAACCCACAGGTCTCGAGAGCCACATTTCAGCAAAGCAGCCTGGTGGGTATGGCAGGACATATCAGCCTGCCTTCTCCTGACTGTGGCCTCACAGAGGCATTGGAGAATGGCAAGCTTCTCATCTTGAAGCTTTCCCAATGTAGGGTTTGGGGGTGCAAATTTGACTCATTTCTGGAAGGAGCAGTTTAGTTGAGGGTTTAGGGTGGGTGGTTCATATACAGGGACATGAGGGTAATAAGAAGAACATTGGACCTGATATGAACTCTTGTCATTCTGGATTTGGGATACGTATCTGAAGGAGGGAGTCTCAATCCAGATTGCATGGCTCTAGAGAATGTTTGACTATAGTAATGACACAAGGTGCAACAGTGCACAGAGGGCAGTGTAACAAGTCCCCTTAAACTGGTATGTTTCCAGTTTATTAGATTTCTCCCCTTCCCCTGGATCCCACTTTTCTCCTAATACCCTTCTTCTCTCTAAACTCTTCCTCTTCCCCATGGACCATGGACCAGGGCTTGTGTCTTCATCACTATCTGGCTGTCTCAGAGACCCAGACTTTGGAGACCAGCTCCTGGAGATGTATGCCCTTCTCCTTCCTCCTGTAACAGACGAGATGTAGTATTTACTCTTAACATAGGATCATGTGGAAACGACCTCCAGAAGAAGAGTAGTTATCAGGAGTCCTGCCATCGAGGGATGTGAATGGCAGCTTCTTCTTTAAAACTGTAGGCCCCAGAGATTCCTAACATAGTGAAATATGCAGGGCAGACAGGGGAGATATTAGTGTCTTTCTCTCTATCATTAAAGGTGTTTTGACCTGCATTTGTGTTGTTTGCTCCTTATAATTCAGATTGTTTAGCACAAGCAGTCTATGTGCCCTACCACTCACTGAACTTTCCCTCTCCCCTTCTGGTCTACAGTTCTTTGCCTGAATTGAGCATGTGGTATTAATGTTGCATATGTCCAATCTTAAAACTATTATAACTTCTAGAATAGGAATGTTCCCTCTCTCTATCTTAGCCTTAAAAGGTAGGAAATTTTCATTCCCTGTTCTTTCCCATCTCAGGTGTTTTCTTTGCCATTATACAAATCTAGGACCTTCTGACATTCTGTATGGAAAGGGGGCTATCTTATTACAGTTATCTGATTTATCCCCAAACCTCTAGTTGTTATTAGGTCAGCTAAAGGAGTCAAGAAGGTGAACTTGATTCTCTTATTTCTTGAAATAAAGAGATAGAAATAAAGAAACCAAAAAAACCTATGAAATTATGTGAAATAAATTAATGATTTATAAATAAGTGGCTTTACTCCTACTGCTTCCTCACAAAATAATGGGGTATCTCCAAGGCTATTGAGTGGGGTAGAGGGCAGAGGCACCTCATGGCCAGGATGAAGTAGATATTTTCTACCCCAGTCTCAGGGTAAAGTCCAAATTCTGATTTGGAGGAATTATTGAAACATTTTTTGACTTCATTGCCTTGCTTCACCAGAGAGAATCTCCAGGTCTCTAAGTGGGCATTTGAAGTATACTTCAGATTTAAGTAGGAGCTCCTGTTGTGAGGCCAGCTCCAAGACAAAGGGGAAGGAGGTGAGTAAATCTATTCTTTGCTTAAGCTCAGGCCTAAGCAATGAATAGGTATTGGATTCCAGTTGGCCTCACCGGAGCTGTATTATTTCCTTTTAAAAATACAACTGGTGAATGGAAAAGACCAGGAGTCCCATGAGGTCCAGAATAAGGAAATGGCTCCTGTCTCTTTAATTCCTGGCAAAGCTTTGTATGTCTCTTGTTCCTTTCCTCTTTCATTCTCTCTAAGGAAGGAGGTGGGTCAACAGCCCCTTCCATTCTCTCTGCTTTCCCCATTCCCATTGGTTACAGATAATGTTATTTAACTAATTAAACCTGACTTGCCCTCTGTTGAGGTGCCAGCTCTCATGGCAACAGCTGTCTGTGAGGCTTCTATTGATGGACACTTCCTTACTTCAGGTCAGTTTTAATCCCAGCAAAGCTCTCTTTCTGCTTCCCCACCCCCTCTCCCACTGTTCTATTTTACTTTTCTCCTCTGTTAGCTTCTTCATTCTTCAAGCCATTTTTCCCTTCACTCATTCTCTTCTTCCTTTCTATTCTATCTTCCCACCCTCTACTGTTATTTCAGCCCAGTCCTTTTCTATATCTTCAGCTTTACCTTATTCCTTCTCTCCATGAGTTATTTTCCTCACTTCCCCCTTCCAACTCCTTTCTCACAGTTTTTTTGTTTTTTTTTTAATCTAGTCAGCCCTTTGGAAAGTGTGTGTTCCCTAATTTAGTGACCTGGGTGAGTGAATGACTGAAACTTATAAAGCTTATATTGTTTCTTATCTATCCAGAGAATCTTTTTTAAAAAATCAAATAATCAGAATTAAAAATCAAAGTAATGATAGAGCATATAATGAAGAAACAGGGTTGTGTCTTTCAGATGGATATGTTTAAAAAGAAAAATAAAGACATATACTGTACTTGATATTGGCACAGTTGTAAAGAATTCTATATGCTACAGAATGGCAAAAATAAGATAGAGAATAGCTTCTGAGAAAAATGGAAAGAGCAGAAAACAATAAGACATTTCTAACCCCTTATTAGGGCACACCTACCCTGGTTCCTGTTGCTCCAGAAAGATATATATATTAATTCAGAAATGTGTTTCCATGGATTGAACTTCCCCTTTATATCCTACGCACTCTAGCATTCCCATCTTCAGGAAACAGCACAAAGCAATGAAAGAGTACTGAATTTGGCATTGGGGAACCTGAATTTTATGCCACTCCCTACCCATGTGATTTTCTTCTGTTTCTCATATGTACAACAAGGGTATTGGACTAGATGGCCTTTACCAACTCTTCAAATTCTAAATCTTTGCTCCTATGATGAGCATCTGCTCCAGATAAAATTGCCTCTTAAAGATTCCTCTTTCACCTAAAACTACTAAATCTTTGAAGAAAGATAAATCCCTAGTATTATATTTTCTCTTTTGATGAATCTATTACTGAGATTTCTTCCACCATCCACAAAAATTCCCTCCCTTAGAACATATTAGCTCTCATTGCCTTCTAGCCTTTGAATCAATCAATAAACATTTATTTAGCTCCTACCATGTGCCAGGTACTTTGCTAAGCACTGGGGACACAAAAAGAGGCAAACGGCAGATTTTGCCATTTAAAAGCTTACTATCAAATGGGGGAGACTATGCAAACAAATAGAAAACAAGATATATACAGGATAAAAAGGAAATAATTAACAGGGGAAATGTACTGGAATTAACAGCAGTTGGGGAAGGCTTTCCTGAAGATGGGGTTTTATTCGTGATTTAAAGGAAGCTAGGAGTTAATAATTGGAGTAGAAGATGCTAAGTGTTCCAAGCCTGGGAGACAGCCAGAGAGAACACCTGGAGCTGAGAGATGAAGTGTCTCATTTGCAGAACAGCCAGGAGGCCAATGATCAAAGAGTAAATTGAGGAGTAAGATACAAAAAGACTGGTAATGGGAGGGACTAGCCCATGTATGGTTTTGCATGTCAATAAAATGTGTTCTTAAATTCGATAGAAAATCACTGGAGTTTATTAAGGGGGTTGAAGGATTGACATGATTAGACTTGCATTTTACAAAAAAATCACTTTTTTTAGTAGCTGAATGGAGGATAGATTAATATCTATAAAATAGTGACAATAGCACCTACCTCCTAAAGTGATCATGCAGCTCAAATGAGATAATTTTTTAAAAGCACTTTGAAAACTTTCAAGTGCTATTATTATTTTCTTAAAAAAAAAAAAAAGTAAATGACCTGTGTCACTGTTGGCCATGCTTTTGAGAATCAGTAATATAAAAGAAGTAGGAAAGAAAAAAAGAATATATAGTACCAGAGAACTGATTGTATATCTGCTAAAGGTGAGAAAAGTAAAAGTTTAGTCTGTTGTTAGTTTGAGTGACCAAATGAATGAAGTAGAGGTAAAGATGGTAAAGGCGTAGCTAGGTGGCACAATGGATAAAACACTGGGACCTTGAGTCAGGAAAGAATCATTTTCCTGAAATCAAATCTGGCCTCAAATACCATCTGTCAGACTCTGGATGAGTCACTTAACCCTGTTTGCCTCGATTTCCTCATCTGTGAAATGATCTGGAGAAGAGAATCGTGAATCATTCATCTGTATCTCTGCCAAGAAAAGCCCAAATGGAATTAAGAAGAGTTGGATATGAGTGAAAAAAAAGATGAAAAGAGGAATAGAAGTGAATGGAGTATATCTTTGATTGCTTGGAGCAAATGGACATATTTCTTGGTCAGAAAAGGCCTGATATGAAATCTTTCATGATACCAAAAGAAGCAGCATGAATATGTGCTTTGAGGGAGTCAAAAGTCCAAATGATCGTGGGAAAATCACTTAACCTCTATGAGCCTCTGTTTTCATATATGTAAATAGGAATAGATTGGCTGTTAAGATTCCTTTCCAATTTTATATAATTCTAAAACCTCTGATTGTAATTTTACAATGAACTATTTTCAGCTAAATATACAAAAAAATCTGGTTTTCTTAGCTTATCCCACATCATCCTAAACTTTTAAAAAAAGTTGCATTTACTATTATCAACCATACAATTTTCCTATAACACATATAAATTCATATAAAATGGTAGAATGCAATTTCTCACTAGCAAGGAAAGATGTCCGTTTTAACTTTAGACCTTTGGGTCAGTTCCCCTTTCAGTATGGAAATTTCAACAAGAAGGAACAGATACCTTCCTCTTACCCTCCCCTCACCCCATTTCTATTTATTTATTTATTTATTCATTCATTTATTTATTTGTTTGTTTGTTTGTTTGTTTATTTATTTTGCTGAGGCAATTGGGGTTAAGTCACTTGACCAGGATCACACAGCTAGAAAGTGTTAACTGTCTGAGGTCACATTTGAACTCAAGTCTTCCTGACTTCAGGGCTAGTGCTCTATCCTCTGCACTACCTAGCTACCCCCTATTTATATATTTCAAAAGACATTTGCCCAACTAAGAAAAGTCACATCAGAGACTTTGATGGAACAAACTTTTCTTCCCAACATTTCTCACAAATTTTTTTGAAATTTCTCTCAAATTCTATGTCCCTTCCCTTCCAGTTAAATACCACTAACCATCCTTTAAGCCCTAATTATCTGATACCTAGACTACTGCAATACTTTAATTCATCAAATATCTAAGTTTCTTACCCTTTGCGAGATATGGTGCTTATTAATATACACAAAGAAAAATACAAAAGGAACTACTCTCAAGAAACTTGAAATCTAAAGGGCAGTAGGTAGAAAGGAAGAGGTTAGGGAGAAAGGAAATTTAAAAATAGCTATCATACAAGGAAGACTAGCAAGTTTCAAAGAGATGTCCAAGCTATGTCCTATATAAAATTAAGTATCCATGTTTCCTCATTTTTCTCTGATAATCCATTCTGGGCCTTCTGGACAGATTAATCTTCCTAAAGCATTGCTCTGATCATATCATTCTATTAAAAATATCCAATTATTTCACATAGCCTAAGTAAAATCCAATTAACTTTACTAAATAAAATTCAAACATTCAAAACCATCCAAAGTCTTCCAAAATGCCTCTCCTCTTCAAGCCCTTACTTTTATAGTTTGTTCTTTCTTTACTTCTAAATGGGAATCTCATGCTTTAGTCATTCAAGAATACTGTATTCCCAAACAAAATCTCTTTTCCACTTTTGTGCCTTTGCTCACACCACATCCTATTCCTAGTCCCCATTCTTCTCACATATTTGCCTACTGGAAAGAAATGCTAGTTCTTCAAGATACCAGCTGAAGTGCTAAAACACTAAATCTTCCAAAGGTTTATTTGATTTTTTTGTTATTACACGAACATTCTATCCCAAAGTAGCTAGTTTATTCCATCGATATGATACGTTTTGCATATTCAATGCAAATCAATTCACCTATTGATGGTCTATGATGTTCTACAATTAAATCCTATACTAGGCATATATATATATATATATCTCAATAAGACAAAAAAAAAAAAAAAAAGTTGAGGTGGCTAAGTGGCACAGTGAACAGAGCACCAGCCCTGAAGTCAGGAGGACCTGAGTTCAGATCTGGCCTCTGACACTTAACACTTCCTAGCTGTGGGACCCCGGGCAAGTCACTTAATCCCAATTGCCTCAGCAAAAAATAAAAAAATCTTTTCTCTCAAAAAACTTATATTTTACATAATACCATGAATTGTTCTTTTCCCTAGTAGGTACACTGCTAACTAACAGAGTGTCTCACACAGAGAAAGATTTAATGTTTATTGAATGAATAAACGTTAAAATAAATACTCCAGTGAAAGGTGGAAATTAAAACTCACCATATTGCCTAGCATAAGACCACATTATTTAATAATTACTAAGCTTTTTTGAATTGCGTGGCGTAGTTGCTCATTCTATTTAAGTGCTATCTTCAAAGTTGCCAAGGATTCTTTACCAAGGCTCATGTCTTTTTCTCAATTCTTATTTACACCAACTAGCTACCCCTAGTTTTTTGTGACACTTATTCTCTCTTTTCCTGTTTGACTGTTCCTTCTCAATCTCTGTTGTTAACTTACCCATTTCATTCCCACTAATTGTGAGTTTCGGCCGGGGTCCTCTTATCTTCTCCTTCTATACTATTTTAAAGGGTTATCTCATCCGATTTCATACATTCAATGATGATCTCTATGGAGATGATTCTTCACCTAAAATTATCCCGTCCTAATCTTTCTCCTGACTTACAGTCTCAAATCACCATTTGCCATTGGACATCTTAGATATCTCATAAGATATTTCAATCACCACAAATCCAATATTAAACCCATTATCTTTCTCCAAAACTTTCCCCTTTTCCAAACTTGCCTATTATTGTCAAGGAACATCTTCTCAATCACTCAGGCTCCTAGCTTCAGCCTCATCTGCTACTTTTCACTTTTACCCATCTATTGTCAAAATTGATCATTTCTACCTTTACAAAATCTTTCGCATCTTGAACCAGTTTTGACCATGTTACTTTTTCTACTCACTAAACTCCCATGGCTCCCTATTACTTCCTGTGTCAAATATAAAAAGTTGATGTTTAATGTTCTTCACAACCTATCCCCTTCCTGGTTCATTGTGAATGCCACTAGGGAGCTTGTCTTTTCCCTTGTTAATGTTAAAACCCCTTTCCTTGCTGACTCTATCTTCTCCCAAATCTATTTCCTATTTACCACTCCTGGTGTCCGTTTTATCTCTTCATTTTGTCTGCGACCTCTTCTTGTAAATCAAGGTCACTTTTGGCAAAGAGAAGGGACGTTGTTAATTGCCTAGTTCCTTCTATTTCCAACTAGGAATTGCTCCTCCCCCCCCCCTCACCATTTGGTGATGACCTCATCAGTTCCTGACACAAACTGACACTTGATCTTAGACACGCACGTTTGTACTGGCTACCTCCCCCTCTGAACCACTGACTCAGTGCCTTGACTGAAGGGGTATTAAAAAAAGCAGGTGATTCCTAGGATTGTTGTGAGGATCAAATTAATTAACGCGTGGAAGGTGCTTTGCCAACTTTAAAACACTACGCTAGAAATATTGCGGTTGTATTCATCAGTTTCCTCGTTTGCAAAATGAGGAAATTGTAGGAGACGATCTCTAGCTTTTGGAACCTTTCGTCACATGATCTGCCTTCTTAACATGGCTCCTCTTCTGCTAACTTCCAACATGGCCGCACATGTGGCTATAATCAACATGGCCGTCCTCCTGCCAACTACCATCATGACTATTTCGGCTTCACATCGCCAATACCCACCGGCGCTTGCGACATTCTACGAGGCCGAAAAGAAAAATGGAGGCCTTCGTGCCCAGAACAAAGATGGTTCCTCTTTGTCTTCGACGTAAGGGCGGAAGCGGAAATGGCGCGCCCTTAAGGCGCCTTCCCCGCTAGTCTCTTCCTGTTTGGTGCCAAGTGTCCATGTGAAGTTTCTGCACCTCCCTCCCGGTGTTGGTGGCCTTGGCGGGGGAGGAAGCGCGGGAAGCGTGGCATCTCCGCCGCTTCTTTTGCCGGAACGTGAGGAAGCGAAGATGTCCGACACATGGAGCTCTATTCAGGCCCACAAGAAGCAGCTGGACTCTCTCCGGGAGAGGCTACAGCGGCGGCGGAAGCAGGACTCGGGGCACCTCGGTGAGGCGCGGGCGCGGAAGGGGGAAGATACAGCGGGCCATCCTGAGCTAAGGGTCCCAAGACTGGCAGGGCTAAGGAGGAAAGGGGCAGAGAGGGGTGGAGGCCGTGCGTCCTGCCCACAGCGCTCCTCGGGGATCCTCTTTGGCGTCTTCCGTTTCCCAGCCGAGCGTATGTCACCATCCGGGCGCCCCGTCAAGGGGGTCCTGCGCTCTCTTTTTAAAGAATTGAGGGAATGGGGGACGCGCTACTTAACGAGGTACCTTATCCACTTTTGAACAGTGCTGATGGTGAGAAAGTTTTTCTTAACGTCAAACTGAAAAATGCTTCTGCACCCATTGCTCCTGGCTCTGCCGTGTCGGGCTAAGGAATCCAATTCGTCTCTAGGTAAAGATCTCGGCTCTCCAGCGCGACCACCTTTCAGCCGTCTGAAGACAGTTGTACTGCAACACTCTCCCCTCAGCCCCCCAGAAAGTCTTTTTTCCAAATTAAACCTTGTCTGCAGTGCAACTCGTATGATTCTCAACCCAATTTTTAAAAGATCTGACACTGGTAAAAATCTAAACTCCGATGCGACTCCACCTATGTTCTTGCTGAGCAAGATGATATACTGTCATGTAGGTGAGAGGGAAAGATACTTCCAAGGAAATTGCTCGTGTCTTGTCAATATTGGAAAGAGAGAGCTGGGTTGGGAGATGCAAGGGATCTTAGGTGCCAGTAAAGTGGTTCATGGACCCAGTAACGTGAAAATCACTATTGTAGAACTAGCCATTGTTTATTCCTATTCAGCTTTCATCAGTTATCATTCTGGGCCTCTTTCTGAAGTATTTCGGTGGCTGTGTAGAGAGCATTCAGTTCAAGTCATGAAGGCTTAAGTTCAGATCCAGCCTCAACATGTTCATTAGCTATGTGACCCCATCAAGTCACTTAACAGCTGTTTGCCTCAGTTTACTCCACTATAAAGTAAGGATAATAACAGCATCTATTGGAATACTGTGTTTAGCATACTTAGTAATATATGTGGGTTTTTCCTTTTCCCTTTTCTGCATGTTAACTGGTTTTGATTTTGTTTTTACTTGTATTATTTTACATTTATACAAATACAGTCATTTTTCTCTTTTTTTTTAATTTGTTTTTTTTATTTTTTATTATTATAGCTTTTTGTTTACAAAACATATGCATGGGTACTTTTTCAACACTGATTCTTGTAAAACCTTGTGTTCCAACTTTAGGTTCTTCCCCCCATCCTCTCCCCTAGATGGCAGGTAGTCCAATATATGTTAAATATGTTGAAGTATATGTTAAATACAATATATGTGTATATATATTTATACAGTTATATTACCGCACAAGAAAAATCGGATTTAGAAAGAAGGTGAAAATAACCTGAAAGGGAAAACAAAAATTCGAGCAGACAATAACAGAAAGAGTGGTAATGCTATGTTGTGGTCCACACTCATTTCCCATAGTTTTCCCACATCCCCTCCAACATTCATCATTATCTTTCCTGTCATCTTAGCTGATCTGAGAGGTGTGTAGTGGTAGCTCAGAGTTGTCTTAATTTGAGTTTCTCTGATCATTAATGATTTGGAGTACCTTTTCATATGACTAGAAATAGTTTCAATTTCTTCATACAAAAATTGTCAAATACAATCATTTTTGAAAGCAACTAAGAAACTGCATGGTTTAGAGAAGTCATGACTTGAAGTCAGAGTACCTGGGTTCAGATCCCACCTCTGAAACACCATATTAACCTCTTCAGGCTTCAGTTTCCTAATCTATAAAATGACGTTAATAATGCTTTTGATGGGACTCAGATGAAATGTTGTTTAAGATTTTTAGAAATATTAGATAGATAGATATCCAAGCAGAATTTTATGTGGATGTCTCATGTGTGTATATAAAAGAATTCACTTAGTATGTTGATTATTTATATATCAAGATCAGATAAAATAATTTATGGAAAGCATTTTGCAATCCTTAAATTGCTATATAAATGCTGTTATTATCCTGTGATATTTTTGTCCATGCCTCTCATAAATTTTCCATAGATCGGCTTAGTGGGTTGGAAGCTTTTCTCTAAGGCTTTTAATACAGCATGGATGCTATTGTAGCACAAAAACTATCTGTTTATCTCTCATTTTCTGTTTAACAAAAATCTTTTGATAAATTTTTTTCATCATATCATACAAATCCACATTGGTCCATTGCAGTCTAAAGTGTGTCTAAAACAGTCTAAAAAGTGATGCTTGCTCATAGACTCAGATTTAGAGTTGGAAAGAATTCAGAGGCATCTTCTTTATTTTACAGATAAGGAAACAAGAGGATAAGAGGGCAAGAGAGGTGAACTGACTTACCCAAGTTTATACAGTTAATAATGAACAGATCTGAGATTCAAACTGAGGTCCTCTTGACTCAAAATAGAACCTTCATTGTCAATACATTGACAGAACATAAAACCTCACTCTACTGGTTTATTGTTTATTAAAAGAAAGGAAGGATCAGTGTTTTTGTTAGTCATTAAGTATTTTAGAAGACTCTATTAGGCATCTTGCTAAAAGCTGGGGATAAAAAGAAAATTTATTTTTAAAAAAGCCCACTCCCTCAAGGAGCTCAGAATTTATTGAGGGAAACAACACTTAAATAACTGTACAAAGAAGATATGTACAGGATAAATAGGAGATTAGAGAGAAGTTCTAGCTTTATAGGGAATTGGAAAATGCTTCTTGTAGAAGATAGAATTTTAGCTGGGACTTGAAGGAAACCAGAAGCCAAAGATAAGAAGCAAGAGAATTCCAGATATGATGAACAGTCAGTAAAAAAAACTGTATTTGCTACAAGAAATTTCTTCTCTTCCCTAACCTCCCCCCTCCCCCTTTTCTATAGGGTAGAGAGGGGAGAGGGGGAAAAATGGATTTTTAAAAAATAGAATGGTAGCAGGATGCTACACATGTGAAATGTTGCATGAACTTTCAGGAATAAGGCTATTCACCACATTATTAGTTTTACCTAACAAAGTAGGAATAAACTATAAATGTAGGTAATGTGAAAGCAAAATATATCAATAAAATTTTAAATTTAAAAGAAAAAAGAGAATAAACAGAGTCAGAGATGAAGTGTCTTGTTTGACAAATGTCAAGGAGGCTCTGCTGTCACTAGATTGCAGGGTTAGTGGAGGGTAATAAAATGTAAGAAGACTAGAAAGGTTATGCTATTGTTTATAGCCAAACAGAGAATTTTATATTTGGTCCTAAAGCTAATAAGGAGCCATTGGCATTTATTGAATAGCTTTAACTTTGATAAAATGTTTAAATGCTATCCATTGTTTTTTATCCGAATTTTGTTTCTCATTTGGTCCCATTCCTCTGTTGTAGGAGTAATTGTTCTTTTTTTGGTTTGGTTTGTATTGAATCTTTTCATATAGGTCTATTTACCTAACTTGAAACTCTCTCCTAAACTACAGGCCCACATTACCAACTGTTTATTGGACCTCTCTAGCTGGAGACCCTGTGGGCATCTCAAACTCAATATAGCCAGAATAGAATTTATTATATTTTTTTAATTCACTACCCTTCCTTCCAGTTTTACCACTGGTATTGAAGAATTACTAAATTCCAGATATCAGTTTGAAATCTTACAGTTATCTTTGATACTTTCTTCTTCTTCATATCCATCTCCAATGAGTTACCAAGTTTTGTTGATTCTACTGCCACAACATCTCTTATATCAATCCCCTTCTCTGCCACTGGACTTTGATGACTCTGGAAGCAATGAGTGAGGTTGATGATTCTTCCAGTTCACTCGAAAGTCAAGACACCACCTGGTCCTCTTCAAAAATGAAGGATGAACAACAGTGACCACTTTAGTTCAGGTTCCCATCACCCTTTACCTGGACTATTACAATAGCATACTAATTGGTTTTTTGTTTCCAATCTCTTCATCTTCAACATAACTCCAAACTTGATATATCTAATACAGAGATTGGATCTTCTGAGTCTTCTACTAAAAAATTCTCCAAAAAAAAAAAAATCTTTGATGGTTAAAAAATACATTTCCTAGCCAGGCATTTAAAACTTTCTACAGTATATCTTCTACTTCCTTTTCCAGATTTATTTCCTGTTGTTGTTCTGCATGTACTCTTCATTCCATGACTACAACAATATAAATGAAACAAAAACTGAAACGAAATACTATAGTTATAATGACCAAGCTCTGGGGCACCTTCATTGCAAACATTTTGACTATGGATATGAAATATGACACTGGCAAAATATGGTTTATATGTGGTTGTTTTTTTTTCTTTTTGTTAATTTTCTTTTTCCTTTTTATTACAAGTTGCAAATTTCTTAACAAAGGAAGAAAGAATATATTGAGAAATGAAAGTGTTATAGAAACAAAGATATCAATATAAATAAGATAAAGATAAGGCAGAAAAGGGAGAAGGAAAAGAGAAGAAAAGAAAAGAGAAAAGATAAAGGAGAGAAAGGGAGAAGTGAGATCTCAGAAAGTTTGAAAATCATTACCCCTATCCAATCTGTGGAGCTGGTTCCTTAGTGCATTTATTATGAACAGACATAGTGACCAGACAGGAAATTTGGCCCAGGATCAAATAGTGCCTGGCATATAGTAAGCACTGTTAAATGTTTGTTAACAGACTTTATTTGGCTGTATGTCATGGAATACAAATGCCTAAAGAATTAAATCTGCATATTACCTAAAGAGCAGTTGAGAGGGATGGGGTTGTGTTGTGTATAGAATAGGGTGGGGGAGAGGATACTATTTCAAGGTAGAGGAGCTATAAAAAGGTTCAACATTGGAAATTTAATATTTTTTTATGGAAATAGTATTAAACATTACCATCTGACTTGTAGATGAAACCTATATGTGCTGTCTCCCCTAATAGAATGTGAGCTCCTTGAGAACAGCAACTGTTGATATCTCCAATGCTTAACAAAGTACTTTGTACTTACTGTATAGTAAGCATTTAATAAATTTTGCCTTTTAATGTATTCAGAAACATTTGTATATCTTTTGTGTTGATCAATGAGCTACTAAAAATCTTTTTTTTTTTTTTTTTTTTTTTTTTTAATGTAAACCTCTAATGCCCTGGATAAAATCTGTAGTTTGAAAATTAAGTTGTGCTACTATATTTCATTATTCTTTCTAACATCTTAGTCTTTGTTGATGTAGCAATGCTACTTATACAAACTGAACCAGCTGCTTTGATCATAATTAGAATCATAAACTTAAGTGAATTTATAGTGAGATTATCTAGTCCAACTCACTCTTTTTATAGATGAACAAAATCAGTCCCTGAGGATTTTAAGTAGTTAGCTGCTTTTTGGCAAGGAACTGGAAACAGAGTGGATGAACATCAGTTGGGAATTGGCTAAAAAAGTTGTGGTATATGAATGTAATGGAATATTGTTCTATAAGAAATGACGAGCAGGCTGATTTCAGAAAAGTCTGGAAAGACTTACATGAACTGATGCTAAGTAAAGTGAGTAGAGCCAAGAGAACATTATACACAGCAACAGCAAGATTATGTGATGATCAACTATGATGGACGTGGCTCTTTTCAATAATGAGATGATTCAGGCCAATTCCAAAAGACTTGTGATGGAGAAAGTCATCAGCATCCAAAGAGAGAACTATGAGACTGAAGGTGGAGCATAACGTAGTATTTTCACCTTTTTTTTGTTGTTGTTTGCTTGTTTATTTTCTTCTCATTTTTCCCCCTTATGATTTTTCTTGTGCAGCATGATAAATGTGGAAATATGTTTAGAAGAATTGCACATATTTAACCTATGTTGGATTGTTTGCTGTCTGGAGGAGGGAGAGGGAGGGAGAAAAATTTGGAACATAAGGTTTTGCAGGGGTAAGGTTATCTTTGCATGTGTTTTGAAAAATAAAAGAGTTGTTATAAAAAATGTATTGAACTAAAGAAATAAATAACATATGAAGACTAAAAAAAAAAAAAGGTAGTAGATTGCATTGTGTTTTCCCAGTTAAGAATTGACCATAAGAAACAGTGAAAAGAGTTTATTCAGAGATTTGTAAACTAAAAAGGAGGTGAGATAGTCATGTAATGAGAGCAAAATAATGAGATATCTAAGCTACATGCTTTAAATAAAGTCAGAAGATGTAAAGTTCCTTACTCCCAGCCAGTTAGGATGACCCTTACTGAGGATTTATGGGAAGATGTACAGAATTACAAGTATGTAAAAGCATGAATGAATTAGTTTGTACTGTTGAAAGCAGTACTCACAATAGCCTTGGAATATGTGTATTTATTAATTAAAATGCCATGCAAGTAATCAGAAGTTTTAAGAAAGTTTAAATTCTTTACATGGTCTGTTTCTTTGTAACAGAAAGAAATAAAATTGGTCCAACACGATATTTTTATAGTTTTACAAACTGTCTTGCAAACAAGTAGGATCATAAAATTTCAAATTCAGAATTAGATTCTCTATTAGATTTCTAATCTAGTGCAGTGGCTTCATTTTACAGATGAGGAAATTGAGATCCCAACAGGCGAAATAATTTGTTCAAGGTCAGATAACCAGGTCTTCTTACTAGCAAATATTTATCTCAAAAATTCACACAGCTCACACATAAAAGTGTTATTACCCTAGATTTGCCTAGATATCTTTTCTTTTGAAAAGTATTTAAGCTTCCCATATAAATGAAATTAATGAGATAGGAGCTTTTTTCTAAATACTATCTTAGCCTTTTGAAATAAAATAATTATCTCTTGATAGTCGTTTGATGGAAGGCGGCAGTTCATTATAAAGTATCTTTGACTTTGTTATCATCCTAACCCTCTTTGCTGCTATATGTTAATACATAACCGAAATGCCCATCCATTTATTTCAAAGATTCACATATATATTAGATTTCCAATATTTACATTTTTTTTCTGAACCTAATGAGTTGCTGATTTAACTAACTTTCTTAGGCTTCTTTGCATATCAAAAGGGGGTGTTTTAAATCAATCTTGGTATGAAAGATAAGCACAAACACAATTTAATGGTGTTAGTTGATATTGGCAAAATGGTAATTATTAGGTTATGAATAGAAATTATTGGACCAGTGAGTCACATACAGACCTCAAGATGTTTAGATGAATGAAATAAAATTATTAATGGAATGTTATTAGCTCATTGTTAAGAATGATATGAATATGTATAAAACCAAAAAAGTACTTTCTTTCTTTGCATTGTTGAAAGGAAATAAAGGAAATCTCTGAGGAGAGATCATAACTTTCTAATTCTCATCCAGTATTCTGGGAGGATAATACAAATCAAGACAGTAGTACTGAAATAAATGATCAGATTTATAAAGGGAAAAGATTGACAACAAATTTTTCATTATTCATGTTTTGAATTCTTGTTTATATTGGAAAATTATAACTAACTTGTAAACAGCATTTTGATCCTCATATTAACTAATACAAATCAAAAGGATATTGGAAAAGTAAATACTTTTATAACAATGAAATCAAATTAGTAATTGATGGTATCAACAATAAATAAGAAACTTTAGTAGCTTGTTTTAAACTCATTGACATTCAAGATAAAATCAAAAATTTTTCAGCAATGCAAAATAGGTGTCAGAATATATCTATAATCAATGCTTAAAATATATTTTGTAAATAGAATAGTTTTATAAATGGTTTTAAATCAAATAACATCTCTAAAGAATTGGGTAGTATCTTCAGTCAATAGAGCAGCTAACATGAAGGGATCATTCAGTGGGTTTCATTTAAGTTAAAAGAGCCATCATCCAGCCAAGTTTACATGTGGGATTGCATGTTTTGAATTTGGTAATAATAGATGTCATGGGAAAGTCAGAAGAGGTTACTCCTCTCTTTTGAATCTTTAGATTCCTGTGCTTCATTCTTATGAGAGTCACATACAAAGAATGGATATTTGGCAGGAAAATAAGGTGGTGTTTCACAGCTGCAGCTTTGAGAAAAGTGTTTAAAGAATCATTATTTGTGACAGTTTGAGTAGACTATTCCCACACAGGATTTGGGGTTAGATAACAGTTATAAGGAGGGGACATTCAAAAACTCGCTATGTAGTTTTGAAATCGTGATCTGCAGCTCAGTAGTTTCTAATAATTTTTAGATTATTTGTACCATTTTTGGTTTCTTACACTCAAGTGACATGACTGTAGTATAGACTCAGGGAAGAATTTTAGAAGCAATGTAAATACTATAGGTTGGGACAAAACACGAGAAATTTTCCTGAATAAACATAGGTCTCCATTTCCTGTAAAACAATGTCAAGAACATTGATGTTATGATAGAAAGTGTTGTACTCAAAGTACAAATACACATTAAGAAAAATACTGTCTAGATAAAATGTGACCTGTCACATTGGTGAAAATTTCAGTATGTCTATGATGTAGACATGCAAGATCAATTTAAAATCCTCTACCTCTACCACAGGTAAAATAATCTCGACATTTTGATGTGACTAGAAATATTAATCACATCAGCACTATATACCAAATTTGGTTTTTTAAAATAGATTTTCTCTTATGTTATCATTCCCCCTTCCAAAAAACCATCACTTAGAGAAAAATTTTAAAAAGGGGGGAGGGGGAAGTTGAGAAAATCAATTGACATGTTAAAAAAAAATTGATGCTACATCCTGTTTCATGCCCTTAGAAAGGATACTCCTTTCTGAGAAACAAATAAGAAATGGCAGCTTGGGGCTGCCTTCTCATATTTTTATTTTGGGGCCAAGCATCTTCATTAAACACAGCTTTACAACTTTTAGTTTGTTTTGTGGTGGTTCAACATTGTTGTATTGTTTTCTTGGCTCTGTTTATTTCACTTTTTTTATTAGTCCATATAAATCTTTGTCTTTCTGCATTCACTATATTTGTCATCTTTTTTTTTTCCCACCACAGTAATATTTTATTACAATCACGTATCATAATTTGTTTAGCCATTATCCAAGTGTTTTCACTTTTTTGCTATCACAAAAGGTGCTATTATAAACATTTCAGTGAATATGGAGCTGGTTGTTTTTTTCAGTGTACTCTCTGAGACAAAGGACATGGATTTTTTTAGCCATTTTATGGGCATAATTCTAAATAACTTTCCAGAATGGTTGTATTAATTCAAGCTCCTCTAGCAGTTTGTTACTTTTCCTGTCTTTATACAGCAACTTCAACATTTAGTATTTCCATCTTTTGTCATCTTTGCCAGTTTTCTGGGTGTAAGGTGAAACCTTTGGGTCATTGTGATTTGTATTTTATTAACCTAATGTTAGTTTTTAAAAATCACTGTGATCTAACAAGTTAGATTGAGAAAAAACACAAATAGGAAGGTAGAATTTCTGAAAATTTTTACTTTTTGGGGCTGAGGAGTCTTTATTTAAGATATATTTTTATTGACAACTTTTATTTTACATCTAAATCTTCCTCTATTCCTATCCTGCCAGATATCCTTTATGAGAGAGAGAGAGAGAGTCAGTGAGTGCATGGGGGGGGGGGGGGGGGGGGGTTAAGAAAGGATTGAGAGTTGGGGAATGGAAAAAACTGATCCATGTATTGAAAATATCCTACAATACATGCAATTAGTTGTTCCATATCTGTGTATTATTCTTCACACACCCCCCCAAGGTAAATAAGTAGGAAAACTGTCTTTTTATATCTTTGAGACCATGCTTGTTCTTTGTAATGTGCAACTTTCATTTTTAGTTATATTGTGGTGATTCTTTCCATTCACATTGTTGTAATCATCGTATAAGTATTTTTTCTTGGCCCTCCTCTTAATTTAGTGTCACTTCACATATTCCAGCCTTTTTATTCCTGTTTGTTATTTCTTTTAGCACAGTATATATTCCACACATTTGTTTTATTCAAAAATTGTTGCAACAATTTCATTTGTTTTTATTATCTTTTTTTAATGTAACCTTCATTTCTGAATGTATTCTTTTTTCTCCTACCTTAGTAAGTCCTCCTTTGTATTAAATGTCATCTAGGAAAAGAGTGGTTTGGGGGGGGAGGGCAGGGGGAGGAAGTTCAGCAAAACCAAGCAACTCTTTCATTAATTGTGTTTGAATATTTATGCAGTATTCCACACTGATAGATCTTTGCTCTTCAAAGAAGAGGGGGAGGTGCATTTTTCTCAACTCTAATCCCTGGCTTCCTTCAAGACTGCTCAAATTCTACCTTTTGTAGGAGTCCTTTCCTAGCCTCACTAGTTGCTAGTGCCTTCCCATTCAGGTTTACTTTGTGACTGCTTTGTATGACTTGTGTATACTTATAGATATACATGTTAACCCCTCTATTAGAATATAAATTTCTTCAAGGGAGGGACTGTTTCATATTTGTCTCTATCTTTAAAACCTAGCCCATAGTAGAAAATAAATACTTGCTGGTTGATTGCTTGATTGAACTACCCTAGGCCAATGAATGAGCAATTATTTATTAAATATTTCTGTGTACTAGGCACTATACTAGAAATAAAAAGGTGAACATGACATAGTCCCTGCTCTCATGGAACTTACATTCTTATATTTCATGGGGAGAAAACATATACATATGTAAGTACATCAGAATATATACAAAATAAATGCAGGGTGATTTTTGAAAGGTAAGACATTAATAGCTAGATCAGGCAAAGTATGGAAGTCAGATCAAGAAAGGTTTTCCTGTAGAAAATGATACTTGAACTGAAATTTGAAGAAAACCAGGTTTTTCAAGAAGCAGAAATGAAGGTTTGCAATTGGTTTTTATGATTACATGAGTTGTAATAATATTTTCTTGATTCATTGATTTTCACATTGGTTTAAATTCAGTTGTGCAAGAAAAAGTCTTTTTCTCATTTTTTATAATTTATGGAAGAGGAAATAGGTGTTCAGTTTCATGCACATACAATTTGCATTGTTTTATTTCACTATACTCATTATAGTCAGACACAAAACTGCGGAAATTAACAACTGTTTACTCTTAGCAAATAAAAGGAAAATTAAATTCTGCAACTAACAAGGCTTAAAATGTAGCACTGTTAGCAAAGTGTCTTGGGTATCTGAGCTATTTCCCTTCAAGTAAATTTTTTAATTTAACTAAAATAAGTTCCATGATAATGAAAATCTCTGAATAACCACAAGTTTTGTGATCTTTATCTGATAGTCCAAATTTTAATATGACCAGAAAGGTCTTTGGAGCCCAGTCTAATGAGATTGGATCTCAATTACTTTACAGAGATACACACCGATAAGAGTCTTGTACAGAGTACTTCTTAGTTTGTTTAGATCTGGATCAATCAACCGGCATTTATATAAGAACCTGCTATGTACCAGGCAGTATGCTTAGGTGCTGGGAGTAAAAATGTACAATATTTACCCTCAAGGAACTTACCTTTTTCTTGGAGGATACAAGATGTTCACCAAAACACATATACAAATATAAAGTGATTGGAGAGAAAGACATTAGGAGAAACAAGGACTTCTTGGAGGTGACAGTTGAGCTGATCCTTGAAGGGAGCTTGGGATTCCAGGAAGAGGAGGTGAAGAGTGAGAACATTCCGGATGAGGGGGACAAGGACAGCAGCTTGTGCTAAGGCAAAAAAAACAGTAGGCAGTCAAGTTTAGCTGTTGTATGCATCAGGGGAATAGTAAGAAGTATAGCTTGGGAAATAAACTGGAGTCAGATGGGGAAAAGGAAATAGTAAAGGAATTTGTATTTTTATATCAAAAATAATGGGGAGCAATTGAAGTTTCTTGAGCAAGAGAAAGACAATCAGACTTGTACATTAGAAGAACTAATTGGCAACTCTTTGGAGGAAGAATTGAGCGAGGCTAGTATCGTGGAGACCAATCAGGAGATTATTAGTTATCCAAATGAAAAGATATGAGGGCCTGATCTTAGATTAGGTGTCGGGGTTGTGAAAATGGGGACAGAAATTAGCCCTAAAGAAGGTGGTATCTAGTAAAGAGGTATCTACAAACAGGATAGAGGATTAGGTGGGGGAGCAGGGAGATGGAGATTATTAAGAAGGAAGAGATAAGGATGATTTCTTGGTTGCAAAACTTAGTTGATTAGGATGATGGTGCTTTTGACAAAAATTGGCAAGTTAGGAGAGGTAGGTGTATGGGTAAAGATAGAAGTTTTGTTTTAAAATATTGTTTAAAATGTTTATGAGACATCCTCAGAGAGATGTCAAGCAGGCAGTTAGAAATGTAGGCCTGAAGTTTGGGGGAGAAATTAGGACTGAATATATAGATTTGAGAGTCATCTATATAGATGAATAGAGGGGAACTGATGAGTTCACTGAGAGAGAGTATGTAAAAAGAATTAAGGTAAACCTGGTTAAAATGATCCTGAAAAGGCAACTGAGAAGAATTAAGCAGATAGGTAAGAAAAGAACTACAACAAAACTGTGCCATTAAAACCTGACCAAAGGGGAAAAGTGGTCAGCAGTATAAAATACTAAGTGATATCAAGAAAGGCGAGTACTGAGAAATATATTGGATTTAACAATAATTAGTATCGGTGACCTTAGAAAGGGCAGTTTCAATAAATGGTGAGGACCACAGCCAGATTATAGTGGGATGTGAGAGAGTGTAAGCAGCTTTTTCTAGGAGTTTGAATACAAAAAGGAATGAGAGAACAAAAGCTTGAGGGAATGGTTGGCTCAAATAAATAATTTTGTTCTTAAGGCTGGATGATGGCTGGGCATATTTATAGGCAACTGGGAAGGAGCCAATGGATAAAAAAAGATTGAACATTAGGGGAGTGAAGGAGAATGAATGGAAGGGACATAACCATTGATTTGTCCTTGATCCTTCCCCTTCCTGGTAGGCTGACATTGGCAAAGAGAAGGACCATTTTGACCATTTAGACTGTAGCTAAGAAGAGAATGAAAGGTGATGTTGCTGTGATATGAATTGTAGAATTGGGGAGGTGGAGCTCTCCGATGGATTATTTCAGTGTTTTGTGTGTAAAGTATGAGGCTTGTGATTTTCTGGAAGTTGGCTGGGGGATTGAGGAAGGAGGGAATGTTTGAGAAGAGATTTGGAACATCTGCTAATTAAGAATGTGATAGTCAAACAGTGAAGAATAAAAGAGGATAACAGATCAGTTCAGATTGGATAGGATACTGGAGAGGAATAGGAAAGTGATAGAAAAATAGAAGTGCCAAACCCATAGAAAGGAAGCATTCACAAACTTCAAGAAAATTTTGTTTCCATTTTAATTAGATAATAATCCATAATGCAGAATAGGCCATTTCAAATTCCTACTTCACGAAAGTCCTCCCTTATGCAGTGATGTGACATTAATTTGTTCTTCTAACTCACACTAGTTTTTAGGAATTTTTGTCATCTTAAACTGCTGTTTAATGCCTTCTAAACCAAAAGGTGACCCTGAAGGTAAAAAGCAGAGAAATTTACATCTAGATATTGCGCCTTAGTTTACTAACTTTGTGGAGTTTTGTGGAATTTTGGAGAAGACTTATGTAAGGAACTCTCAAGACCATCCTGGGAGAAAGATTAGGAAGTTTATTGACTGTTCCATGAATAGCAAAAGAAGGAAAAGTCAGAGAACCTGCATGGCATAAGGAAAGGTTATTGCTGGGAAAGCTAAATTTAGTTACTTTAAAATATCCACTGGTTATGATTCAGTCCTACTGTGTTCTTCTCTATCCTGCCATTCAGATCCTCGGAACCCAGAAGCAGTGTTGTCACCAACCTTTCGCAGTGATAGTCCAGTGCCCATGACACCCACTTCAAGTGGCCCTAAACCCAGCACTGCTTCAGGAGCTGCAGAGCTCGCCACAGACCCTGAGCTAGAGAAGAAGTTATTACACCATCTCTCAGACTTGGCGCTGACATTGCCCACTGATGCTGTGTCCATCCGCCTTGCCATTTCTACGGTAATGATATCTATGTGACAGAGGGCTGGGATTCC
Organism: Sarcophilus harrisii; assembly: GCF_902635505.1. NCBI lineage: Eukaryota > Metazoa > Chordata > Mammalia > Dasyuromorphia > Dasyuridae > Sarcophilus > Sarcophilus harrisii. Next base: position 492,188,585 of record NC_045427.1, on the reverse strand, counting down.
CCACTTTCCCTTTTCTTCAGCTTATAGCCAGTATCTTGTTGCCCTTCCCCAGCCAGATGCCCCTGCAACACAAGATGGGGTGGAAAGTCTTCTACAGAAGTTTGCAGCACAAGAGTTGATTGAAGTAAAGCGAGGCCTTCTTCAAGATGATGCCCATCCCACCCTGGTGACCTACGCTGACCATTCTAAGCTTTCAGCCATGATGGGGGCTGTGACAGAAAAGAAGGGTCTTGGAGAAGTGGCAGGGGCCAGCACAGGGCAGAAGCGGCGAGCAGAGCAAGACCTCACCACAGCTACTACTTTTACCAGTTCCTCAGCTTCTGGTTTGGCCTCTTCAACCTCAGAGCCAGCCAAAGAGCCAGCCAAAAAATCACGGAAACATGCTGCTTCTGATGTAGACCTGGAAATTGAGAGTCTTTTGAATCAACAGTCTACCAAGGAACAACAGAGCAAGAAGGTTAGGAACAGAAGTAGTGACAGTAAGAAAACCTAAATAAATAGTAGGGGAAGAATATATGTGGGCGTTCTAGGTAGCCCTCCAAAAAAGTATTTAGGTGGGAGAATAGGAATGATTAAGATCCAGGGAAATGGATCATAGGATCATGAATGAGAATGGGGAAAGGGAATGAATATTTTTTGTTTTAATTTCTGGGTAAAGGACAGCCTAAGTGATTAGAACAAGAAGTCACTATTTTTGCATTCTAGTTTGAGATCAAAGCAATCTTACTGGTCAAGGCTGTGTAGACCTTAGATAAGTATTCTCTTTATCCTTATCTCTCCCAAGGGCCTTAATAACAGGTAAAATATATAGTGGTGCTATTTGCCAAATAAAGAACCTCGTAGGTCTTAGACTTCTTTTGTTATAGGTGAGTCAGGAGATTTTGGAGCTGCTAAATACTACAACAGCCAAGGAACAATCCATCGTGGAGAAGTTTCGCTCACGAGGACGGGCCCAAGTACAAGAGTTCTGTGACTATGGCACCAAAGAAGAGTGTATGAAGGCCAGTGATGCTGACCGACCCTGCCGCAAGTTGCATTTCAGGTCTTTTGAGAGGGGAACAGGTGGGCTGGCCCCCTTGGAATGAGTGAATGTTCATTCCCTTTAGGTACAAGTCCTTTCCAAAACCATTGGGGTTCTTTTACCCTATCACCTGATATTTGAATAGATGTTTCAGACAGAGAGAGACAGAAAGAGGGAGGGAGAGAAGTGCTACCTCCATATAAAGATATAATCTTCCCTGGGAAAGAATACTTGGGCTTATCCCAAATTGAACTAGAAGATAAAAATGCCATTTTTTATGTTTAAAAAAAAATTTGTACATATTTAACCTGTTAAATTACTTGTTATCTTGGGGGGGGGGGGACTGGTAAGGAAAGAGAAAATTTGGAACACAAAGTTTTACAAAAACCATTTTTATATGTATTTGGAAAAATAAAATACTTAAAAAAAAAAAAAAAGATAAAAATGCCATTTGTATGATCTTCCTTCTTGGTACAAGAAAGCATTGGATGTTTTCTAGATCCTACTGATATGTAGGATACATATCAGTAGGATCTAAAGTTCCTTAAAAGCCATATGACTTTAAAAAAGGGGAAGACAGAAAACTGTAGAAACTGTTGCTGATTGGATTGTCTTATAACTTTTCTATAACCAAATGATGTTCTCTCCCTGCTTTTGTGATAAAGAAGCTAACTTAGAGAAGGGAAGTAGAATAGATATTTTCTGTGGTTTTGATCACATCTTTTACTATTTGCCATCTTTCCCCAAAGCTACTAGTGGTAGAGAGAAAGAAATTTTAATGAGAATAAGGACTGGCTTTGGGAATCTTGTGAGAAAAGATTTAGTACCTGCAATATACCAAATTTACATTGTAGAATCTGAGGTAATTGGCTTTCTTCCTGGCAGCTGTGAATTCTCTGGTTTTATTTCCCATAGGCGAATCATCAATAAACATACAGATGAATCATTAGGCGACTGCTCCTTCCTCAACACTTGCTTCCACATGGACACTTGCAAGTATGTACATTATGAGATTGATGCCTGCATAGATGCTGAGGCCCCTGGCAGCTCGGACCACCCTCCTAGTCAGGAACTGGCCCTTACACAAGGTGTTGGTGCTGACTCCAGTGTGGATCGACTCTTCCCACCCCAGGTATCACTGCTTCCTCAGAAAAATCCTGAGCCCAATTCCAGGAGTATTTATGTAGAAAGCCACAGTTGTAGAAAGAGCAAAGCTATAATAGGTTACGCCCTACTTATTAGGAATGGGTAGTTATATTTACAGTGAATTATACAATGATAAATAGAGGTGAAGACTTGGATATGGATTTGACTTTTGGAGGCAGGAAGATGACCAGTTTACCTCCCACAGTGGATCTGTTGTGATATCCGCTACTTGGATGTGAGCATCTTGGGGAAGTTCGCAGTGGTAATGGCTGACCCACCCTGGGATATTCACATGGAGTTGCCATATGGTACCCTAACAGATGATGAGATGCGGAGACTCAACATCCCAGTGCTTCAGGATGATGGCTTTCTCTTTCTCTGGGTCACAGGCAGGTATGCACATTGTAGTCTTGTGATATAAAAGTGCAGTTATGGCAAAAAAGATTCCACTCCTGGCTGAGTGGAAAAAGATCCTGGGTAATCTTAGCACTGCTATTAGGCTTGGTAATCCACCCTATTTAAACCTTGACTCACCCCATTTCATATTTTATAATTAACTTCCTCAGAGGCAGGAAAGAGTAAGTTATGACGATTAACTCCTTATTTTCCTCCCTAGAGCCATGGAGCTGGGCAGAGAATGTTTGAACCTTTGGGGGTGAGTAGCAATCAGTATGTTGTTTCTTGATGATATAATTCCATATCATTATTCCCTGGGATTTTCTGGTTCCCTTTTTTCCTATCAATCACCTTTGTTAATGATTGTATTGCAGAATTTGAAGGCCTAACTAGACTGTATTTATACTTTTACTTTTTATAGATATGAGAGGGTAGATGAAATTATCTGGGTGAAAACAAATCAGTTGCAACGTATTATTCGAACAGGGCGCACAGGCCACTGGCTAAACCATGGGAAGGAGCATTGTTTGGTAAGTAGCTGTGGGGATCAGCTGGGATAAAAAAGGAACAGTAGTTTGGTTTCTTGTTGAGAAGTATACTGTGGTAGCAGAAACTTCAGATACTATGTATAACATACTGTCTCTATGGTGGCAGGTTGGTGTCAAGGGAAATCCTCAAGGCTTCAACCGGGGCCTGGATTGTGAAGTGATTGTAGCTGAGGTAAGTACTTGTATCCCCAAAACATTCTGTATTTTCCCTTATAGTGAATTTTCATGCACACTTCAGTATCTCATTTCATTGTAGAAATGTTAATTTAAAAGCAGTTATCTTTGTTTTTCAGGTTCGTTCCACTAGCCACAAACCAGATGAAATCTATGGAATGATAGAGAGGCTTTCCCCTGGGACACGCAAAATTGAGTTATTTGGACGACCACACAATGTACAACCCAACTGGTAAGTTCCAGAAGCTAGTCTGAGTCAATAGTCTCCTGAGATTGTGGACCAAAAAATAGCATAGTTTCTTCCATTCCAATCTTATCTTTTATGCCCAAGTCTGAACTGCTTCACATTTTTATTAGGGGTGCCACTTGTTTGATGGGGGTATTCTGCCCCCCTGTGGTTGGAAGGTATTTTGTTCCTTTAATGTTCAGGTGGGCAATTTAGTTTGGTTCAATGCATCTCCACACCTAATCTTTTCTAGCTAAACTGCTGTCAATATTTCAAGTGCTTTTGATTTAAACCAGTTCTTAAATAAGTATTTAAAAAACAAGCTCAAAGATTAAGATTCTCTCTATATAAACTATTATAACTGGTTCCTTTTCTAATCCAACATACATTACTTATTTAATAGTAGTATTCTGAGAAAGGGTCTGTTACATAAAAATAAGGTAAAAAACACTTGGTCTAGACATATAGTTCCTTCCAAATTCAATTCCCTCTGATTTTATAAGTCCATAGTTGTGCTACTTTTTCATTGCTGCTTTCATTTCCAGGATCACGCTTGGGAACCAACTTGATGGGATTCACCTGCTTGACCCAGATGTGGTTGCCAGGTTCAAGCAACGGTATCCTGATGGCATTATCTCCAAACCTAAGAACATGTAGAAGTACTTCTTTCCTGGCTAGTTAAGCAGCCGTAGGGATGTCTGCTGTAATACTGTCCTGGACCTGAACAGACTTCTTTGGGGGAAGTGGGGAAGGGATATCTTTTTAAATAAAATAGGACTGATTGTCAAATTCTACCTATGGGCTACAGCCATAATTAGATAAAAATAATACATATAGTATATAGAAAGACAAGCTAATCTTTGAATCGTTTACTCTAAAGCAAATACCAGCTTTTGCTACTCTTCATTAACTAATAGGTACTTTTTTTTTTTCAGAATTGCAACAAGTGAAAACGTACCACTGGATTACTTAACCTGGCATTATTTAGAGGACCAAGAACAGTTTAGGGTATGCAGGGCTGGTTTATCATCTAACTTAAACAAGAATTTCTTCCCATGGAAACACATGTAGACAGCACTCTGCCAAACACTAGTATTCACAATCTCTACAATTAGAGACATTTACTAGCAGAAGGCATCCTTCATTTATGACCTGAGATAACAAATCAGGTAAGGAGAGGTTACAAAAAGCTAAAATACTAAAGTATTTCTTTACAAATGATAATAGGAGAGAAATGAATGTATAGACACCATAAAGCCATGTTTCTTCCTTAGATTGAAATCAGTACAAATGTAAACATATTGTTTTTCTCTGAGGTTCAGAGCTGTGTATTTTCTCTATCATTTTAATTATCTTTCAGGCAAGTCCTTTGAAAATTATACCAACAATTTTTTTTCTTTAAAAGAATCAAACAACTTCCCTATCCCCACATCCCCATGTTCTGTCTCACTCCCCCAACTCCTTTGCTGTCATCACTGGGCCTTCTGCTTGTACTTGAATGTATAAAGCAGCCCCAGATTTCAGCAAACATGGTGGTGCTCCTCCAAAAGCTGGCCCCTATCCAAGAAAAGAAAAGCGAAGAAGCACGGAGGGCCATTATTGACTGGAATCAGGCATCACCAGAAGCCCAGCTTGTGTTTCATATGCAGGCTGATAAGTTTTCACTGGCTTGGGAGATGGGATGAACTATTTCACAAACACCACTGTGCTTGAATTTCTGGAAGCCACCCAGGCCAGGAATACATCCCTAAAGGAGAAGAAAAAAGAAAAAGAAAAAACCCCAGATTACATTACAAAATTCTCTTAAATTCTACCATAAATGAATAAGAACCCAAGTAATTCCCCAACAGTGTGAATCCCAATGAATATGCCAAAGAGATGCAAAGAATAGGTATAAAGTTAGATAAGATAGCACCATTCTGCCATAACAAATGAGGACTGAGATACAAAATTAGGCCTGATGACTTGTAAATACATAGTTCATCCTTTGTACTTCTACTTCTACTTACCTTATATAAGCTAGTATAAATTTACTTTATTAAACTTATATCAAAGCTAAAATAGTAGGAGTTTAAGGACTGTGAAATGTACTGATATTCTCATTCTAAACTGGCTTGTGCCAGTTCAATAGGTAGCCATTTTACTGGAAACTGAAACTCTTGATATTTGTTTCAACTCTGGTACAGTGGGGGGAAAAATACTAGCTGTGAAGTCAAACTGTTCAAATTTCCTCTGTGCAAATGAGATATTAATGTGTTACCTGTATAAGTAGACCTGAAGACATTTTTAAAATCTTATAAATCAATAATCCTTAACAATATATGGAAAGAGATGCTGGAAAATCACCTATATTTAAGGTAAGCCTAGTGTGCCATCTGTAAGTAGTCTGATCCTGAAATAATGTAGTTTAAAATCCAGGGCCTTGAAAACTCAAACCACTGATGTGAACCAGGTCAAATAAGCCTTGTGATTTCTTCCCTAAGAAGTAAAAAAGACCTGAATAGCTATTAAACTCACCTGCAATGCTTCACTACACACTCATTGCTGCAGTATTCATTGTCCCAGTCCTTACTCACAACTGGAGGATTCTCACAACCTGACCTCACACATCGGGGCTGAGGGGAGAGTGTCACAGGGGACCCAGTCACTAGTTCAACATCCATCTGAGAAGGAGATTCAACCTATAAAAGAAAGACAGTCTTAGTAAAATTTATTCCACCTTAGAATTGGTTACAGGCTCTTTTTGCTAGAGGCCTAAAGATCTGAGCATTAGTCTTATGTCCTAGGAATTAAAATTCCCAAGTGGTTTTTCTTACTCCCTAGTATGTACATCCCTTTTAGAGTTGACTTTACAACCTATTCTTCTAGTTCAAAGGGAAGAGTAGGAAACTAAAGTAAAATATGCAATTCCTCAACTACCTAAAATGAGAAATAAATTTATTCTTGATACTGTTTCTAAATTGAGCAACAATGTGCTAAGTAGATTATTTTGTTTCAGCATCTAGTAACAGTGCAAAGATCACAGGTTAGGTCACAGGATCTATTTTCAATTTCATCATGCATACTATATGACCCAGATCTAAAGTTCCCAATTCATAAAATGAGGCAACTGTATTAGCTAACTTCTGAGATCCTGTCAAGTTCTAGGTCTATGTTCTTATACTAAGTTCTGTGCCCCAATTGGGACATGGGAAAATTAAAATATAAAATCCTGGAGAAGAGAAAGCATCAATATTGCCTAAATTACTAAGTGTAGTATCTTTCAACTCACTGAATAGCAGCAATAAAAGATCTCCTTGAGACCTGGTACACACCAAGGGAAGTATCTCACCTCAGGTACAACATCTGTGATCATCTCAATTGGCTCAGGAGAAGGTGCCTCCACTGCATGGGACTCAGGACTGGTGGTAATCGGCTGTTCAGGGCTACTTTCCAGGGCAGGTGGGACTGAGGCAGGCTGAATATGCAATGTAGGTGGAGGAACAATCTTGATCTGCAGAGGAGGTGGCTGTTGAAGGCTAAGACGAACCTTTTGCTGTGGGGGCTGCTGCATGGCCTGGAGTGGGGGAGGCTGCTGCAGGATGGTTACTTGTTGCTGACTGGGTGGTTGAGGCATCTGTTGCAGAGGAGGGGGCTGCAATCGAGGTGGAGGCAACTGCATAGAAGCAGCTGCTGCTGCTGCTGCCTGCAACACAGATCGGGTAACAATCTTGGCTTGTTGGCTCTGATCAATGGTAGATGTGCTGGTAGCTGCCTGGATTTGGCTTAACTGAAGCCCCTGGGAAGTCACCATTGTGGCTGGGATGACTGTTACCATGCCACCTTGGGACATGGCAATAGAAGAAGTCAACTGGCTAGATGTCAACGTCTGTTTGGATATAATGATCTTGGTGATGCTGGTCTGGGCCCCTGTCCCCCCAGATGTCTGACTTGTCACATAGGATGAAAGAGTAGATTTAACCACAATGGAAGAGGACAGGGAAGGGGGCTCCGTTGATGCTGGTGCTGGTGAGGCTGGCACAACAACTGTTGCCGCAGGAGATGGGGGAGGAGTCTGCTGTGGTGTCACTGGATCCAATTCCACTGTCTCCACAGCAGTCTAGAAGGATAAAGTAAGACCAATAAATATACTCATATATCCTTCTTACTCACCATAAGCACTAAGAAAGGTATAAATGAAATCAAAGAAGTGAATTCTTCCTATGAATAAACTGCTAGAAGAAACTGAACAGGATTGGGGCTAACGCTTTTTGGGCAATCTCATTTAGTAAAGCAGAAATAAATACTTATGGGTCTCCAGAAGGTGAATAATAATAGGTATAGTTATAAATTGTATAACTATGGGGCCACCAAATTTATTAGGCTTACCTGACACACCTGATTGGCTTTATAAGCTGCCAAAGCCTTCAAATATTCCTTTTTGGCAGCTTCAGTTTTCCTTTTATATACCTGCAAGCAAAGATAACATGCTGGTCAACAAGAAATTTGGGGGAAATATGGGCATAACAACATTTTATATTTACAAAATGCTTCATTAATTTTTTTTCTTAATTCAGTTGAACCTAAAAATGGTAAAGTTAAGTGCATTTTCTATTTAATAGTAAATTGGTGTTCAAGCTTGCCAATTATTAAATACCAATTTTACACATAGGAGAAACTGGCAAAGAAAGGCTAAATTGTTTATAGAGATAAGCAGTTTTTATAGTGATACAAGAGGAACATAAAGCCATAAGTCTTTATTACACATTGTGTAAGAATTAGGGATTAGAAAAAGTAATGGATAGAAAAGAAAAGGAAAAAGTGGGGAGTTGGAGAAGGGGATGGTTCTCAAGAATGCCAACAAATCAAGTGTCAGAACTTGAGATGATATAGCATGAGGAGGGATGTGGTGAAGCAATCCTTCCTTGAACTTGGCACATCCAGTTCCATCAAACTCTTTGCCTTTCTTCAGCATGAGGTTTTTTTCTCATCTGGGTTACCCAGTTTTTCCCAGTAGTGTTTTTTAGACAGATGGATTTCACATGAATAATTTCAATTTATATTATAGTTCACATGATTTTTGATTCAAATTTTAGCCTCACTAATCACTGCTTCCTAGATCTGCAATTCTGAGTAAGTTATTTCACATCTTTGGGTATGAAATTTTTTTCCTATACAAAATGGTTCAATCACACGCTACTAACCCCATAGGATTATAAGGATGAAATGAAAACTTACATTTAAAAAAGCCAGTTATTATGTCTGGTAAAAATTTTAGGTGAAGAATAAGAGTGAACTCAGAGTTGACAATAAATGTTTGACATAAATATGGAATAGATAAATGTCAATTTTCTTTTCCACTAACTACCACTTGTCTACTACTAACCCTTGTTTTTTACACCCCCTTACCTGTTTTTGCTCTTCTCCAAGACTGTCCCACATGGAGGCCACAATTTTTGATACCTCCCCAAAAGTAGCATTGGGATTCTGTCCCTTGATGGCTGCCTGTGTGTCACGGAAGAACAAGGCATATGCTGATACTGGTTTTTGGGGTTCATTGGGATCTTTCTTCTTCTTTTTCTTTGGAGTCTTCTGCTTTTTGCTTGACTCTACCACAACTGTCTTCTGACTAGGGAGCTGCAGAAAGGAATGCGAAAGAGAAATATTGTGCCTTAGGAAGTTAAAATAATTCTTCAAAATAAAAGCAAATATAAAGCACACACTGAACCAGAGTATCATAACAAGAAGAATGGGAGAACATTAATTGTAAAGAAAAGGCTTTGTACCCAGAAAACAGAAAATAAGGCCAAAAAAGAATGGAGGAAAATAACTGGAGATATATATATATATATATATATATATATATACACACACACACACAGACACACACACATATATATATATATATATAGGAATATTACACTTGGCCATTGCACTCAAATAAAATGAGAGTAGCAGTTCTGCCGAGGGATATCTCACCCGCCGGAAATCCTCAACGTCATCCTCATGAAGGGAGCTAGTAGGTGAAGGGGTAGTTGAAAGCCGATCCTCAGGTGACTGGGCAGATGGGAGGATAGTGCCACCCCCTAAACTCAAGCCAAGCTGAGAACTCAGCTCTGACTGGTCAATAGTAGTCAGCTGACTGTGCCCCATCAAACCAGATGACACATCTGTCATTGGGACATCGATTGTGACAGGTGGGTTGGCACTATACTGAGTCCCTATAGAGTGGTCCAAGTCCTGAGAGGTAGATGAAGATAAATTTAGACATTAAATTCTCCAAATCCCACCCTCATTCCCAGATTCATGATATGGTTATGTAACCAGATGGGCACTTCCTTTTTATAATCTAATTTCCTTCTGGGGAACAACCTTTGACATCACCTTAAACTGTAAGATAACAAGAAGAAAAAATTTTGGTTGAGCATTGTATGAGAAACAATTTTCACTCTGATTTTTTTGGCTAAAGTCTGTAGCTGGACATTCAGTCAGGTTATAAGCACAATTGCAGAGATGAGCACTGACTGTCAGAGAGTTCCTATCACTCAACTGACCTCTGCTTAAAGCAATTTCCAACTAACATTTATAGTAAAAATGAGACAAAAATGAAAATACATAGTCAGCAAAAAGAATAAAGTGTGGTTTTATAAATTTAACAAAATAAAACAATGGTAATGTTGACAAAGCCCTGGAAAACCTGATCAATGGTTTTGGCTTAATGGGAAGCCAAGGATTTTTCTCTAACTATATATATCAGGGATCCTCAAACTATGGCCCCCGGGCCAGATGCAGCAGCTGAGGATGTTTATCCCCCTCACCCAGGGCTATGAAGTTTATTTAAAGGCCCACAAAACAAAGTTTTTGTTTTTACTATAGTCCAGCCCTCCAACAGTCTGAGGGACAGTGAACTGGCCCCCCATTTAAAAAGTTTGAGGATCCCTCGTATATATAATAAACAATACTAATCCTTAACTTCTGCAGTGCACAGAAAGCTTTAATATCAGCATAGGTTTTCACAGTAGGAACAGTGAAAGGAGCAGCTTAAAATCACTGATATGGATAACATCTACTTAAAAGTAAAATTCTTCAACAGGTTCACCTCTGGAATTAACAAGCCTATTCAAAAATAGTAACAAATGGGGGCAGCTAGGTGGTGCAGTGGACAGAGCACCAAGCACTAGCCCTGAAGTCAGGAGGACCCAAGTTCAAATATGATCTCAGACACTTAACACTTTCTAGCTATGTGACCTTGGGCAAGTCACTTAATCTCAATTGCCTCAGCAAAAAAAAAAAAAAAAAAAAAAAAAAAAAAGCTAACAATTAGAGCAGTGTCATTTTCAGAGAAATTAAAATAAGGAGAAACAAAGTTACTTAAAGATCCAGAGACCATCATCAGAAACATAAGGTAAAGAGCCCTTCTGGCTTTTGCCTGACCCATTAACTTTGAAAATTGCAACTGACATGCAGAGTCAGGAAGATAGATACTTTCTGAAAACATAACTACACTATATTTGAACCAAAGGGATGATAAGAGCCAAGACATTGCTTCCTCTCATTCCCTCATTTCCCACCCACTTCCCAAAAACACTTTTAAAGTAAATGCCAAAGTTGGTCAAAATGCTGTAAGATTCTCTCTGAATTACTTATATTTCAGGGTACTATTTCATATTTGAAAAATGCAAAACATGTTTGCTAATGAAGTTGACTAAAGTAATAGACTCCTTTAGTCCAAAAATCTCCTACTTTTTTGGTTTGTAGTAGACCTAGACTTTAATACCAAGATGATAAGCATCATACAACCACATGAATAGCACCAAGACTATGCAGTTGTCTTCCTCAATTCACCCCATGTTAGGGGTAAGCTTCATAATGCTCTTGCCTCTTACCATGGCCAAGCCCCCACTCAGGAGCCCCCCGCCCTGTTCCATCAAGCCATGACTCATGGCCACAGGCATATCCAATGTCTGGACCCCATACTGGGCTGAAAAGCTGCCATCCTGTGAGGAGGTGGGGTCTCCCAGATCATCAAAGTGGCCGATCACATCAGAGACAGCCAATGAGGGGTCAGAGTCCAGCGAAATAGGAGGGATCTCAAATTCCTCATCACCCAGACTTGGAGTATGGAATGTCTAAGGGAAAAAAAAAGATGAGAATTAGTTGGGGTAAGAGAAACACACCACTGTTATAAGAAAGAGAACATGGCTTAGTGCTATTCTCAATATATGTCAGCCTGCAGTTCCGTATTTGTGATTATTCTCTTAAAATATATATATAGTTCTATCAAAAACATTCCCTCCTGCCTCATCATCAGAATCCTATCATCCATATAGCTGACTATCAACTGTCATAAAAGTTTCTTCTGATGAATTTGTTGCCTAGTCACTGCCAATTAATCAAAAAATGAAACAGAGACTGGATCACATTCAAATGAGACACCGCCAACAGCAAGTGGGGAAAAAATGTGCCTCTTATAAAAGTCACTGGACAGACAGACACACACACACACATACACACACCTCCCCCCAACTCATTTTATGAGATACAAAGGAAAGAGGGGTTTTTGCAGCTGCTTACATTTGATAAAAAAAGAAATGTGTTAAAACACAGTTGGTAATACAATAAAGCACAATGATATACATCACTCATAATATGAGATAAAATACAGAAGTCCTTGAAAGAAAAAATTAAAGAAAGCTAGGTGATTTAAACTATCCCTGTGGTTCTTTTCATCATAGTTAATGCTGAAATTATATTTACCAAATGCTGAATCAGAACAATCATAAAGAGATACTATCAACCTTAAGGGTAATCTGTTCAGGGAGTGACAAAGATACAAATAACAAGGGGAAGGATGTCAGATTTAATGGTGCTGGTATAGTACAAAGTTCATACCTCTCCCCACCTTCCCTTCTAGCACCTTCATGTGAGATTTCCTCACAATTCTTTAAAACCTCTTTCATTATGTTCCTGGAGCCTTGCAAACTCACTGTCATTTGGTGACCCCAAGTGTTTTTGTTTCACCTTTGAGGTCTGGTGAAGATCCAATGGAAACTTTGGCCATCCTTATCTCATTTTTTTCCTTTAAACAGTCTCAGTAAGATGCAACAAGAATGTGTCAACAATAACAGCATTCTTATGTTTTATACTGGGTTTATGCTGCATGAAAAGGACCTGTGACCTGAACAGGGGCCAAGATGGATTGGATTTTTAATTTGTGCCTTTCCTATCTTCCACTGTTTCTTTCTTCATAAACATATTGGACAATATAGCCTTTAGCTCACCTATATTTTTTTCATGCCACCCAGGAGAGTGTTCATGAAAATACTTCCTGATCTCTCATAGGGATTGGTTGACAAAAGTGGTATTAAGAATTCTGGCATTCAGAGAGTTGAGAGGATCTAACTCAGTGAAGTGTGTAGCACTTTTTGTATAACCTGTCAGAGAAGCACATGAGCATCTCATTTTCTTCTTGAATGGGCTCCTGAAACTTATTCCTGTTGTCTGGATGAACTGCACAGAGTTCTATGCCCTGAATTAAACAATCTCTGGCTTGAACCAGAAGGTCAGCATGTGCAGAATATGTCAGAAAGTGCAGAGTGTTAGGGTTCCAATTTGGGTCTTATAAAAAGCCAGTTTAGCAAGACCCTCTGGTGCTGCTGGAGCATTTCCTCTTGAAACTTTATCAGCAGCTTCTATTATGGTACTTCTTTTTCCTGGGAAGAACAAGGTTTCCACTGTCAGTTATATCTCCTCTAAATATGGCCTGAAATTGGGTTATAACAATTATAGGCTCTTAACCAAATTTAGGGGCATCTTTTTGCCAAAGGGAGAAAAAGGATAGGCTGAAAGGGTTATGTTCTGTAATGGACTAGGGCTCTTCCTCTAGCCCAATAAACCTTTTCCACAAGATGGAAAATGTCAATAGGCTGTTCTCCATTTGTAGTAGTTGTGGAAGAATAAGGCAGAAATACAGAGGGAGGAGGACCAGGTAAGGCAGGTTAAAGAATGAACCATCCGTTGCAAAATAAGGGGCTTAAATCAAGAGTTTCCTATGAATACCAGTAATTTAATTGGTCCATATGAGGTTTAGGAGATTGTTCAAGAAAAAAACCTTAACTTTCTAAGTATAATCAAGTTTCAAATATTACCCCAAACAAATCATTCTAAATCCTGAGCATTTTCAGACCATGCCTTTGCATAGTTTACAAGCTCTTTTCTTTGTCATCATTGGCTGGATGTAGAATTTATCCTTATCCCATGATGCAAGAAATCCATCCAAGAGGCAATCTTGTAAGAATGCTTGAGTTAGATTCCATATCTCCTTTTAGGATGTATCACCAGAGAAGTTTTCCTCTCTGAAACCCTACTGCAAGAATTTCTCTGAGAACTCTACTAGAAATTCCCAAAGTCCCCCATTTGCCTCTGAGAAGTTCCAGTGAAGACATTTTTAATCTCCAATGTATTAGGTCCTTTCCAATCAGGATATTTTCTGTTCTGTCCCCAAGGTAAAAATGTTCAATTACCTAGAAATTTATTTATGATATGATACTCCAAATCTTCTAAATAAGTAATGAAAGATATATCACTCCTTTATCTAAAAGAAGTGCAATTGTCTGCATCAGGACCTTTCTTCTGGCTTTTGAGGCTCTCCCATTCAAAAGGCACTATAGCTGTTTGGAAGGCTTGATTTAATGGTCTATGGGAAATTTCAATGAAAACCCAAATCTTCCTTCAAATGGTGACTAGTAATCTAAGAGTTAGGAGACCCTGTCTAAAGAGTCATGGAAGTCAGCTTCCTTTGGTCTCTGCCCCTTCAGTCTAATCCTGCTGGTGTAATGGATATGGTAACCACCATAACCAATAGATCAGTTTCCCTCAGTGGGTGCAGATACTTCAAGTAGTCTAATCAGTCATGCTGTAAAGGCAGGTCTAAAGACCCTAGAGGCCTTAATAGGTGTTAACTATTGAGGAGCCAATGGTTCAGTTTGATTCCTTGATCCTTGCTTTCTGCAATGGCTCAGTTTATCTGGTCATTATAGGTATAGCTGTCTCAGGAGTCTTGGTTAGAAAGCTTGGTCTTTGTTTATGGATCTAGATGAAGCCCATAGGTAACCTTATCAGGTACTTTCTCCTGAGAGCCCAAAATGTTACAATTGGCAGTCCTCACTTTCAAGATTGCAATCATTGTGATCTGCTCAAAATCACCTCAAGGTAGATACTGCCAACTAGAGCACCTAAGAACATCAGTTCATAAATAGGAAGGCTCCTAAAGGGCTACAGGAATCCCCACTGGCTCCTTTTCAGGTAACCAACAGGGTAAGTCTTAGTCTTAGTGTTCAGTTTATAGCTACAACCTATAAATGCTTTTATACATACAGAGATTCAGAAACTGATTCCAAAATGAAAGACAGGTTTAGATAATCAATAATTGGAAATCTGAAATCAATTTTACATTCAAAGCCGTATTTTATGCTCAAAAATGTTAAAGAAAAAGTAAAAAGAGAAAATAAAAAGAGGAAGTTCTACCAAAACTTGGCTATCTTCCCAGAACTTGAGGTCAGCCAGAAAATATTCAGCCAGTGAAAAGCGGATATGACAATGGCATTGTAAGATCAGCCTACAGAAAATAATTCAATTTGTACTGAAAAATTTGTACTTTAAATTTTAAAGTTTTTTTTTTACCTAGTTTCACTTTTACCTAATTTAAAAGTTCACCTGGCTGCTCTAGAGCTTTTCCTAACTAAAATTATCTAAAACAGAAATACCTAATTTAATTTGGAAATGATTGCTAGTTCCTTTTTCAGGCCAATTAGGGATCTCTTTGAAAATGAAAGTAGAGACCATTAATTTAGAAATAAAAACAGACCCACTAACTGCAAGTTTGGAGAAGCTCACCTATAGCTCAGATAATTTAGATGCATTAGGACTCCAATCTCCTAGGGGCCATCTTCCTTGCAGGAACCAGCAGAAAAAATAATCATCTGACTCACACTCCTTTTTGGGTCCCTCAGGAAAGATAGCCACACTGGTGGCTATATAGATAACCTATTGGTGGCATTGCCAAAAGGTAAATGGCAAAAATCCTATCCACACCAGAAGGAAACTGAGGCAAAGCTCTGAGCTAGATCAACTTATTAGAGAGCTCAAAGTCCCTTTTTGGGACTTTTAGGACCTTTGTAAGTCACTAAAAACAAAATAAGACTTATAAGTGGTCATTTTCAGGAGCAGGGAAACTCCTACAACTGGCTAAAGGTGATATCCATTAATCACTATTACTTTGTCAGTAGTTGGGAGGACTTTCCATAGGCTACAAGAACATTTATGACAAAAGAACAAGGAAACTGTGCTTTTCAAGCATAATTCAATTATGGGGGGAGCAGGAAGGGTAATAGTAATGCATCAACTTCCTAATATGATATAAGTACTTATAACAGACCTAACTAATAAAAGTCTATCTTATAAATCAAATAGAATATTATCAGTACCTAGTAAGCTAATTAAAGTGCAACCAGCATGATTTCTCATTGTTATAGCATAAACTAAATCAAACTTAAGTCTATTCTACTTAATTCACTAATGCAATCACTAATTCCCATTAAATCACAAAGGACTGAATAAATATTAAATTGAATAGGCGTATTAAAATTATTTTCACAACTGCTTACACTAAGATGGTCCTATTTTATTTCTATGGCCAATTAATTCAGTGGTAATTCTTCTAGCAGATCCACTAGTAGATGTAATTTTTTTTCCAGTTTCCAAGCCATGCCATTCCACTCATGGAGGCTCCCTAAGTAATGCTATTCAAACCTGCTCATGATAAGACGAGATTTGACAAACCTAATCACATTGACCTTCTAGTAATTATTGTATGTGGAGTCACAAAGGTTACAGAAAGAACATAAGACTAAATATCTATAATTCATCTGAAAGTTTTGCATTTCAATTTTTTACATATAGTTTTTTTTTCTCTCTACTCTGCCCAAGGCCTGTAAGAAATATAAACAATGAAGTTTACAGGTTAGAGAAAGTATTTTTAAAAGGCTCTGTGAGCCCTTTTGCCTCTTATCAACAGAAAGAAAATTCAAACAAGAAAAATATTATTTAAAAAATTCTTTAAAACTAAGTAAAGCAATTCTATTTATGAAAGCCATAAACCAGCTTGGGAATTTACAATTGCTAAAACTTATTCAAAACCAATTTGCATAAAATTCATTTGTGGATATTCAAACAAATTTGAAAAAGGTTCACTACTTTGCCCTATTCTTTTCAATCATGTTCTTCTCTATTACTTCCAAGATAAAATTTAAAATATATCTTTTAGGACCATTATTTTTTCTTAGCCTTTTGTCATTGTTATCATTGGCACAAACCTAGAAATTCTAAAGCTCCAATGTAGCTGTAATTATCTATGTTCTTTCACCTACTGTAAAAAATATTCTAATCCCAAATAGAAATCCTTTCTCAAAGATCTACTAATTAAGAATAAAAGCATTCTATATCTTTATCACTTATGACAACACCCTTTAAAGATATTTTATCCTCATTTCATGGGAAGGAGAAGGTGTATTTAGCCAAAAAAGGCGTGCAACTGTAAGGACATGATTTTTTACATTAAATATGTAACTTATAAACCAATAAGCAAGGAGGCTAGTTTAAGAACTGATATGCCTTAAGTGCCTCAGTTATAAAGTAGAGACATGTAATGGTCATAAATTCTGAGTAGAAATAAAAGCAAGGAAATTCTATATATCTGGATTCCGTTGGTAGGCTCAGAGATGTCAAGTGATTGGAATAAGATTCATTTGACCTTATCCAGGCCAAGGCCAAAGGACTTAGCAAATTCTTTTGAGAACTTCAACTTCTAATTTTCCCAACACTAAGCAATTATTGCTTTAAAAAAAAAAAAAAAAAAAAAAAACACAACATACCCATAGAAATACTTAACAATATTTATAACCTTTATAACCATATAGAACCATTTTACTAACAAATGTCTCTAACAAATGATAGCTCAAAAGTATAATTTCACAGCATTCAAATCAAGAGGAGCTAACTCCTTCCTGATAGAAATGCTTTACATTAGTTATCACTCCACAAATTAACAAGCACGTCAATACAATGGTTCCTAAAATCACAATGTGAAAATTACAATACTAACATAAAATATTGGAGATTTAAAACTTATTGCCAGTCAAACAGTATTAAACATTGCTAGTCAACTACATATAAAATAAAAGCACTACATATAAAAGTCTTATAAAACTTGCCACAGTGTTACACTCAATGTGACTTTTCAGTCTTTGATTTGTAAATTCAACAAATCTATGTCAACATATTTCCAATTCAAATTGAATAATCAATACAATCAAATTTCATGAATTGCACAAGCATTGAAAATTCATTATAATACTCAATAAACAAAAGTTCATCTTCTTTTCCAGATCCAGAGCAAGATTACAATAATACTACAGTTTCATTAAATCATACTCCCAGGTTTCAGAAAATGAGGGGAGGGGAAGGAGAGAGAGGAGTGGGAAGGAAATGGGAAGTCTAGTCTGGATTCTAGGTAAATTAGCAAATGAAAAGAAATTCCCCATTAAAGGGAGACTCATATATATACTTTCACCCTTTTCAAATTCTAAAGCTCCAGAATTTTTTTGTTTACTGTGCCATTTTGAACAATGGTATAGAAATTCCTGTTTTTCCTGGTAGGGATGCCAATGATATTTAAGGTGGAGAGTACAGGAAAGTGAAGTATATAACTGCTTTGAGTCAAGTTCTGTCTATGCCTTTTTAAAAGTTACGGCAACTTCAAATTTCTATCCCCAATCCCTAACTGAATCCAACAACTGAAGACAACTGCTTTAGCAGACCCAAATTATTCTAAAGAAAAAATGGCTTTCCTCAATATACAGCTATATGCTCATGAGAGTTGACTGAGACATTAATGGAAACCAGAATAACATATATTACATTGTAGAAATTGCTTTTCAAATTTTTTTCAGTCTTCTGAGAACTTTATCAGGAGAAAAAAGAAAACCCCAACAACAACAACTGCTCTATCATTCCATTGATTTTTACTTGCCATACTCCCAAAAGGTCACCAAGTAGTCAACAATAGAGGAAAAAATTATAAATATAATTTTTTAAAAGAAACAAAACTACAAAAAGTTTAATGTTTGATCTTTTTTTTAAAATCATATATATCAATGCGAGTGAGTAGGCCTTAAGACCACAAAGCACCTCAAAAAAGACAAATCAATTTGCATTTTACATAATTGGATTTTAGCAATATGAATGGAAACTAGTTGTAAAAATAAAAAAACATTAACAAGCTAATTTCATTTTAAAAAAATAGAGAATCACTTTAATCTTCCAATATTACAATAAGATCAGCAGAATAAAAACTAAAATTAAATTTTAAAAATTGCAGAACATCCAAATTATTTTCTTTCACTGGAAACATGTTAATAAGATCAGAAAAGCACTATTACTATGATAAATCAGGATACAGAAATAATTTAAAACAAGATTCTTTCTTTACAATGTCAATTATAATAGCATCTTATTTGTAAAAATAGAAATTGTTGACTACTCCTGTAATCATTCAGTGAAACTGTCCTAAAATAGTTATTGTCCCTAAAATGAGAGAGCCAAAGTTTGAAACGGTAGTGTACTTCCAATATCTAAAAAACCCAAAAAGCTTCTAATCCCTTTATATGCTATGTATCTAACAACTTTTCTGCCTACTAGCTTATACTGATGATCAATGACAATCTGTACTATAACAAATGGTAAGGCCTTAATGGGGCAGGTAACACATTGCAGACACACTTTTCCCTGCGTAATAAGACTCTTAACACTATCACAAATGACTGTTTTTCTCCCAAAGAAGTTTACCGTCTTTTTTACCTCAAAGTAGGAGAAGGGAAAGGAAAAAGCATTTATTTAATAGTGTCTACCTTATTTTATTTGAACCTCACAACAACACTGAAAGGTAAGTGCTGATATTATTCCCATTTTACATTTGAGAAAACTGAGGCAGATCAAAGTGATTTGCCCTGATCACAAAGCTAACAAATATCTTAAGTCAGATTTGAAGTAAGGTCTTCCTGACATTAGCCACTGTATCAGTGGTCAAAAAATCTGTAGAACGACTCTAAATGTAACATTATAAAAACAGTTAATATGTATTCATGTGGCACTTAATTATACATAAGAAGAGAACTATAAGATGCATTCTTAGAAGTGCATCTTGCACTTAAATGTGCAAGAAGAAATGTGTATCAATGGAAAGAGTTTCCAAATCGGGAATTTCTACATAAAGGAACTCAAAAGTCTGGACAAGTTAATCTATCTAGTATCCTTACTTTGAAGTCTCACTGTGGAAGGGAGGTGACCTTGGCTTAGGAAGGAACAAGTTCAAACAAATTCGAGATTAACAACAGACTATATGTCTGTTTTCTAAAGACGAATCAAACTAATTTAGAATATTCTCTTACCAATAGTTGGCCAACAGATGATTAATTTTTTTAGACACTGAAATTCAGTAAGCCATGTACTACTAAGTTACAGAGGTTTTATGGATTTCCTGATTGGCACATGTACATAAATAAAATCATGGGACCTCGAAGTACAAAAGTATTTAAAGATGAATGAGGCTAATATTCTGGAGTTCAGAACATTTCAAGCAATTTAATAAAGCTAAAATATAAAGGTATGAGTCAAGAAGATGAAGATAAGAAAACAGCACTGGAATTCAAAAAGAACCAATCTAAACTTAACAAGTTCTGGCCTAAACTTAACAAAGTCTGGTTTTGGGCTTCCTTTAAGACAGCAGACTAGATAATTTAGTATCATATTAAAGGTCTTTCCTACTTGTAGCCTTGGTAGATAAGGCTGAAGGTTTATAGGGAACCTTAGTAGGAAGGAACAGAAAGTAATAATCAATAGAAGAGCAAAAATCAAACAAACAGCTGCCCAGTTTCCAAAAGTAATGTTAAGGGTAAGCATTAAAAAAGCAACTGCAGCTAAGCAGCAAAGCCCATTTATAGATTGCAAACTCAGCCTAAATATATATGATGGATTGGGATGTTTACTGTATTAAAAAAAAAAAAAAAAAGACTAGACCTTCCATTAAACATAGAAAATAAAAGGCTCTCCATCTTTTTTTGCTTATCTATAAAGTGTTGACAAATATGTTTGCCACGATAATGGCACCTAATCCACGTTTCAAGTAAGAACCTTAAAACACAGCTATCTCTCCTGCTTCACAAAATACAAATGTAACTATTATTAGGTCCAGCTATCACCTGGAGGGAATTGTGACCCAGAAAAGCAAAATAAATTATCACTGCCACAGCAGACAAACAGATGATCAGTTCGAATTTGCTCAACTTTGAGAAGGTTGTAAGCTCATATAGAATATGAAGACTATACCATGTTATTTTTTTTTAAATCATAAAACACACACACACATACACATACACACAAACCTCCCCCGCACAAAAACAATCTAGCTCGAACTACTTCTTAGGAATAAGATCCCTTCACTACATTTTCCACCTCAAGTCTCTCTACAAAACTTTCATTCTGATGCAAGCTACATCATTCTCCTGTCTCTTACAAAAACTGTCAGTTCACTTTCATTTTTTTTTTCAATTCGAAACAATTCTACTCCCTAAAGATTTTTTTTTTCTTTTTCTCGTCCAGCTTTTCCGGTGTCGGCTATCTCCTTGGTCCGCCCTTCTAGGCTCTGGTGGGCTGTCTGAAAGCACTTCCCCAGCCCCGGGTCCCACCCCTCCACCCCCAAGGGCCTTATGCCCTTCCACCCACGTTAGCAACTCTTGCTCACCTCGGCCCCCGACAGGAAGGGGTGCGAGGACCCTGTGATCGTCAGGTAATTGTCATTTCCTCCGGGAAACTGGAAACCAAAAGAAACCCGCGGGGATGTTAGGGGTGGGGGGGGCCAGAGAGTCATCCTGGAGCGACGGATTCTGACTCTGACCCGACCCCCGCCGCCGCCTCCCCCGCTTCTCTTGCCCGTCGGCCGCTTCTCCGCCCAGGTCCCTTCCTCTGCTCCTCTCTCTCTTGCCTCTTTCTCTTTCTCTCTCTCTCTCTTTCTCTGTCTCTGTCTCTGTCTTTCTCTTTCTCTCTCCCTCCCGCCACCTTCGGGCTAAGGCTCCTACCTCCATCTTCAACACAACCGCTACCACCGCTTCAGCTCCCTCATAGCGCCTACCGCCCCCGCCGGAAACGGAATATCCGTCACTTCCGCCAACACTCGCGAATCCCTCTAGGGATTGGAGGGTTCTTTTGCGGAAGCAGTGAGTTGAAAGCTGGGAGCCAACAGACCGGAAATGATGAGCTGGGGAGCGCCCCCTTTGGCCGGAGACCAGAATGCCCGGTGGAGGCCTAAAGATTTCAAAAGAAGTGTCAAGTTACAGGCACACATTACAAGGCTGTTCCTGAGGAGAGCAATAGAGACGTAATCTTGGGCTAGAGGGGCCGGATGGGGAAGTAGGGATATCGTTAGGTAGCGTGGCTAGAGAGGCCGGAGGTGGGTGGCCAGAGAAATCGGGAGGACCCGCAGTCAGGACCATGACTTACGCTTATCTCTTCAAGTACATCATCATCGGGGACACAGGTACTCTGCTGGTGGGGTCATCCGCTAAACTGAGACTAGGATCTAAAGCCCAAGGAGGCACCAGTGGAGGGCGGGGCTCGTAGGGAGGCGGGGCAACCCGGAGAGGCGCTGTCGGGGGCGGGGCCAGCATGGGGGCGGGGCTGACCGGGGGTTGTACTGAAGGATTTCTTGAAGCCTCTTTGCGAGTGGGGGGTTGAGACTAGTGGGGTGGGTGGAGGGTGCGAAAAGAGCTAGCTGATCCAAGTCCCTTCTCATGCCCTCCGCCAGTATCTTTCCTGGGTTATACGTCCCACTTCCCCTCTCGGGAGGATGGACCTGAGTACTCATGTCCTCTTTCAGGTGTGGGCAAGTCATGTCTCCTCCTGCAGTTTACAGACAAGCGGTTCCAACCTGTCCACGACCTCACAATAGGTAAGGACATTCTGCCAGCCACAGGAAAAGTGGATGAAAAGCGTGAAGTTAAAAGTTAGCAACTTTCAAAGAGAAAGTCAATTGACTCCTGTTTTTAACTAACCAAAATTTGTGTTAACAAATGCAGAGAAACCAGTGGAGGCAGCATCATCCAATGGGAAGAGCATGAATTTGGAGTAAAAAGATTTGATTCCGAACTCCTGTTCTGAAGCTCACAGCTTAGGAAAGTCACTTCATATCTCTAGCCCTCAGGACCTCCATAAGATCAGAGTGTAGTAACTAAGATCCCTTCCAGCTTTCAATTCTATGATTCTGTGAAAGCGTACTGTCAAATGATTGTAACATTTGAGACTTAAGAATAATAAAGATTGGTTGCTATTTGGGTGACCTTGGGTAGCCTGCTTCCTTGTAAGGCTCAATATCCTCATCTGCAAAAAATAGTCTGAGTATCTTTCCAGTTTTGATACGTTGTAATAACCAAAGAAAAATTTACTAGTTGGTTTGTAAGAGATATGAAAGAACTTGGTGAATTCTGTATTTGAAGTTTTTCATTTTCAGATGCGATGAACTTCTTTTTTAACTGCTTTTTCACAGTAGATTCAGAACAATTTTTAATTGTTATTGGTAATGGAGAAGAAGGAATAAAGAGATTAAGTTTATATGACTAGTGATAAGAAAACTTATAGCTAGGTAATACCTTTATTACAATGTTAAAAGAGAGGCCAAACCTTTCTTTACCTTCCATCATATAGAGAAAAGCCTCTGCATAAGCACATACAACCAAAGAAGCATAAAATTCCAGGAATGTAACTAGCAATTCTGTGAAGTGTTCTCTCTTAGAAGATTTGCCTGATCACCAAATGGGGTTCATAAAAGAAACTCAGGCTCAGTTACATTAGGGAGAATAGCATTTTACCCAAATTCTGGCATGGAGTTTATGTTTCTTCTGGATCTGCTTTTTGTAGTAACACAGAAGTTGTGCACAGGATCCCAAGTGGCTCTAGACTATGTTTATGAAAAACTGCAAGTGAGAACAGAAATCTTATTTTATCTTTATTTATAATTAGATTTTTCTGTAGCTATATAAAAATAATTTTTTTCAAGGAAAGTTACTATATCCTGAATGAAATAGTTTGGTTTTAGCCAGAACATATTCTTGTATCCTTCTAATTGACTGCAACAATTTCTCTTTGAAACTTTATAACTTAATTATATACACTTTAAAGGTACTATTGGCTAAGTCAGAAGTAAAATGCTACTTTTTCCTTTAAAAATTTGCTTCTATATCATGTGAAATGACAGAGTTTTGAGTGAAAATAAAATAAAATTCATAGTTATTAAATCTATTTAATAGCAATACCCTTCATTTTTTGGCTTGGACCTGGCAATAGCACTCTGATTAAGAAATGTAGTTCCTAATGCAGAAACTAAGTCATTCTAGGCATTTTAGTTCTTAAAAGAATATATTTCTTGGAAAAATACACTATATTATGTCTGTCAAATAGATCTTAAGAGTTATAATAGATGATGAAGTGGATAGAATACTGGGCCTCAAGTTAGGAAGACTTGAATCCAAGTCAGGTTTCAAATATTTACTAGCTTTGTGACCCTAGACAAATCACTTAACCTCAGTTTCAGTTTCCTTAACTACAAAATGGGAATAATAACAAGAAGGACATTGTGAAGATCAAATGAGCTAATATATATAAAGTTCCTGAAATATAATATACGATTAATGAATATGTTCTTCCTTATAATAAACAATTATTGTTCCATGAGGAAAGTGAAAGAATGAATATGTTAGGGAAAGCCCGTGTTCAAAATTTTAAACCTTTTAACTTATACTTTAAGAATAAAATATAAAATGGTTAATATTTGAAAAGCAGCACAGCATCATGAAAAGAGAACTAGCCTTGACGCCTGGAAGGTCTGGTTTCAAATCTACCCTCTGATGTATGCTGGCTATGTGACAAGCAAGTTAGGAAACCCTTTTAAAGTTTACCTTTCTATGGTATAGGCAAATTGTCAATCTGCATAAATGAGGAGAGTTTCTTTGCCAGTAATTTCTCCCATCCTCCCCACCTCTTAAAAATCCATCCATATTTGTAAAATGATGCCTAAGGTTAAGAAATTAGCCAATTTCCACATTGATTTTCTATTTGTATCATGAGGTGATTATTACTAGAAGTATACTTATATAAATTCAAATGAGAAGGAAAAATGAAACTAAAGCTTGAGATATGATGGAACAGCTATTTACACAGTTGCCAAGGCACAGCTATACTTGGAACAAATATAGGAAGTGGAAGCTAAAATATATATGGGGGGCCAAAGCCTTGACTTTTCCTTGAACATGAGTATCATTAATGATAATCATTATTTTCTCTATTCTTCATTGACAGGTGTAGAGTTTGGGGCCCGTATGGTCAACATTGATGGCAAACAAATCAAACTGCAAATCTGGGACACGGTGAGAGAGAACACAAAAACTCATTCTCTTCCAATAGCTAAGCATAAATCGAAAGGGGAAAAGGGTCTGAGGGAGGAGTATTTTGAGCTGAGAATAGAAGAAGAGAAAGAAGAAGAAGAATGAAGTTAAAGAGATGAAAAAAAAGGTTTCAGGTCCCATGAATTCCAGCTGCAAATCCAGATGGGGATTTCTTTTCACAATTTTTTTATGCTTAATTAAAATCTGCTGCATTTAAAAAGGCAAATACTAATGGCATTTACCTTATGGCTACATATAGATTTACATTGCCTTATTTACATACCTATTTTTCCCAGGGCATTTTCAGTTACTTGATATCATTGATTCAAAATCTCTCTAATCTAAAGAAGTCTATACATCATTTTTTTAAAATTATTATAGCTTTTTATTGACAGAACATATGTATGGGTAATTTTTCAACACTGACCCTTGCAGTCACTTCTGTTCCAACTTTTCCCTTCCTTCTCTCCACTCCCTCCCCTAGATGACAGGCAGTCTCATACATGTTATACATCATTTTCACACTTTCTCAGTTTTTGTTTAGGGAAGCTGTTCCTAACTCCTATTCAGAATCTCTCCCCTTCTTGTTTATTTTTAGGCTTTTAATATTCTGTTACTTAGCAGATTTAAGAGCTAACACATTTATATATTAAGAGGCTTAATCCCATGTATGGTGATCATGGGAGTTTTTCTTGAGGATTATCTGCTTGCTGATTGAATACTTTTAGTATGTAGCCCCTCATTGTGTGGATATTTAAAGTTCCCATTATTGCTTATGGGTGCCTCTCATTGATCAATCTGATTTTTATTTAAGATTATATTAATATATGCATATGTAGGGTTGAGTTTTCCAATCAGCTTTATCAAGATTATTCTGTCTTATCTAGACTTTTCATCTCTCCTGGTCAGGGCATCATTATCACAAATAATTCACAATTCAAAGAATTACATTGATAGGTACTTTCTATGGCCTCATTAAGCCTCCACCCTTCTTAACCAAGTCCTTATGTTTATTTCTAGCATCCAACTTGACAGAAACCATATCTCTCACCACATATTTAAGTACACAATGTTATTATTTGCCATTGTCTCAATAACTGACATTTCCATAATGCTTTATAGAAAATCTCATTTGGAATTCAAAACCCTCTGAGGTAAATAATTCAAATAATTAAGGAAATGGAGTCAAAGAGAAGAAATAACTGGCCCGTAGTCACATACCTAACATCACAAGCAACATCAAACACGTTTCTGCTTCCATTTCAAGTCCATCACTCCTACCCCTACTCCATGTTGCATTGTTATTTCCTTATTTTGCCTGGACCCATGGATTCTTTTTCACTATGGGCTCTGAAACATTATTGCTTTTTGACCCCTCTTTTATACAGTTAAATTCATTTAGAATTTCTAACTCTTGTGTTTCCCAAACTGTGGTTCTTAACCCAGAGAGATATCCTAGAAATCCTGAGACAATCATGTAGAGAAAAGACTTTACAAATGGGCAGAACTAGCTAAGGCCTCCCCAATATGGATCAGATTTAATGTGAGAGTTCTATAGAATTCTTAAGTAATTTGTTTATGATGGTATAAATAAGATTTTTTGGTAGCTTTTTTTTAATAGGATAATATAGATTATAAAGTAAGAAATTGAGAACTACAACTCTTTAACTGATACATCAGCAACATTTTCCCCAGTAAGTCATTTATATTTAATAAGTGCTAATCAAAAATTCTCTTGCCTTTTCTGGTGCTTCCAACTAAGCTTTGGAGAAATTTTCTTGTTGATTCTAATAATCAATATTATCCAAATTATTCTTCTTCCTTCTGATGATACTGTCCTTTGGAATTAGAGTGAAAGCAACAAATACATAAAATGTTAAGAGACTGAGAGAAACTGTATAACTTTTTAAGTTTAAAAACACCTGTCTCTGGGGCAAGAGACACTGATGGCTAGGGAATCACTACTCCAAGTATTAAATTTTTTAAACTGATAAAATATTCTCTTCCATATTTTCATTTTACTGTTTTCTTGGGAACACTGGAATGTATGTGTGTAAAAAACATATAAATATGTATATTTATGCTTATGGAGTGCCTTAGTCATACAGATCTCCTCACTTCTTGTGAGTATCTCACATTATTATTTAGTATTGAGAAAGACTAATATTTTGTTATCATTTACTTATACAATTAGTTTCTAAGTATCCATATAAATGAAGGAGAACTTTCAGGTTCATGCAATTTTAGAAAATAATCCAAAACTCATTTACATTTGACTTTGGTGTACATTTTGATACTTAAACTTGAAATGGAATATAACTGACCTTCCCCAAATAAGAGCTCATAATCTTTGCTAGACTTTACAAAGCAATGTTTTGAGGGAGGTAGTGCAAGTATTATCTTCATCCAGAAATGAAAACTAAGGCCCCCAAAATGAAATAACCATGGTGATTTCCCCATAGTAAGCATCATAACTGGGCTAGAGACAGGTTTTATGATTTTTAATTCCACTTTCCTTTATACAATATTCAGTCATGAGGTTATGTTCTGATGACCCAGTTTGAGAAAAGCCATAAAGCTATCTAGCCTCATCCTTCTAACTGGCAAGTTTTCCCATTCTATCAATTATATGTTGAAAGAAGATCTTTCCTTTAGAAGCCGAACAGCCTGAATGGAGCTACCTCTGTTTCTGACTGCTTTCTACCCAGTCCTGGAACAGGTGAACCTGGACTGGAAAAATTAATTGTGTATTTTAATTTTAAAAGGATACTTATTGAACCAGCTTAAAGACACAGGAGGTATTTTCAGCAGCTGAACTTAAATATTCTTGTATGAATCAGCCACTATGTGGGCTTCCTTCAAACTTCTCCTTACTCTTACTGGGCTGCAATCTACTTGCTGAGAAAGATTAGAAAGTCAGTAGGAGTTCAAAGCAGAACATAGCTAAAATAATGGCATGTTGATATGTCTAACAGAATATGAAATAAAAAATGTGCCTCTACAAAAAAATGTTTTGTAAAGCTAAAATGTTAGTATTAGCTACAAAGGATTTGGACAGTTTTGTAATTCACTGAAATGTTTGTATAATTCTTAGAAAAAAATCTAATCTAGGGAAAAGAAAACTGGACAACCAATCAGAAAACCTGAATTATTCAGCTGGTACAATAATGAGTTACTATGTTACCTTAAACAAATCATTTTGTTTCCAATGCTTGTATTGTATCTTAGTTTTTAAATCTTCAAATCATGGATAATAACATTCCTTCCCTCATGTTTTTAAGGAAGCTATGTGAAGATAAGATCAGAGCTATAAAAAGCTTTTTGCCATTCTTCCTTGTAGAATAGTATCAGTACCTATTAAAATGTCAATTTTCTTCCTATAAAAAAACAGTGGCACATTTAATCATGAGATGAACTGTTCCTAATATGTTATTTGTTATCTGTATTACATGGACCAGAGTGTTGTTGACATATATGATAAACCTATGATATAATTGAATGTGCAAATGCAAATATAAATTTTAAAATCTGGTGAGGGGCCACTACCTAAGCTTTCTCCTTATTTTTTCATGCCACTAACCATGGTAAGATTGTGGCTGGGCAGAGCCTTTAGAAAGTTAACTGTTTTTGCCAGCTAACTCAGTTTTTTTTTAATAATATTTAATATTTTTAATAATATATATATATATATATATAGCTTTTTATTTACAAGATATATGCATGGGTAATTTTTCAGCATTGACAATTGCAAAACCTTTTGTTCCACTTTTTCCCCTCCTTCCCCCCATCCCCTCCCCCAGATGGCAGGTAGACCAATACATGTTAAATATGTTAAAGTATATGAGCTGACTCAATTTTTGCCATCAATGTAATAGTACCAACTTGTGGCATATAATAAGAAGGATTTTCATCACTATCATCCTAAAAATAATTTTACTTTGGACATTGAAAGAACAGGAGTAGGAAGGCTAAAATTGTATGTGAACTATTTCTGGATAGTCAGTAAGGCCCAAACTTGAAAATACCCTAGTTGCTTATATTCCAAGGGAAAGCGACTTGTATGTGCAAGAATATTTGTGGCAGCCCTCTCTGTAGTGGCCAGAAACTGGAAACTGAGTGGATGCCCTCAATTGGAGAGTGGCTGAATAAATTGTGGTATATGAATGTTATGGAGTATTATTGTTCTATAAGAAATGACCAGCAGGATGATTTCAGAAAGGCCTCGAGAGACTTACATTTACTGATGCTTAGTGAAATGAGCAGGACCAAGAGATCATTATATACTTCAACAACTATATGATGATCAATTCTGATGGATGTAGCTCTCTTCAACAATGAGATGAACCAAATCAGTTCCAATAATGCAGTAAGGAATAGAATCAGCCACACCCAGCAAAAGAACTCTGGGAAACGAATGTGAACCACTACATAGAATTCCCAATCCCTCTATTTTTGTCCACCTGCATTTTTTATTTCCTTCACAGGTTAATTATACATTATTTCAAAGCCCGATTCTTCTTGTGCAGCAAAACAACTGTATGGACATGTATACGTATATTGTATTTAACATATACTTTAACATATTAAACATGTATTGGTTTACCTGCCATCTGGGAGAGGGAGTGGGAGGAAGGAGGGGAAAAACTGGAACAAAAAGTTTTGCAAATATCAATGCTGAAAAATTACTCATGTATATATCTTGTAAATAAAAAGCTATTAAAAAAAGAAGACAAAGAAAATACCCAAGTTGCTAGTTGATTGCTTATCTGAGCCTCACTTGGTTCCCCCGCCCCTTTTTTTTTTCATAGATTGGCTTCTTCCAATCTTCTCGGCCTACAAATGAACTTTTTCTGTTCAAGAGTTGGGGGGGGGGGGGGGGGGGGCAGAGATAGAGTATAATTCTGCCTCTTCTTTGCAAATAACTTGATTTTGTTTGGGGTTTCTTATTGCCTTATTCATTGGACAGGCTGGGCAAGAATCATTTCGTTCCATTACCCGTTCCTACTACAGGGGAGCAGCTGGAGCCCTACTGGTATATGACATTACAAGGTGAGTGATGTCTGGGAGGTATGGATGTGGGGAAGAATTTTTTTTCAATGTTCTACAAGTCTTTGGCTTTTATGATTACTAAATCTATTGAAAAAGCCATGCATTTCTCTCTTTTCTACATGGAAGCCACGTTTCCCTTATTTTGGGCCATTTTAATCTGTTCTATTCTCTTGAGCTAGATCTCTTCCCCTCTCTATTTATTTCCATCCTACAGACGTGAGACCTTCAACCACCTGACTTCATGGCTAGAAGATGCTCGGCAGCACTCTAGCTCCAATATGGTTATCATGTTGATTGGAAATAAGAGGTACATTTTTCCTTTGTTGAATATTAAGGAAATAGACTCTCTTGCTCTCTACAAATTTAATTCCAGGATATTCCATAGGCTTGTTATATATTTCCTTTTAGGGTTTGTATAGTTACAGTAAAACAAATATAGTACCTCTTCTATGCTATGCTCGTCTGCAGCCTAGAGTGCTAGGCTTGCAGATAGGAAGATATAGGTTCAAATCTTGCCTCTGATATGTACTAGCTGTGTGTCCCTAGGCAAGTCACTTAGCATCTTTGAACCTTAGTTTCCTTATCAATAAAATGAGATTAAATTGGATGGCCTATAAAGTTCCTTCCAGCTCTAAATCTATGATCTTCTATGATAAGAAATTGGGAGTACAAAGGCAAAACAAAACTTTTAAGTTATCCTAAGGAAGTTAGGTGTCTCAATGGATACAGTGCTAGTAAGCCTGGAGTCAAGGTGACCTGAATGCAAATGTGACCTCAGACACTTACTAGTTATATGACATGGGTGCCTTAAACCACTGAAAGAGAAAATCGAAAACCATTCCAGTATCTTTGCCAAGAAAACTCCATGAGGGGTCATGAATAATTAGACACAACAACTAGGAAGTTCACAGTTTAGTTGGAGGGGGACAGATAATATGTACACATATAGGTAAACTACAAAGTCTGATATTATCAGTACATAGGAGAAATCCAGACAAAACCCTATGAGAGATTTGATAAAATCCAATTTATTCCCACTCCTGTTCTGGACTCTAATGAGTTAAGCATTGGTTATCATTTTACAGGAATAGGGAAGAAAGTCTCAGGGGACTTGCCAGCATTGCAGAGGCAGTGTTGTGCTGGGGAAAGGACATTGCAATTGGCATCAAGGGCCCACATTCAGATCTTAACTGCTACTTACTGTCCTTGTAACCTTGGCCTTGTCATTTAATCTTTCTAAATTTCAGTTTCCTTATCTGTAAAACAAAGGCCTTAGACTAGGTGCCCTTCAAAGTTTCTTCTGACTTTAAATCAATCCTAAATAAATACAAATATATACAAAGTAATACTGCTGATTATACAGTTTAAGATGACATTGGCTATTTTGCCTGCCACTTCATACTGTTGAATCAAATTGAGTTTTCAGACTACTTAGATCTTTCTAAGATCCACCTTAACTTTTATTAATGTGAATAGTTTTCTAGCAACATCTTTTCAGGATAGTTATAAATTGATTTTTATGAATCCATATGTGGAACTTCATTTATCCCTATTAAATATTCTTTTTTAATAATTAAATTTTATTACATATTTTGTTTTTATATCATCTACATTTCCTAGTTTATTCTATTCTTTCTCCTTAGCCCCCTAGGACCTCCCCTTATAATAGAAAGGGAAAAAAAGCAGGGGATGGGGAGTGGAAGAGAAAGAATCATGTTTAGCTAAAGTTACATTTCCAAAAAGATTGTTCCACATCTACAGTCTCAGAGCTCTACAGAACAGAAGGACTGGGGTAGCAGGGAATCATTTTCTCAGATCTATTTTTTGGGTAAAACTTGGTCAATGCCATTTATTTTGTTGTTCTTTCCATTTTTATTATTGTAGTCATTGTGTGTATTGGTTCTCATTTCACTTTCTATCAGTTCACATAAACTTTGACATGCTTTTCTGTATTTATCATTTCATATAGATCAGAATATAACATATCATTACATTCATTTGCCACAGTTTGGCCCTTTTCCAATAAATGAGTATCAACTTTGTTTCCTGTTCTTTGCTACTACAAAAAAGTGCTGCCATATTTTGGTGTATGACAGGATGTTCTATTTGATTTCCTTAAGGAATGTGCTTAAATGGAATTTCTCAGTAAAAGAATATGGATTTTTTAGTCTTTCTCCTTGTGTTATTTCAGATAGCTTTCCAGAATAGTTGGATCAATACACAGCTTCACCAACA
Source organism: Sarcophilus harrisii (assembly GCF_902635505.1). NCBI lineage: Eukaryota > Metazoa > Chordata > Mammalia > Dasyuromorphia > Dasyuridae > Sarcophilus > Sarcophilus harrisii. The sequence goes on along the minus strand of NC_045427.1, from coordinate 492,156,263 downwards.
ATTTAGTTGTGTTTCTCTTTCCAAAAACACTCCAACATTATTTCCATCTTATGTTATCTTTGCCAATTTGCTAAGTATGAAGCAAAATCACAGACTTATGTTGATTTGCATTTCTCATTATTAGTGCTTCATATGCTTCAATCCTTCTTTTGAGGATTATTTATTCATATCCTTTAATTTACTGAGGAATGGCTTTTTGGTTTTATATGTTTCTAATGTATATATATTTCAGGTACTATTTATAAGAATTTTGAATGAAGGGGAATTGGGGAGGGAAAAGCTTAAAATACAGGCTGGATCAAAATTCCAGAATTTAGTAATTACATTCCTACCTTACTCCTCCTGGACCACTCCTTTCCTTTTTGGAGTTAAACACAGAATCATTCTCCCTTTCATTCCTGGGACAAGTAACCCAACTCAGTAGCAGAATACTGGGACTGGAATCAGAAAAGAATTGAATTTGAATCCTGCCTCAGGCACTGACTAGCTATGTGATCCTGAGCAAGTTACTTCACTTCTATCTGCCTTAGTTTCCTCGACTAAAACAGGCATAATAGCAGCAATCAGAGTTGTTGTGAAGAATAAATGAGATATTATTTGTAAAGCACTTAGTGTCTGAAATATAGTAGGTCTTGATAAATGCTTATTCCCTTCCCCTTCCCTCTTCTACTTTCTACTTTCTAACCTTGGATGACAGGACCCTCAGCTGATAAAAGTGTAAACGTTTATTTCTCCTTCCAAATTAGCCCAGTTAGTTGAGGCCTTTCTCTCTGCTTGGTTCCAAGAGATCTTGCAGCTTTGTCCTTGGCTTCTGCCTCTGCTTTTCTTCAGCCTCCAGCCAGCACCTAGGTAGAAGATGCAATGAATCTCTTGCCTCAAAGATAGGGCTTGTGGGTTCCAAGAGCTCTCTGCGACTCCAAGTAAATCTCTCTTGAGCTCCCACAGTTTCTAGTAACTCCTCAAGTAACTAATTCTAGTCAGTCCCACAAGAAGAACTAAGCTCAAGCTTCAAAAGCTCCCTATATATGTGATCTCCCAAAGGTTAACTCTGCCTTCTGGAGGGAGAGGGATTCTGGGTTATCTCCCAAAGTGCTCTCTGGCCCTAAGGGAGGTGTGAATTTGGACTAAGCCCTACATCCTCCCAAATGTGTGAACTCCATTGGGTACTTAGATACTTATGAGCTCTCTAGAGGTGTGAACACAAGCATTGTTTCTATCAGTTCCACCTAGTATCTTGTTTCAAGTTCTGGCCCAAAATATCTCTTTCTAAGATCAAATCAACTCCAATGGCTTAACACTTTGTAAAGATTCCAACACTTGGACAAGACATTTCTTCTTTTTGAGCCCCAGTATCTTGTTTCAAGTTCTGGCCCAAAATATCTCTTTCTAAGATCAAATCAACTCCAATGGCTTAACACTTTATAAAGATTCCAACACTTGGACAAGACATTTCTTCTGAGCCCCAGTTTTCAAGATCATAAAATACGATGGATCCAGTAATCACCTAGGCCCCTTCAGGCTTGTATATTCCTGGTGACTTCAAGAAGTCAATGAGCATTTATTAAACATCATCCGTGCACAGGAACTATGCTAAGCCCTGGGGATACAAAGAAAGGCAAAAGACAATTCATTAAATACAGTTATATGTACTCTCTTACTACTACTTTACATATTTTGGGTTTCAGTCTCCTATTAGCTATTGCTGTTCCATCTTACAGGGTGAAGATGATTCTTCTTGATAGAAAAAATAAAAGCAGCAAGATATTTAATATTTCTACCTTTTATCTACCCTATATTATTTTTATCTGTTATATTTTCAGCTCAAGCTGGAGTCTTTTCCCTATCATGCCATCAACATAGCTTTTTAAAAGTCCCTTTTATTTTTTTTTTCAGATTTATCACAATCCTAAGTACTTTCTGAGATTTATTTAGCCTTTATCCACTTAGGGTTTTACTATTCTTTTGAATTTGTCCTCTGTTATCCATCTTCCTTCTATAATATATTTTAAAATCTGAGATTATAGATTAGTTTCCTCTTCAAGAACTCATCTTCAATTGTTGGGTAATTTTTATATTTTAAATAGCTTTTCCTTTTCCTCCTCATTTGCATTATGTATTTTATGCTATTATATAACGTTATAACTACCTTACGTAAGTCAAAATTTTCTTCCTGAGAACTTCTAATCTTTTGGGCCAGCTTTTTTTTTAATAGTCATATGATCATATGTTCTACTCTTAAGAAAAATATCACCAGCAGATGTTTGGACACTGGACATCTTTAATTCAGTTCAGCAAGTTTTGAATAAACACTTGTAACCTGCTTCCCCATCAGTTTTATTATTGGCTTCTACCATTCATTGTCCATTTCTATATTCTAAACAGGTAGTCTTTTAAGGGAAAGATAGAATCATGTGGATTTGAAATCCAACAGTAGTGATGACATAGGAATAAAATACCAAATAATTACCAACTGGCTCTGTAAGTTTCAGTAGGCCCAGATGAATTATGTACAATAATTCTAAAAGAACTAATGAATGGGATAGCAGCTCACTTGCTGGCAACAATTTGATGTAGAAAATCATGGAAAATAAGAGAGAAGACACAAGAGTAGAAACTACTCTTGAATTTTTATTGAAATTTTATTGAAAAGAACTTCATCTTTACCTCTTGATTCAAGTCAACAAGCATTAATTAAGCACCTAAAACATGCCAGATCCTTTACTGGGTGCCAAGCCTACCAAAACAAAACAAAAAAGAATCATCTCTTTATTTTAAGGAATTTAAATTTCAGTCATTTATTCAGCACCTATGTTGAAGAAAATCTTTGCATACAAAATGTATGCAAAAATAAACAGAAAAATAATTTTAGTGGAAGGAAAATTAAGTGGAAGAAACAAGGAAGGCCTCATGTAGAGGGAACACTAAAGTTGAGGAAAACAGTTCCCCAGGGGGCCAGATTGAGAAACAAGACCTTTCTAATTTGTAATGTTATATAAAAGTAGGAATAGTTTGGCTAAAGTATATAGTGTGACAGGTGAGGAAATTGATCTAAGGGTCTAGATTAGAATAAAACTGAATGCCAAACAGAAAACCTTGTGTTCTATCCTATAACAAATTAATGGAGCACTATAAACCATGGTAGTAGGATGTTGGAGGGCAATGGTATCTAAAATGTGGCCAGGCAGTCCTAATGGATGTGTGATCAACCAGCGGGTGACTCAGATACCTTCCTCTAAGGTAGCCAATCCTGAGGCTTGTCTCCAATACAACCACACCTACTCTTAACTTCTAACATTTACCTATTCCATCTTCTCCTTCCACTCTGTAAGTTCCCAGCCTGTCTATAGTTCTAATGCCCTTCTGAGCTGGAAGTTGGCTTCTCAGAAAAGTTATAATCTAATTACCACTAGGGTATCCATGACAGCAGTTACACAAGTACACTGAGCATAGTCTTCTTTCCCTACCCAGAATACCTGCTTGTACTCCCAACCCTGACCTCTGGCTGGTGAAGTAACCCATTTGAGATTAGGATCTAACTCAGTGGTAGTGACCAGTGAATAAGAGCCTGGCCTCCCTTTTTGTTTTGGGTGGGACAGGATAAGCCAGCATGGTTGGATTTTTACAGACTAGAGATCTCATTTTATTGTTTCTATTGCCATATCCATTTCTTTTCTAAACTTCCCTATTGCTTTTTAGGAAACTACAGATTTTATATCAACCAATTTCACAACCTCAATGTCATCCTTGTTCTCATGCATTCCATACAACCAGTCAGTGATCAAAACTTGCCTATCCTATCTCTACAATTTAACTCTTATCAGGTCCTTTATCTCTACTCAGAAAGCCACATTTCTCACTTCTCATTTGGACTATTGTAATAATCTCCTAATTGTTCTCTCTCTTACAAGTCTCTCCCCTCTCCAATCCATTTTCCACAGAACTGCCAAAGTGATTTTCCTAAAACACATGTCAGATCATGTCACTTCTCTATGGAACAAATTGCAGTAGCTCCCTAGTGAATCTAGGATCAAAAATTACTTATCTTTATCATCCTTAATTTCCATTTTTGTTTTGTAATATATATATATATATATATATATATATTTATATTATAGCTTAGTAATATATTTATATAATTTGTAATAAAGTAAATATACATTGGGAGTGAGTGCTCCCAAAATTTTTATTGATAAAGGTCAATGCAGTCTAAAAGATTTGGAAACCATTGTTCTAGGGATCTGTTATTGGCTTTATTATCTTTAACACATTACAAAATCTCAAGAGTTGGGAGAAGCAGCAGAGACCTAATATGGTCCATAACTGAAAAAAAACTGTCCTCTACAATGTAACCAAGAAGTAGTAATCCAACCTTTGTTTAGCAATCTCTAGTTGAGGATAATCCACTACCTCCTGAGGCAATCCATTCACCTTTTAGATAGCTCTAATTGTTAGCAAGTTTTTTTTATCAACCCTAAATCTGTCTCTGTAGTTTCTACCTGTTACTTATAGTTCTGCCCTCTGAGACAAGCAAGACAAGACTAATCCTTGTATATGATTTGTATGTACTTGAATATAATGGTCTCATTTCTCCTAGGTCATCTTTTTTTTATGTTAAACCTTCCAAGAACCTTTAACCATTTCTGATGTGGCATGCAATTGCACCTTTTCTCCATCAAAGTATTCTTCCGATGGAAACTCCAACTATCAATGTCCTTTCTGTGATGTATTATTAGAACTATATATAATATCCCAACAGTGATCTGATTAGGGAGGAATACAGCTTGATTATCAGCTTTTAATCCTAGTCAATATGCCTTTCTGAATATAGGCCAAGATCACATTAGGGTTTTTTGGTCACTCTTATTGCATTGTAGACCCCTGATCTATAAGTCCCCTAAAACCTCTTATGTCTATCTGCTACCTAAAAACTACTTTTCAATATTATATTTATGAAATTGTGAGGTTAAAAAAAATTTTTTTAACCTAAGTGTAATACAGCTAATGAAATCTAATAAAATGAAATTTGGATCAAGACCTCTGATTTAGTATTCTTTCTTACTGCACCATACTGCTTCTACAATGCTAATGAGTTCAGTGGGAATTCTATTGTATTTCTCCTTTGAAAAATATGAACATTTGCTTTTTTCCATTCTTGTCTTTTTTCTCTTCTCCATGCTTTTTGAAAGAGTCCTGACAATGACTTGTTCTTTTAGTACCCTACAATGTATTTTATCTGGACCAAAGATATGAATCCTTAAAGGAAAGGTGCTTTTTTGTGATCTCTTGTATTTAGGCATTTTTGTTCTGTCCTTGTTAAAAAAATAAAAATTAAAAAAAAAAAATCATTCTCCTTGGTGAAGAAGACAAGCAAAGTGAGTAGAGCAGCTTGGCCAACTGTCAGTTGTCATTGTGCCTTCCACCCCAAGGAGACATCCTTTCACCTTTCATCCTCTTGTTTTCTCCAATGTAATTTAAAAACACAACCACCAAAAAAGCCTTTTTATTTCTTTTGCCTTCCTCATCAGCCTCACTTTATTCTAAGTTTTATCATTCCTGACACTATTCTTACAAGATTATGCCATATTTTTTATTTTTATTTTATTTTTTAAAATAATACTAACTTTTTGTTATTCAAAATATACATAAAGATAGTTTTCAACTTTTACCCTTGCAAAACCTTTTGTTCCAAAATTTTCTCCCTTTCTTCCCCCCTTCCCTAGACAGCAAATAACTTAATATAGGTCAAACTTGTTATGCCAATACTTTTTAGTCATTTTGTATTGCTTATCCTTGCTTTCATCCACTATACATGTAATTTTTTTTTTCATATTAAAAGTGTCTTTAATTTTTTTTTTTTTTTTTTTTTTTTTTTTTTTTTTTTTTTTGGAAAGTAGCTTTTTTTGTTGATAGTATTTTCTTTTTCCAAATTACAAAAATAGCCTTCGGTATTCATATTTGTAGGACTTTTTGTTCCAATTTTTTCTCCTTCCTTTATTTCCCACCTCCCCAAAACAATAAGCAATCTGATATAAGTTAAACATGTACATGAATTTTTAAAATTTTAAGTTGGTTATAATAAGTTTTTTGTGCATCTACGTCATTTCCTTTTTTTTTTTCCTTGCTTATGAGAATTGTTTTTCTTGTGTCTTTAGAATTTTATTCTTAATTTCCCTGGGTTGAATTGTCCCTATAGAATTTGAATCCATAGGATCAAATGTAATATTCTCTCAAAAATGTAATGTTCTCTTGTTGGGGTTTTCTTGGGGTCTCTGGAAGCAGCTTTCGTTTCAGTTCAGTAATCACCACAAGTGCAGTTAAGGATTAAAGTCCAAATCCTTTATTGTCTCTTTCCAAGTCTTGTCTCCTTTCCTGCAGCCTGGATAGCTTTCTTATAGTCCAGGTTCTTTATTATCTCCTTTCTAGGGCTAGGCAGCTTTCTGGAGAGCCTTTCAGTCTAGTCTTGGTTCCGAGAGCTTGAACTCCCGCCTGCCTTCTCTGGCTTCTACATCTCCCCAACTGAATCCTGGCTGAGGCTCCAAGAGCTTCTAGTACACTGAGACTTTCTTGCTTATATGCCCCCATTGAGTATATACCAATCATTATATCACTAGGAAATCATTATTTGTTGTAGGATTAAATCAATGCTAAACTCGATTTAACCATTTAACCATTGTCTCCTAAATTCCACTTAGTACCTTGTTTCTAGTTCTGGCTCATAATATCTCCTTAGGATTAAATCAATCATAATGAACCATGCTAGATTAGATAACTGTTGTCTCTATCAATTCCTCTGATTTAGCACCTTGTTTCAAGTTCTGGCCCATAACAATTTTACCTACCTCCTTGAATAGAAATCTGTTCCATTCAAAATCAAGGTGCATTTCAGACTAATCTTGATTTTTCTCTCAGTCACATTATCACACATTTTAAGATGTTGCAGTCTACATCTCTGGATATTTCTATCATTTTTATTCTAACAATCAGTTTTTCCTTTTAAGTCAGAATTGGATCCTGAATTTAATTTCTTGTTTTCTGTTTTCTTCATGTTTTGAATGATGGGTTATTATTAATGCAAGTCAAGAAATCATTACTTGCTTTTCTTTTGGCAGATAAAACACTAGAAAAAGTATGAATAACAAAATACTCCATTCATGACTATATCATGCTTCTGTGCTAAGCTTATGACCTGTTTCCTGAACTCTCATCTATTTTTTTTTCTATATAAGTGGTTTGTAGAATATCCTGATGACAAAATCATTTCTGTTTCTGCTACCACTGATTTTTACCCAGATGTTTTTTCTCTTAGTTTTTTAGATTTCTTCATACAAATGAATATACATTCTTAATATGACATACTATTTCTCTGCTCATTCTCTTACCTAGTCTGTTTCTTTTGAATAAGGTATATCCTTCCAGAGTCATATTTCAATCATGTATTTCATCACACTGTCTCAGATGCCTATAAGGTTAAATTGCCTATATGCAATAGCATTTCTAGTTCTTCTCATTTGTTACCCATACTTAATGAATTTAAATATAGGCATCTAAGGCATGGGTTTTATTTCTAACACTTTCTTGGATTTTTGTATTATGAATTTCTTTGTATCTCAATTGCTAATCTTTTTCCTACTTTGTAATTATTCACTATTATGTAGGAGAATAGTTTTTATACAAATTTCTACTTCCTTACCTCTTTGCTGTTCCATTCCAGTCATTAAATCATTTCCCATCAAGTGTCAGTGAATATATTTACGAAAGTTTATTTATCTTCTTAAATTAAAAACTTGACTACAGATTTTATGTTTGGAAGAAAAGTGAAAAGTAATAAATTGATTTTGAGTTTTGAGTCTTGGTAGCTGAGATGATGTTATGAACAAACAGTGAAGTTAGAGAGAAGGATGAGTTTGGGGGTTTAATATGAGTTCAGTTTTGAATAGGCAGTTAGAAATGCAAGTCTAAAATATGTTTGTAGTGGCAAGAAACTGGAAACTGAGTGGATACCCATCAATTGGAGAATGACTAAATAAGTTATGGTATATGAATGTTTTGGAATAGTATTGTTCTATAAGAAACGATCAGCAGGATGATTTCAGAGAGGCCTGGAGAGACTTACATGAACTGATGCTAAATGAGTAAAACCAGGAGGTCATTATACACAGCAACAGCAAGATTATATGATAATCAGTTCTTATGGGTGTGGCTCTTTTTAACAATGAGATGATTCAGGCCAATTCCAATGTCTTATGATGAAATGCTCTCTGCACCCAGAAAGAGGACGATCAGGACTGAGTTATGGATCACAACATAGTATTTTAACTCTTTTTGTTGTTGTTTGCTTGCGTTTTGTTTTCTTTCTCATTTTTTTCTTTTTGATCTGCTTTTTTTTTTGTGTAGCATGATAATTATGGAAATATGTTTAGAAGAACTGTACATGTTTAACATATATTGGATAACTTGATGTATAGGGGAGAGGATGGGGGAAAGAGGGAAAAAATTTGGAACACAAGGTTTTACAAGAGTGAAAGTTGAAAACTATGCATATGTTTTGAAAATAAAAAGCTTTTAATTTTTTTTTTATAAAAAGAAAGGAATGCAAACCTATGAAATATTCTGTTCAGAAATTTGGAATTATACTTAAGAAGAGGCTAAAATATCCATCCATACTTTATGACTCAAAGATTTCCTCTGTTGGGCATATAGCCCCAACTATAGAAATCAAAGACAGAAGAATGTACAAAACGCTTACAGTAATTGAAAGTTATAGTATTGAAAGTAATGCAAATTAAATTATATGAATTAATGGAATATTACCATATCATAAGAAATGATGAATAGGAACCATACAGAGAAGCATGGGAAAACTTAACTGAATAGATGCAAAGTGAAATAAGCAGAAATAGGAAAACAATAAATAATGTAAGTGAAGAGAAAGATAGCAACAACAACAACAACAAATACCTGAATACTGTGTGATATAATGACCAAGAGTGTTCTGAATGAAAAGATAAGAAAATGCATCTCCCTCTTTTCTTTGCAGAGGGGTGCACTTTGAGTACAGAACATGTATAAATTGTCAGGCCCAGTTGATATGTTAGCTAGTTTTGCTGACCTGCTTTTTTTTTTTTTCCCCTTTCTTTTTCATTGCTTTGGGATTAAGCAAAAGATATCAATTTTTTAAAGAAAGAAATGCAGGTTAGAAGAAAAATCAGAGCTGGATATATAGATTTGGAACTCATATGCTTACAGGCAATAACTAAAGCAATAAAAGAAGATAAGATTGTTGAGGAAGATAATTGAAAACTAAAGACAAAGTTGCCTCGTGCCCACAATTAGGTAAGAAGAGAAAAAGAAGGAACTATTCTAAGATGAAATGAAAGGCAGGATATTTCACCATCATAGAATCTGAGGGCAAAAGTACCTTGGAGGAATGATCAAAAATCAAATGCTATAAATTGGTCAAGGAAAGTTAGAAGTGAACAAGGAGCATGATAATTTGTGACTTTATAGGACAGTTTCAGTAGAGGGGTGAGCATAGAAGCTAAAAATAAGAGGTTAAAGAATGAGTAGGTGCTAAGGAAGTAGAAGCAGCAAAGATTGACCAATATTTGGCTTTGAAGAAGAGAAAAGAGAGGGATTAAAAGTTTTTGAAAGGATTGTATAGTCAATGTAAGTTCCTTTTAAAAAAAACTTTAGGGAGATTTGATCATGTTTATAGGAAAAAATGAAGAAACTATTAGAGTGAAAAGATTGAAGATGATAGATGGTGGGGAGAATTTGATAGAGAAAGAAAAGATGAGGTGGGATAAGATCAAAGGTTCTGTGCAAATATATTCCATAAAAGAAGGGAAGAAGAGGAAATAATGGGGTATGAAGGTGCCCATTTTGTTTTCTAAGAATTGGATTTCCTCTTACTCATTTTGCTTCTTCCACTTTTATTAGATTGTGAATTCCTTGAGAGTAGGGACTGTCTGCCTTTGTTTGTATCCCCAGGAGTTAGTATATTGCTTGGCATATGTGCTTAATAAATGTTTGTCTACTTGACTGCATCTCATTTTGCTGTAATACGCAAGAGGACATGGAGTCAAAGTAAGTAAGGTATGGTCCTAATGTTTTACTAGGCCTGTGTTTATTCAACAGTGGAATCAAGAAACAGCTTGGCTATGCTTAAGGGATATTTTCCAGGTTTTATACAGAAATAATTTTATGCAGGGAAAAAGCTATTTATGCTGCTGCAAATAGAGAATTTTCTGCATGCAGAATACTACACTGGATTTTTACAATTGAGATTGTACTGCCAAATTGTTTCTGGAAGAATTCTCTCTCTAATATGGCTCTTCTTTTGCTTTCCTTTCCATCAATTTCTTTCAGTGACCTAGAGTCGCGACGGGATGTGAAAAGGGAAGAAGGAGAAGCCTTTGCTCGGGAACATGGGCTTATCTTCATGGAGACTTCAGCCAAAACCGCCTCCAATGTTGAAGAGGTATTACTCCAAAGGGAGTGGAGAAAATTATGTAGGAACTAGATAGTGCTTATCCTTATCTTTCCCTCAGAACTCCCTTTGCCAATAGCACAGAGTCCTAATGGTAAGGAAAGGAAATGGATCAGGGGAGCAAGTGCTCTCTTTTTATGGAATTGTTCCATTTTTTAAAAAAACTAGTTACTGTGTGTGGCTTTTTTTTTTCTGCCTCAGATAAAATTGATAAAATATGGTTTATACTGCCCTTTTGGTTATCTGGACAACAGATTAGAGGCCCACAGTCATCTAACATTTTCGTGGTTTATAAGATAAGGGGCATGTTCATTCAGTTTGTATGTAATATGTATCTCCCTTCCTTCTTTGCAAAAATGGGAACTATGCTGGTATAACATTTCATATTCCATCAGACTTAGTTGTTATATTGGACAGTTTTGCTTAACTGCTTCCCCTGCCCTTTTTAAAAAAATTCTCTGTTACAAGGAATGGCTCCCTGGGAAGAAAAGTTGAGGGATACATTTGAAAATGAAGATGATATAAAAGCAAAATTTATCAATATTTTCAAAAGTTTTAATATGTCACCAAGCTGGGAAAATCTTGGCTCAAAACTGAAGATGGTATTGATAATCTTGGGAAACAATCTCTAAGAAGCTTTAAAAAGGACTATACAGAGGTTTTTGAAACTTCCTATGATTTTCTTCACTATCTTCTAAAATCTTCTGTCTTTAGATACAAAACCAGAAATAGCTATTGCATCCTTTCTCTTATTTTTCTATATTTAGCTCTCCTTATCTTTATGTGAATTTGTTTTCTTTAGGCATTCATTAATACAGCCAAAGAAATATATCGGAAGATCCAACAGGGCTTATTTGATGTCAACAATGAGGTGAGAAGGGGTGATGTATGGCCTACCACTGATTTATCTTATTCTGAATAAAATAGGGATTTTCCTAGATGTAGGTTTCTCCCACCTGTTGTCTTTCTATTTAAGCTAAGGCAATTGAAATCTGACTCTTCACACGAGGACTCAAAAAATCCATTATTTCTTTATGGGTCTTTTGGGGTGTTTTTTAATGGTGCAGAATGAGTGATTGAAGAAGTAATCTCAGTTGCCAAATTTACTTTCATTTACTGCTTCAATTTTTTTTTTTTTTTACAGTCCTAGGATATGGGGAAGTCTATTAGTTAGAAAGATCCATCCTCTACTGTACAATCTGGGGTAAAAACAAAAGGAAGAAATTTATTTCCCATATCCTTTCTCACCTTCTTTTCTTCCCACCACATGTATGTATGTTGTTGTGGCTTAAAACTTTAAATATAATAAAGGCATATGTGTGTATGTATATGTATATATGTATAGACACACATATCACACATACACACACTACAATCCCCCTCTCCCCACTAATTCTAGACAATTATATGTACATTTTTACTATGGTTAGCCATTATATAATAACTGATAGACTTTGCCACTGTTTAGTATGCATCTAGAAGAAATGTTCACTTTCCAAGGCCATCCCTGCCTTTTGAAGAGTATGATAAGGTTTTTTTTTTTGTTTTTTTTAATTTCTTTCTCTCTTTTTCTTCCTATCTCTGTTACATTTTAAAATCGAGGTATGGGGACATTTCTTATTTTTTCTTACAGGCAAATGGCATCAAGATTGGACCTCAGCAACCAGCCTCAGCATCATCAGGACCCAGCTCATATCAAAGGAATTATGAAGGCACAGGTGACAGCTCTAGCTGTTGCTAATTTCTGGCCATAGTATCTGGTCCTTCTTGGAACAGCCCCTTCATGCAGCAAACTTGAGGGAAGAGGTCCTGGTTGCTTTAGCCAGTGGAAGCCTCATCCCCAGGTGTGATATCCTGCCCTTCCACCCAACTAGGGAAGAATTTGTGCCCTTAACTGACGAGTTCCTCTTTAGGGACATGAACATTTCCTCTAGATTAGGGCTCTTCTCTCTTCCTTTCTCCTCCCAATTACCATCCTCATATTTTAATTTCTAAACTGTTAGGGGCAAGGCTGAGACTCACTAGAGTTCAAAGATAAGCAAACACTGATTTTTTTTTTTAAAAGCACAATTCTGTTGCCCATTATGAAATGTTAACAAATATCAGAGATCTTCTGAGTGAGCATGTCAGAGAGTAAGGATCTGATATACCATATGAGAATAGAATTGCCAAATAAGGAATTTCAACAGCCTTTTTATTTCCTTCCTTTTGGGAGTCCATTTGCTACTTTTTCAAGGACCTTGTAGGGAACACATGGTTCTTATTGCTAGAGCATTTCAGAGATAATGAACAATTTTCTATGTCTGTAAGCAACTCCTCTCCATTGCTAATTTTTATCTCTTAGGGTCCAGTTTTAAAAAAATGAATTTCTTAAGGCTGTCCAGGACTAATGGGTCTCTTTCTGTTTGTAGGACCTAGAGAAAACAATTTTTACTCTTGTTCTTTTAGAGACCATATGTAATCAAGACCCTCAAACAACAGAATCTTTACTATTTGACCTCGTTTCACTACAGATCCTCCAATCAAGCAAAGTTGCTTACTCTCCTCAGCTTGTTATACATGACTTTGGTTCCTTCCTACTTGCCTTTTCACGTGCTAACCCATGTTCCTCAACATATCAAGTTTAATAACTTCTAGCATATGTCCCAAGTTCAACCCCACCAAATTCTAATCGGTTTATTATTCAGTGCCCCTTCAGCCTTCATAAACTCAGTATTATATTAATTTGCACTTTTTGTTTCTTTGTAAATATATCAATTGTTCATGTGGAGTACCTGTCTTCCCCACATAGAGTGTAAACCCTTTGAGGGCAGGGACCATGTCTTCTGTTGCTTTTGTGTCCTCTTTCCTTTCCAGTTCCCTCACAGTGCTTAGTGTTGCACATAGTACGTACTCTATAAATCTGACTGACTTAAAAGACATAGAACAGCCTTACTGTATGCCTTTTCTGAGGCTTTGGAAGCACCTTTTAGGAACTATACCCCAGTCTCTTCCATCTGCTCATACTGGGATCCATATTTCCACTTTTCCCTTTCTTAGGATCCATGCTCATTTGTCTTCCCTCTTACCATTTCTAGGGTCTTTATACTTCCATTCCATGCAGACATATATAGGAATGCTGACTGTCAGTAGGCAAGCAAATCAGCATGCACTTTTGTAGTCAGTCCTACATTTCAAAAGCATATAATGCTACCTTTCCAAAAATCTGCTGTACTCTCATTCCCACCATGTCTTCCCAATCCAGCCTCTGTACCTTTCTGCTTAGGTCACTCAGTCACCCTTTTCCACACTGGTGCCTCATGGATTTTCTTTTACTTTTTTATTTTTGTTATTAATTTACTGTTGAATTGTTTCATTATTAAATATATGCATGCGTCCAACCTGCTCACCTTCCATGTGTCATTTCTGATTGTAATTGTGGGAAGGTAGTGGTCAAATAAATTCCTGCCTTGGAAGACTAGGTTAAAATTGTTTACAAAAATCTTCCTGGGCCCAGGATTTGTATTGGCTGCTGGGCCTAGACTTTCCCCTTGGGAGATATACAGATTCCTTCTCCTTTGTGGTCAAACCCTTTCCCTCTGAGCCCTCCAGGAGGGCAGTTTGAAAGGTGCCTTGAGCTAGATTCAGCACCCTAGGAACTGACAGCTCTCGGAAGACAGGAGCAGAGTGAGGCGGCTCTCCCTTCCCGAGGGCTCTGTCCACGCGGGATCCAGCTTTTCTCCTACGCTGGGACGGGGGTGGGAAGGACCCGGGGTTGGCCTCTGCTTGGGAGGGAGATTCGGGGTCACAATCGGAGGCTTCTTCTCAAGGACGCCACATGGGATCCGCGTGGGACATAGGGCAAGGAGAAGCTGCAATGAGGGTTTCAAACCACATCCCCTACACTCAACCACCCCCTATTAACGAGTCCAAACCAAGATGGCCTCCAAGAAGCAAATCACTAAGTTTTCACTCCAGAGTTTCCCAAAAAGTCAGGGATAAAAAAGATGCTGAGGACTTCAAACCCCTGGGGACCAGAGGTTGGTGACGACAGTGCCACCTCATTTTGTTTTTAGTCAGGCACTGCCTCAGCCGACTACGGACTCCTCGGCTTTCTAGGACCCCACCTTCCCTTCCCTCCAGAGACTTCCTGGATGGCGCTCATACTACCCTGCTAGATGAGTACGGGTTCGGGCTACGCCATTGGTTATTCTGAAGGAAAATAGGCGGGGATTAGGGAGAATGGACTACCAGCAAGTTAGGTTGAGGCCGGGGCTGGCCATGCTCTGCCAGAAGGCGCCTTGTTCTCTTAACTGGGTGAATTGAAACCCTCTCGGTAAAGGAGGCAGCAAGAATTTTTCAGGTAGGCTTTCCGCTTCCATCCCCGCGTTCCTCGGCTCTTCTAGGTGAATCCCTGGGGCTTTCCGAAATCTAAAGTAGATCTTCATCTAATTTCAATATATAAACTCCACTCCCCTTCTCCTCTTACCCCTCCTCCTCTTCCCCTCCCCCGTTAATAATGGGGGATCAGGTGCTACCGGGGGATGCTCCGGACTGAACCATTCTCCTTTGTGAGAGACGTAGGGAGAGTAGCAGCATCTGTGCGAAAAGGAGAGAGGTTAAACGGGGGGGGCGGGGAGCTCTGCACATTGCAGTTATTTCACACTGCCTTGTAGCGTTTGTGTCCTTGCATTACTGGGCGTGGTGTAGATTTGTAGTAGATCCTTCCTTCTGTCTTGTTCCCTTCTCTCCCTGAGGAAAAAAACAAAACTCCCAATTCCGTTGGTCTCTCGCACTGTAGTCTGAGGTGGGAGGTTGGGTTATTATAAAAAGGTAGGTGGGGAGGGGGTAAGTAATATGTTGGGGGTGCGGGGGGGGAGACAGGAGTTCTATATTGTTCTATATTCTGGTCTAATTGTGAGTCTTCAGGAGAACAAGAGAGGTAGACTGCCTGTGTTTGGAGCGGGGCGTAGGAGGGGGGTTTCAGCTTTGCGCCTGCATTGACAGGTC
Source organism: Sarcophilus harrisii (assembly GCF_902635505.1). Classification (NCBI taxonomy): domain Eukaryota; kingdom Metazoa; phylum Chordata; class Mammalia; order Dasyuromorphia; family Dasyuridae; genus Sarcophilus; species Sarcophilus harrisii. Next base: position 492,140,785 of record NC_045427.1, on the reverse strand, counting down.
TGCGGGGCTCCGGGATTTGTTTTCTGTTGCATTATGTAAACTCTGGGAGGAAGACCCCGCCCCCCACCATACACTGAATTAAATGTCTTTATTTACCTGTGTCTGGTGTCGCAGGAAATTTCCCTGCCCATTGCAGCAGCTGTGGAAATGCAGCAGCTGTGGGTTTTTAAAGGGGCAAGCACACGAGAGGATGAGCTATTGAAAGGTGAGGCTTGGGCTCAATTTCTTGGGTGGTAACTAAGCAGAGTGAGCTAAGAAGTCATAGAATTAGATCGTAGAACTTTATGTCCTCCTTAAAACCAAAGCAACTAAGAGGTACTGAATTGAGAGTCCTCGGGGCATATTTGGGCAGCTACACTTACCAGTCATCAGTCTTACCAGTGTCCATAAACCATTCAGGCCTTTTTGTTTTCCCGAGTATGTCATCTGTGACAAGAATGACTATGGATTATCAACATTACCTAATTGAGTACCTACTGGGAGTATAACAATTTCTATGATGCTAGAAGTTAGGTCTGTGATTTTAGTAATTATCTGCAAGGGCCACTAAAGAGAGAGCAGGGGACTTTTTTTTTTTTTTTTTAAGAAAAACAAATCATGGTCACTACTACTGAATGAGAATGTGGAAAGCTCCTTCTTCTGAATATTTTGGAGTCATTCATTCTTATAAGGGGAAAGGACTTATGTTAGGAAAAGAAACTGTTACCATTTGAAAGGCCCTTATGTGTTTCAAAACTGGAATGCCAGAGAGTCTACTAGGCAGGATGAAGGACATTGGTAAAGTAATATATATATATATGTCTCTGTGATTGGGGGTGGGGAGAGCTTAAGACTGGAATAGCAAAGGAATGGTGGGTCAGGATGGAAGGGATTTGATAGAACCCTATGTGGGAAGCTTGCATAGTTCACTTCTCTATATTTAGTTCTAGCTAGTGCATTTGGCCGTTTAATTTTGCCAGTGCTCAAATTGCCAAAGTTCGTTTATATCTAAAGGAAAAGAAATTAACTTGCTGAGCTGATTGTGAATCACTAGCAAACAGTCTTGGTGTTCCTTTCTCTGCAGCACTGCAGAATGATGAGGTGGAGGTTTGTTGGCAGTGTGTTATCAATCACTGCAGACTGTTGGTTGGGATAGGGATAATGGAACATTATTGTGCAAGAAGAGCAGTATACTAATAGTTGCCCTAGGAGAAAGCAAAGGATTGAGGGGCAAGTGTGCTTTACAGCACTTATGTGAAAAAGTTATGAGGTTCAAATGAAATATTTGGAAAGTATTTCTGGAGTAAACCTTAAAGCCCCATAGAAATGCTGACTATCTTCATCAAAGGACAATGTCTTCTCAGTCTGCTTTGGAACAGAGGGCATTCTTCAAATCCAAGTGTATTGTTCAAGAGATAGAAGAATAAAAACTATATTCCCAAGTAACTAGCAGAAACCCGTAAAGTGCTATGAGAGAAAGTGTTGTTTGTATTCTCTTAGAAGAATTATTTTCTCTCAAACTGACATTAAAAATACTAAAGTAGGAGTGTGTTAGAAGGGTCAGTGACACTCCCTGTCATCACTGGAATCCGCTTGAACAAAACTCTAACCTCATAGGATTGTTTCTGGAGATTTCCTGGACAGATTTCTTGAACCTACATGGAAGGTTCTACTTTGAGACTGACCTGGAACAATTGCTTTAGGACTTGGAGGGAGGAGAAGATTCTTAATGGCATTTGACCCATTCTGAGATTGTTATGTTTTCCATTTAATGTCCCCCTTAATGGATAATTATTCAGTCCAAATTGTTATTTCAGTTATAGAATTTTGTTTTATGATTATATCTTATTCATTTAATTCCACTTCTTTCTCAGTTTTTCTCTTAGTTGATTACTTTTCTCTTTATATCCTGCTGGTGGCCATTTAATGCTATCTGTGTTCTAATTTATCATTCCCTAAATCTTTATTTTGCTACTAACTATATTCTGAATTTTAAAAAACTGTTTTATTGCTGTCTCTTCTTTTTTAACATGATAGTACCCTCCTCCAATAAAATCTCTAACAAATTAATACAATAAAGCAAAACCAATCAACACATTGGCTATGTTAGCAAATGTATGTCTCAATTCTGTACTACTGCTTCTCTCCTTTTAGGCAACAGATGCATATGTTTCAACTTAAGTTCTTTGTTATGACAAATGGATATGACATTGAGCAGAGTTCTGAAGTCTTTCAATGCTATTTTCCCTCTAAAGTTTTCCTGCTCCCAAACATCTTTTTCTGGCTTAACTTTGCATTTCTTTATCCTGTTTTATTTAATCTCCTTTCCATGTATCAAAATTTTGAACTTCGCTTTTGTCTTTTTGTAATTATCTTTTTCATTGCCAATTTAATGATCTTTTCATCATGATTGTTAAGATGTTTTAAAACCCAAACCCTTTAGAGCTCCATGTTGGGGCCACTTCTCTCCAAAGTTGTCAGTGATTTCTTTCTTATTTACTTATTTATTTATTTTGGTGAGAATGGGATTAAGTGACTTGTCCAAGGTCACACCGCAAGTAATCAGTGATTTCTTCTAAGTCCTTATACTTCTTGACCTCTCTGGGAATTCTCAGAAAATAGCATTTTGTAGGTTGTATACATCCTACTCTAAAAATATACCAGAATGAACAATGATAAAGAAAAACAAAAAGAAACAATTATAAGTTCCTCCACCCAGTTTGGGGATCCACATAAAGACTGCTAAGAATCCTGAGCAGAAACAAGCTGGGTTAGGTTGAAGGGAAAGTACAAAAGTAGCTTGGCCCAGGCAACCTGAGCCCCTACCACAAAAGGAAAGAGCAGTTAGTGCCCGGGAAACCTTTGTCTGATCCAATATCTAAGCAGCTTATGCCTGAATTGCCACAGGAGACAAGGCAACCCAGTGCTTTTCAGTCCATTTCTGGAGCCATAGCAGGAGAAAGGGTCAAGGCAGTACCTGAGAAGCCACAACATTTGGTCGAAGCCTTTCAGTCCTAGCAAGGGACAGACCCTCTCTGCGTTCAGGTCAGAGGTCCTTACACAGGAAAGAAAAGGGGACAGAGGAAGAATAAGTACATACATTGTGCCCCAGTGACATTGAGCCAAAACACAGGAATACCTATAGAAGAGGGGATTAAGTTTTTCCCATCATTTCTCAGGACCAAGCAGAAGCTGCCTACACCATCTAAGAGCATTGGAGAGAGTAGAGTCTGATTCAAGAGCAAATCCCTTCTTGACATCTCTGTGGCTTTTGACAATTGCTTCCTTCTAGATGCTTTCTCCTCCCTAAGTTTTTATATTACTTTCTCTTGACTTTTCTTCTGCTTGGAGGACTTTCTCAGTTGTTTTTGCTGGGTTGTTAGCCAATTCCAATCTCCCAATTCTTTGTTCCTCTTTTCTACTCGCCCTCTCTTGGTTATCTTATTCAGATTTTATTATGATCAATGCAGATTACATATCTAGCCCTAGATGTATAGGTTATGTATCTGGTCCTCAATCTCTCCAGAATTGCAGTTATTTTTAAATCCATAAAATAAAATACATAGTACTACCATGAAAATATTTTTGAAAAACAAGTTCATAGAATCCCAGTTGAGATCCCTTGCTCTAAATCCACTCTTTCTCCAAATTTCCTGATTCTTGTTGAGTGCATTAGCATCCTTCTAGTCTCCCATGTTCCCAACCTCAGAGCAATTCTTAACTCTCCTCTTTCTTTAACCTCTACTAGAAACATCTACTGGTGCAATAAGAAATCTATGGCTCTAGAATCAGAAAGACCTGAATTCAAATCCATCCTCAAAAACTTAATAGGCAAACTATTTAATCTCTTTGCCTCAGTTTCTTCAACCATAAAATGGGGATAAAGTACCACTATTTCACAGGGTTGTTGTGAAGCTCAAACAAGGTATTATTTTTAGAAGGACTTAGCATGGTCCTTGGCACATGGTAGAAACTATATAAGTGCTTATACCTCCTTCTTCCCCCACAAACACATTTATTCAATTATCAAATCATGTTAATTCTTCTTCAAAATATAACTTGCATCTATCCCTTTCTCTCCACTTCTAGAACCATAATTCTACTTTAGGCCCTCATCATGTGAGTGGTCTTCTTGGGAATGGTCTCTTCTTACCACTTAACTGCCAAAATAATCTTCTTAAAGCACCAGAAACTCCTTGTGACCTATAGGATACAATGCAAATTCCTTTGCTTATCAGAGTCTTTACTATCTGACCTAACATTGCAGACAAATTTCACATTATTTCCTTTTATATAGTCTAATAAATGAATGAAAAAAATTTATTAAATATTGTATGTCAATCACTGTGCTAAACATTGGAGATAAAAATAGAAAAGTGAGAAATGGTCCCTGCCCTCAAAGAGCTTACATTCTAATAGGACAGAGAAAACATGAATGGGGAATGGTGCCCACTCCAGAGTTTTGTAATTTGGAAAGAAATATTGAATGATATTATAGTTAAGGTTGCAAAACTGGAAAGAGAGGGGATCAGATAATACATGCCCAATAGGCAAGAAAATGCCATGGGACTCATGATCAGAACCTACCTAAATAAAGTAGGCTGTGAGAGGCACTTGGCAGGCAAGACATTGAACCCTGAAGCCTTAATTCCAACCAAACTGAACTACTCCCTGTTCTGAACTTGGCATTCTATCTCTACCTCAGGGATTTTGTACTAGCGGATATCATCTGAGCCCCTCACCCCTGTCCCCCTAAGCTGGGAAGGTGCTTCTTCACCTGTGCCTCTTGGAATCCTTGGATTTTTCTCAAGATTCGGCTCAGGAATTACCTATCTTGGGGAGCCTTTCCTGATCTTCCCCCTTCTTAGTATTCTTTTTCTCTCCACAAATTGTCTTTTCAATAGAATGTAAGCTCCTTGAAGCAGAGACCAGATTTCATTTTTATCTTTTATTCCCAGTTGAACATCTTGGGGCTTAATGCATGCTTGTTGAATTCCTCTGATTTTCAGTTGACAAAGGCAAATTCGGTCAACTTTGAATCATATTAATTTTTATCTTCAAGTGGCTTTTTAAACCAAAATATTTGCATTCCCAAATTAGAAATCTAGCAAATAGCAATAAATTATCCTCAGTATTCATAGGTATTTAACCTCTATGAGAGCAATGAAACTGTCTTAAGGAGAAAAGAACAGAAAGTTAGACAGTTTTCCTGCTCCTTATGAGTCATGTTTTCAGACTGATGTTTTGTCCTTCTTGACCTCTCTGCATCATTAAACATTGTTTATCACCTTCTCCTCTTAGATACTATGCCTGTGGATACTGCTTTTTCTTGGTTCTCTTACTTGTTTGATTCTTCTCAGTCTCCTTTGCTGGATCTTCATTGTGGTTATGATGTTGATATCACACTCATTAACTATGAGTGTATCCCAAGGCTCTGTCTGGTGCCCTCTTCTCTCTCTGTATTCTGACACAATCTTATAAGCTACCATTATTAATTCTATTGACATCCCTATGTCCTGAATGGCAGTCCCTCAAAAGTCAACTGCTTTTTGGACATTTCAAACTGGATGTCAAACATAAGTATCTCAAGCTCAGTATGTCCAAAACAGAACTCGCTCTTTCTCCTCTGACCCTCCAACCAACCCCTCTTCCTAGCTACCCTATTTACCATCTTGCCAGTTACTTAGGTAGGCAAACTTGTCATCTCTGAGTCTTCATTCTCAATCATCCCATACATCTAATCAGTTACCAGATCTTGTCATTTCTGTCTTTATATCTCTAGTCTGCATTTCTTTCAATTCATTCACACAGCCATCAATCACCTTGTTTCATGTTCCTTAAAATTCTCCTGGAGTATAGTGTTGGAATCTTTTACAAAATGTGAAGACATTGGAGTTGATTTGATCTGATTTTGGGCCAGAACTTGAAACAAGGTATTAGGTGGAACTGATTGAACAATGCTTGTGTTCACACCTTTAGAGAGCTCAAGTTATCTAAGTACTCAAAGGAGTTCACGTGAGAGTTCAGGGCTAGTATGAGAGCTGAATTCACACCTCCCTTAGGACCAGAGAGCACTCTGGGAGATAACCTATAATCCCTGCCTCGAGAAGGCGGAGTTAACCTTTGGGAGATCACATAAATGAAGGAAGCTCTTGGAGCGGAAGGGAGGATTTTCTCCGGAACATCAACAGGGCTCTGAGACAGAACACTCTGGAAGAAAAGACTACTCGCCACAGACTGGAGATTGAGAAGCCATGAGACGGAGTTGAGCTGGAGGCTGAAGAAAGCAGAGGTAGGAGCCAAGGACAAAGCTGCAAGATCTCTTGGAGCCAGGCAGAGAGATGGGCCTCAACTAACCGGATGAATTTGTAAGGAGAGATAAACATTTGCAACTTTTACCAGCTGGCTGAGATTTCAAAGTAATTATTTATTTCAACTAAGACTAAGGCTGGCCCCCAAGAAAAACCACCAACAGTATATAGCATTAGCTTTCTTATTGGTCTCAGTGCCTAAGGTCTTTACACACTTCAATCTATCCTACACTCTGTTGCTACAGTGATTTCCCTAAAGTGCAGGTCTGATCTTGTCACTACCCTACTTACTCCATAAACTTTTAGTTTCTCTCCTTTAGCTCCATACTCAATTAAAAGGTTGGTTGTTTGGCACTTAAAACTCTTCACATTTCACAATCTTTCCAGTTTCTATACTTTGCTCTAGATATTCTCCAATGTACTTACTGTCCTCCATTTCTGGAATGTTCTTCCTTCTCCCCTCTGCCTCTTACGCTCCCCAATTTCTTTCAAGACTGTTTAAAGACCATTTCCTGCTAGGATAACTTTCTTGCCTCTTCCGCAACTACTTCAGGCTTCCCCCTACAAGGCAACTAGGACCATTGGACCTACATCCAGAAGACTCATGTTTAAATCAGAGAACTTAGTATCTGTGTGATTTAGGTGTCACTTAACCTCTGTCTGCCTCAGTTTTCTCATCTATAAAATGGGGATAGTAATAGTCCCTTTCTTTCAGGATTGTTATTAGGATAAAATAAGACATTTATAAAATGCTTTGCAAAGCTTAAGGAGCTATGTAAAACGCTATTTTGTAGCTCTTAAGTGCCCTGTGTTTTTTATGTTCTCTTTATATATTATCTTTCCCATTAGAATGTGAGTTACTTGAGATCAGGGACCATGTTTTTGCCTTTTTCTGTGCTCTCAAACTTAGCACTGGGTTTAATAAGTGTTTATTGATTGTTTAAAATTTCAAAATATCAAAATTAGCCATAGTCAAGTATAAGGACAAAGATACAAATGATTTTTGAATATTAACTAAACCATATATACTACCACTCCCTTCTCTTATTATGGATAAAGAAAAGATGCCTAAATTTTAAGTGCTTTAGTATGAAGATTTTTCATGAGTTGCTGTAGATGAAAAAATTCATTTCCTGGTGGCCAGCATTCTGTTAATGAGATTATCTGAAACTAGGCTGACCTTTTCTTAAATAAAATACTTAGGTATTATATTTATTAATTGAAAGTATTTAGAATCACTCCTCTCCTGAAACAATAGTATACTAAATGGAAAAGTTCTAATCCTCTTGATAAGAATATCTGACAAACTGTGATTCCAAGTTTACAAAGCACTTTCTCCATTAATTATCTCACTAAGACATCCAAACTTCCTGTGAGATAAATACAACAGGTGTTACCACCATTTTACATATAATAAAGTCTCACAGAGGTTTAATGACCTGTCCATGTTCACACAACTACTGTGTGTAGGATTTGAACGCATGTTTTCTTGATCTCAAACCTATCATTTTACTACTTCTTTTAATATTCCTTCTCAAACTTCTTGTTTCTTCAATTCTAAATTCTTATTCTCTTGGGATTATATCAGAATAACTTTCTGAGAGGGGCAAGTTTTTTCATTTTCATTTCATCTCCCAACCCTACCCCCCAACTCAACACCTATTAAGGGGAAAATGTTTAAATACTACAAAAGTCTTTTAATATCTTTCACAAATTCTAAGACTCAGAATTTCAGATTTGGAAAGATTTCAAAAGGCCCATCTGTTCCAACCTATATAGCTAGCTGACCAAAAATGTTTTCCACAATATTCAACCTTCACTTGAACATCTCTGATGAGGACAAACCCATTCCTTCGTAGGCCATTCTATTCCATTATTTCTATTTGTTAAGGAATTCTTCCTTACAACAAAATGTTTTTCTCATTACACAAACTTGTATAAGCTTCCTTATTTTTTCTATGTCTAACACATTTGCTGTTGTTTTCATTCCTTTGTGACAGTGATAGCAGAAAAATATTTTTCCAAGAATTAAGAATATAATGATTCATTTTTGGTTGACTTTATAGGAATAATAAATTATTTATGTATTAATTTTTGCCATTTAAGTGAATATTTCAATTTCAGAGCAATGGAATTTTTTGACCCAACATGCTGTTCTCTGCAGAATAGTGTAGCTAAAATGTGCATATGGATAAGAGTGCAGGAATTTTAGAAAATTTACCAACTTAAATACACTGATACTCAGTTATTCATCATTTTATGTCTTCAGTATTTTGTATGATAGCACATCATACTTTTTTAATAAATCTTCCCAAATTATCTTCTTGTTTCTCTTGTCTATTCATCAACTGTTTAAGTGATGGAAACCAGAAGACAACTGAGCTAGAAAAATCTGATCGTGTAAGTAGCTAAGTGATATTTATTCTAATCAGATGAGAAATTATATTTGCCAATATAACACTATAAAATTACCTAAAGACCTGTGAAATAGATGGATTCATAAGATCACATGAATCAAAATCAGTGCCACTATTATAATAAATATGAGTAGGTCACAAATATAAGTAAGGCAAATATTTATCTCCTTGTTGTAGATGAGGAAACTGAAGCTTAAAAATATAAATCATCCTTCCACTAAATCCCACAGCTAAATGTCAGAGCTGGTGTTTGAATCCAGACATCTCCTGACTTTGCCCACTACTACTTCTGCCACACTGAGACATATGCATGAACTGTGTTAGACACTGGTTCCCTGTGATTGCTTACTTAAAACCTGTCCTGCTGTTCTACACCTAAAGTCCAACTCTCACTTCCCTTTCCTCCACTAGATTTCCCTTTATTATTAACTTCAATAAATATTTTACTGGTAAAAATTCTGTGGAATCCTTTTCCCTATTATAGAAGTTATCATTCAAAATATCAGATCTGTTGAAAGAATGTTGTACTGACCTCTAGTGGAATCTGAATGGAAGGCTATACTTATGTTATCTTTGGTCATGCTAGTCCCAGATTTCCCCTCCTACCCCCCCATTATATGTAGCTTGGTTTTTTAAAATGTGGAATACATTTATCATATTAATTCCAAAGTTAATTATTGGTATCTCCTCATCTTTATACTTTAAAAAATTCTTCATTTATTTATTCTGTTCCTTTTTTTTTTTTTTGCATAATTGTCATATCCCAATTTTTCTTCTACCAAAAATATTTTTTTAAATATCTTCTCCTTTGTAACCAATAAATATATTAAAGCTAAACAATTACATCATCCAAATATTTATCTTATTCTTTACCTCTAGTATTTGTCAAGAAGTAGAAAGCATGATTTATCATTGAGTACCTAGAATGTTTACAAAATGTGCACTAAACTGTAGGAGTTAAATGTTTTGGGTCATTCACTTTTAACATTGGGTAGTTGTGGAACTTTAAACAAGTCAACTTACTCTGCCTCAGATGTTAGGGAAAAAAAGTTTCTTTCACCTTCTCAGGATAGGAATTCAGATGTAACAACATGCAAAAATACATTGATTCTCATAAATGGGAAAGAAATATTTAGTAAACCTTAAAAATAACTTTATTTTCAATCATAAATATACTTAAATCAACTCACATAATTTTTATTAGCCACACAGTTTCTAGGGCTGTTTTTTTGCTACTCAGTCCTTTAGGATGTAAAGCAAAAATTATGCATCATAATTATGCATCAAAGATTAATATCTTTGAATATAAATGTCTTCAAATATTTCAGATAAAGCATTCTCTCCCACTCAAACCAGGGAAGATAAGTAAAAACTAATATTTTTGATCATTGACTACCTGGATAGATATTAGTCCAGCCAAATTTTAGGTGTTTTGAGCTTTATAAGTGTTGTCATTGTTGTTGTTGTTATTGTTGGTAGGGGCAGCAAGTCTACTCTCTCTGGACCTTACTTTCTTCTAAATTTAGAGGTTTGGGCTGGATCTTCCAGTTCTGAAATTGTGATTTGTGCTGTAAGTCCAATTGTAGGATCAGATCAATAGGCTTAGAATATTCTGTTTGATCAATATTCATAATATAAATCTCTTGAAATAAGAATTCTTAATTCAGGGGGCCTGTGAAATCAGATTGTTGTATGGTTTTATTTTATATTTTGATACCTATATATAATTGGGGTTTTTGTGATATGATATATTTTATTTTATATATTTAAAAACATTCTGAGAAGGAGTCTATAACACAAGAAAGGTTAAGAGCCTCTTTCACAGTTATTTTTAGCCTTGAGGCAGTTAGGAGGTTAGGTTAGGTGGAAAGGGAAGACATTATAATGCTGATGGTTAGAGAAAGCATGGCAAAATGAATGGGATACCATCCATGCAGTAAGATCCAGGAACAAATCTACCTCTAACTATAAAGGGATTATAAGTCATAGATAGAACACTAGATCTGAAGTCAGGAAGACTTGAGGTCAAGTTCAGAATCAGATACTTACTAGCTTTATGACTGAGCAAGTCATGTCTACTTCTGTCTGCTTTGGTTTCCTCAACTAAAATATGGAGATAATAGCATCTTCCTCTGACAATTGTCTTGAAGATCAAATAAGATAATAATTGTTACTCACTGAGCATAGTGCTGGGCACATACTCTATGTAAATATTACCTATTATTTTTAAAGGGCTTAACACAGTGCCTAGTGCAGTAAGTACTATATAAAGGCTTATTTCTCCTTCTCTGAGGACTTTGAAACTGATAAAAATAAATATATAGGTATGTTTTCATATTGGTATAAGTTAATATGACCCCACTCTAACTAGAAATTAATTTACGAAGAGAACTCAGCAATAGAGTTGGATAGGACCTTGGAATTAAGAGAATGACCCAATGAAAGGTTCCTAGTTGACTGCCTATTTTTGCAAACTATTTTAGATCTAAGAGTTTCTGTAGCTATTCAGGAATAGAATAATTTAAATTTTGACTATTAGTTAAACAAGTATATAGTAGGTTCCTACTATATGTATAGCATTTCTAAGATTTTTAGAGAATACAGATTTACATAACAGAATCTCTGCCCTCTGGGAGCTTACAGTTTGGTTTGAGTGATAAGACTATACACATGAAACAATTAGAGAATAATATAAGATGGTATATACATATGACAGAAAATCAAATTAATTAAATATTCAAGGATCCAAAAGCATAGAATAGAGAGACATCTTAGGATCATAAGCCAATTGGCTGAAGTTATAGAGAAAATTTTTGAGTCAGATCTTGAAAAATTAGATTCCTTTTTTGTTATCTTTAGACTCTGGTCATTTCTTCAGGATTTTACTAGAAAAGATTCTGATATAGACTTTTCTTCTACCCATTCTGTGCCTTGCTCTTATGTCATAAGGAGCTATTTAAGGCTTATGAGTTCCTTCCAGGCTTCTTTCACCAGGTTTGGTGAGGCTATAGCTTAAAAGGATACTGAAATAGGGAGTATTTACTTTTTAAATAATTAAATTTTTTTAATCTGTAACAATGAATAGTCTTTAGACTATTCACTTGACTTCCCAATCCTTGCCCATCTCCCCTTTTCTTTGACACCAAAAATAAAGATGATGGATCTGTCTCAAGAGAGATGATGATCAGTTAGTACTTTTTTGAGATTTTATTGCTGATAAGAGGAGGCAAAATTGTCTCAATAATAGAATAGTCCAATGACAAAATAGGAAGAAATCTAGTCTTGGAATGACCTCTACACACATACACTCATTTCTCTCTCTCTCTCTCTCTCTCTCTCTCTCTCTCTCTCTCTCTCTCTCTCTCTCTCTCCCTCTCCTCCTCCCCCCTTCTCTCTCTCTCTTTTTCCTTTCTGTCTCTCTCTCTCTCTCTCTTTACTTCCTTTTCTCTCCCTTTTTCTCTCTCCCTCTCTCCTTCTCTTCCTCCCTCCCCATAATAGAAGAGGAGATTGAGGTGCTTACCTAATTCTTTACCCCTTCTCTAGGTTAGTCCCTTGGTTATACTAGCTGGTTTCATGAGGGGTCATGATTTGGGATTGGGAAGTAGTGTCTTAAGAATCTAAGGACTTGATTTATGCTCTCTTTGGACTCAGCATCTTATACTTAATTGTCTAAGGGTATTGTGTTATGAATAACAAAAATTACACTGTAGAATTGTCAAAATAAGTACTACTCTACTTCACATTATAATGCTTATGGTTAGAGAAAGCATGGCAAAATGAATGGGATACCATCCATACAGTAAGATCCAGGAACAAATCTACCTCTAACTACAAAGGGATTATAAATCATTTAACTTCTCAGTATCCCAGGAAACTTCCCCCCGGGGTAATTGGGGTTAAATGACTTGCTCAGGGGTCACACAGCTAGGCAGTGTTAAGTATCTGAGGTCATATTTGAACTCAAGTCCTCCTGACTTCAGGGCTGGTACTCTATCCACTATGCCACTTAGCTGCCCCACAGGAAACTCTTTATAAGACTAAATGCCACAGATTAGGTACCAGTTGCATTAGTGAGTGAAATTTCCATACCATGGGTTCCCTACACTGATGAAATCATAGATCCAAAACAACAAAGACAACAAAATACATATGGTATTTCTTTGAAGCTGTTAAAGTAGTATGGAGTCAACAATCTATATATCAGTGTCCTACTCTTCTCCTCAAATCATAAATAGTGACATGATGGCTTCCCATTCATCCATGTGATTGCTATTGTATGAACAGCCATGTTGGGGGGTAAAATAATATAGAAGGCATAGGTTTTACCTTAGAAACACTTAAATATATACATCTAGCCCTCATCTCTCCTGATGTATTAACTCCAGTTAATCTCCAGTACTGTATTAACAATTGCCTGTTAGACATCTCCCCTTGTAAAACCATTGGTACCTCAAACTCAATATAAATGAAAGGGAAGTGATTCTATCCCCCTCCCTCACCTCACTGGGACAATGATGGAGATAGAATGCTGGGCCTGCAGTGAGGAAGATTCATCTTCCTGAGTTCAAATCTGACCTCAAGACACTTCCTAGCTATGTGACCTACACAATTCATTTAGTCCTGCCTGCCTCAGTTTCCTCATCTGTAAAATGAGCTAGAGAAGGAAATGGCAAAGCACTCCAGTAACTTTGCCAAGAAAACCTCAAGGGAGCTCACGAAGAATTGGATACACCTGACCTCAACTTACCCTTCTTACTAGGAAATCTGATGGCAGCTAGGTGTCATGGTAGGTGGAGTTGTGGGCCTGGCGTCGGGAAACAAATAAATTCATATCTAACCTCAGACACTAACTATCTGACCCTGAGAAAATCACTTCAACCTTGTCCATGTCAGTTTGCTCAATTGTAAAATGAGGAGAATGATATCACCTACCATCCACGGGTGTTGTGAGTTTCAAGTGAGATAATATTTGTAAAGAGCTTAGCACAGTGCCTGGCAATAGTGGACAATTAATAAAAAATGCTTTTCCCCTCTTCCTTTTATTCAACTTTTCTGTTTTTCTTGCGGGTACCATTGGCCTAAGGCATCCCTGTTGCCTACTTCTGAATCTTCCTAAACTATTTGATCTATCCTGTATTTATTCATTTGGCTCTACTTGTTGAATCCACTTTCTTCCCATTGCTTTCACTTACATTTATCACCTCTTTCCTGAATTACTGCAATTGTCTCCTAATTGGTCTCCAGTGTTTTTCCTCTCTAATCCATCCTCCTCACAGCTACCAGATTGATATTCCTAAAACACAGGTCTGTTTCCTAGTATTAAGATAAAATCCAAACTCTTTTTTTATGTCATTTAAAGCGAGCTCCTGCTTGTTTTCTAGACTGACTTTGCACATTAACAATTCCTCCCTCCTCTCCCTCCCCCCCAAGCTTTACCATCTAACCAAATTAAAACTTGATGTTGTAAATCCCAACTTCAAGCCTTTGCATTAGCCATTCCCCTCGAGTGCTTTTCTTTTTACTTTTACCCCTTGAAATCCCTGTCTTCCTTCAAGGTTTAACACAAGTACCACTTCTTCCACACAGTCTCTTATGATTTGCCCACTCTTGCTCCTCCTCTCCAGGCAAAATTACTTTGTATTTACTTTGTATGTAGTTTGTAATCACTCTTTTAGGATCCTGTAGAGCCAGAAAGGACTTCAGAAATGTCTATATACTTGTTGGTATCTATATACATGTTTCCCCCAGCAGAAGGTAAGCTCCTTAAGGGGAAAGACTGTTTAACTTCTGTCTTTGTATCCCCAGCCCTTAGTGGAGTGCTTAAAAGTTTTAGATGCTTAAAAAGTCTTGTTCAACAAATTAAAATAATATTCAAGATAGAATGTATGTAACATATAACTAAAATACAGTGTAGACTATGAGAAAACTTGTGAACAAATGTGGTATCATGTGTGAATTTATAAAAGGGACATAGTACATTTTGGTTGGAAGAATCAAGAAACCCTGGCAGGGGAGATAGTATTTTAGTTTGGCCTTGAATTATGGGAATTTAAGTAGAGAAGATATAAACAATAATGAATTGAGTCACAGAAACAGTCTATTCAGGGAACAGTAATTTGGCTAGATTGTAGAATGGTGAATAAATAAGTCAGTGAATGAAAAAATATTTATTAGACACTTATTATGTGCCAAACACTTAAACTATGGAATAAATAATAAAACAATGTTTTCCTCAAGGAGCTTACATTCCAATAGACAGTATGGTGTGATGGATGGAGTCAGGAAGACTTGAATTCCAAATCTAGATTGTATAACCACGGACAAGTCACTTACTGTCCCAATACTCTAAGTAGCATATATCTATTTGGTATAAGGAGTTTCATTTCTTAGAGTCTTTTTCACTATTTTGTATGTCCTCATATAGGTAATACATGAGTTAAGTGTCACAACTGATCATCATATAATCTTGCTGTTACTGTGAACAATGTTCTAGTTCTGTTCATTTTACTCAGAATTAGTCTTTCCGGGCTTTCTTAAAACCATCCTGCCTATTATTTCTTATAGAACAATAATATTCCATTATATTTATATACCATAACTTATTCAGCCATTCCCCAATTGATGGACATCTACTCAATTTCCAATTCCTTGCCCCAATTGATGGATAACCATTCAGTGTCTAATTCCTTGCCATTACAAAAAGGATTGCTACAAACATTTTTGCACATGTGGGTCCTTTTTCCTCTTTTATGATCTCTTTGGGATACAAATCTAGTAGTCATTGCTGAATCAAAAGATATGCAATGATTTTGTAGTCTTTCGGGCATAGTTCCAAATTGCTCTTCAAAATAGTTGAAGCATTTCACAACTCCACCAACAATGTAGTAGGGTCCCTGTTTTCCCATTTCCCCTTAAACAATTATTTTATCCTGTTATCTTTGCCGATCTGATAAGCGTAATAGGTACCTCAGAGTTTTCTTAATTTGCATTTCTCTAATCAATAGTGACAGTGCATTTTTTCATAAGACTATAAATGACTTTAATTTCTTCATCTGAAGATTGTCTGTTCATATCCTTTGGCCATTTATCAGTTCGGAAATGTCTTGCATTGTTATAAATTAGACTCATTTCTCTATATATTTTAGTAATGAGGCCTTTAGAAGAAACTCTGGCTGTAAAAATTATTTCCCAGCTTGCTGCTTCCCTTCTAATCTTGATTGCATTGTTTTGTTTGTGCAAAACCTTTTTAATTTAATGTAATCAGAATTATAGATTTTGCATATTGTAATGTTCTCTAGTTCTTTGGCCATAAATTCCTCCAAAGATCTGATGGACTACCCCATGTTCTCCTGATTTGCTTATATTATCACCCATTATGCCTAAAGCATGAACTCACTTCAGCCTCATCTTGATATAGGTTGTGAGATGTTGGTCTGTGCCTTGTTTCTGCTATACTGTTGTCCAATTTTCCCAGCAATTTTTCTCAAATAGTGAGTTCTTATCCCAGAACTTGGAGTCTGTGGGTTTACTAAATAGCAGTTATTGACTATTGTTGTACTTTGTATTATAGACAGTGGAGTCCCACTGAAGACTTTTAAGCAAGAGAAAATGATACTGTGAAAACAATAGATTTATGGTTAGAAGACCAGGGTTTAGGCCTTGAAGGCTTTGCCACTCACTACCAGTATAATTTGGGGCAGTTAATCAACAAGAATATATAAAGCTTTTACTAAGTAATGAATCAGTTAACAAACATTTATTCAAGAGACTACTGGGAAGGCAAGACGTAACAACACTGGGCTTATCTCTAATGGGAAATTTGTGCATTTAAGTATTTACAAAATGAATACAAAGTAATTTGGATTGAGAGTGCACTAGCATTTGGGAGGTGTTAGTAATGGTTTGATATAGAAAGTGTTGAGTGTTGAACCCAAGTATTTCAAGAGGTTGAGGTAAGAAGGGAAATTCAAATCACCTCACTTATCTATAGCTTGATTATATCAACTGTAAAATGAAGGGATTTTCTGAGGCCCCCTTTCAGCATTAACTATATGATGAAAGCTATGCTTTAGAAAGAATAGTCTGGAGCAGCTAGATGGCACAGTGGATAGAACACCAGAGTCTGCCTTAGACACTTAACACTTACTAGCTTTGTGACTCTGGGCAAGTCACTTATTTCCAATTGCCATGTGGAGGTGGGGAGGGGGGAAATGTCTGGTTGTATTGGATGGTTTAGATCATATAGAGAGATCTGAATCTAGAAACTAATTAGAAAGAAGATAGAGAAGATGTAGGAAGGAACAGAACTAGAGTAGTGACAATAAGAATGAAAAGAAGTAGATGAGTTCAATTCAGTTCAACAATGTTAAGGACCTATTCAATTAGTCAGCAGTAATTAATGAAGTTATTTTTCTGTGCCTAGTACTGTGCTACACAAAGGAGATACAAAGGCAAAAACAATTTCTTTTCTCAAGGAATTCATGCTAATGAGACCACATGCAAACAACATGTTGCACATAATGCAACAAGGTATAGAGTATAAATGAAAATTAATCCCAAAGGGAAAACACAATCATTGAAGATTCTGGGAAAGGCCTCTTTTACAAGGTAGAATTTGACCTGAATATTGAAATAAGTCAGGAGGTAGATATGAGGAGGGAATAACATTCCAATCAGAAGGATAGCTAGCCACTTTTGAAAAGGCATGGAGTGAGGGATCAAAATGTCATGTGGGAGGAATAGTAAGAAGGCAAGTGTTACTAGACTGTAAAGTGGAGGGAGGGGCTGGGAAGGGTCAAGTATAAAAATAATGGAAAAACTGAAAGAAGCTAGATTGCAAAAGACTGTTAAAAGCCAGGGAATTTTATATTTGATTCTTGAGATAATAGGATACCACTGGTATTTATTGAGGAAGAGAAAAGAGGCAAGGTCAGACTTGCCTTTAGAAAGATCACTTTGGTAAGTAGTTTATTGTAGTAGTTTTGAGGTAATGAGAACCTGCACCAGGATAGTGGCTGTATGAGTTTGGAAAATAACTGAACATTGACTAAAGACAGGGGTCCTCAAACTTTTTAAATGGGGGGCCAGTTCACTGTCCCTCAGACTGTTGGAGGGCCAAACTATAGTAAAAACAAAAACTTTGTTTTGTGGGCTTTTAAATAAAGAAACTTCATAGCCCTGGGTGAGAGGGATAATTGTCCTCAGCTGCTGTATCTGGCCTGGGGGTCGTAGTTTGAGGATCCCTGATAAAGATGTGCAGAAATATGACTTAGTTTGTTATGCATTGGATATGTGGAGTGAGAGAACCAAGAATGACCCCAAGAATGTGATCCAAGATGATTAGGAGGATGTTGGTGCCATTAACAGTAATAGGGAAGCTTGGAAGAGGAGAGTGGAAGGAAGAGATTTGATTTTATACATATTGAGTTTGAGATATATATGAAACATGCAGTTTGAGATGCCCACTAGGCAGTTGGAGTTTAGAATGAAGATTAGGGAGGGGTAATCCTTGAGAGTTGATGAGATTACTGATGATATTGTATAGGAGGAGGGCTCAGGACCAAAGCTTGGGGGATACTCTTGGTTAATGGATTTAACTTGGATGAAAATCCATCAAAGAAGACTGAGAAAGAGCTTGTCAAACAGATAGGAAGAAAATCTGTTCTGGTTTTCTGATACAGAGATTAAAATGAATCTTTGCCTTCAAAGAGCTTACATACAAAATAACACAAATAATACATACAAAATTGTGATAGTTCAATCTCCAAGACTTGATGATGAGCCTGGATACTATATTTTGGGAGGTAAAGAGATAGTGAAAGTATTAAGAATTTAGGATTTTGAGCCTGAGTGATTTGAGAGAATTGAGGAGCAATCGGCATGGATATTGGTGTTTGAGGTTCTTAATGTTAGGCATAATAGTGCTGAGTTGGAACTAGGAAAAAAGGAAGGAAACAAGTGCCTACTATATGCTAAACAACCCTGGGACATAGGTGCAATTATTATTCCCATTTTATAGTTGAGAAAACTGAGGCAGGCAGACTAGGCCTAGCACTCAATATATTGCACCACCTAGCTGTGAGGCCTTTAAACCAGTTGATTGGTACTCTAATGTGTAAAAGAAGTGACATAATTGATTTTCTACAGGAAATCTCTACTGTTTTGTACTGGTTTGGGAGAGTGAAGTGTTAACTGATATATAAACACCTGAGGCCTGTTTTCTGTCATTCTGTGGTTGATTGACCAAAGTGTCACTATTTGAAAGGTTTTGCCAAAGGAGAAGCACACTGCTCTGCTTGACCGATGGGTTCTGCTCCTAGTAGGTACTAAAGTCTTTGCTGCATTGAATTGTGTTGGAAGCACAGGGAGCAGAAGTGAGGAAGTGGGAATCGGAGAGGTGTTTTTGATGGGTGCCTAGGTTGTCTCCCTGTTTCCAGGACACTGCAGTGAAAGGGTTGGGGGCTTTCATTGATGCAGCCCAGCACTTTGGCTGGTGACAGAGAGGCCAACCTCAGAGTAAGGGCTGCCACTGCAGCAAGGGGGCTGACTCACCCCTTAGGGAGGGGATCTCTGGGTCAAGGACCAAGGGTTTTCACTAAGCAGTTCTGGGGGGAGTGGGAGGCGAAAGTATAGAGCGGGCCGGCTCTGGCACCAGAAGGCCCCGGACCCAGAGGGGGCGCCAAGGCGCCGGCGAGGACCCCCTTTCTCCGGGGGTCATCTCCTGTCCTCCTTCCGAGCGGAATACAGTAGAAGGTCGAGGGGAATTAAGAATTGAATCCCCGAAACTTGTTTCCTTCAGGGAGAAGAGGAGGCCGCAACCCTGCTTCTTGGGCCAGTCTCTTTTCTCACGCGAACCGCAGGCTTCGCCTTGGCCCTGGAAACCGGATAGGCCTCTTCTTGAGCTCTCAACCTAACCCGGTGGCGGAGGGGGAGGGGGGAAGCCTCGCTAGTCCCGCCCCTCGCTTGCTCGGCGTCGTTGTCGGTGTGCTGAGTGACGGGAGTTATCTACCAATGGGTACGAGGGGCGGGCGGGAGCAGCACGTTAGGCTGCGCTGGAGGAGGGGAACTGGTGCTGGAGAGACAGCAAGAGGGGCGAACCGGCCCCCCGCGGCCGCTGCAGGTAAAGCCGCTTCTCTGCCCTGCGGGGTGCGGCACGGCCCGGCTGCCCTTCTCCTTTCCTTTCCCTCTCTCTGCTATTCCCTCTTTCGCTGTGTTGCGCCTCACATCCGCAGCCCCCGCCCGAAGATCGCCCTCACTCCCGGGCATCCTCCCCCTCCCGCATCTTCCTGTGCTGCTCTTCCCCGCCCCAGAGGGCACCCCCGCCGGCCCCCTACCCCAAATGCACGTCTCCCTGGCCCCTTCTCAGGGGGCCCCTCGCCAGAGCTCCCCTTCTCTCCTGCTCTGCGGCCCTGCTGGCACCACCCCTGGCTGCTTGTGCAGGTAATGTCTCAGTCCCTTTTCCTTCCCTGGCCTCGCTTCCCACTCATTGAGACCTTCACTTCCTCAGTCCTTCCCTCCCCCCAACGCAGGACCTCCTTTTGGTACTTTCTCCTTGTCCCCTAAACGTTCATAGACATAACTATACATAGCATTCTTACTGCTTATTGCATTTTCCATGTTTGTTACTAGGGGCCCAAATTACTTTACAGGCTTCATCCTCTGCTCGAAGATAACACCTACCAATCTGAGATTTGGGTTGTTAATGCTCTCAATTTGCAGGTGGAGAAACTGAGTCAGTGGCTTGTCCAAGCCTGATTCAAAGTGTTACAAAGGCAAGGAATGGGACTTGGCATGATCTCCACTAATCAACAGCTTATACGCTTATGTCCTCGAGTTAATTTCTCCTCTTTAACTGACCCTATTTTTCTATCTTTTTATATTACTTATTGAGGAGTAGGAGAAGGAAAGTGATACCTTGAGTATATGAGGTACCTGTCTTCTAGAGAGCACAAAATATTGTACATTTTTCATTGCTGAAGGTTGTTGAATCAGAGATTTCTTCATCAGGGATTTTTTTTTCCACAGTATAATACTTAGTTTAAGGGTGCTTCCCTTTTTTAGATTATTTTGATGATTTGATTTAATTTTAGACTTTGTGAATGCTTCTGTGGCTTAAGGGGATTTATCATTAAGTTGATTCTTCCCAGTACATATGTGTATTCATAAATACATATATATGTTTGTATGTATACACATAATACCATCCAGTCCTCTTCAAGAAATCATTATAACAAACTTTAGAGTTTCGAAGATAAAAATGTCTAGTTAATACTTAGAAATAGAATAATCAATTCTCTTCTGAATTTGTGAGAATGTTGTTTAAATGAGTTTCATGATGTTTTTGAAAAGTGCATAATAAATGTGGCATTGTCCTTTGCCTTTTTAAAGTAATCAATAGGAATAAAGAAAGACCATAGCTGTATTCTGTTTACTTTAATGTTGAACATTTGTCTTCCAGGCAGCTGGAAGTAAGTAGTCTTTCTGATTTCTTTTATCCTTCAATAAAAAATATGAAGAAATTGAGAGGGAAATGTTTGGAGTAAAAAGTACAGGAATAAAGCTGCCTTCCCTGCAGTGGGACAAGTAAAGACTGGAACAGAAACCATATTTTAAAAGGGACAGCTATAACTGCCTTACACAAAATATTCCTCTAGTGGTGGCAGTATTTGGAGTTTGTAGACATACAGCCCAGAGCTTTGACACTAGCTGCCAGTTTGTTCCTTCAGAAGAAGAGTTTAGGTGGGAATTTTTATTTATTGTCCATTTGTATTTTGCTTTTGTTTTCCTTAATAGAAAAATGTTGGAATTATGGAAAGTGACAGATTGAACTTTGCATCTTCTTTTTAATTACATATAATTCTGTTTTGGACTGTAATCCTAAACTTCCCCCACAGCTCCTTAGTTCTCATTACTTATTCTACATATTGAAATTCTGTTCAGTGCTCTATCCATTTGGACAGTAATTTCACCTAGATGGTAATCAGATACTGTGTGGGTTTTCTAGTCTCTTTGAAAATCATTGGAAATTAAAGAAGGTTAAACTATGGGTGGTTCTGAACCTTGTTGAATTTATGGAGTTGAGCTAATAGAATAGATCTTATGTGCTTCATACTGCCTAGGTAAACCAGAAATTATAGGGAAAGAAATTTTAGATATATGTTGGGAGAAAAATTGATAATGAAAGAGAAGAAGAATTTGAGAATTAGTGGTAGACATGAAACAAACTAGAAGGGAGAGGTAGAATAGTTGAAATAAAGTTGGAGGTTAAGCTGGATAGTGGGACTGAGTAAAAAGGGAAATTTTAATGTAATATGGCACTGATCTGGAATAGTGTTGAGTTTTCTAGGCCTGGTGAGACCAGAAAAGAGGAATTTGTTGGTCTACAAACTTGTACAGGAGGTAGGGGTACAAGTTATTGAGAGAAATTTGCTTGAGTGGAATGAGAGTACAGAGATTATTTACAGTCACATATCCTTTATTTTCAATACTTTAAAATTAAGTCTCTTTTTCTCTTTAGAAATGAAGTCTCTCTTTCAAGTTGATACTAGGTAAAGAAATCATAATAAGGAGCTTTGATTAAAAGACCAAGGTGCTAATAATAACAGGGAAGGATATTCAAAAGATGTATAAATTGCTTTCAGCTTACAAATGTAGAGAACAGGAAACAAGTACTTTTTTTTGGTAGCATCCTTAAATACATCTTAGACTACTAGAGCTGGAAGCTAACTTTCACAACATCTAGGCCTCCCCCCTTACTTTATACCTATGCTCAGAGAAGTTATGTGGTTTGAGTAGGGGTCACACAGGTGGACTCAGGTGGGATTTGCACTTAAGTCTTTCTGGTTCCAAGTACAACATTCTCTACATCAATCTCTCTATCATTAGTTATTAATATATGCTTTTGACAATTATGAAGATGGGGTATATTTTGTAGATTAGGACATAACCATGAAGAATAATAGAGATGAATGCTTATATAGTAATATTTACTCAATCTCTAGTCATTTTACTAAGTAAGGAATATTTGATTCCATCACTCTTTGGTATCACAATTTCTTTCATTAAGTCAGTTAATAAACATTTGGATTAAATTAAGTGTTGGCTAGCTACAAATCAAGAGAATGTTGATGTGGAGGAGTCATAAGTTTAAAGGAATGATTGAGGCAAGGTTGAGAATAACCAAAAAAAAAAAAAAAAAAAATTAGATGGTGAGTATACATTTCATGGAATTGAATAAGATCCTATTGGTGACGGAGTTTTAAATTTTGATTGACATATCAACCATGATTTTTTATATATAGTATCAAACCATTCCTATACTTTTACATAACCTGAATTATACATAAGACTAGATAAATAGAGAATATATAGTAATTTATAGGGAAAGTATTAAGGAAACACTATTGAAGGCAGGTCTCTTTTTGTGTTGAAAGTTATTTAACACTTTCTGTGTCATTTTCCCCATCTGATGCCCCAATCTTTTGAAACTGTTATGGGACTAGTTACTATATAATACCTTGGAGACAGGGAGTAAACATTCAATTATTACAGAACAGGACCTTCTTGTAACTTTCTCTGATACATTGCTGTTGTTTTTGTCTTTGTATCTCCAATACTTTACTAAGTTCCTGGGATTGTCATGTAAAAGGAACAGATTTTCTCATTTTCATTTGTAATTGTCAGATATGATTTAGCCAATTCTTGACCCAGGTTTTTTTTCAATTTCACTTTGCCAGTAGTTTCAAAAATGTTGTAGTCCTATATAATGAATTAAATAAGCATATTTAATTGCCCTTTATAAAGAAGATCCATTCTAACAGTATTAATTTGTACAGAGTTCCCTGATATTTCACTTGTATAATCCCATTTATCTCTTAGAGTAGAAAACATTTTTATTTTAGAAGGGTCTCTAAAACTGAGAACCTACTATCATTATTTAGGGAATCTAGGCCAAATAAATTAGGCTCATCAGACAAGTGGGAAACTAGACTAGATTTGGAGTCTGGCCATGGGTTCAAATTTAGATTCTGCTGCTTCTTGTTTTCTTGTGTAAGTCTTTTCATTTCTTTGCAGCCTCAGTTTTCCTCAGCTTATTGATATAAGGGAGTTGACCTAGAAGATTTCTGTGGCTTCTCCTTGCTCTGTATTTATGAGTCGCAAATGGAATCTTCTGTCCTGAGAAAAGTGGTTCATATTCAGGAAATTCTAGAGAGGGAAGGAAGAAGTAGATCTTGAAATTGCTGAAAGTTTAGAGAATCCCATCTGTCTCAATTTGTGCAGTATATTTAATTGAAAATACATTTATGGCTTGAAAGATAGCAAGAAGTCTTAATAGATACAAAGAAATTTGTTAAATGTAATATATCAAAAACATTTTCATCTACACTCATTGAAATTTCTAGTGGTATAGCATTAACTTTGCCGGTTTTAAGACCACAAAACAATAAATGTTTTGATTCCTAATCTCCAACTAGCACTGAGAATTGTGGAAATATGTGAATAGAAGCAAAACGAGCTTGTTGGTGGGAAGAAAGATAGAGGAGGTTAGGTGCCTACAGGGCCCCTACAGGGAAGGAGAAATTGGATTGACATTTATTTTGAAACAAAGCTGTGATTAGATCTTTTTATTCCCCTTTTTGTCAGTCTGGTCTCCCTAGACCTCTTATTTCTCCTTTTATCCTTCTGATACTACTGAGCTGGAGGGAAAAACTTTCTTACTTAAGAAGGAAGAATTTTCATTATAGTAGATTTATTACTTTCTTGCTACTTGTTTTTACTCTCCATTTTTGTTCCCATATAGGAATTCTAACATCGTCCTCTGAAGACTTAACCATCTTACTCCATGACGGCCAAGACAACTTGACATGTGTTGGTCCCTTGTCTCTTCTGCAGAATAGCTATTCTTCCCCATTGTGTGC
Source organism: Sarcophilus harrisii (assembly GCF_902635505.1). NCBI lineage: Eukaryota > Metazoa > Chordata > Mammalia > Dasyuromorphia > Dasyuridae > Sarcophilus > Sarcophilus harrisii. The sequence continues at coordinate 492,116,161 of NC_045427.1, read as the reverse complement.
AGCTTTTCTTTAATAGGGGAGGGGAGGGGAGAGCCAAGATCCCCCTCCCCTTCCCTTTTTAGAACTCTGTGAATTCTTTCCACACCTCTTTCCAAAAATGGCAGACCCCATCATGGACCTTTTTGATGACCCCAATTTATTTGGCCTGGACTCTTTAACTGATGACAGCTTCAACCAAGTCACACGAGATCCCATTGAAGAAGCCCTTGGGCTGCCAAGTACCCTGGACTCCTTAGATCAGATGAATCAGGATGGTGGAAGCAGTGACTTAGGAAGTTCATCATCAAGTGGCCTGCCCCCTCCAACAGAAGAAATTCCTCCTACAGATCCTCCCAAAGAATCAGCAACTCCAGCCCCAGAGTCACTGACCTTACATGGCTATACCACTCCACCAGTGGGCCAGGAACAACCCAACCAAACTATTTTACAGGCACCACCACCACCAACAGGACTTCTTCAGGTCTCCAAGGGTCAGGAGATCCTTAGCCAAGGAAATCCTTTTATGGGTGTCTCTGCAACAGCTGTCTCCTCCAGTGGTGGTGCAGGGCAACCCCCTCAGACAGCTCCCAAGATTGTCATCCTCAAGGCTCCACCTGGTACCTCAGTCACAGGTGCTCATGTGGCACAGATACAAGCCCAGGCCATCACCAGCACAGCACAGCCTTTAGTGGCTGGCACAGCCAATGGTGGTAAAGTCACTTTTACCAAGGTGCTAACTGGTACTCCTCTTCGACCTGGTGTCTCCATTGTTTCTGGCAATGCAGTCTTAGCCACTAAGGTCACTGGAGGCCAAGCCACAGTGCAGCGCATTGTTCAACCCAGCCGGCCAGTAAAGCAGCTGGTCCTGCAGCCGGTGAAGAGTTCTGCTACAACTGGAAACCCCGGGACTGGAGCAACACCACTGAAACCTGCTGTCACACTGACCTCAGCACCCACTCAGGTGACTCATGTAATAGGGGAAAGTGGTGTATAATCTGATAATGGGTCAGACTCAATCTTGAGTTTAAATAAGACAGCTTGTCTAAGTTCCATGTTCAATTGTGTTTTAATTTTGTAACTTTTGTTACCTGCCAGGGTAGATAGTTATAGTATGGAATTAGACCCTCCCCTTCATGACTCAGTGTTCGATATTTTCCCCTTCTTCCTTTTTACCATCTCACAGATTTTTCACTGGGAGTTGTTGAATTGTTGAAATGTGGGTGAGGAGGAATAGTGGTGAACGGTAACATCTTAAAAAAAAGTATGTTTGTTTTTTCTCATTGCAAAGTTGGTTAAACATAAGCCTTCATCATCTCATCAGCAAGATTGAATTCTGTCCAATAAAATACCCTTTATCTATGTCCCTGTTATTATAAAGAAATTCTTGACATGCTTTGAGGCAATTGAACATGGAAGGGACATGTAAACTTAGGGCCAGAAAGTTGGGTATAGAATTAATATATACTTTGGTTCTCAGATTATGCCATAAAAATCTTCTTTTACTATTACTTGTCCTTAATAACAGGGTGAATCAAAGCGCATCACTCTGGTTCTCCAGCAGCCTCAGTCAGGGGGTCCTCAAGGCCATCGGCATGTTGTGCTAGGGAGTCTGCCAGGCAAGATTGTGTTGCAGGGCAACCAGCTGGCAGCCCTGACTCAGGCCAAGAATGCCCAGGGGCAGCCTGCCAAAGTGGTGACTATCCAGCTGCAGGTGCAGCAGCCACAGCAGAAGATTCAGATTGTACAGCAGCCACCTTCATCCCAGCAGCAGCAGCAGCAGCAACAGCCACCCTCAGCCCAGCCAGTGACCCTTTCCTCGGTACAGCCAGCCCAGATTATGGGACCAGGACAAAGTCCAGGCCAAAGACTTACGGTACCACTTAAAGTGGTACTTCAGCCACAGGTAAGACTAACTCTGTAATGGGTGGAAAGAAAAGAAGGAAAGCGTGGCTACCCAGACCAGCCTGTTATTAAGTATAGAGCCCAGATTAACTTTGTTACCTTTGTCCTCCAAATACAACTAGTAGAACATAATAATAGTGAGATAAAAGGATTAATTTGGTAAGTGAACAAATGAAGTGATAAGTTATTTAGTGCTTTTGACTTGCTTTAATTCATATCTACATCTTTTTTTAACCTTTTTAAAAAAAAATAACAAAGTAATATCATGTATCTTTCATTTTAAAGATAAGGAAAAAGGAACAATGAAATACTTTTCCCAAATAGGTCAGGAATATCTATAGCAGCTACATTCTTGACTATGCCTTCTCTAATAGTCTTTGCTAGTTGTTTAATTTGCTGCTTCTCCTAGATGAGTTATTGGGGGAGGTCAGGAATGAGAAGACAGGAAGACAAATTGAGGAGATTGAAGTTTGAATTAATGTCTATGTTGCTTTTTATTCCTTTCAAAGTTCCACAAATAATGCCGCAAAGGTTAAAATACCATAAAATGCAACAAACTCAGTTTGTTGCTGAAATAAAGATTAAATTGCCCTTCCTCTTTGCTCCAGAAATACATTTTTGACAAATTTCACAAGGTAAAGATACTGAAACTCTGATTTATCTATCTCTGCAGGCTGGCTCTTCCCAAGGGGCCTCCTCTGGCCTGTCAGTGGTTAAAGTGTTGAGTGCCAGTGAAGTGGCAGCTCTGTCTTCTCCAGCAGCCCCTGCTCCCCACACTGGGGGAAAAGCTGGGGTGGAGGAAAACCGAAGGCTAGAACACCAGAAGAAACAAGAGAAAGCTAATAGGATAGTAGCAGAGGCCATTGCCAGAGCTCGGGCCCGAGGAGAGCAAAATATCCCACGAGTCTTAAATGAAGATGAGTTGCCCAGTGTCCGACCTGAGGAAGAAGGTGAGAAGAAGCGCAGGAAGAAGAATACTGGAGAAAGGCTCAAAGAGGAGAAGCCAAAAAAGAGCAAAGCTTCTGGTACCTCCAAGTCTAAGGGCAGGAGTAAGCTAAAGTGAGTATATGCTGCATTTTGAGAATTGAGTTAATGGCAGACCTTCCCGGTTTTGTTCACCTGTAGATTGGGCATATCATCTGATGGGCAGTTTTTACAATGAAGATTTGTGATGAGGCAGTAAAGTATTTATTTGCATACAATATTTCACGTTAAACATTGCCATCATTTGCTTGGAAGACCTTTTGAGAATTAAGAGATAGAAAAAATTAAATGCTAGCTAGTGTTAAAGTTGAAAATTCCATCAGTAAACTATGTTCCATCTTTCCACATTTCTTTCTCTTATGATATTGCTGTGAGCATGATATATTATATTACACCAAAGTAGGACCTCATTTTGTACAAGTTTTTTCCAACATTCCTAATATGAAGAAAGAAGCTACAAGGTGATAATGGTTCCATTCCCTCATCCCTCAACCTTTGGTTCAAGTTCTATAACCTTAAGCCATACTAAGGGGAGTTATAACTTATTACATCATTCCTGTAACAATTAGGAGTCCTTTATCCCCAATTTGCTACATTTCCTACTTCTCATACTTATGTATGAGTCCTCATACATCGAAGAATACATCAGGGATGTAGTTTCTTCAAAATACATCAGGGATTTGTAGCTGGAGTAATAGTTGCTCAGCATCATTAAATTATTCTGTGAAAATATGATATTAGGCTAAAGAATGTTATTGGGATGATTCCATAGCAACATTATAAATAGGCAGTGTACTGAATGGTTTTCCTGGGAAGTTTCATGTAAAGTCACATACCATATTAAAGATTTTGCAAAACAGTAATAGTTAAGACAGCCTTGTGCAGAATATGTTTTCATCATACTTTACCATTTACGAAAAATTTTCTACAGCCATTAATTCATTTGATCTTCCCAACTACTTTGTGAAGGCAGGTATTAACCAAAATTTTTAAGAATGAAGAAACTAAATGGTACAACTAGGATTAAAATCCAAGTCTTCAGATTTGTAATTTAATATTCTTTCCACTACCAGTATTCTTCCTTTCATTCAGGATATTAAATATTGATTTGCAACTATAAAAACAACATTGACAGGTTCCATAGTCTTTAATGATTTTAGGAAATTGAATTGGGTCTAATCACAAGAGAATTTTTGTCCCTTTTTTACCAAGTGCCCTTATCCCCTTGCCCTATCATAAGGGGAGAGGGGGGTGCGCACACGCTCCATCAGTTTTACCTTTTCACAACCATCTCCTACAGACTTAACAGTTGAGTACCTATAATGATATATAGCTGAGGAGTCCCCAAATCCTTCACTAAAACTGAAATTTTTCCCCCTCCCAGCACCATCACTCCTGTGGTGAGTAAGAAGAGGAAACGCAACACTTCATCTGATAATTCTGATGTGGAAGTCATGCCTGCACAATCACCCAGGGAGGAGGAAGAGAGCAGCATTCAGGTAAAAGCTGTCTTGGAAAAACTTAGCTGATAAATTTTTAGTGACAGAGCAGGAAAAGTCCCCAAATTGAAATAATGATGCCTAAATCCAAAGTATACATTATAAAGATTTTGTATCTCCCTAACTGCTTTTCTACAAAAGTCATTTTTAGAACTCTTCTTAGATCTAATACTGTGAAAGCAGTAAGAATTATTATTTCTCTTATTCCAGTTGCTTCAAAAATTAAAGATATAAATTAAATAATAATATGAATGCAGTACTAGATGTTAGCAATATTTTGGTTTCAGTCAAAATTACTCTAGTTCTTTTGTCACTTGATCTTTTCTAGACTTCTGGGTTTTGACCTTTTTAAAACAGCCACAGAGCTTTTTTTTTTTTTTTTCTTTTTCCACTTGAAAATAAGTATTCTGAAGACCAGAAGAATGATGGATCAAGACTCTTTGTTAGCTTACAGCTTGCATTACATGTGTGTCTAAAGCAAATCATTACTATACATTGTATCACTATAGAATACTTCTTTCCTCTGATCTCCACTCCACTCCAATGTCTCTCTCTTCTGGTATAATATCTATATATCTTGTTGCAAAGATCAAATGAGCTACTATGTGTGAAATGCTTTACAAACCTTAAAGCCCTATATAAATATCAACTAAAACCAGGTTCTTGATGACTTTTAGATTGGAAATAACTATCACTATTTCCCAGAGTATACTTTTTTGTTTCTTTCGTGGGCAGTCAGGCTTTACTCTTGCCTATAAACCAAATGGCTAAAATTTAATAAGTCTTCTTTTCGCTGATATTATTTTCTAGTTTTGTTTTATGGGAATTTGGGGGTGAAATACGAACATCTTAGCAGATGTTTATTCTTAGTTAAGTGACTTGGAAGAGAGTGATATTTAATAAATGTAGTTTACTTGAATATTGCCTAAATAAAATTTTACTGTAAATATTGCCATTTACTGAATGGTTTTATATAATTAATATTTTCTGAATACAATCAATAAACATTTATTAAGCATTTGCTATATTCTAGGCATTGCCAAATAAGTATAAAGGATGAAACAGTTCCTACACAAAGGAAGCATATAGTCTTAAGAGAGATAAGTATATATGCACACAATACAAATATGAAATAAATACAGATATATGCAAAGTAGGTAAATGCATTCTAGTTCAGGGGAAGGACATAGACAATTGAAGGGTTTGTAAAATGTTTCAAACAGAAGATGATACATAAGAGAGTTACATATTAAAGGAAGGGATGGATTGTGAGAGATAAGAGTGTATTCTAGACATGGGTGGTCAGTGCAAAGGCATGAATGTGGGAGAGTGTTGTTTATAAGGAACAGAGAGTTCTGACCTATATGAACTTATAGTCTAAGTGGTAGATAAAAGAGGAAGTAAGGTTTGGGATTACTGCAGCTTATAGAAAAAAAAATTGGAACTTTACTGGAATTTTTGCCAATTTTTATCACTCCATCTTGAGTTGTCTAACCATTGTTGCCTTTGCAGAAGAGACGATCAAACCGACAAGTAAAGCGAAAAAAATACACAGAAGATTTGGACATTAAGATCACAGATGATGAGGAGGAAGAAGAAGTAGACGTGACTGGTCCTGTAAAGCCTGAACCCATTCTACCTGAGCCAGTTCAGGAACCTGATGGCGAGACATTGCCATCTATGCAGTTCTTTGTGGTGAGCTAAATACTTGAGTCATTTCAGGGAGAATACTAAGAGCAAGGGCAGTTTATCTTTATTGCTCAGAATTCTCTACTGACCAAATATCTCTTTTTATAGGAGAACCCCAGTGAAGAAGATGCAGCCATTGTGGACAAAGTACTTTCTATGCGTGTGGTGAAAAAGGAGGTTAGGCCTCTATGTTTGATGTCATTCTATATCTTTCTATTTCTAGATGTTTCACTATTGAGAGACTTTATTCATCAGGACATGTTACTAGAGTTTACCTTTAGAAAGGTAGTAGACATGGACTGGGTCAAAAATTAGAAAGAAAATAACTACATTGGCTTCTCCAACTTATCAACCTGAGGTAGGAAAAGGATGTAGAGATTTATTTAAAGGACAAGTTAGGAGCATGCTATTGTTGTCATGATAGGAAACCAACTCTTTCCCGTCCTGGATTGATAGTGCACAATATAAAGATTAAACATGGTGTATCCCAGGGTTTGCTGATGAGTTGTGCCTATATAGTGATCCCTATGTGGTTAGTTAATTTTTCTTATTTGGGATGGTAAAGAATGGGTAATTATAAAATGGAACTATAATTTCCTCAATTCTTTCCCCTTAGCTTCCCTCTGGACAATACACAGAAGCAGAAGAATTTTTTGTCAAGTATAAGAACTAGTAAGTATCTCATACCAAAAATAATAATCACTGAAACTCCCCATAGTCTGTTATGGGAGGGAGTGGTTCTCCTTTTTTTCCCCTACTTCCCAGCCCTTATAATAAATATAATAAATTTGAGAAGTTCTTCTGAGTTTTTCTTCTGTTAGAGAGGAGCGAAGGTATCTAATAAATACTGTCCACATGATTCAATATGATCCCAATGAATACGCTAAAATTTACACATCTCTTTAATATACTAAAATTTGCATATTGTCTCTTCTAACAATATAAGCTCCTTAAGGAATTTTTGTTTTTATATTTCGAATGTCTCACACAGAGTGAAAACTTAATAAATATTATTAATTTATTGATGATTGTTGCTGCAGTCTGGATCTACTTGCTTATCAGTTTCTCTTTCCTACAGACTTAGTGTTGTTTTGTCTTGTTTTTTCCTTCTCCAGTTCTTATCTGCATTGTGAATGGGCCACTATTTCTCAATTAGAGAAAGACAAGAGAATCCATCAGAAACTTAAGCGGTTCAAAACCAAAATGGCTCAAATGAGACACTTCTTCCATGAGGTAATGAGGAATAAGTGCTGCCTTTTCAGTTGTTTTCTTTTTTTCTACATGATCTCTAGTGGTATCTTAATTTCTTGACATCTGGTCACTGAACATATAGTTAGGTCCTTCAAAAATGCATAGCACTTTACTGAAATTTTTGGGTTTTTATTTTTCTCACTGCTTCACGTGGGTTTCTTTCCTTATTTAACTTCCCTATACTTTTATTTTCTTAATTGTAAAATTATTCCTTATATAATACATATGAAGTACTTTGAAGTTCTGTCAAAGAAAGATGTTGTGAAACAAAAGCCATTAATAATGATTTTCTTGTTTTACTGTGAATGAAACAAAGATCTGGTCCATTTGGGATTTGTTGTTTTTCTAAGACTTGTCATGAACTGTTACTTTGTAGCTATAGACATTAGAAACTGTCTTAATAGAAGAATATTACTTACTAATATTCTTACTTACTAATAATTATCCAGTCTCACTGAAGCATCTTTTGACAAGACTGTCATTTTCTTCAGTGTTGATATCTAGCCCAATTAGTTAATCTTTTTAGTAAGTTTATGAGTTTCTTAAGTCATTTTCAACTCTTCAGTTTGTAGTTGTTCAAGTTGTTCCTCTGCCAAAGTAGGAAACTTTATGATCTTCTGATGGTAGCAATTAGTTAATTAAATAAAAAGAAAAATCTTTGAAGTTTAGAAGGAACGGGGGGAAGGGGGGGGGGTTATTAATCAGAAAAGGACTACAACTCCTAAGCAGTATAAGATGCATTTAATCATCCCAAAAAAGGCTGATTTTCTGACATCATTTAACAGATTTGTAGAAATGAACTGCCTTTTAACTCTTCATCTAAAGAGGTATAAGTGTGACCAAGGGCATTCTGATTTCTTCATAAATAAAGATGTTACTGACTCAATAAAGCTAGTTCTTGTATTCTGAGGTTGTTAATTGCAATATGTTTATACTAATTTTTATATGACTATTAAGTTTGCAAGGACTGAGTATAATTCATCCACAGAGCATAGTTACGTCGGCAGAACATTCCCAAACAACTAAATAGAAGACTAAATGAGTAAGTCTTAACTGGATGGTCTTATGGTCTTATTGTTTGTGCTCATGACCAAACCAGGATGAAGAACCCTTTAATCCAGACTATGTGGAAGTGGATAGAATATTGGATGAGTCTCACAGCATTGACAAAGACAATGGAGAGGTGAGTTGTAATGTGTAAACAGGTAAAAGAACATAATAGTGGGTTTCTTATTTATAGAATTGATAAATTCTTGTCTGTTTTTTATTTTTTTCCAGGTAAAAGTAAAAATTTATTAAGAATTAAAAAGTACTTCCATCATTTCCGTAGGCTGAATGGCTGAGATAAGCACTAACTAAAATTGGAGGGGGAAAATAGGCTAGGAGACTTGATTCCAAATATTTGGAAGTTTTTTTGAAGTTAGCACCTTGGAATTATATTTTGGATCCACTAAATTGAATAAGAAAACTTGGTTACCTTGAGAGGTTTTTTTTGTTTGTTTGTTTTTTTTTTTTTTTTTTTAACAAATTAGAAATCTCAGTAGTAGTTGGGTTTTTTTCCTTACTCCCTCAGTTATATAATAACTAGCACTTTACAGATATTAACTTATTTCATCCTCACAATAACCTCACAATAACAGTGAGGTAGGTACTATTAGTATCCCCATCTAAGTGGGGATCTAGACAACTTTGGTTGTTGTCTCAAAAATCTGACCTTTTCCATGCTTCTGAGTTTTGACTATTGTTTTAAATCAGAGCAGCCAACCGCAGAGCCTTTTTTTTTTTTTTTTTTTTTTTTTTTTTTTTTTTTTTTTTTTTGGCACTTGGAGATACAGAAGAATGGAGGATCAGAGCCTTTGTTAGCTTACAGCTAGCATTGCATTTGAGTTCAGCACAAATCGTTAATGTTTATTGTACCACTAGAGAACACTTCTTTTCCCTGATCTCTACTCCACCCCAATGTCTGTTCCTTCTGGTGTAATAATATCTGTAGTATAATACAGTGGTAATTGGGCATTGTAACTCTTTCCTCCCTCCTTTCCTGCCTTCCTTCTCTTTCTCCCTCTTTCCCTCTGTCCACATAAAGACATTCCCTTCCCTGTGGATACTCTGCCCAGAGGAATATGAATTTTGATTGCTGAAATCACAAGATACCTTGGAGTTTTGAGACTAGATTTCTTTTTTATGGACCATGCCTTAGATCCAAATCACTCTGTTATTGATTTGCCAGTAATGAGTCCCTGCTTAAGCCTCACTGGTCATTGGATTCTGATGGCTCAGTGTATAAATAGCTGTTGTTTCTTTGTCCTGAGAGGCTACCTCTCAGAATGATTTTATTTGCTTATTTTTTACTATGTAAAATAGGCCATTCTTTGCCTCATTTTTATCTAGCCTAAATCACTGAATTGGGTTTGCCTTAGACAAACTGAGACCTGGGAAAGACCTTAGCTTAAAAAGGCGAAGATCTTCCAGTGTATCTGGGATCATCTTCAGTCATCCTGATCTATTTCTGATCACCGGATCCAGTGGCTCTGAAGGAAAAAGTGAACTCTCTCTCATTTAAATTCAATTCACTTGCAAGATCTGACATCTTCCTGATGTCATGGTACTCTTCAAGAATGAAGAACAAGCAACAAGTGTTTGAGATCAAATTTGAACTCACATCTTCCTGAATCTGGATCCAACACTAACCATCTAGATGCCTGTTATATAGAACAGTCATTGGCACAGTGACTATTTGTTAGTTCTGAAAATTGAGCAACCAATGAGTACTTTCCTTCACATTTGGATACTTGGCCTTCCTCTTCAGAAGTCTTTATTTAAGTACTTGCTCTTTTTCATCAGCCCTTGAAGTGACTTCAGTTAGCATCTGTTTCATAGTTTATCTGCCTTTGACATAACAAATAGAAAAAAATTGTCATCTTGCCCAACTCTGAAAAGTTTACTAATCCCTACCATGCTTTGTTCAGACATTGGTTAAGTACAATCTTAAGCATAGGAACTTGAAGAACTGCTATAAGTTATGGCTAAAGCACTTCATCATTACATACCTCAATTTTTGCTTCTTTTAAAATTGTGGAAATCCTTGGATTGTAAAATGTAAAATGAAGTATATGACTTGGAAATCTCAACATATGGTCTTATATAGGGAAGAACATGAGATGCAGATTAGAACCTTATCTATGACTTGTAGTCTTCCTGAATTATCTGGGTTATTGAAAAGTTAACCTATTTGTCCAGGGTCACAAAGCCAGTAGCTGTTAGAATTGAACCCACATCTTCCTGGCTCTTAGACCAGCTGTCTAGCTACTATCCCATGCTTCCTTTTTATGAGACAAGATTAATAGAATAATATGATGATGATGATGATGTCCAATAAAAAGAATAAAACTATTATTTTGTTATAGTACCTCACATATAGTACCTCACACTTAATAAAGGTTTGTTAATTAATAATATCTTCTATGTGGCTTACTTCTGTTGGCCCATTTCTTTCTTATAATTGCCTGCCAGGTATTGAGGTGATTATCTTATGTCATCATGCTTCCATAATTCTATAAATTGGACCCCATTTTGCCACCTCTATATTCAGCTCCCCTCCTATTTAAACCAAAAGTTGAAACTCAATAATTTTAACAAGGTCTTACAAGTGCTTAGTCATTTTGGCTTTTATTTTAAATAGTAAGGCTTGGCATCTTGTGTTGTCATGATTCAAACTATTGTTTCCCTTCAGTCTTTTCCAAAAAAATATTTTTTAAGTATAGTGCTTTTAATTGGGACAGTAGTATTTCCTCTCTACCTTCACTCTTGTTACTTCTTTTCAATGATTTTCTCTCCTAATTTTTTCCTAGCTCCTTGTGGCACACAAGGAAACCTCTTCTTCACCAGCCTTCTGACTATTCTTGAGGTAGCATCTGGACTACTGATAGCCCCAGGGGTTGAGGCTTATTGAAAGTGAGCCCTGCTATGCTGCTTACAGGTTTAGCCTGTTCCAACTTCTAAAAATAGCCTGACTACAGCCCAAGCTTTATGCAGTAAGAAAGCAGTAGAACAAGGCACATGTTCATAGCAGCTATGGACTTTAAGAGTTTTCAGTAGAAAACTTGCTTACACTCCACTATTGATATGTTAATACTCAAATGTTCTGTAGAAATTTCATTTTTAGGACAGACTTTACTTTTAGTTACTTAGCTAAAGTGATAAGAGTTATTAATCTTGTTTCCAGGGTTTCACTAGGTTAAACCTAGAAAGATATTTATACTTTCTTTGTTGTTATATTGAGGTTTTGACAGTCTGTGGTATGGTTGAGGAGTAGGACTCCTGTAAGCGCCAGACAAGAACTAGGATTCCATTAAAATCTTGACTTATTCTTCTCTTAGCCCGTAATTTACTACCTGGTCAAATGGTGTTCTCTGCCTTATGAGGATAGTACTTGGGAACTGAAAGAAGATGTGGATGAGGGCAAAGTCCGGGAGTTTAAGCGGATTCAATCAAGGCATCCAGAGCTCAAAAGGGTGGTAAGTAGGTGCTGCCCCTAAAACAGTACACCTTTTAACAATACTTAATGTTAAATTGAATTCTCTTTGAACTACCATAACTACCATCTATCAGTCTCTAGACTTCCCAGTTTTGCTACTGTCTTCACCCTATTACTTATGCATTTCTCATTTCTTAGAATCGTCCTCAGGCAAGTGCCTGGAAGAAATTAGAATTATCACATGAATACAAAAACAGGAATCAGCTACGAGAATACCAACTAGAAGGTGTCAATTGGCTACTTTTTAATTGGTACAACAGGTAAAGCAATGGGCCCAAAAAGTTTGGGCTTAGTTTGGCCTTACTTTTCATTCTTCATCTCTTAAAGCTACCATTTCATGCTTCCATGTTAAAGGAAACACCTTTGACCTGCTTTTTCTTTTGTGATGGTTCTGCAGGCAGAACTGTATCCTGGCTGATGAAATGGGATTGGGCAAAACAATTCAGTCCATTGCCTTCCTACAAGAAGAATATAATGTAGGCATCCATGGCCCTTTCCTGGTCATTGCTCCACTCTCTACAATTACCAACTGGGAGAGAGAATTCAATACATGGACAGAGATGAACACTATTGTTTACCATGGCAGTCTGGCCAGCCGGCAAATGATCCAGCAATATGAGATGTACTGCAAAGATTCAAGGGTGAGCATTCTGTGTAGAGAAAGGCCTTTTCACATAACGAATGAATAAAACATTTGTTAAATACTTATGTTCCAGGCACTAGGGACACAAATATAAAGAATGAGATAGTACCTGTCCTTTGGGAGCTTACATTCTAAGAGAAAAAATGGATGGATATATTACTTTGGGAAGTTATAAGGATGGTAAGCGAAGTAATAGGGCAGTTGATTGTTGCCATATGCTTTCCAGGAATGGTTAGTGTTCATTGCATTCTTATTTCATCTGAGGAGAATACATAGCTGCTTGGCAAGTAAATGACTGGAGAAGTAAATCAAACTATCCCCGTTAGCTCATCCTGCCTTTTGGGATTTATGTTAGTGTTTCCATATTCTTTCAAGATATCTTCATAGACGTTTTTATCTGGGCTATATATAAAGGCATCTGTCTAGTGGCATATTGAATATCCAAAAAGTTGAACATAAACAATCCAAAATACAGTTGAAAATTAAGAAATAAATAAAAAAAAATTGACAGCTAAGATCAAAATCAGTGTATTAAATTAACTCCTGATATTAAAAGTCCCTTAGACCCTTGCATAATGTTAAGGTTATCAAGGTGAGGGTATTTTTCCCAGAACAACCTTAGTATACCTGTCAAAGCCAGGCTTAGAGCTCAGACCTCTCTTGATTCACTCCCTTTTAGTGCCATCTTTCAGAATGGTACAATGAGAAGTATCTCAAATGATGATGATCCCCCATTTTCCTTCACTAAAGTTCTACTCCAGTGATTTATGGTGTGAAAAATGACTGGGTTTTTTAAATGTATGCTTGCGGACTATAAACTATGACAAGTCCTACTAAACTGGAAATGTTTCTTGTCTGGCTCAGGGATATGTAGTCTGTGTATAGGTATATATTTACATACATATACATATATATATATAATATACATATACATATATACATATACATATCTATTATCCACAGAGCAGCTTAACTCAGTGCAGAGCTCATCATTAGACTGAGCACACAATGAAGAATTTTTTGTCCATAGCACTTCTTGGAAGACAGCTAAGGGGTAGCAATTTGTGTCCCAGAAGGGAATACCCATATCAGTGAAGTTATGGGCCCTTAAAGTAGTCTCTGAAGACAGACTTTTGAAAGTGTTTTCCTCACGAAATTAATATTTAAACAATTTTGAGGTCTAAGGTGATAAAGGTTGTCTTTATTTCATTCTACCTTATATATTTTTGTTTATTCCCCATAATGTGTATTTCTGTGTGTGTGCATGTCATAAACCCAGATTGAATTATAAGATCTTTGAAAACAGAGTCTTTATCATGTCATCTTTATACCTTTAGCAGTCTTTGATTCATCCAGCAAAATTCCTTGAACATAATATATGATTGATAAAAGTTTGTTTACTGACTATATGCAGTAAATCAATCAGCACTATATGATTATTTGGTATTATTTATTGGAAAGAAAGTGATTTAAATTATTTTGTTAGTAAATATGTAGAGTGAGAAGATAGTTCAGGAAGTTCAGAATAACCTCTTTTTTTTTAGAACGCTTCAAATAATTTCTAACTTTTGTTCTTATATGCTCAGGGACGACTTATCCCTGGGGCATACAAGTTTGATGCCTTGATCACCACTTTTGAGATGATCTTGTCAGACTGTCCTGAGCTCCGGGAGATTGAATGGCGTTGTGTCATTATTGATGAGGCTCATCGACTCAAGAATCGGAATTGCAAGCTGCTTGATAGTCTCAAGCACATGGACCTGGTGAGTTTACTATGTTTATTTGTGGGAAAGAGTAGTCATCCGTATGATAATAAACTTCTGTACCCTGCTAAAGATATTAATGAAAGAACAAACCAAAGTAAGGTTTTCATGTTGGATATCAGTGCAAACCTGCTTATTTTATGGCCAATTAAGATGAGATTCCCAGAGAGACTAAATGACAGTTTATTAATAAAAGCTAAAATGTTTTTATAATGTTTGGTTTCTGATTTCTTTTCTTCATTTTCAGGAGCACAAGGTGTTGCTCACAGGAACACCCTTGCAAAACACTGTTGAAGAACTGTTTAGCTTATTACACTTCTTAGAACCTTCACAGTTTCCTTCAGAATCAGAGTTTCTTAAGGACTTTGGTGATCTCAAGACAGAAGAGCAGGTAAAAAGTCTGTTTTGTGATTTTTGATATTTATTATATCATGAACCCTTTGACAGTCTAGTGAAATCTATGTATACCTTCTCAGAATATTTGAATACACAAAATAAACTGCACAAGATTTATAAAGAAAATCAGTTATTTTTTTTAATTAATTTTTTTAAAAAAGCTGAAAATCAATTATTAGAAGTATAGTTATCAAAATATTTTTTATTTTTTTATTATAGCTTTTTATTTACAAGTTATATACAAGTATAAATTAAATACAATATTAGTATATGTGTCCAAACAGTTATTTTGCTGTACAAAAAGAATTGGACTTTGAAATAGTATACAATCAGCCTGTAAAGGAAATCAAAAATGTAGGCGGACAAAAATAGAGGGATTGGGAATTCTACGTAGTGGTTCATAGTCATCTCCCACAGTTTTTTCGCTAGATATAGCTGGTTCAATTCATTACTGCTCTATTGGAGCTGATTTGGTTTATCTCATTGTTGAAGATGGCCACATCCATCAGAATTGATCGTCTTATAGTATTGTTGAAGTATATAATGCTCTCCTGGTCTTGCTTATTTCACTCAGCATTAGTTCATGCAAGTCTCTCCAGGCCTTTCTGAAATCATCCTGCTGGTCATTTCTTACAGAACAATAATATTCCATAATATTCATATACCATATTTTATTCAGCCATTGTCCAATTGATGGGCACACCCACTCAGTTTCCAGTTTCTGGCCACTACAAAGAGGGCTGCCACAAACATTCTTGCACATACAGGTCTCTTTCCCTTCTTTAAAATCTCTTAGGGATATAAGCCCAATAGTAACACTGCTGGATCAAAGGGTATGCACAGTTTGATAACTTTTTGAGCATAGTTCCAAATCGCTCTCCAGAATGGCTGGATGTATTCACAATTCCACCAACAATGTATCAGTGTCCCTGTTTTCCCACATCCCCTCCAACATTGCGCATTATTCAAAATATTTAAAAAAAAAAAAAAAAAAAGTTCCTAGCACAAACAATATATGACAATTAAAAATCTATTGTTGTCCCTCTTCTGTCCTATGATCTTCTAACCCAACCAATATGATGTCTATGATCTTTAACTTTCACTTTCTGAGATACTTTGCCTACTTTCACTTCTCCATTCTTGCACAGTGTGATATATTTTTTCTTTTCTTGGATTCAGGTCCAGAAGCTACAGGCCATTCTGAAGCCAATGATGTTAAGAAGGCTCAAAGAAGATGTGGAAAAAAACCTAGCTCCCAAACAGGAGACAATAATTGAAGTGGAGTTAACCAACATCCAAAAAAAGTATTATCGTGCTATCTTGGAAAAAAATTTTTCCTTCCTTTCCAAAGGAGCAGGTCATACAAATATGCCCAACCTACTTAATACGATGATGGAGCTACGTAAATGCTGTAATCATCCATATCTTATCAATGGTAAATACTATGCTGGTTCTTAATATATACTAGATCTCCAAATTGTGTGAATTGCCTTCAGAGAAACAGGAAATAATTTCTGCCAGGGCACAGAAAATCTTTTTTTCCCAGGCAAATGTGTATGCATTCTCTCTCGCTCTGTGTGTGTCGGTCTCTGTGTCTCTCTTTTCATGTGTTATTTGCACAGTTTTCCCTATATTGGAGTCTTTCTGTTCTCCCAGATATGGTTATCTTAATGAGAATTCTACTAAATCTTATCAACCTTGTGTGCACTATTCCTTAATGTTCTTTTAAATGAGGGTTTTTTTTTAAACTTGGGTGCCATGAAATTGCTTTGAAAAATGTATAAATATGTTTCAGTATAATTGGTTTTCTTTGGAATCCTATGTGTTATGTTTATGTTATATTTTAGAAGGAATCCATTGGTTTCACCACATTGCCAAAGTGGTATGTGACACAAAAATAGTTTAAAATCTCTGCTTTAATTTCCTGTTGTGACTATACAATTAAAGTTTATAAATTAGAGTTATTTTCGTTGGTCTTTGAACTATTTTGTCTTAGAAGTGTTGACTGTAAATTAAGCTTCCTTTTTCACCCTGTTGGCTTCTTGTCTTGACAAAATGTTACATGTTTTGTCAGATCTCAGCATCAAGGTTTACTCTCTTAACAGGCGCAGAGGAAAAAATCCTAACAGAATTTCGGGAGGCCTGCCATATCATCCCCCATGACTTCCATCTTCAGGCCATGGTCCGCTCAGCTGGTAAGCTGGTTCTCATTGACAAGCTGCTTCCAAAACTCAAGGCTGGTGGCCATAAAGTGCTGATCTTCTCTCAGATGGTTCGCTGCCTGGATATTCTGGAGGATTACTTAATCCAGAGAAGGTGAGAGATTATATTAGTCAACAACTCTTGGAATTAGATTTATAAGATTACTGGTTTGGTGTTAGAAATATATTTACTTGGCGCAGCTAGGTGGCACAGTGAATAGAGCACCAGCCCTGAAGTTAGGAGGACCCACGTTCAAATTTGGCCTCAGACACTTAACACTTTCTAGCTGTGTGACACTGAGCAAGTCAC
This sequence comes from Sarcophilus harrisii, assembly GCF_902635505.1. Taxonomy (NCBI): domain Eukaryota; kingdom Metazoa; phylum Chordata; class Mammalia; order Dasyuromorphia; family Dasyuridae; genus Sarcophilus; species Sarcophilus harrisii. The sequence goes on along the minus strand of NC_045427.1, from coordinate 492,099,007 downwards.
TAAACCCCAATTGCCTCAGGGGGGAAAAAAAAAAGAACAAATATATTTACTTTCTCTAATTCCAAAGGAGTTTTTTTAACCTTTAACTTCTTGCTGTCATTAGTGCCACACCACCGGGAGGTGAGAAGTAGTGATCTTGGATTAAAGAGCATTATCTATATTTATTTTTCCCTATTTTAATCTTTTCCTTCTAATTTACTTAGGTACTTATATGAGCGTATTGATGGACGTGTGCGAGGTAACCTTCGGCAGGCTGCTATCGACCGCTTTAGTAAACCTGATTCTGATCGATTTGTCTTCTTACTCTGTACCCGGGCTGGTGGCCTTGGTATCAATCTTACAGCGGCAGACACTTGCATCATCTTTGATTCAGACTGGAACCCACAGAATGATTTACAGGTAATGAGAGTATTGGTCACTTATCACAACTCTAGCTATTGGAATAAAATCGTATAACTAGCTAGGGATCTCTTATAGGAAGGATAGGATACACTTTAAGATACTTGGTGAAGCCCAAACGACAGGATAAATATCTTCTTAGAAATTGATGGGTGGTGTTAATGGCGAAACTTTTGCCTTTTCTCAGATGTTCTAAATGGCTAAAGACTAGTTCATCTTTTGGATATAGTCCTTCTTTAATGAAGCAGCAACATATTGTAGACACAGTAATGACATTGGAATTTGGAAAATTTGGGTTCATCTCCTACCTTGGTCATTTACTACCTATGTGTCTTTGGAGCAAGTATCTTACCCTATTTAAAACACAGTTTCCCCTCTGCAAAATGGAAATATTTGTATTACCTACCTTACAGAACTGCAAATTTGCACATTTTAATGCTCTTTATAAATGCAGTTATTACTAATGTCTTTTCCTTCCCATCTCTCAACTAGGCCCAAGCACGTTGTCATCGAATAGGGCAAAGCAAAGCTGTGAAAGTTTACCGCCTCATCACTCGAAATTCTTATGAGAGGGAGATGTTTGATAAGGCCAGCCTCAAGTTGGGACTGGATAAAGCAGTACTTCAGTCCATGAGTGGTCGGGATGGCAACATCACTGGGGTGAGACCTTTTACCCTACAGATTTCCTGCTCACTAGGATGAGAGGGGTATAGAGAAAAGTAATGTTCATTGTACATAGGAATTTCAAATTCTCAATTTTTAATTCTAGAGAACTATAATGAGTAAAGAAATTATGGAGTGTCTGTATAGTAGCGTGGCCGGGTGGACAGAGAGTTGGCATAGAAGCCTGGAAGACATGGTTCAAATCCCACCTCTTGTTTCATATTTGCTCTGTGACCCTGAACAAGTCATTTAACTTCAGTGCTGTAGAATATATATACTCTTAAGACTGAGCTATAGAGAAAGTATTAATATGATGTATATTGGGAGAAGAAGTTTCTTTACCTCAAAGTTCAAATGCTGGTGAAATCACAGATCCAGCCCCTATATATCTATTTTCCTATGTGTGTTTTAGCATGATAATTTGGGGTATGTGTATCATCTTTTACTTAATTTTTGCAGATTCAGCAGTTCTCCAAGAAGGAGATTGAGGATCTCTTAAGAAAAGGTGCTTATGCTGCCATTATGGAAGAAGATGATGAAGGTTCCAAATTTTGTGAGGAAGATATTGACCAAATTTTACTAAGACGTACCACTACCATCACCATTGAATCTGAGGGGAAAGGGTCCACCTTTGCTAAGGTGCGTTCTGCCTATGTTAAAAACTGAAAGTACAGAAACATGGAGAAAGTAATCCCTAGAATTTAAATTTTTTCAGTAATTCTGAGATCTTCGACATGAAGCATAAAGGGTAAATCCCCCACCTCCCCAAATCTAAGCAGAGAGGCCACATAAGCTGCTATGGTAACAAAATTTCAGTGATGAACCTCTCTTACCTTAGCATCCAAGATGATCCTCATATGAATTTATCCCTAAATTCATTTTAAAAAATTTTCCAATTAATAAGCATTCTCTCTTTGTCTTTCTTCCCCCCTACTTCTTTTCCTCCTCTTCCTTCTTTCTCCCCTTCTCTCTCTCCCACCCTCTTCCTTCTTTATTCTTTCATTGCTACCCCCAAATATGCAATAGATCAACAAGCCAAATTCCCAGTTGGCCATGTCCACAAGTGTATGTCGAATCTGTTACCTCTATAAAGAGGTGGGTAGCTTGTATCAGCATCATTAGTCCTTTGGAATCATGGTTGATCATTACATTGATCAGTCCTGAAGTCTTCTAGCCTCATTTTTTAAGTCTTTCTACCTTGGTAGAACTTAGCAAAGCTTGTGCTTTGCTGACCATTATTTGGAAAAACTGAAGTTCACCTTCATATCACAGTAAGATATTTAGATTGTCTTTTTTTTCCTTTTTGGGTAGGACAAGGTACACTTCTAAATAAAATGGCATACACTCCTGCCTTATTTCTTCTCTTCTTTGTCTCCTTGTTCAACAGGCTAGCTTTGTTGCTTCAGAAAATAGAACAGATATTTCTCTGGATGATCCTAACTTCTGGCAAAAGTGGGCTAAAAAAGCTGACCTAGACATGGATTTACTCAACAGCAAGGTGAGTTCTTTATTCCTTTGGATGGCAGCAGATGGACCTCTGCATTTCAGGATGCTTTCTCAGTACTATTTCTTGTTCCACTGAGTCTAGAGAACAATATAAGAATATGTCGTTATCACCATATGTTGTTTCCCCTTGTTAGAAGGGACAGGGCATGATGAAAGTTTGGCTCCCTTTTTTCCTTCATGCAGAATAACTTGGTGATTGATACACCAAGAGTGCGTAAGCAGACACGGCACTTTAGCACTCTGAAAGATGATGACCTGGTGGAATTCTCAGATTTGGAAAGTGAGGATGATGAGCGGCCTCGCTCCCGCCGACATGACAGGCATCATGCCTATGGACGCACTGACTGCTTCCGAGTGGAAAAGCACCTCTTGGTGTATGGGTAAGTGCATAATCCCCACTTTGCAGCTAAAGATGGGATGGTACATCTTCACCTTACTAGACTTACTCTATGTGTATTTCCTCTTCCTGGGTAGAGAAAAACTTTATTCCTCTAAGAGTGGAACAGCTGAGAAATACTCTTGGAGTCTCAGAGACTGTAGCCAATCACAGTAACAATGTATTCTTTAAAACCTTTGTTTCTCATTTGAGGAAATGTATCTGCTTCAAGCATAACACATCATTGAAAAGAGGCTCCATAAAGATGGTTGTGGTTTTTTTCCTGTCTTTGAAGGTGGGGTCGCTGGCGAGATATTCTGTCCCATGGGCGGTTCAAACGAAGAATGACTGAACGGGATGTGGAGACAATCTGCCGTGCCATTCTTGTGTACTGTCTTTTGCACTACCGTGGGGATGAAAACATCAAAGGCTTCATTTGGGACCTGATCAGCCCTGCAGAAAATGGCAAAACAAAAGAACTTCAGAATCATTCAGGTAATCATCAACTTTCTTTTTCTCTCCCTTTTACCTCTCTCATGAGTACATTATTTATTCCACATCTAGGGGGTTTTCTTGGTCCAGGCCTTCCACTGTCTGCCTATTCCTATCAGGTTTATCTATCCCAGTGCCCCGGGGACGCAAAGGGAAGAAAGTGAAGTCCCAGAGTACCTTTGATATCCACAAAGCTGACTGGATCCGGAAATATAATCCCGATACCCTCTTCCAGGATGAAAGTTATAAGAAACACCTGAAACATCAGTGTAACAAGTAAGCACGGGGCTTATCAAAACTTCTTTGTTCTGTAATCATAGAGTGGGGAAAATTGCTTTCTGTTTTACAACAGTGTTACTAAAGTTAGTATTTTTCTTCTCTAGGGTGTTATTGCGAGTACGCATGTTGTATTATCTGCGGCAAGAGGTTATCGGTGATCAGGCTGAAAAGGTGTTGGGAGGTGCCATTGCTAGGTACAATTTATTCTGTTTTCTGACTCTGAGCATTAAAAGAATGTGTTCTTCAGTTTGTCACTAGAATTTGAGAATTAGAGGGTTTGGTTGGTGAAAGGGGAAATGTAGCCCTCCAGTATAGAGGCACCCCAATCTAAGAATTTTTAAAATATCTATAATAATTTCTCCTAGGACACCATTTTTGTTAACTGTTATGTGACATGGAGCACTGTTGTTTTTTCTCTGTTCCCTCATGCCTTTCTAGTGAGATTGATATATGGTTCCCAGTGGTGGATCAATTGGAGGTTCCAACAAACTGGTGGGATAGTGAAGCTGACAAGTCCTTGCTCATAGGAGTTTTTAAACATGGTATGTGCCTCTTCTAAAAAATAGGTCCCCTCACCTTTACCATTTCCCTAAGCTCCCTGCTCAGATCTCTTTTGATGAAGACTTCTGTCCAATAAGAGCATGAGAGATTGATCAAGATTCTGATTCATGGGGTTCTATAATCAATCACTAATAAGGGAGGTGGAAAAACAAGAATGCTTGAATGGGAAATTAATCTTAATAACTTTGAAAGTCATATTAACTGTTTAAGAAAACAATGCTTATTAGTGATATAATTTATGCATATTTAAGTATTGATTAAATGTTTTATAGATGAATCTTAACCTTTAAAGAAGGGCTACCAGTATCATTAGAATAACTGGAAATTATTTTTCATCCTGTCGCCACTAACTATGGTCAGCCTCAAAAGGTAGAATATTCACACTGTCCTCATCATCAGTATGTCAATCTGTGTGGCCACACAGGCTTTCTGGAAATTTCTGGTGTGTGGTGAACAATCACTTGTTCTAAATCTTAGAATCTGAGGGTGTATGGGGGGCGGAGGGGGGAAGGAAGGGAGGGGAGTGAAGCCTGAGGAATATACAGAGAAAACTGTGCTTCACCTTCACAAATTCCAGGTACTGAGAATTGAGAATTACCCTTCCAGTCTACTGAATGGAGTCAAGTGAGAATGAGGAGTACTAGAATCTGTTTTTAATTCTACCACTCCTCTGGCATGACTAGAGCAATAAGCCATTTAACCCCTCTGTGCAGCTGCATATGAGAGGCTGTTATACCACAGATAAATAATGAAACTTGCTGTTTAGAGGACCTGGATTCAGATCCATCTTTTGCTACTACTTGTGTAACCATTGGCATATTAAACATTAGACTATAGGAAATCCCCTAAGTTTATAAGTTATAGAGAGGTTGCATTCTTTCTTATTGGAGAAGGTGCCCACACCAGTGAAATTTAAGTCCTTGCTGTATTGGCATACATCTTAGTTTAAAGCTTTAAATTTAAAAAAAAAAAAAAAAAATGGAGTAAGGGAACTTGGTTTTTCTTCCTATTCTACAGGATATTGAGAAGTTGAATGAGATTTTGAGCATATGTAGATTGTATTTGTAAAGATTTAAACCATCTGGTCTGAAAACTTATTAATTCTCATTCCACAAAAATGTATTGAATGCCTACTATGTGCAAAGTATATACTAACTAGTTTCAGATGGTGAAGTTTGTAAATCCATAATTCCATGCCTTCTTTATGACTGAGAGCAAGTCACTCAATTGCTTTCAGTTCTTCACTTATAAAATAGGGATCCTATTAAAATAATTGTTTAAATCTATCACTTATTTCCATTTTATCTCTAGCTCTATTTCATGACCCATTGATTCTGAAACAAATATAAAATGCAATAGAAACATTTAATAGAACTAAAATGTTATCTGCCAATTCTAAGATATATCAACTATGACATCATCATTTTACACTGTTTTAGATTTTTAATCATAAACAACACAAATTTTACCAGTTAAAGAAACCTCATTTCAACAAAGTGAAGTCCATATTGTCTTTAATTTCTGGGCCTTTCTCATCTAGGCTATGAGAAATATAATACAATGAGAGCAGACCCAGCATTATGTTTTCTGGAAAAGGCTGGCCGGCCAGATGACAAGGCCATTGCAGCAGAGCATCGAGTATTGGACAATTTTTCTGATATCGTAGAAGGGTGAGTGACTAAGCATCAAGTTTAGGCTTTCTCTTAAATGATAATGTCCCTTTCCTTGAAGAATTTAATTATCAGGTCTAAGAAACAGCACAATTATATCTTCTTAGGTGAGCCAAGAGGAGATCATTATCTTTGTACTTTTCTGAGAGTAGTGCAGTCACATAAAGGGTACGGCTATCTTAATCTAAGTAGGCAGTATCAGATTATGGCATGAGTGAAAAGTTGTGATAATAAATTTCCCTTGCTTTTAAAAAATTTTTTATGTAGTCATAGTAATTGAGAGGATGTTATTCTGTTCAAAAGATGATAGTTTGTTACCCAACTTTGGGCCAAGCTATGTGGAATTGTCCAGGAGTGAAATGGACTGCCATGGGAAGTTGTGAGATCTTTTTTTTTTTTTTAATTAGCAGTTTTCAAGAGGAGGGAGGAATAGACCCCTTGGAAATGTTATAGCAGAGAAGCCTGTTGAGGTACAGCTTAGACTAAAATAACTGATTTTTTTCTAACTCTTGAGTTCTGATTTTAGATAGTTCATGTGTTATATAGTCTCAACCAAAGAATTTTCTGGTTTCTAGTCATATTCCTATTAATAGTGATACTCATCACATATAGACAGTCATTCATTCACTGGATCATGGGCCCCAATGATGAGTTGCCATGCTAATACCGAGTCACCAGGCAGGGCAGTATTGCTCTGGGCTGGGTGCCAGTGAGTGTAACAACACTTCTCACCTGGAGACCTGAGGGGTACATGAAATAATCTTCTTTAGATTTTAACTGTATGAGAGTATGACGGTATCATAAAATATATAATGGAAGTTTTAATTGAAATATAATAGTTCTACTCTTTTGGATGGTCAGCAATCCTATGTAATGTTCAAAATTCAAGTGATTTAACATAATTGCTTCTATGTTCCTCAAAAAAAATTGGGTCTTTTTTTTTGTTGGGTTTATCCATCCCTTTTCTTCCAAGTAGTTTGCTATGCTAAACATGAAGAATAATAAAGTCAAATAATAAAACTGAAATAGTTGGGGAAATTGGATAGGGTAGTCACTGAGGTAACTTTCGGCTCTAAATCTATGATACTTTGAAGTAGTAGGAGTTAAATATTTAAGAGAGTGATTAAAAAGAGAAAAGTAGATGATAATTAGTTATGACATTTAAATGCCATTCTATTTTGGGAGAATGGGAGGGGCTGTTCTGCACTAAATAAATTATAGACATGCTTAGTCTTACCTTCTAAGTAGTGGTATTGATTTTTCAGGAAGGGACAGGGCAGAAATGGCCAGTTGTCCAGAGTCTTCCTCTACTCTGGATTGATCTTGTATCCTTTAGGCTCAGGTTATGTTATTTTCCCTTCTACTACCTTGGTAAGTTAACAATAGTTGGCCTGTTTTCTTTATCAGCATCAAATTAAGACTGTGGTACCTTATTTTGTACCAAGTGTGTCTTGTTCACTACTCAATAAATTAATTAATCCCCTAGTTTTAGTTCTTTAGGATCTTTGTTCTTTCAGAAGTAGTGGAAACAAAATGCTATTAAATGTTGATGAGTCATTAGACCGTCTTTGTTCATCTCAAATAATCTTACGTGGATCAAACTGTTGTCTTGAACAAAGGCCTTGGTATCTGAGCTTACTCTGTATTCATGGAATTGTGGGAGTCTGAGGGTTAATTGTGGAAGTCTGAGGGTTAACACTTAAGAAAACCAGTGAAGAAAAGAAAAGTATAGAACAGAAGCAATTTTCTACAACTCATGAATCAAAGGAAAATAAGATCTTGTAGGCCTCTGAAGGTTCTCTAAAGTGATGCAGAACTAAGCTTTTATTTCTAAGTAGTGCTTTTTACTGCTCTCCTCCCCTCCCCCAAATGTAATCTAACATTATCCTCATTAGCTAAAAGAGTAGATGGAAGATTGAGGACAGGACTCAAAAATTAGTTGTTAGAGAACAGATAGAACTAACAGTCTTTATGAAACAAAATAGCTGATATTTCTTAGTTACAGACAGGGTTCCTTATTACTTTTCAACTCTGACTTAACTTATTTGCTGAAACAGTACTTCCTCTCCTTTTCTCTGGATATTTCAAGAACAGAGCCAGCATTCAAAAGTGAGACTTTGGAATGGAATTGGTTTACTCTTTGTTGCATTTGTGTTTTGCTAGGCTTTCATCCCAGCTTCTTGCCAACAAACTAGATAAATAATTCTTCTTGGTGTTCCTCTATGGTTTTAGGGTTGACTTTGATAAGGACTGTGAGGATCCTGAATACAAGCCACTTCAAGGCCCCCCAAAGGACCAAGAGGATGAGGTGAGAAAGAAATCTTTTCCCACACTTTAACTCCCGTGTTTCAGTCCGCTCCTCAGAATTTAAATTGAACCTCTGTGAACTGCATTCCATTCATTCTCTCCCCCTTTTTCAGCAGACAGACAGACAGATGCATGTGTGCCTGTGCTTGCACGTGCACACATGTATTCTTTATCACTGGTTTATGAAAAAAGTTCCATTTTCTTCTTCTTTTATGGACCAGTGGGATTTACAGTGTTGTATCTCTGTGGATAGTAATTTCATTGAGTAATGTCATTAATTTCATTCTTACTCCACTTGATGTCCAAGAGGAGCACAGGGAAAATATTTCAGCATTTCAACATCTTCCTTTTACCCCCTTCCCCATTCTCTTGGTGGGATGGGTCTTTTTCTCTAGGGTGACCCTTTGATGATGATGGATGAGGAGATTTCTGTGATTGACAGTGATGAAGGTAACCCGGGTTCTCAAAGTTCAGTTTTTCATGGGGGAAGCTGGGCTAAGGGAGGATAGATTCTAGGGAGTTCTTTTTTCTCTCCTAAGTTGGCTGGGATTGTCTTGGTGTTTGGACTTTTGGTGGGTTGAAACTCAAATCTGTCTCCTTCACCAGCTTTTTCTCCATTCCCTACTTACTCTGCTTTACTTCCCACAGTCCAGGTGACGCAGCAGCCAGGTCATCTTTTCTGGCCTCCAGGCTCAGCCCTGACAGCCAGACTGAGGCGTCTGGTTACTGCCTATCAACGTAGCTACAAGCGAGAACAGATGAAGATAGAGGCAGCAGAGCGTGGGGACCGTCGGCGACGACGTTGTGAAGCAGCCTTCAAACTGAAAGAAATTGCACGACGAGAGAAGCAGCAGCGGTAAATCAGGGGAATGAATAAATTGGGCTTATTTCTAATTATGCTATCTTTCTCCTGCTAGTCATCTCTTGAGTTTCTAAAGGGAAGAATTCTTAAGAAGCTTTTACAAAGAGAGTCTCTTATCTGTTAATAGTTTATAAAGCCCTTGGGATTAATAAACCCATTTTTGAGCATAGTATCAGTAATAAAGGAAACCATTGATATGTCAGATTCATTATCAATTAGTTCTTCTCTGTTTTTAGATTAGCAATAACTCGTTAATTGATCCTGTATTTTTTTTCCTTCCAATTTACAGATGGACAAGGCGTGAGGAATCAGATTTCTACCGAGTGGTATCAACCTTTGGAGTTGAGTTTGATCCTGACACTCTACACTTCCACTGGGGTCGATTCCGTACATTTGCTCGCCTGGACAAAAAAACTGATGAAAGCCTTACCAAGTACTTCCATGGTTTTGTGGCCATGTGCCGACAAGTGTGCCGTCTACCCCCTGCTGCTGGAGATGGTAAGTGACTCTAAGACAAAAATCCAGTATGACTGGGAAGGAATGATGAAAGAAGTAGCAATTAACTCTTCTTCCATTGTGTCTCCTTACAGAATCCCCAGACCCCACTCTATTCATTGAACCCATCACAGAGGAGAGGGCCTCACGCACTCTTTTCCGAATTGAGTTGCTTCGGCGATTACGGGAACAAGTACTATGCCATCCTTTATTAGAGGACCGGTTGGCTTTGTGCCAACCCCCAGGCCCTGAACTGCCCAAATGGTGGGAACCAGTTCGACATGATGGCGAACTTCTCCGAGGGGCAGCCCGCCATGGGGTGAGCCAAACAGACTGCAATATTATGCAGGACCCAGACTTCTCTTTCCTGGCTGCCCGTATGAATTACATGCAGAGCCAACAGGCAGGGGCACCAGCTCCATCCCTGTCACGCTGTTCTACCCCACTGCTGCACCAACAATACGCCTCGAGCACTGCCTCACCACTGCCCCTGCGTCCAGATGCTCCTACTGAAAAGCTACCAGAGGAGGCAGCCACCCGTCTCCCAAGCCTGGAGAGTCTGGCCTTAAAACTAGAGCATGAGGCAGTGGCCAAAAACAGGCCAACCTCACAAGACTATGAGCTACGGGTAACCCCCTCTGATCCTACCCCCATGGCTTCCCAAAGTGTTCTGCCAGTCAAGCTGGAGGATGAGGATGATTCGGATTCTGAACTGGACTTAAGCAAACTGTCACCATCTTCCTCCTCTTCTTCCTCCTCATCCAGCTCCAGCTCTAGCACTGAAGATAGTGAAGATGAAAAGGAAGAGAAGCTGAGTAAGTGCATGTTATAGGGGATGTTGGTCCTTTTCCTTTTTTTTTTTCTCTCATTCTTCCCTTTTTTAAAATCTTCATCTCTCTTGTGATTTTGTATCACCTTTATTTCTGAATATATCCCTTCTTCCTCCCCTACTAATCAAGCCATCATTTGTGACAATTTTTTAAAAAGGAAAACAGGGCATTTCAGCAAAATCAGCCAATACGCTTCACTCAAATATGTAATATTCTGAACCCATAGTTTCCCATCTCTACAAATAATTTTCCTTCATTTTCTAAATGTCTTATTGATCAAAATGAAATTTATCTTTTCAGTAATAATGTAATTTCTCTTCCTACATCTACTCATTTCCCAGGTGCTGATCAGTCCTGTTCCAAGCTCTATGATGAAGAGAGTCTCATGTCCCTCACTATGTCCCAGGATGGATTCCCTAATGAAGATGGAGAGCAAATGACTCCTGAACTGTTGCTGCTTCAGGAGAGGCAGAGAGCTTCTGAATGGCCCAAGGTAAAATCAATTTCTAAGCCTAAAGTGAAGAGGAAACTGAGGAAGAGGTGTAAACAGAAATTTTTGCTTGATTTTTGTTTTTCATTGTGGGAATCAGTCCTGCCATTTCTCTAGTGATAGTAGTATAATTTAACTGGGTTTAGGAGGTCTGGAATCTGGCACTAGCCTCTATGCCTAAAAGGCTTTGCTTCACAAAGTAAGTTCCTATAGAAGATTTGACAGCACTGTTTGGAATCACTAAATGTCACCTAGACTAAAACTAATAACAATTCTGTTTCTTCCTGAGCAGGATCGTGTCCTGATAAACCGCATTGACCTCGTCTGCCAGGCTGTCCTCTCAGGGAAATGGCCTTCCAACCGCCGGAACCAAGAAATGGTGACTGGAGGGTCACTGGGACAAGGCAACCATCTGCTGGATAGTCCTCTGCTGGCTCCAGGAGAATATGGTGATTCACCTGTGCCCACACCTCGAAGTAGTAGTGCAGCTTCAATGGCAGAAGAGGAGGTGACTGCTGTCAGTACTGCTGCAGCCCAGTTCACCAAACTTCGACGGGGCATGGATGAGAAGGAATTTACAGTCCAGATCAAAGATGTGAGCTGAGCACCTTTGGTAAAGGGGAGTAGGGGAATTGATTCTCTGCTTTAACTAATTTCAATAGCTCAGCCAAGATGTTGAGCTGATTTAACAGATTTTAGAATTGAAAAAACCAAAGAAATTGGAGGTCATTTGGGAAGGGCAATGGGAGAAAGAGTAGCTAAAAGTTAATTATCTTCTCTAAGAAATGGGTAGAAACAATATTATTTAAGAAAATTTTGATAAGAAAAAGATAGTTGTTAATGGCTCAAGCATTAAAACAATTATTAGAAAGCTGTAGTTAAAATAATTTAGCATTTCACATTTGCAGAAGTATATATTTCTTCTTTTAAGTTAAAAGAATCATTTTTGAATTAGGCTGGCTTTTTTATATAATACAAAGAGAAATTGATATGTGCCTCTATGATGAATTGCCATGCTAATACTGAAGCACTAGGTAGGGCAGTGATGCTCTGCACTGGGTGCTACTGAGTTAAACTTCACTTCTCTTGTAAACATCTGAGGGGCATGGGATCAAGAGAGATATTTCTGAGGAAAGAAAGGTGTGAAAGTTTTATGTTACATTCCTAATAGTCAATCAGGTGGCCTCCCTTAGTTATTGAGACGTAGGGTGATACAGAATTCAACGTTCATCAGGGCTTAGTGTTTAGTTTGAAGACATGTGCTATATTATGTCATGGGTGCCTAATGTGTCTCCTAGGAAGAAGGACTGAAGTTGACGTTCCAGAAGCACAAGTTGATGGCCAATGGAATGCTAGGAGATGGACATCCATTGTTCCATAAGAAGAAGGGGAGCCGAAAAAAGCTAGTGGAGGTGAGTGGACTTGGACTCTATTAGGATAATACAGTGAGGTCTCTTGGGTCTTTCTTCTAATGCATTAGATGGGGGATGGTTTAGTAACATATAAAATGAATTCTTCGTTTTATGGATACAACTGTCTTTCTTCCAAATAAGAAAATGTACTCATGAGTTGGATTCTGAATTTGCAGCTGGAGGTGGAGTGTATGGAAGAGCCTCATCACCTTGATGTAGACTTGGAAGCCCGAATTCCTGTCATCAATAAGGTCGATGGCACTTTGCTGGTGGGTGAAGATGCCCCTCGTCGGGCTGAACTGGAGATGTGGTTACAAGGTCATCCAGAATTTGCTGTTGATCCTCGATTTCTTGCTGTAAGTGATCATTTAAAATCATTACCTCTGCATGAGAAAGATAAGGCATGCCAGAAACAAATTTGTATTTTCCCTAATATAACCTCATCCCTTTTTTGAGGAACACACTTAGTGGCACTATTCTACTTATTCCTTTCTAGTTATGAGCCACCCTACCTAGTACTTTAGAGAAATCTTTCTTCCTTTAAGATAATTGGCTCTATGTTTCTGCTTCAGTATATGGAAGATCACCGAAAACAGAAATGGCTCAGATGTAAAAAACCCAATAAGACAGAGATGGGTTGTTTGGGAATAGAACAAGTGCAAACAGTCAATTCTCGGAATGGAAAGAAGGTGAGACCTATTTAGTAATAGCCTATTTTCCCACCAGACTCTTTTTAGGCCAAGTTTCCAAGTTTCTTTATTAACATAGTTCCTATTTTATTTAATAATCTGTTCCTCAACACAGATTTTCTGAGGATAAGTATCTCCCCTCTTCTTGTTCCTTTTTTGGTCCAGACCTGTGATTTCATTGTTCTAGGGATCCTAGTTAGGAAAAACTCAATACTAATGCAATTCTGCAACTATACATTCAAACAACATCTACTATGCCAAGCCCTGGGAATAAAGATAATAATGAAACAGTCTCAGCCTTCAAAGAACTTATAATGTATCAGAGAAAACATAATGGCCCATATAAGTATATACAAAGTAATTTGGGGGACAAGGAAAAACACTCGTAACTGAAGCATCAGAAAAGACCTCATGTAGTGATGTAGCACTTGAGCAGGACTTATTCAGAGAAGCCCATTGAGAAGAAAGTACATTCCCAGGCAAAGGAAACAGTCTATGCAAAAACATGGAGATGGTATGTGAAATTTTTCTATAAGAGAGACTATAAGATTATCAGTTTGACTGGACCAGAAGATAGTGTAATGTGTAAAATGAAGGAGACAGTTTGTGAAAGACTTCAGATGTTATTTAGAGGAGTTTTATTTCACTGTAGACATAAGATGGATCTTCTTGAACATTGTAATATGGTCAAAACTCTGTTTAAGCAGCATTATTTTTGCATTACTACAAGAATGAATTGAAGAGGGGAGAAACTTCACCAAGGAAACTAATTAGGAGGCTATAATAGTCTAGACAAAGTAATGAGGCCTTAACTTGAGTAGTGTCCATGTCAGTGGAGAAAAGGGGAAAAATTAGAATATTTAGAAGTAATATCAATAACACAACCAAATGGATACATATGGTGAGGGAAAGTGAAGAATCAAGATTGTGAATTTGAATGGCTAGAAGGAATGATAGCAGAAATAGGAAAGTTAGAAAAAGGGTTGAGCCATATATAAATATATAATGAATTCTGTTTTGGATATATGTTGACTTTGAAATACCTACAAAACATCTACTTCAGGATGTCCAGACATTTAATGGCATGGATGAGATTGGTGCTCAGAAGAGAAATCATAGCTGGATATGTAAATTTGGTGTTAGTCTGCATAGAAATGATCATTGAATCCATAGATAATGTATAAGGATACCAAAAGAAAGTAGAAAAAACAGTCCTAGATAGAGGCTTGGGATTCACCTATGATTAGGAGGTAAGATATGAGCAATAAATCAATAAAGGAAATTGAGGAGCAATCAGACTAGTAAGGGAAACAGAATAGAGCAATCAAGAAGACTCAGAAAGGACAGAGTCCGCAGTTAGTAAACACTTATTAAGCACATACTTTATTTCTGGAGAACAAATGCCGATAAGAGCTGGAGAAGTGAATATTGAGGAAAGACCACAATTAAGATGATGCTAACTTATGATAGAAGAGTTTCAGTTGAATAATCAGTCAGACTGAAATAACACATCTTACAAAATGAGGATTTAACCAGGGTAAACCAACCAGTGCAAGTCAGGTGGAACTTGCGCCTTTGTATCCACTTTTAACTTCCTATCTCCATTTTATATTTGAGTAAAACAACCCCCAAAAAAGTATAATAGTAGTTCCCAATTTTTAAAAATGGTATATAGTGTTCAGTCTTTGAACTAATCCCAGAAACCTCAAACCTCACTTTAATTCATTTTAACTAAGAAAATAAAAATACATTAGAAATTTTAGAAGGGTTTAAAGAAATGGTTAATTCTAAATATGTTGGAATTAACTAGCAATTCTTCAGATCTTGATTGGACCAGGGACCATGAATCATTGAGTTTCTTTGTTACCTTTCCGTGTAAAAGTGTTATTGTCATGGGGGTGTCGGGGGTAGGTGGAGGGAGGGGAAGACTGGCAGCTGTCCAAATTTCTGAAGTTTTTTCCTCCTTTTTGAAACTTTAAACTGGTGATAGCAACCCGGACTTTTTGCCAAATATATCTCCACTGTGTTATTTGTACAGGTTTACTTTAGTTTATGTAATGAATTTCTCTCTTAAATTTGTACGAATCATAGCCTTAATGACTTAATACCTTGATGCACTCTTTTTGTAAAGTTTATAATCATTTTTGTTTTACCAATCTGAATATACACATAAGGTGGGTTGAAGTTTCTTTTGGGGAGAGAATGGAGGGAGGTTAAGTTGTATACACCTATAAGGTTACCAATATCATAGAATCTAAAACGTAAGTTGTAAAAAATCTTAAGAGATTTCTTCATTTTAAAATTTTTGTCATTTTAAAGATGGAGAAACTTAAACCCAGAGATGAAAAAAGTGTATATTTCTCTTATAAAAGAGTCATATTTATTGATGAGAAGATATTCATAGAAGACGCTTAAGTATCTTTCAATATCTTTCAGCCTCCATAGTACTAAAGAAGTCTCACTCTGATGGTATCAACATGTTTCAAAGAAACAACGAGAAAATTTTTGTGTTTGTATGTGTGTAACATCTTTATACAGAGTGCCCAAGGTTAAGCTTTAATAGCTTAAAATTACACTAAGCCTTTTGATACACCTATATGTCAGTACATTTAGGATTGTGGTTTTGCTAATATTGGTCCTTCTTGTACCTAAACAGATCATAACTTCTGGAGTCTAGTAGATGATTTTTAAGCGTTGTGATAGATTAAAAAAAAAAAAAAATTAATCACCCTCTGGCCATCCTAGTTATTAATCTTTCCTAATTAAGAATTTACCTAGACCTCAGAAAAGAGTCAGCTAGCTTCTTAATTTCTACTGAAAGCTTTAGCAACTTGATAGAGACTTGGCCAGAATTTACATTTGCCCAGCATAGCCATCAAAGACTTTTGTGGGAAAAGACACACATGGTTAAATGTATTACTGTATAACTGGCAGAGTGCCAATTATAAGTATCACTCTTGTCATTTATCTTAAGGTATAGCTTCAGGCTTTTCAGCTTTAATTCAGGCATATTTTTTACTACTGCCATTAAAAAAGCAATACCCTTGAATGAATACTGTGAATTATAAGTGGTGAATAACAATCTGGCACAATTATCAAATATGAATAAGCAATTGGATTGTTATTCTAAAACTGCACTGTAACTGAATATTGCAGAATAGTCAGATCTCCATCCTATGAGTGATAGCATTAAGGTATTTGTTTTTCAAGACAAGGAAAAGTATGGATAGATTATAAATAGAATTCTAGAGCATATGAGTGAATTTAGAGAGCAGCTAATCCAATGCCCTCATTTTCAAGAGAAGAAAATAGAAGCCAACAGATGTCAAACAGTTAATCTGCCCACAGTTGTACAAAAAGTATCAGATTTGAAATTTGAACTCAAGATTCCATATCCAATGTTTCAGAAGTGGTTACCAGTAGTCTGAATTTACCCATCTCTGGTGCATCAATGGGCAATATGGTTAAATCTGAGTAATGTGTTCCTTCTTATGTGAAAATAACATTAAAACCTACCATTAAAACCTAGCATGTGCTTTTTGTCATATAAATTTACTTATATATTAAACCAGGCAAACTCTGGCTTTGGTCCCTCATGTTTTTAATCTTTATTGATATATTTTGGTTTTACTCAAATACATCTCTACTGTCAACTCTTTTGAGAGTCATCCCTTTTAGCAAAGAATAAAAAAGGGGGGAAAGTTGCTATTCAACAAAGCTAATCAATACATCAACCAATTCTGTACATATGTGTTTTCTACTTTCATCTTCCTCTACTTCTGCAATCAAGAGAGCAGGTGCATTTTTTTTCCCCCTTTTCTTTGGAGCTAAATTTGATCATTGTAATTACATAACCAAAATATATAGGTTTGTGATCTGGGTAGCTGTGTGAGATGGAAGTACCCTATGAATTTATGAAACAGCAAACCTTGGTGGTCTTCAAAGCTATCAAATTTTTGACCTTGGCCTAATAACTGTGCTAACTTACTTGGCATAATGTCCCTTTACACATACACATAGTTGGAATATACTAAAATATGACAGAACTAGTGAGGTTATGTTGTGAGGAAGCTTTTGAAAACTAAGAAATATGTTTTGACTTGTTTTTCTTCCTTGTCTTCTTCCCTTTTTCCTCCTCCTCTTTCCCCAGGGTCATCTCCCTGACACTATGTTCAACCGGGTCTTACCAGGCCCAGTTGCACCTGACAGTAGCAAGAAGCGGGCCCGCAGGGTACGGCCAGACCTCTCCAAGATGGTGGCCCTGATGCAGGGTGGGGGTTCTGGACCCCTTTCTTTACATAATACCTTCCAACATGGTAGCAGTGGCCTACAACCTATGTCAGCACTAGGTCACAGCAGTGCCACCTCCACATCTTTGCCTTTTGTGCCATTTGTGATGGGAGGTACAGTTTCATCCTCTCATGTAGACTCCAGTACAATGCTTCATCACCAACATCACCACCACCACCATCACCACCACCATCACCACCACCCAGGCCTGAGAGCTTCTAACTACCCTTCCACACCAGCTACTACCACCTCTGCAGGCACAGCCCTCAGGTTGCCACCACTGCAACCTGAAGAGGAAGAAGAGGAGGAAGAGGAGGAAGATGATGAGGAAGATGATGAGGAAGAAGATGATGACTTATCTCAGGGCTATGATAGCTCAGAAAGGGACTTCTCACTCATTGATGACCCTATGATGCCAGCCAACTCGGACTCCAGTGAAGATGCTGATGATTGAGGTCCCAGCATGGTCCCCACTGCTTTAGTGGCTGTTGAATTTTTTTCATTCACTCTGGGCCCTTGGACTGTGGAAAAAATAAAGGGGCAGGAGAGAGATGGGAAAACCCAGGACTTGGGGAGGTGGAAAAGTAAAAGAAAACTTGTACCCTAATTGCTCCCAAACATGAGAGGATTGGGTGGGCAGGGGAACTCATCAAATAATACATAACCACTTCCTCATTTCTGGGGAAGGAATGGAGACTGGAGCAGCTGGTGTGCTCATTCACCCCTTCCCTGGACATCTCCATTAACAACAGACTATAGCGCTGGCCCCAGCCTCTGGCAGAGCCTGTTCCTGCTGGAACTGTGGATACAGGCTGGAGGGTCAGGAACTGTTACCTTCCTTCTCCTTGGCATTAATAAATTTAAGTTAATCCTTTTCCACTCTTCCCCAGTGCTCTCTTTGCTCCTCTGTAAAATGTTCATTTCAGTGAGATGAGTGCTCATTCTAGACATAAATTAGCCACTTAAAATCAGTGCTTCACAAATCAGTTAACCAAACAATGACTGTGGCTTTGAAATGAAACAAGTTTATAGCCAGTGAATAAGGCAGCAGTATGGTTTGGTCTGTCCAGATTACAAATTGTGTCACGAGTTGGGCCAAACAATTTCTCCATGCTGGTATGGCCCTGGTATTTGTACTCTCTGGTCCTAACGGGAATTTAAACAGATTTATAGTCCTGTTTCATTTCAAGATCTTTAGTACTATGACTCGGACTAAACCAGTGGGAAATAAGATGTAGCAATTCCATGGCTGGCCTCTTTCTCTGCTCAGTTTCATCCTGTTCTATTTTGGTACAAGTACCTCTTCCCGTTTTATTTTTTTCAATGCCCTAACTAGATGAAGCTAGGACCAAGATGGTCTCATCTTCTGCCTGTTTATTTCGGGTTGAAAGCTTCTCTTCTCACCCCTTCCTACTTTCCCTCCCTGCAGCCGCTTGAGGCTTCAGGATTTCTGTACCAGATCGCACGTGGGTAAGGGGTAGGTATTCATCCTCCTGGGCTCCATGGAGGATTAAGACCTTAAATCACCTCGGGGATTGTGGGGGTCCAGCCGGCCAAGGCCTGAAGGGCTGCTATGGGAGGTCAATCACTACCGAGGCCCACTTATAAAGCTCTCCCAAACCATCATCGGCGGACACAGTGATCTAGGGCCCATGTCCCAGAGGACTCCCTTCCCTAGTTAGCCGGTTGGTTTCCTGCTGTCCAACATCCTCAGGAGAGAGCACAGTTTCCTGTCTCCTGGCCTTGAGAGGGGCAGGGCCTCTTGAGGCCCGCGCGCTACCACCTCAGAACGCGCGCTAGCCCCTCACGTGCGAGGCGGAGCTCACGTGGCTACTCACGGCTCTCCTGAGTTCCGGCCCCCTCCACCACCTACTAATAGGGCAGAGAAACCACGTGCAAGAGCGTAAATGTAACGGGCGCGTCTCCGCTTGGGTCACGTGATGATGCGTGCTCGTGCATGGCCGTGAAGGAGTTGACTGGAAAACCCCGCGAAAATCTGGGCTTTCTGTCTTCTGCGAATTTCGTGGGTTGGGTTGGGTTGGGTTTGATTTGATTTGGTATTTAAACTACGTACCCCTACCCTAACAAACTAAAAAAAAAAAAAAAAAAAAAAAATTCTAACTGGGATCTCGGAAGCGGAAGGAGGCCCCCCCCTTTTCCCGGAGTCTACTTCCGGGTCACTAGGAGAGTGCAGGATTCCGGGGCCGAGAGCGGGCGGTGGAGCCGGGACCTCGCGTGATTCTCGGAGCCCAAAGAAGAGTCTCGTCCCCGGAGCCATGGCGGTGACTCTGGACAAAGAAGCTTATTACCGGCGAGTGAAAAGGCTCTATAGCAACTGGAGGGTAAGGAAGAACTCATAATAATCCCTAGGGAGAGCCTTTTTCGCCATCCCATAATGCCTCTGCTTCGGCGCCCTTTTTTCCTTTCCCAGAGGGATTTCCTCAGACTCCAGTCCTTTTGCTGTTCCCTCATCATTCACCGCAGTCGGGCCCTCGCGGCGTTGGGTGATGAGGAGGGAGCCCCCAACCTTCGCGGTCTCTTGCCGCCACCACCATCTTTCCCGCTGACCATTCCGAGTCACGCATAATAATCCTCTTCCCGCCCTCTCGCTCTTGCCAGTCAGTGATCGCTTCCTCCACAACCTTTCCTGCAGCATTATTTATACATCCTACTCACAGTCCTCCCAGTATGACTACAGTTCCACTTAAGGGCCTACCAAGAATCCCACCTACCTTCACATGGGAAGACTGAGGGCTTAGGAATGGAGTAAACATTTATTATTAGGAGGTTGATTTTTTGAATTGGAGGACCCTCCCCCACCCCATCAACTCCCGCCTCTCTTTCATCTCTGCTAGTGCTAGTGCTGTATAAGCTGCTTCTAAGGCAGTAACAGAACACTGTACATCGCTGATAACAATAAAGGCGGTGTAACATTTAAAAGCTCATGCTTTCTGTCTTTTAGTGTTTCTGGGGCACGTGGTAAGAAAAAGCTGTTGTTAATGGATCTTTATCTCTAATTTGTATTGGGAGTCTTTGTTGGCTTTAAAACACATGGAGTTAAACTTGACGTTAGTGGCTGTAATTCTTACACTCTTAAGTTGTTAAAGCTGAGGCCTGACCTGTGTTCAGTAAGCAAAATATCCAACAAGAACAGTTACCAATGAAGATTTAGAAAAGACTTTGCATTCTAGTTCCAAATCTTGAAATTATCCTTCAGTATCACATATCTTAGGAATAAGAGGTTGTGTTACCCTGCCAGTGGCACCACCCCACCCCCAATAAAAATTGTGCTAGTTAAATTTTTAACTCAAATTTTACTATTAAATCCATTAAATTTTTGTAGACATTTTGTCTATTTTGTGATAAGATTCTTTAATATGAAATATTTTTATTTGTATTTCATCTTGAAAATCTATAGTTGGTAAATCAGCACATGCCAGAAGAAGAGAAAAATATATGTATAAAAGTTTTTCGTTTTGTTTTTAGTCTATGACTGAGTTGCTAAAATAGTCTTAAGCAGATGCTTTTACTTATGTTTATGGCTATTTTAAGATTGCAGGAAAAAATCCCTAATATAAGAACTATACAAATCCAAACTTATCTGTGGAGCTGCTTTTTACCGATTAGTCAGTCAAGTAGCTAACTTTTTTTTCCCTCACTGTGGTCAAAATTTGATATGAAAGTTGTTTCTGACATAAGTTTGTAGGTGTTTGATTTTCCATAACTTTTTCTGCCTAACTGAACCTGTTAATTGTGCTCATTGTGAAGCAGTCATTTTAACTTCACCTTCAGTATTTAAAATAAGATATGCCATAATCTTTCATATTTGGGAAATTGGTAAAAATCCATATTAAGACATAGAGAAGGATATTCATTATCAATATCAATCAATGTCTTTAAATCAGTAAAGCATAGGCTTCAGCCTAGTTTTCCTGTGTTTCTCTGAAGTTGTAACAGTTCCTTTTTACTGTTTCACTATTTACTTGGTAACAATTTAAGAGTGTGATAATGGTATTCACCAGAGTTTGGAGCACATTCAATGCTAGATAAAACAAGGACACCATTGGGTTTCAGCATCTAAGTTGTATATAAAATGTATAATTTGCTAAAATATTGGCCCAATTGCAGTTTCATTACTAGAATTTTGTATTGAGCACACATTCTAAATTTTTATAATAGTTAATATTAATATTTTAATGCCTTCACCTTCCATTTGCAGAGCTTTTTGTACTTATTTATTTTATCCAAAATACTTTTATTCATATCCAACATGTGTAGGTTACTGCACTTGACCTGGTAGAAGATAGGAAGCTTAAATCTTAACCTTCAAGGAGCTTCTGGTGTAATAGCTATTAATACACATTATTATATGATTGGTGTATTGAACAATTAACAAATGTTTTATAAGATCTGAGGGAGAAAGTTGCTACCAATTGAAGAGAAAGTGGAATTCTTCCTGGAGTAGGTGGTAGTGTGGTAGTAAAATGAATTGTAAACTATTGGGTGTACACATTTATTTAGGAAGGTTGTTTGTTGTTTTTTGGTTTATTTGTTGTTTTTTCTCCACCCTATTTTTTTTAAGGAGTTAAGACAGAGTGATAGAAGTTTGAAGTTCTTGTATAAACTCCAGATCTTGAGCTTATAAACAGTGTCTAAAGTTTTCAGAAAGTATTAATGACTAAAAGTGAACTGGAATGAGTTCTGTTTCATCTTATAATTTGCTTCTGCTGAGCAGGCTTCTCTTTTGATTGTGTGACTGGATCTTGGTGATGACTCTTAATGTTTACTCAGGACCCCAGTGGGAGACCAAGCAACTTAAAAAGTCTTACTTTAGGGGCAGCTCGGTGGTGCAGTGGATAGGGTACCAGTCCTAAAATCAGGAGAACCTGAGTTCAAATCTGGCCTCAGACACTTCCTAGCTGTGTGATGCTGGGCAATTCACTTAACCCCAATTGCCTCAGCAAAAAAAAGTCTTACTTTTATTGATATATTTTATTCTTACATCACTTTTATTCCAAATAATATCCCTTCTCTACCCATTTAGCAATTCTTGTATCAAAGTTTTTTGTAGTTTTTAAGAAAGGAGAAATGAGCATAGTGGTGCATACCAGCAGTTCCTCTATAAAAGGAGTTCTGAGCTCCTGGGAATAAAGTCATTGACAGATATCACACTAAATGTGGCATCAGTAGGGTAAACCCCAAGGAGCCAGGGGCCCATCAGGTTGCCTAAAGTGGATTGAACTAGTCCATGTTGGAGCAGAACAGGTCAAAGTTACCTTGCCAATGAGGAGTGGAATTGGGCCCCTGAGTAGTCCTTGATTAATAGGCAAAATGCCAAGAGTTTTTTGTGTTTTGTTTTGTTTTTGTTTTTGTTTTATTAAGAGAAAAGGGTTCCAAAACCCCAATACATCAGTTCTATCTGAAAGTATATGTAGTAGTCTATACTTATAGCTCCATCCAAATTAGAAAAGGGGAAAAAATGAGAGGTATATTTTATCCACTCTTCCCTGAGTAACGTTTATAAATATCAAAGAACTACTCTCTGGTTCCCATTTGGGACTAACCTATAGCAAATCAGGTGACTTGTGTCAGTTTCTCCACACTTTAGGATTACATTACATGAGCTATCCCATTACTTAGCCAATTTTGAGACTATATCTCAATTTCAAGTGCAACAGAAAAAGATCAGTGTGATCTCTTAATGCCTTTACTTGTTTCAAGGAGATTTCCTACTTCAGTATAGAAAATTTATGATTTGGTCAATTTGGATACTTTACCAATATATTTGAAAATTGCCATCAAAATCCTTTCTCAGGGAAAAAAAAAATTATCAGAATAGAAAATATTTAGCACCAGATGGCCATCCTTTTACGATGAGTCTCCTTTAGTTAGCCTGGCATTCAGGTGACACATATTTTGTCTCTAGCCCCACAGATTAACATGTCCTGCTTAATAGCACTTATCAGAGCTTAATTTTGCCATAATCTTCCAAAAAAAAAAAAAAAACCACAATAAAGCAGGAAAGGAAGATTTACTGAAATGCATGTAAATTATTAATATGTGCCAAATACAATTCATAAATATAAAAGCAAGACTGTTCTTGCCCTCAGAGAGTTTACATTGTAACAGAGAGGGATGAAATAGTGTTCTTGTAGGGTAGATGACAAAAACCCAAGATTCTAAGAAAAAAGATTGCAAACTACATGTGGATCAATTTTTAGAAACAATTGTCTTTATATTATATATACTTTTCACCCCTCTTTAAAATTAACATTTTGTGAGAGAAAAGCTGTTATACAAAATATCCAATATAAATACCTTGACGTACAATCCAAGATCAATTTTCCAAAAGAAAAAAGTGAAATGATCCTAAATCTCTGTGAATCTCAAAGATACTGTTTAAAATTCCCCCAATGAAATTTCTAGTTTCCTTGGTCTTCATAAAGTCTGATTTGTTCAGTTAAAAAAAAAAAAAAAAGACAGGAACTCTACAGAATATGGTTATGTAATGTCTTTCTCATAAATAAAATATTATTTATTTGATTATTTTGTTGTCCCATTTAATTTTACATATTTAAAAATGTCAGAAAACTTTATAAAGAATGCAGGTATGCAATTTATAATAGGTGATTAAATATCATAATTATATTCATTTCCATTGTTGCTAGATATGAGGCCTTTAGTGAAGAATATAAACTCGTTCACAAACATTTCTTTAATAAAATTTTGCTTATTTTCCAGAAATATAACTTGCAAGTTATGGATACTTATATGTATTTCAAGTACATCCAGTCCTAAATTTTTGATTTAAATTAAATATCTGCTGTGTTCATAGCACTAAAGATAAAAGGGAAGCCGCTAGTAATAAAAACAATCCCTGTGTTCAAAGAGCTTACGTTCTTATATGTTGTATGGAAATTTTTATCTGTTACTTGAGTTTAAATCCTCTTTAATTCAGCACATATACATGTATGAAAAACTCTTTGAAAGTTCTTTGCAAGGGGCAGCTAGGTGGTGCAGTGGATAGAGCACTAGCCCTGAAGTCTGGAGTCAGGAGGACCTGAGATCCTAGCTGTGTGACCCTGGGCAAGTCACTTAACCCCAATTGCCTCAGGGGAAAAAAAGTAAGTAAGTTAGTTCTTTGCAAGCATTATCCTCTTTAGGAGGGGGCAAAAGGGTACCTTTGTATTCCTAGTACCTTGGACAGTACATTATACATAATATGTATTTAAAATGATCATCAATGTGCTTTTCATTGCAATATAAATGAAAGGATCACTAAAAGGAAATCATACTCTCAAATCCCATTTTGCTGATCCCACTCAACAGATAATGAAACATGTTTCTTCTCTGGGTAAATGGTAGGACCTACTAGGATGGAGTGTTGTTTTCATTATCAATCCTGGTCACTGTCAGATATTTTTATTTAACCGTTTTTCTTTGTTAGAAGGGAATATGGAACTTTGATCCTGCAGTGTCTCTACTGGGCCTCTCTCCCAAAGAGACCATAAAAAGGGGGGGAAAAACCCAAATGTACAAAAATATTTGGGGCAGCCCTTTTTGTAGTGGCAAGAAACTAGAAATTGAGCGTGTGCTCATTAATTGGAAAATGGCTGAATAAGTTATAATATGTGAATGTTATGGAATATTGTTGTTCTATAAGAAACCATCAGCAGGATGATTTCAGAGAGGCCTGGAGAGACATACATGAACTGATGCTAAGTGAAGTGAGAAGGATCAAGAGAACATTATGTACACAGCAGATTATACAATGATGAATTCTGATGGATGTGGCTCTTTTCAACAGAGGTAATTCAGGCCCATTCCAATGGTCTTGTGATGGAGAGAGCCATCTGTACCTAGAGAGAAGACTGTGGGGAATCACAACATAATATTTTTTGTTGTTGTTTGCTTGCATTTTGTTTTTTTTCCTTTTTGATCTGATTTTTCTTGTGTAGTATGATAATTGTGGAAATGTGTATAGACGAGTTACACATGTTTAACATATATTGGATTACTTGCCATCTGGGGAGGGAGGGAGAAAAAAATTTAGAAAGCAAGATTTTGCAAGGGTAAATGTTAAAAACTATATGCATAGATTTTAAAAATAAAAAGGTTTATTATTTTTTTTTTTTTAAAGAAGAGAAACTTCCATTGGGGAGGAATATTTCCAGAAGTGACTGATGTAAAAAAGAAAGGATATCAGCATAACTAGAAATAATTGTGTTCTTTTGTAAGGTTTAAATTGCATTTAATTCAAGGATATAGTTAGATGTTACTCTATTTCTTATGTTTGACATCGTATCACAAATTTATCTCTATCTTGGATGTCATTATGATGTGAGTTTTCTTCTGGGCCTGAATTCATTCCAGAGTTTTGTTCCAGTATTTTCTGTAGAAAAACATTCAAATATAGTCATTTGAAAGGATCAGACATAGTTTAAATGTTCTCAGTGGGGATTGTAGCATATTCTCTGATTCATGGCAACTACATGAGAAATAGGTTATTAATAAAGATATAAACAATTTGTTATGGTTTGTTCTTATTCCCTACATTGTCAGTCCCATATTTTATAAGTATGTACTGTGAAAAATCTGAAAATCCCAAATAATTTTCCAGTGTTATTTAAAATAGATGGACTTATTTGTACTTTTGTGGATTTTTTTTTAATTGACATTTACAGGAGGCAGTGAGTTCAAACCCAATCTCCAATATTTAATATGTGCTAACCGTGTGCCCTTGGGCAAGTCATTTAACCCCAGCTGCCTCCCAGAAATAAAGTGAAGTTATTATTTATCTTGAAATTAAAGGAATACATCTTCATGTAATACATTCGACTTTGTTTTTTAATTATTTCCAAATTTCAAAAGAATTTCAGTAATTAGTTATCTTAATGTTGTAAGCAGTAAGTGAAAATAAACATTTTATTATATACAAAGGTAGTGGAAAATAAAAGTATTAAGCATAGTAAGATATTTATGAAAATCTGTCAAGATTTTATTGCCTACTCTTTGCCAAGCCCTGTGCTAGGTACCAGGGATACAAAAAGTAAAGCAATCCCTACTCAAAGAGCTAACTAGTACATAGATACAGAATAAGCAAGAGTAGATGAAAGAATAGCAATTGCAGGGATCAGAAGAGATTTCAGGTTGAAGGTAGTGCTCAAGCTACAATTAAGGAAATGATGGATTCTATGAAACAGAGATAAGGAGAGAGTCCATTAGCCATCCATGAAGAATCAATGGTAAATCTGAGAAATATGAAACCAAAGCAAAAGAGGGTGAGTGATTTGAAATAATGCCGTATGTCGCAAAAATCTTTGCCTCTTGTTTTATTTTATTTTGAAGTCAGAGGTAAGATGGATTGAACTGGAGAGAAGAGTTTGAGGTAAGGGCTTATTTTGTTTTTAAAAAAAAAAAAAAACTTAAGAAAAAGTCATCCCATTAAAAAAATCTGTTAATTGCTTTCTATTTTAGGTACTACATTTGTCATAATCCAGAAAGTACTATGGAACTTTATGCTGTCCAGCTCAGTTTGTCATTCAGTGCTAGATTTCTTTGTTTTCATATTCTCTAACAACTTTGGCAGCTGGAGCTTTAGAATGAAGTAGAAGGTATTTGGGGAGATAGGATCTCACATAGCTATTAGGTCTTTTTTTCCTCTTCCCTCTCTAGAATGGATACAAAGATAAAGGAAGGGGGTGTTAATGGCTTTGAAATCACCACATCTTTCCTTTATTTCAAGAAGTTACCTGGAAGCTATGATTGTAACAGGAGAAGCTTAACAGAGGCCCAAAATGGGCAGGGGAGGGAGGGGAGAAAACAGATTATTTCCTTTGTGGACAGTTAGCTAAATTTTTATTCTTTTGGCAATGTGCAGTTGGAAATGGAGTGACCAAATACTCTGCTCTTTGTATTTCAGAAAGGAGAGGATGAGTACGCCAATGTTGATGCCATAGTTGTTTCAGTAGGTGTTGATGAAGAAATTGTTTATGCCAAATCTACTGCCCTTCAGGTAAGTTGGTAGAGCCGTCCAATCTTGCCATTGGCAGAATTAAAATTTATTCAGAGGGAGAGGAAGAAAAGATAAGAAAGTGGGAGGAGAGAGGGAGGGAAAGATAAGAATACCATCAAAAGTGGTCTTAGATACTGCTCTTGGTTTTCTTAGCTTTGATGGTTATCCTTTAAAGCAAGGGTAAAAAATATATGCTGTGAGCAAAAGCCATCCCAATGGTAGTAGGATGCAGTTAGCATTCTTCATTGATTTTTTTCATTTGTCTATGAGTATTGGGACCTTTCACCCTGTCTCTTCTCTTTTTCCCATAGACATGGCTCTTTGGTTATGAGCTAACTGATACCATTATGGTGTTCTGTGATGACAAGATTCTCTTTATGGCCAGTAAAAAAAAAGTAGAGTTCTTGAAACAAATTGCCAACACCAAGGGTAATGAAAATGCAAATGGTGCTCCTGCCATTACACTGCTGGTTCGAGAAAAAGTAAGAAAATAAAATTGATTGCAAACATTTAAGTATTTAACATAAGGACAGTGATGCCTGAGGGGGAAATTATTATAATGATTTTTGAAAGAATTCATAGCAAGGATGTGACATAAAATTCTGACTGACCCTCGTAAACATATGGGAGGAAGGAAGGACATTATTATAGTAATCTTGTTGAACTTTCAAACTCCTCCTAAATCCAATAGCATGCTATGCTCATTTTCCATGGGAACTGGTAGGGTTTTTGTTTTTATTTTGTTTCTTGTTTGAATCCATGTTTAATTTTAGTTATACATATCTTTTCTGGGTAACTTAATCATAAGCATGGTATTCTCAATAAAGAACTATTTTGTTGTTTAGTTTTGAATGCCTTCCTGTCCTTAATCAGTTTCTTTCTTTCTTGAGTATTACTCATTTATGCTTAATCATAGCTGTTATCAGGGAATGTGGGCCATTATTTTCCTTTCCCTTTTAGTTTGGTTATATCAAACCTACTGCAAAGAAGTTGGTGCCAAGTCTGAATGCTGCATTATATCTAAGAACTATTTAGAGAAATCTAACATAAACATCACTTTTTTTTTTTTTTTTGCTGTTAGAATGAGAGTAACAAAGGCAATTTCGACAAAATGATTGAAGCCATTAAAGAGAGCAAGAGTGGCAAGAAGATTGGGGTATTCAGCAAAGACAAATTTCCTGGAGAGTTCATGAAGAGTTGGAATGACTGCCTTAACAGAGAGGGCTTTGAGAAAGTAAGAGAATTGATAGAGAAATCAGAAATAGTGGGGTTAAGAATGGTTCAGTATTAGTGTAAGAGAAGTAAATCATTCTCAAAGAGAAGAATACTTTTTTTTTTTTTAGGTTTTCAGGAAGTGAGATGTTTGCATTTTTGGTCAGGATAAGATTAGTATTTAAGAACCTCAGAAATACCAAGAAATCAAGATGGTCTTCCTTAGAACTAGTTAACTTATAGATGATTTGTTTCTTCTATTCCCCAACTTTTTTTTTTCTAATCTAGAGAGTCACCTTATGTGTTATCTTTTATAGATAAAATA
Source organism: Sarcophilus harrisii (assembly GCF_902635505.1). NCBI lineage: Eukaryota > Metazoa > Chordata > Mammalia > Dasyuromorphia > Dasyuridae > Sarcophilus > Sarcophilus harrisii. Next base: position 492,070,134 of record NC_045427.1, on the reverse strand, counting down.
GATCATTTCTTCGTATTTCATATTTCTTCATATTTTCCTGTTTGTTAAAAAGAGATTCTTTTTTTTTAATTTGTCCAGTCGGAAGAAAGTTATGGGGTTTTTTTGTTACTATTAACCCCATTTTAGGTTCTTTAAACAAATATTTGAACATTTAGTGTGTAAAAGGAGTTATGCTAGGTTCTCTGTCTTTGTCTCCTTCCAGCTCTAGAAGTAAGATCAGAACACAGATCTTATTATCTAGCTGTAACTCATTAATAGTTCTCTTATTTCAGATTACATGTTCCTTTATCCATAGATTGATATCAGTGCAGTTGTGGCATATACCATAGCTGTAAAAGAGGATGGAGAGCTTACTCTGATGAAGAAAGCAGCTAATATCACCTCTGAAGTCTTCAACAAATTTTTCAAGGAAAGAGTCATGGAAATTGTTGATGCAGATGAGGTAACTGAAAAAGAGACATCACATCAAATGCTTTTTTAAAGTAAATGAGCAGTAAATCTTACATAGTCAAGGAGGATATTTTGCTATAATTTTTTAAGATAAGCACTTCTCTCCTCCCCTCCCCCACCAATTCTTTCTCTTACCAAATCAGATTTAAAATTATTTTATTTTATTAGAATTTCTCTAGTGCTATAGAACGGGTAGGGAACGTGCAACCTATGGGCTGTGTAAGGCCTGAGAATCATTTGGTCTGGCCTTACCAAGGCAACTGCAGGTAATGAAGAGTTGAAAGCTAGGTACCATAGTCTCTCACTCTTTGAGTTTTTTAAATGGTAATTTTGTGTGGCCCACAAATGATCTTATAAATATCCAAATGGTCCTTCAGGGAAAAAAGGTCCCCTACCCTTGCTATAGAATAAAGTGAAGTTCATTAAAATCCTATAAGCCTAGGAGTAGAGGGTGGTTGTACATTTGTTTGGATTAATAAGATTTCTTTAAAATATAACTGATCGTTTGATAGTAGTATGATTATTACTTCTTTGAAGAACTTTTTTAATATATCTTTTTTTTAGTCCTATTTAAAAGAAATTTTCAGAATTTAAGCTCATGAAATGTTACAAAACTACTATGTTATCTTTTAAGATTTGGATGCCATCAGATAACATGTTGCTCACAAGCCCCCACACTCCTAGATAATAAAGGATCAGATACGCAGAACACCCCTATAATTGTTGCCTCCTTTCTGGATATATTTATAGAAAGTTCGTCACAGCAAATTGGCTGAGTCTGTGGAGAAGACCATTGAAGAAAAGAAGTACTTGGCTGGAGCAGACCCTTCTACAGTGGAGATGTGTTATCCTCCCATCATCCAGAGTGGTGGCAACTATAATCTCAAGTTCAGTGTAGTTAGGTAAGCAGTTATTCTTTCAACCAGTGTCATTTAGTAGTATTACAGTAGTTAGTACCCTCATAGATATAGTTATGAGCTACCCCATTCTGAGGAAATTATGTTCTTTTCATTTCACAGTGGACTACAGGATAAGTGCCGTCTCATCTCCACATTGCTAGAATCAATAAGTAGATTCCAGTCAGTATGTCTCCTGCTTCCCTAGAGCACTATAAATTATACTAGTACTTTCACAATTGGTTTTTACCATTCTGTTTTGAGAAAGAACCAAGGAATATACTGATCCTGTGTATTACATACTATTGGTACTAAGTACTTTGGTGGCTTCAGTAATATCATGGTTTTCTATCTTTGGGTATAAAGTGACAAGAACCACATGCATTTTGGGGCCATCACCTGTGCCATGGGTATTCGCTTCAAATCCTACTGCTCCAATCTCGTACGAACTCTGATGGTAGATCCTCCCCAGGAAGTCCAGGAGAATTACAACTTTCTGCTTCAGCTACAGGAAGAGCTGCTAAAGGAGCTAAGACATGGTAAGGTTTCTGTAAAAGATAGATTAAGAGTAAATGTACAGAAACATAGGCTGTGTGTTTTTTGCATATCCTTAAGTCTCTACTAAACAAATTAATATCTGGTTTTACTTAATTGAGATATTGGGGAACACATTTAAAATGCTTGTAAATCTATTTTGTGAATAGTTAATAGATATTTTTCATTTTTGTAGAAATAGCATGCTTTGATGTATATATCAGATTAATTCCCACATTTTAGTTTCCTCAAAATTAAATTTGCTTCACTCTCAGAAAACTACTTTCTTTTCCTCTTTAGTTTTCTGCTGACTTGCGATTTTAAATCTGTCCTTTGAATACTACATTTCTCTTTGTTTAAGCTTTCAGATTCTTGTAATGAAAATTCAGGGAATTAGGATATTGGAAAGATTGGTACATAGGGAGAAATAGAGCATTTATAGCATCTAAATTCTCCTTTTCATTCATATCTGAAACAAATCAGAATAGATCTAAGATTGACCTAGATGCTGCTGTTATAATTCAGAAAATAGCTATTGGATGACTTAGACCTGAACTTAACTAATTTTTTGTTCACTTATTATTGCTAAAGCCTCCTGATCTCACTCTTCTAAGACTGAGAAAAAATCTTAGCAAAGACCATGTTGTTATTATTTAATCGTTTTAGTCATGTGTGACTCTTCATAACCCCATTTGGATTTTTCTTGGCAAAGATATTAAAGTGGGTACCACTTCCTTCTCTAACTCATTATACAAATGGGAAAACTGAACCAAACCGGGTCAAGTAACATATCTAGGGGTCACACAGCTAGTAAGTTTCTTGATCAATTTGAACTCGGGTCTTTCTAAATCCAGGCCTGGCAGTAGATGGTACTGTGACCAATAAAGACCATGATCATAGCTTAAAGTATGTCATGGGCCATCATTTCATTAAGCCAACTAGAGAACATTCATTCATTTACAACCTTGATTGTAAAATTCTTACTTTGCAATGTTTCAGATTTTATAGTTTAGTATGATAGTTGCTACCTAAGTCCTACTAGTCCAAATCGTATTTAGTCTTCCTCTTAGAGATTGAAAAGTGGGTAAAACAAAGTTTGTTGCATGTAGTTTTATACTTTTTTGAAAGTTAATTCTTGAAATCAGGTGGAAACACAGCTTTGAAAGTTCTATGTTGACGTGATAATAGGAAGAGATTTCCAGTTTCATGTACATGTCCACTTATATGTTATATATGGAAATTCTCAATTTATTTGATTATTTGTTGAATTTGGAATTGTTTTTTAATTGTAATTTTAAAAAATGGGAATTTTTTGTGAGTTCTGTGTTCTTAGTCTTCCCTTCTCTCACTTGCTTTGGTCATAGGTGTGAAACTATGTGAAGTATACAATGCTGTCATGGATATGGTCAAGAAACAAAAACCAGACTTGCTCAACAAAATCACCAAAAATCTTGGGTAAGTGATTCTATAAGCCAAAAATATATTTGATTTAAAGCTCTTCTGTGGGCAATAACTAATACAAACATCCTTTTAGGTCAATTTATGACTAGCAGAAATAATTTCAGGGGGCCCTTCACACTGTGTTCTAAGCAGTACCCTATAGAAAATATTCAGTTAAGTTCTACTTTTGAAAAATTCTAGGCAATCTTCTTAGATGAAAGCCATTCCAGGGTACATACTTGTTCTTCCTGGGCCTCTGAAAGATGAGAAGAAATGTGTCAGGCTGTACCAAGTACTGGCTCAGTTGGCTGCCAGGGCTTGAAAATCCAGTTACCAGCTTGTCACAACTGGATCGTGTGGCCTAGTTATGGGTGAGTGAAGTGGAGCTTAGCCTACCTTCATGGCCATTCTAGTAGTGTACCCCTAACAGTTTCTGAGAACCAAATTGGGTATGAGTGTGGGTGTTACAGAGAGAGAGAAAGAGAGCACACTCCTGGCTTTGATTTTTTTTTTTTTTTTTTTTTTTTTGGTCTAGTATAGTAAATTTAGATGTTTGAATGGATGGGCACTGGGGGGCAAAAAATGGGAGGGCTTGATTATAATCAAGGAAAACATACCTAATTTAGATTTTTTTTTTTTTAAATCACTGAACTAAACATGAAGGGCTTAAAGGCTATGAACCCTAATCCCACTTATAACTAATTGCCCAGTGTGGACAAAATACATAATAATGTTTGTGGCTCCTTCTCTATCTGTAGAAAAACTAAGAATTTTTTTTAATACCCATAAAATGGAAGAGTTGTGAGAGCAAAGTCATGCCCTTTGTATTTTGCAAAATATTCCATATTTAGATATTTTCAGCTTGTTTTGAATTCTGACTTCATTTTTTTTAAATAGGTTTGCAATGGGAATTGAATTCCGGGAAGGATCTTTGGTAATCAATAGTAAAAATCAGTACAAGTTGAAAAAAGGTGAGGCAATGCAAGATGATGATTCTTTTTAAAAGTATCTTCCTTGTCCCATCTTCCTTCTTCTCTATTAAATTTTTATTCTTCATTGATCTACATTTTTGCTCTTTTAGGGATGGTTTTTAGTATCAATATGGGATTCTCAGATCTGACTAATAAGGAAGGAAAGAAACCAGAAGAAAAAACCTATGCCCTCTTCATTGGTGACACAGTTCTTGTTGATGAGGTAGGTGTTAGCCTAGCCATTTAAGCTATTGGTGTTCTGCAATTTTAGAAGCAAATTTCATAGGTCTTTTGAGATGGGTGAAATTTCGAATAAGTGGGGAAACAAAGTTTCAAACTTCTAGTTTTATTAAGCAATGCATGCTAATTGTATAACAAATCGAGATCAAATCTCCTCAGCTTGGTATTGGACCCCTAAATGCAGACAGACATTTTTATGCATTAAAAGAAAACATTTAACAGGCTATAAACCAGGATACAAGATTGGATCATCCGATTTCTAGAAATTGGAGGGATGATTATGAATTTTTCAAATTGCAAGGGTGAGAATGAGCAAATACAGCCCTGAAATTTTAAAATTTACAATTAAAAAAAAATTGATGTCCCACGTACCCACTCCAACTGTTTGTACTCAAAGGAACAAGAAAACTTATTAATCACTATGGGACCAGTTTTCAGTTAAGAGTTAGAGGTTGACTGAAATACATGATTGTGAGAAAACTCCTTGGTTCTGACTGGGTTTCTGGTCAGTATAATCTAGATCTGAGCAACAGGTAGTCCAAGGGGTACCAAGAGGTAGTCTAGGTTCAAACAATGCAATAGTTTTCTCATAAGACAGAAATTGGATTAGACCTTTAGTTGAATTGAATGGGGAAAAAAATGAGTTAGAGCCACAATTAAGTCACAAGATGGACTTTGTGTGTCCCACAGTTCTTTCATTTTTCACATAGTAACCTATTTTACTGTCCCAAATGATAATCATTATCTGAAAATAAAATTGTTAGGTCATCATCCAAGGGAAAATGTTTATAACTAGGATCATAGGAGTGATTTGAATCAATGTTGAGTAGATTAGCTTTAAGAAATACTATTTAAGATAGTTAATAAAGCCAACATTTATTAAACATCTCTGGTGTACTAGATACTATGAATATATAGTCACAAACACAGCAACCCCTGCCCTAAGTGAACTTGCATTCTTGGTAAGCCATATCTAGAGAAGGAAAACCAGTATTCTTTAAATATCAATAGAAACATCTCCTTTTAAGTACAAAGCATTACGAATATGAATGAAAGAAGCAAATGCTATCATTGTCTCTAGCAATGTCTAACTCTTGTTCTTTGTCCAAGGACGGTCCGGCTGTTGTTCTTACTTCTGTCAAGAAGAAAGTGAAGAATGTAGGCATCTTCTTAAAGGTAAAAAAGCTCAGGAAAATGGTCATAAATATTTTTCCAGTACAATATTACATGAAAAATCCATATATTTGTAGTCCACTTAAAGTTTTGTATTCATAACAGAGTATATTGTCTATTCAAAAATAGGAATTTTTTTAAAAATAGCAATACAGAAAGCAATTCACTCCTTACTCTTCTCAAAATAGCATGTTTAGCAAACTTTATTTTTAAATATAAAGAATATTTACACTACTAGTCAGTTTTGTTCAGTTCAATTTGGTATTTTAAGAGACAAAAACTCTAAGATCCATAGATAGTATTGAATTAAGTCATAACTCAATTCTCACTTGGCTTTAAAAGCATTAATGATGGAAATCTACTTCTGTTTGACTAGTTTCACAAAAAAGAATTTACTTTTGTGGAGATAGGCAAATCTAAACTGTGTAACTAGAAATTTTTAATGGTTAATTGCCACTGGTTTGCTAAGTCACATAATTAGGTAAAAATATTTTTGCTAAAAATGTTAAGCAGACTATGAGCCATATTTCTATGTCTAGGGCAGAAGAAGAGGAACAAGGTATATAAGTATAGGGACTTTTTTATTCAAAGACATTCTAATGTGAGAAAATTTGTGTGTGTGTGTGTGTGTGTGTGTGTGTGCGCGCGCGCGCGCATGCTCATTTTTCACCATAGAATGAGGATGAAGAAGAGGAGGAAGAGGAGAAAGATGAAGCTGAAGACCTTTTGGGGCGAGGTTCAAGAGCAGCTTTGCTCACCGAGAGAACTCGAGTAGGTCTCCTGCTTTGTAAATTGTTCACATCTTTTGCCTATGAATGTTTTACTTGTTTTAGTAACTTGAGTCTATTTCTTTCATTAGAATGAGATGACTGCAGAGGAAAAGAGGAGAGCACATCAAAAGGAATTGGCCACACAGCTCAATGAAGAAGCCAAAAGACGTTTGACTGAGCAGAAAGGAGAACAACAAATTCAGAAGTAAGAGGATTGCTGATGACTCTGGAGGGATTGATCCTTAAGACTTCTGAAGTCTCATTGTTCACTTTTATTGTTCCCATCCTAGAGCTCGAAAATCTAATGTATCCTACAAGAACCCATCTCTGATGCCTAAGGAACCACATATCCGTGAAATGAAGATTTATATTGATAAAAAATATGAGACTGTAATAATGCCTGTATTTGGCATTGCAACACCATTTCACATTGCCACAATCAAGGTAATTCACTATCATATATTAGACCAGTTTTCACCTAAAATTCCTTTGTCTCCAATCATTATAATTCTCGTTTCATATTATCCTTTTTTGAAGCCTCATCTTCTTTAATGCACTTTTCCAATTTTATTCGCTGTCTACTCCTATTATTCTTTGTTTCTCTCCCCATTTTCACTTCCTAGAAAAATGAATGCTTCAGGTGAATCTATTCATTAATAGATATGTCTACCTGGTTATTCCTATGACTTCAGAAAAAAAAAATGTTTCACCTGTATTTTAAACATTGAGGGTTTAATTGACTTTCAGTACAGGAAGGAAGCCATGCAGTGATTAATATTGGATTTTCTACACCTAGAAACAAAAGGGAACGGGAGATAAATTTTACATAGGGTAGAGTAACCCATTCAGAGAAACCTAATTTTCTGATTAAGTAGATGGTCTCTACCTTCAGAATTGATTCAGAGTTTAGTAAATAGAATGTGAAACCAGAAAGGAGACAGATGACCAATTTGGCTTTGTATATAAAGTTTGGCTAAAAATTAGAATCATCTTGTGTTGTAAAAAACTAAATTTGAAGTTGAATTTGAACTTTAATTCTGTAAAATTTAGGGAACCTTTAAAGAGTATATTACTGAATCTACGCCTAAGGAAGACTAGTTTAGTAGTGATGTGAATGATCCATTTGATGGGCAAAATGATTTGAAGACTTGTTGGGAGATTACTTGGGGTAGTGCTGGAGGATGGTCTTGGTAACATAAGAAATAGTAAAGGTCAGTGGAAACAGATTTTAGTGAACCAGTTCTTTAAAACATAAAGATGCATTGGGCATGGTAGCAAGAGTTTATAAGCTGCAGTGAGCTAAACCCATTGGATTTCTACACTAAATCTGGTACTAATATAATTACCTTCTGAGATCTGAGGCTACCAAGTTTATAAAGATGGGCAAAATTATCTGGGTCAGAAGTTGCACGAGCCAAGGCACCCATGCAGATCAGTAGTGGAATTGGAATTGTAGGTAGCTATTATACTAGTGTAATGTAGGAAACTTCCGAAAAGAAAAAAAGACTCTTGGTTCTCAAATGCTATGCTAATAGTACATCAGGTAAGGTATGGTAAATTTTAAAGACTTTGGAGAGTATGTGAGACCATTAATCTAGCTAAGTTCAAAGAGTTCATCACCACTTCTTATTATTGATATATTGAAGGAGAAGAGTACAGTGTATACCTCAAAAGTCTTTTAGACACAGGAATTATGATCTGAATATCCAGAAGAAGGTCTCAAAGTGATAGAATCACAGATCTTTTGATATATTTTAGAGCTTAAGGTACCAATGACCTCTTAAGTGAAGATGATCTCTGGGCAACTGGAAATGTGAATGTAAGGTTCAGAACAGTGTTCAGGACCCAAAGATTTGGGATTCATATAAAAGTAATAATTGAAAACATGGTAATAAATAAGTTGGCAAAAAAGAGGTCCTTTTATATAGAAAAAAAAATCAAGGCCTGCTGTCTTGAAGAAGACATACTTTAAGGATCTAAGAAAGGACAAGTTACCAATGAGACATTTTTTTGTTTTTTTAGTGGTATATTAGGGAAGTAGAAGAACTAGAAGAGAGGTAACCAATAATATCAGATGCCACAGTGAAGTGAATGATGTTGAAAACTAAAGAAAGATCATTGGACTTTGTGGTTTTAAGATTATTAGTGACCTGTGAAAAATATTTCTTTGAACTAAAAAAAGCCAGATTACAAGGGTTTTGAGAAAGTAGGAGTGAGTATACACAACTTTTTCAAGAAATTTGGCCTGAAAAATGAGAGGTAGAGTGATGTATAGATAGAAAAAAATCTTTTGTGTGTTTTTTGTCTTCCTTTTCTTTGAATAGAATATCAGTATGTCTGTGGAAGGAGATTACACCTACTTGCGAATTAATTTTTATTGCCCAGGCAGTGCTCTGGGCAGGAATGAAGGCAACATTTTCCCCAATCCAGAGGCTACATTTGTCAAGGAAATGTGAGTCCCAGGATGCCATCTATCCCAACCTTACTGATTGAAGTGCGATTCCTCTGTCCTGAGTTCCTCTTTGTATAGCAAACTCCCAATGTCTCCTCTTAGAGGATTCATTTAGTATCATGTACATAGTATATCTGGGAAAAGGCAGACATGTAGTCAGTAGTTAGTCCCCCTAGAAATAAGATCCCTCTTCTAAATAACTTGATGGCTACCAAGACAGATTGTTAACTTAATGAGGTAAATTTGGAGTATTATATCTGACTTAAAAGAGGGGAAACAATCTAATCTTCCCTTTGATTAGGTTAATGATTTATAGATCCATCCCTTTTGAACAGCAAAAGAAATACAGATATGTTCTTTCTCATCATCTTCTCACTCTTCAATATAATCCCTTTCTCCTCTTGAGACATTAAGCTAAGCCATATTTTTCCCTTCTACTATAGCACATATCGAGCTTCAAATATGAAGGCACCAGGAGAACAGACAGTACCAGCTTTAAATCTTCAAAATGCATTCCGAATTATAAAAGAAGTTCAAAAGCGCTATAAGACTCGGGAAGCAGAAGAAAAAGAAAAGGAGGTGAGCCTTGGGGGTACTTCACTGTGACCATAACATATGCATAGAAGAGAATGCACTGATTAGCTCCTAGAGACATTTAGATGTGTAATTGCATTCCCATTCATTCTGTTTTTTCAGGGCATTGTGAAACAAGACTCACTAGTTATTAATCTTAATCGGAGTAATCCCAAACTAAAGGATCTGTATATCCGACCCAACATTGCTCAAAAGAGAATGCAAGGCTCCCTCGAAGCTCATGTTAATGGTAAGAATTTTTCTGAATGACTGGCAGGTATAGAGGAAAAAAAGATGAATTGTTTCTTACAGATTTTCTGAAGCATTGTAGTGTTCCATATAGTTAGATAGTATTTTTAGACACTCAGTTTCTTTATTCCACCCAGGTTTCCGTTTCACATCAGTTCGAGGGGACAAAGTAGATATTCTCTACAATAACATTAAGCATGCCTTGTTCCAGCCCTGTGATGGGGAAATGATTATTGTCCTGCATTTTCACCTCAAGGTATTCTTGGGGAAGGGGAGACAGTAAGGGGGAAGGCCTTGATTCCTAAAAGGGAGGTTTTTTCCTGTAGTATCTGAATACCCTGGAGCTCTTTTTTTCCCCTTTTTTCTATCTGTGAAATCTGAATTCTGCTCTTTGACTTTTGCATAGCAAATCCACCTCCCCAAAGACCTATTCCTCTTATATGCCTTCATGATCCCCTCTAGAAATCCATTCTAGTAGATAAGTAAAATATTGTTCTTCATTCACAAAAATAGATTGCCTGTAATACCTTCTAGAGTCATCTAATCCTCTTAACAGGTATGATGTGGAAAATGCCTTAAACGGGACCAGAACTACTACCATTATAGAAATAGTTATTTTTCCAGCCCTGTATATTATCTTTTGGGCTATTGTGTACCCTGAGTTTCCTAACTTCAGTTTTATGTTTTCTGTTTCTTGCTGCCAGAATGCCATCATGTTTGGGAAAAAACGGCACACTGATGTGCAGTTCTACACTGAAGTGGGAGAAATCACCACTGACTTGGGAAAACACCAGCATATGCATGACCGAGATGATCTATATGCTGAGCAGGCCAGTAAAATTCTCTCTCTGGTTTGAGGAGACGATAGGATAGGAGCCAAACTCTTTGTTATTAATTTATTATTAAAAGCACTGGCAACCATTCTAAGGCTATTTGAAGTAGCGCTCAGTGGCTAGCAAGAGGCTGCACAAAATAATAATCTCATGTACTTTATGCAAAAGACAATTTTGTTGTGTTTGATATAAGTCATATTTGAGCTTCACAATAGCTCTGTGAATGAGTTATTTCCATTTTACAAGTAAACAGACAGGCTCAAAAATATTAAGTGGCTATGAAGTAAGTACATGGCCACATAGCTAGGAAGTTTCAAAGGCAGGATTTGGGCCTGGCTCTTAAGTCTATATTATATTATATATATATTAAGTGTTGTATTATCCAACCTGCTGTTTCATTGACAAATCAATGGATAAAACCCTAGTCTAGTCTTCAGACTCTTTTTTTTTTTTTTCTTTTTTTTTTGGTTTTTTTTTTGGCCACTATCACTGTTACATTGAACAAACTGTTTAACTTCTTAGTACTTCATTTTTCCCCCATAGCTTCAGAAATAACCAGGATATTAATAGAAAGAGATGGTGTGATAAAGTTTTGCATAATAATTATTTCAGAAGAGGACATTATGTTTAAAAATCAGGGTGATATGTTTAATTATTTTTCTTTTTGTTCAGATGGAAAGAGAGATGAGGCACAAGCTAAAAACAGCCTTTAAAAACTTCATTGAGAAGGTTGAGGCCCTAACCAAGGAAGAGCTGGAGTTTGAAGTGCCTTTTAGAGACTTGGGGTAAAATATTTATTAGCACATTGTTGTGCAGATCTGACTTCTATCAGGCAAGGGAAAAGTTGAAGACCCCTTTCCATTAATGTCACTTTAATGCATTATTTATTGTTATCCTTATACTGTAATGAAAAGTACATTGTAATTGGAGTCAGAAAACTTTGATTCAAGAGCAGCTCTATGACTTAATGCTTGGAGCTTAGCAAATTACTTCACCTCTAATGGACAAGTTTTGGTTACAGATCCTTTTCAGATTCCAATATTCTGTAATTCTTTTAAACTTCCTTTAAATCTTATATTTTACATGCAAAGATGAGGGAATGGAGAGGTGGACAGAACATAGATTAAAATGCATATTTGGCACTGGAAGGTAAGAATTCCCAGTATGCTGGAATTTGAATTTCAGAATTTGGAATGGGAAGGAAAAGTTATATATATTATTATGGTATTAACACTTTCTGACTTTGGTCTTCTAATCTTAGTCTGCACAGTGAATTTTTCTCACTTCTTTCCAGGTTTAATGGAGCTCCTTACAGAAGCACTTGTCTACTTCAGCCCACTAGTAGTGCACTGGTGAATGCTACAGAATGGGTGAGTATCTCTTTATTACTTAGGTTTTTGCATTCAAAAAGAAATAGTTTGAAGATGACTAGAAAGTGTTGAGAATTCGGTCTAAATTTTTTCACTCCAAACTTTTCTGTCAGCATTTTCAATTGATTTGTTATTATCAGTTCATTGTCCACAAGACATAGTTTCCACTTTACCTTAAAATTTTTTAGTATTTGTAACTTTGTTCCCAGAATGTTCACTTCCATGCTATAAATTCCATTCAATTTTTTCTACCTGTTGAAATTGTTTTGTAAGTCAGTTAACTTCATTTTTCTCAACTGTAAAATAAAAGATTCTCAGAATATTACAAGCTCACTCTTTAATACATTAAATAGTATTTTTCAAGGATGGGGAAATGCTGATGGGTTTCCAGATGTACTCAGGAGGTAATGGGTCATTTCTACTCCCCCAGCCACCTTTTGTGGTGACATTGGATGAAGTGGAGCTGATTCATTTTGAGCGGGTCCAATTTCATTTGAAGAATTTTGATATGGTAATAGTCTACAAAGACTACAGCAAGAAGGTGACAATGATCAATGCCATCCCTGTGGCTTCTCTTGACCCCATCAAGGAATGGTTGAAGTAAGTTGACCAACTAGAGATTTTTATTCCATTGAACTTGAAATTCTGGGACTATTGATGTCAAGAATTATACAACTGATAGATAAAAAAACTATTGATATGCTCAAGATCAGCTTGCCTTTGAGGTGAATTTATAGATCAGAACTTAAAGATTTGGGCCTTGCTAATGGGGCTGACCCCTTTGCAATGAATGTTTAGTCATAGTATTGTTCCTTTTGAGTCAACATCTACATGTATTTTTTTTTTAATACTATTTCATACAAAGATGTCTTCAAAGCATTTCCAATTCTTATTTTAAAATGTTATGAGCCTTACTAATTCTAGAGAGCAGATAAAAATTAGACATTTGTTCTGACAAGATTTCCACATTTTCAACTAGAGAAAAGCTTCTCTATAGTGGGACCACCTAAGCTAACAAAGGAAATTCATCCTTAAGAAGCATTAGAATAGTAATAGGAGTAGAATTTGCTTTTTAAATTATCTAAAGGAAGTGGTTATAATTTTGTCTTTGAGAAAGTTCTAAACCTAATAAATAAACATTAAGAATAATGTTCCATTGATGTTTTTTCTTGTATAACTTTCAGTTTCTCCAGAGATTACCTCCCTCACTATTATGAATAGTAGAATTCTCCCTTGTAATAAAATACAAAACAAATAAATACCTTATTTTGTACCTTTAGCCCACTATGTTTCAGTTTTAGAAGCAAGAGAGGCACTACCATTAGTCTTCCAAAATTGCATTAATCACAGAGTTCTGAAGACTTTTAGTAGTGCTTTCCTTTAATTTTGTGGTCATCATATAAATTGTTATCCTTACAGCATTCCAGTCTTTCCAAGTGTCTATGACTTCTTGTTATTCTTTTGGGGGGCACACAGTATTATATTTCCATATCACAATTTGTTTAGCCATTTACTCACTTCCAGTTCTTTGCCACTACCAATATACTTTTTTAAAGTGTTTATAAAAACATTTATTAATTTAATCATGTGTACACATACACCTGCATTAGTGTATGCATCAAATTTTTTACCTCATTGAGATCTGTGCATAATGGTCATATCAGTATGTCAAAAGATAAACATAGTTGGGGCTTTTGTAAGTATAATTTCAAATTATTTTTCAGGATTTTTGGACTACTTCATGATTCCAGCAATAGTGCATTATTATTGTGCCTCTCTTTTCATAGTCTCTTCAATATTTATTTTCCTTCATTCATTAACTTTGCAATGTAAGGTGAAACCTCAGTTAATTTTAATTTGGATTTCTTTTATTAGTAATTTGGCAATTTTTTTCATGGTTGTTAGATTGCTCTTATCCCTACCTAGGTAATGCTAATAATTCTCAGGCAATTTTTAAGTTAAAATCTTATTGCTACTATCCCTTTTATTTTCATTTCTTGTTTTGTTTTTTTTTCTTTCTGTATTCCTTCTCACCCCAGCTCTTATAATTGAATTACCTCCCCACTATAACTAGTTTTCATTGCAGTTTAGGAAAATAGAGAATAATAACCAAAGGAAAATGAATAGGCTTTCATTACTTACATACTACAGTTGGGAGAGAGTACAATAATAACCAAAGGAAAATGAATAGGCTTTCATTACTTATATACTACAGTTGGGACAGAGTACATTGGCTAGAATTATCATATGTAAAATACAGAAACCATTGAACAGGTCATCATTGAAGCCAGGTGCTATTAGACAAAGTACATTTTTCACATTATGTCCACGGAAAAAGAAAAGTGATAGGATTGAAAGATAGGGCTGGAAAGAGAAAGTTAAAATAAGATGAGTGCAGATTGATTAGGAAAAGAATCAGAAATAATATTAAAGAAGTCAATTCCCAAATAAATGGTCATTGATCATGAGCAAATAGTTTCTCAAATGAAAAATTTCAAATTATTAATAATCATATGAAAATGTTTTAATTACTAATAAAAAGAGAAATTCAAAACAAGCCTGAGATTTCACCTCATACCCAGCAAATAGACAAAGTTGAAAATGATCAATGTCGCAGTTAGTGTGGGAAGATAGACACACTGCTGTATTATTGTTGGAGCTATGGATCCAGTATAGTTTTGGAAAGCAGTTCGGAAGTAAATAAGTGACTGAAATGCTTGTGCCCTTTGATGCCTAGATTCTATTAATAGCCACATAGTAAGTAGATCATTGACAAGAAGAAAGGCTTCTGCTTATGCATCAAAGTATTGATAGTTGCACTTTTTGTAGCAGCAAAGAACTATAAAATTGATTTGGAAATAGGTAAACAAATTGTAGTACATGGATTTAATGGAATATTACCATGCTATAAGAAACAATATGGTAGGTACCGATATTCATGGAAAGACTTATCAATGCAACATGAAGTAAACAGAGCCAAGAAAACAGTATACACAATGACTGCAACAATTTAAATAGCAGAAAGTTCATAGATGTGGAATGTTGGATATGTTTTTAATTCTTTAATGTATTTAATGATATGGAAATAAAAGGTGTTAATAAAAATTCATTTTGGGGAAAAAATACAGACATATGAAAAAGTTTTTTGAAAAATCCTAGCAATTAGGTCCTTCTGACTCTAGAACTAAAGCTATTATTCACTATGCCATCTAGCTGCCCTAATCCTAGCAATTAGAAGAGAGCTTTAGAGTGAGAACTAGTTATCCTGGTTACATGAAGTTAAAATTTGTTGGTAAGGCATAATTAAATAGCCTTATACAAAAATGTTTTCTTATGTACTTAGGCAAATATTATATATTTAGTCATGTTAGTGACTAAAGTAGAGTGACTTTTTAATAATATTCAAGGACTTTATGCAGTACTGGTTTTGATGTTACATAATTCCCTTAGTTCCTGTGACCTGAAGTACACTGAAGGAGTACAGTCCCTCAATTGGACCAAAATCATGAAGACTATTGTGGATGACCCCGAGGGCTTCTTTGAACAAGGTGGCTGGTCTTTCTTGGAGCCTGAAGGTGAGGTATGTGAACTTAGGGTTTCAGGAACAGGTCAGTGGCTGATGTGTACAAGGTTGCCCAGTACCTTTTGGATGGATGGGGGAATGGAGATTGACATAAGAGCAAAAAGACCAGACCTACTTGAGAGGAGGAAGGAAGGAGAACAATGTCAAGTTTGGATCACTCTTCCCTAATCCACCTTACAGGTAAATCATAGGCCAAGTAAATAGTATACATTTGTATCGCTGATTTGCCTGATTTTATTATCACAAATACTATCTGCATTTTACATTTGAGGGAAACTGAGCCTTAAGGCTTATTAATGACTTATTCAAGGTATCACATAACACTGGGCATAGAGTCAAGTCCTTTGACTTCAAATCCATATTCTTGCTGTAGTACCATTATAATCACTGTTTTGTTTTTTCAAATCATAAGGATAGGAATATTCTGAATGAGATTTTTAGCTTTTAAAATAATCTCTTCAGAAAACATTAGACACTCATAAGAAGCTGTATTCTAAAAACCATGCTCCATCTCACTATCCACCCTCCTTTCTGGGAACAAAAATTTTTCATTTACCTGAAGGAAAAAAAAACTGATCTTTTCAGAAATAGAAAAAGGGGATATTTTTTCAATTTCCCAAGTATAGACAGGTCATTATGCCTGTTAACCTTTGATGGATGAATAGCAGATCTTGCAACCTCTTTTTTTTTTTTTTTTCCTTAATCTGAGATTCCTTATATTTTTGAGTCTATTAATCTATGAGGTTGCTCCAAACAACCATTTTATGGTAACTTTGGTTATCTTGGACAAGTGCCTTTATCTCTTGGCTTTATTTTTGCCTCAGTTTCCTTACACAAAATGGAACTAGAACTGTTTTGAAAGGATTCACTAAATTATTGGTGGACACTTAAAGATATGAAATGCCTTATCATAGCCTCTGCTATTCTTATATTAGGGGAGTGATGCTGAGGTAGGAGACTCAGAGTCTGAAATTGAAGATGAAACTTTTAATCCTTCGGAGGATGAATATGAAGAGGAGGAGGAAGATAGTGATGAAGATTATTCCTCAGAAGCAGAAGAATCAGGTATGTATTTTTAGTCATCGTTTGAAAAGCTAAGGCATTTCAGTCCAGTAATCTGATTCCCATCTACATTCCATCTTGGAGGTATGTATTCTGAAGCACTGTTTAACCACTCTGAGATTTAGGTCTCTAATCATTAAGTCACAAGGCCTCTGCAGATCCTTGTATAATTTTTTAAAACAGTTTGGTTATAGCTGATTTCATTACTCCATTCACTTATTTCCTTTTACATCCCATTTCTCCAGTTCTCAGCATACTCCCAAACCCATTATCTTATGCATTTACCCCACCTGAAACTAGTACTACTGCCTATCCTTGTAAAATCTACCCAGCCCACTAGTTTATTTCATCTTAACTCCATCTCTTTTTGTCACCAAGTTTGTTAAACTTACTTCATCCTAGTTTTAATCTCCCTTCTGTTTGTTCCTACTTTTCCCAGCCCAAATCTGGGTTGCATTCCTGAACCAGAGATGAAAATTTAGATTATTCAGGATTGAGAGGAAATGTCATAGTTGAAGGCAATCAGAAAAGCATATCAACAGTGTCAGGAGCAATCTAAAAATTTATTTTCCTTTGTCCTTTTGCCTAATATCTTGTCTTTTAATTTATACCATTCATTTTCTTCTGAGACAAATCAACAGATGCAACTTTATTACATGTAACTTCTTAGGGAAAAAGAAATCATCTAACCAGCTGATCTAAACTTATATTCTGTTCCAGATTATTCCAAGGAGTCACTGGGTAGTGAAGAGGAAAGTGGAAAAGACTGGGATGAACTGGAGGAAGAAGCAAGAAAAGGTGAGTTAAAGATGTTGGGAGCATAAACGTTGCTTATGTAACTTTGTAATTTTGGTGAAAAAATTTTCTGGTGTTCTAGTTCTGAGTGTAAGAGAAATATGTAGGTCTTATAGGCCTGGAGATAAGAACTTGGCTAGATTTTTTTTTTTTTAAAACAACTTTTTATTGACAGAACACATGCCAGGGTAATTCTAAATCCTTTTCTTATCCAAGCAAGTGTGTGACTTGGAATTTAAATATTCTGTGTCATTCCACATCTAAAATGAATCTTGAATGTTGTGAAGCACACCAGCAAGCTCAACTCAAGAACCAGACAACCTACCTTAGTCTTTTGTAAACTTTTCCTGTACAAAAACTCTCCCTGAAGCCAATTGAATTTATTAAGAAAAATTTCCCTAAAGTATGCTGTTAGGCACCAGAATTGTGTTTTGATGGGTCTTAATACTTATTTCACTTAATTCATGGTTTCTGAATTTGGAAAGTACTACATAAAGTCCTTTATATAAATTTACATTGCAAAATTCAATGCCCCAGCTTGAAGATAAAGTTAGGGCCTCTCCTCTACACACTGAAACAGCTCAGTCTGCAGGGAGCCCAGGGCTAGAGAGGGCAGGATTACAATAAGCCCCATGAGAGGCAATCCACTTGTTAACTGTTTCTGGGGTCAGGTGGGTGGTACAGTGGAGAGAGCACCAGCCCTGAAGGCAGGAGGACCCGAGTTCAAATGTGACCTCAAGACATTACCTAGCTGTGTGACTCTGGGCAAGTCAAAAAAGTGTCGTGGCAGCAGGTGGAGGGATAGGGTAGTTTTATTGGGAACCTGAGGCTCCCTGAGGCTCTGTATTAAGTTTATTGCCACCATTTCTTCTCAGCTGACCGTGAGAGCCGTTATGAGGAAGAGGAGGAACAAAGCCGGAGCATGAGCCGGAAAAGAAAGGGTTCTGTGCACAGCTCAGGCCGTAGTTCCAGCCGTGGCTCCAGAAACAGCTCTGCACCACCCAAGAAAAAGAGGAAGTAGATTTTTGAACTTTCATCCTTATAATCCTTTCTTCCTCCAGCCAACCCCTAAATATTTTACATGACATTAGAAACTATTTTTCCCTTCGTTTTCTTTTTGACTTTTTGCCATTTGTATTCATGGGTTTGGGGGCCATTTTGTATGGACCAATCTACTCAAGTGAATTCCAGGGCCCACCAGCCAACCACGACATATACCAATGGCCCCACACAGATGCCAAGGAAAGAGGTATTCTCAAAGGCGGCCAGAGGCATCAGCTATTAATATATAGTTTCCTTCCTCTGTCATCCTCTGCCAGGAAGACCTTGATTTCTGATACCACCCATCCATACATTACCCATTTCCAAGGGGTTTGGGTTCTGAGCCACGTGGATTCTGTGGCAGTTCAAAGGTATCGTTTTATAGAGTGGTATATAGGGCATTGTCTGCACCCTGGATTCTGACCAGTAGGTTCAATTTCTCCTCCTGTCCTACCTACCCTTTTGCTATAATCCTCTCCTCAGTTCTTGGAAGTATTGAGGACTATCAGCAGTTGCTAAAGGTTATTGTAATCCAATAACCTCCATATAGCAATCAGTGATTATCAATTCTCCCCACCTTCCAAGTGGGCCAAAGATGAGATAAGCAGTGCCTCACTGTCACACTTTTTCCCACAACATTCATGACAGGATAGAAAAAAGTTTTCTGTACTAACTTGTAACTCAAGAAGTAATTTTGTGCCTCACCTCCAATTCCTAATTGTATCCAGAGGAGTTGTAATTCTGGATAATGATATTCTAGAAAAAGTCCTCTTATCAGGAAAAGGAAAGGGGAAAGGGGAGAAGAAAAGACAACACAGCCACTGGTCACTGTTCTTCATTTTTACTTGTCTTGCATTGTCCTGTATTTATCACAGTTTCTGTTGAACAGTTGTGTTTTTTTTTTGTTGTTGTTGTTTTGTTTTGTTTTTAAGTATTTGGGAGGGGTTTTTGCTTGCCATCTTCCCTCCTAGTCCTCTGCACTCACCCATCCCAGAACAGATCATTCTGTGTCCTGTGACTTTAGGGGGGGAGAGAGAGGGTTTTTGTTTTTTTCTCCTTAGCAGTAGGACTTGATATTTTCAACTTTGGAAGAACTAAATGATGAATAAAATGTGTTTTTTTGTAAGTTCACTTCTTGTGACAGTTCTTGTGTACAGTTCCCAAAGTATCCTGAAAAGAGATAATGAGAAAATCTCATGTCTGCTTTCTTATCTATTGAAATGCCAAGATCTTGCACTGCAGGAGCCATATTTGAACAGATAGTAAATCATAAAGGTTGGTACCAGACAAAAAAGGTAACAATGAGTCTAGGCTTTCTCCATGATAGTGAGGGAGACACCAGATGTCACTAAGTGTATGGGGTATAAATCTGTGGAATAGCAAAGCACTTTGTAAGCAGATTTTTACAATGGTTCCCTCAAAATGACCCTGTGATATATTGTTTTAAATAAGAGGCCCCTTGTATCTGCTTTATCACAAATGCATATTTTCACCCATCTCCTTGAAAATGGCCTGAAGTGCATCAGTTGCTTGAAGGGACACTTTCAGTTTTCCAATGGAGCTGACTTTATCCTGAGGATTGATGACTATTGCAAGAGAGAAAATAGGAAAAGAGCAGTTAGATTTTTCTCTATCCTGTATTGGATATGCTAAGGACCAATAAGTATCATCAATTGCTATCGTATCTCAAGGGACAGGGGGGCTTGCAATTTCTTTAATGGTGTCAGGCAATTCCCAAGGAAAGTTCCCATTACCATCATTTTTTTGCACCTTATACTGTTCAAACTAGGGTGGTAGCAAGAGGTTGTTTACTACATAACAACCTGAATATTTGTGAGGCAAGACCATGTCCTGGCTTGAAGCCCAGGCTTCACTTAGTTATGCTGCCTTCTTAATTTGAAGGATGAATGAAATTCATAGTGTTTTTTAAAGACATGCTATTCTATGTTAACTCATTTAATTTTAAGTGTGTGTGATATATATTTATCCTCATTTTACAGAGGAGAAAATTCAGACTTAAAAGGTGACTAAGAAACTTGACCCTGGTTCATGTAACTGCTAAGTGTGAGACTTGGGATTCAAACCCAGGTCTCTTGACTCCAAAGTCCACTCCTCCTTTTATTCTATGAATCCTTGAAATACTCTGACAAAGCCAGTTAAGATCTTGGCTGTCTTGTAAGGAAGCCATGATTCTTTTGGGGCCTATTTTTCTGAAATAGATTTTTTTATTCACTTTTAAATCAATGTTGAAGGTTAATATAATATGCCCATCAGAATTTTTCAGTGTGTACCCAAATCCAGTGAAAATCCTGGGGTTTTTTTTATTTGTTTTTGGTTTTTTATGAAAGGTTTGATTTTCAATGTTCAGGGTTTTGATTTTTGGCATTTGGGGTTAAGTGACTTCAGTGGTACATAGCTAGCAAGTGTTTTTAAAAGTCTCTGAGGCTGGATTGGATTTGAGACTCTAGAGCTAGTGCTTTATCCACTGTACCACCTAGCTTCCCCTAATTTGGATTTCTAAAAATTCCAATTAATGAGTAAAAAAATGTACAACAGGGGCAGCTAGGTGGTGCAGTGGACAGAGCACCAGCCCTTTAGTCAAGAGGACCCAAGTTCAGATCTGCCCTCAGACACTTAACACTTCCTAGTTGTGTGACCCTGGGCAAGTCACTTAACCCCAACTGCCTCAGCAAAAAAATATATAAGAATGTTCTCATGTTGTTATTAAATGCTTCATCCTGGATTATATAGGGTTAATAATTAAAGATTCTAAGTTGAGTAACATGCCACTAATTTTGCAATTATAATTATGAAGACAAAAAAATAACATTGTGTGGTCATTAATGAGATGCTTTGGAAGTTAGTTTAGTTTACTCACTGTCTATCTCTTGTTCTAAAATGTCTCTTCCTGTATCCAGAATCTGCCACAGTTCCAAATAGGCATAGCCTACTTCTTGACATTCGTTCTTTTGCTCTTCAGGATCACTCACCACTATAAATTTCAATCTAACAAACAAAAATATTTCCATTTGACAACATTTTTTGTAATCTTATCTGCTTATATACCTTTTTTTTTTTTTTTTTTTGACACAGTGACCTCCTCTTCAGGGACAATTAAAAATAAGGACAAGTGGAATTGTTTTTAAAATTTTGTAATAGCGGTATTTCAGGGTGAGAAAAACCCACAAAATATCTTGAGGGCAAGTTCAAAAAAGAGCAAAAAATGGACCAGAATCAGGATCAGACTCTTCGCTCTGAAAAGAGACCTTGGAAATCATTTTACAAAATAATAAATTGCCCAGAGATACTAAATGATTTTACTCAATGACAAAGCCAAGCTCAAACCCAAATACCTATATAGTACATCACAACAAAAAATGGAAGGACTGGAGAAAGATTTTTTTAGTAACTCATATTTACATAGCACTCTACACCATTTCTACTAACTCTGGAAATAATGTAACTTTCTTCAGAACGAACCCAAGAACAATAAGATATTCAAACTGAGCAGGGTAGAGGCAACAGGATAAAGAAACACAAGTATAATAAAGCATACACAGTTGCAGATAATATAGCTAGGTAAATACAACTATGTATTTGAGCTCCACTGGGTTCCAGACACTGATAAAGAGTTATCTATGTAGGTTAATTACAATTACAGGTTTTAAAAAATTACCTTGTAGGTTAAGGAGGAAAAAAATTAAGATTAGTCCATTCAGCTAAATTTGCTGCTTAATCCTTTTTCTTTTTTTTTTTTTTTTTTTTTTTTTTTTTTTTTTTTTTTTTTTTTTGGTTGGGGAGTGAAGTGGGGTTTAACAGTACCACCAGCCTCTAAAGTGGGGCATAGCCCTAGTCATTTGAAGCTCAAGGTTTCTTGCCTTTGGTTTCAAATGGCTGTGGCTGGTACTTTCATATTAAGGAGTAGCCTAGAGACCAAAACGTCCCATAGCAATAGTGGTTGAAGCAAGAAACAGAAAGGTTACTGATACTGTAAAATAAGAGACATGCTTAGCAGATCTGTGATTATTATAGATATGGATGTTAGCCCTAATGATGAGAAGAGAAAACAACCCAGAAATAAAAATATCTAGTTATCGTTCTAAGGTGACTCTTAAGGCAATCGATCCAATGTGCTGATGGTTTTCTCCAGCCATTTGAACATTGCTCATGTCCTGTTCATTATCCTTTTCTATCACAATGTGAACCACTTCCTTTTCCAATCACACTTTATTAGATAAGCTCTTTTAAGATGGTTCTTGCTCATAAGCTGTTGGCATTGGTAATATTCTGTAGCCAACTTTGGCCCAATCATACTTTGCTTCATTTCTTCTTGAAGAGAAGCTAGGTTCCCTGTGAAATTACGATCCTATTTGCAAGATGGCATTGTGCTTATGGCATCAAGCTCTAAATTATGACGAAGTCAACGATGCTTTAAATTTGCAATTTTTATTCAGAGTGCAAACTTTTCTAAATTAAAGTCTTTCCCAAGTCTCAGTTTGTTTGAAGCAATGATCATTCAATGAAAAAAACTAGGTAAGGGGGGGGGGGAAATGAATATATATGTGTATGTGTGTGTATATGCATATATTTTTTGTTATTGTTGAGGCAGTTAGGTTTAAGTGACCTGCCCAAGGTCACACAGCTAGGAAGTGTTAAGGGTCTGAGGCCAGTTTTGAACTCGGGTCCTCCTGACTTCAGGACTGGTGCTTTATGCACTGTGCCACCTAGCTGTCCCAAAAATATCAGTCTGGGAGGGGAAGACCCTCAAAGTTTTGGCCAGAACTGCCTAGTATACATATCAGTGACATTCCTGATAATTCAGTTAAATTCTTCAAACATTCATTTAACTTAATGTGTACTAGGGTCCTGTGTTAGATGCTGGTGGTGCAAACAGTAATTGCTTGTTGGTTAACTACAAATAATTTTTTTTTTAAGTTAACATTTTCCTGGAGCATATAACACAGGATCTTAGAACTAGATCTGGAAAGAAATTCTAGAGTTCATCTAGTCACCCTATTTTGTCCAAGGTGGAATAGGTTGTACCAGGGGTGGAATTTAAACTTGAGGTCCTCTGAGAGCTAGTAGCCTAAATTACATGTCAGTATGAAGTATAAAAACAGTAAATATTAAGAATTTTCAAGAATTCTATGATTCATAACTATTTAACATCACTAGAATAATATTGATATTATGATGAAGAGATTGTGCTCAACATTTTGATAATCTTTTTGGACAGAGCAACCCACTGAGCCAAGTCTTTAATCCACAGTGACTCCCAAGATTTCCTTCCTCATTCCTCATTCCCCATTATTAAAAAAATTTATCTTTTGTCTCAAGGAGCAGTTTAGGATTGTTGAAAGCACTGCAGAGTTTCCCAAATGCAAAATGGCACATTCTTCAAGGAACTGGGATTTTTTGTTTACCTTTAATAACTAACCCAAGATATATACACGCATAGAATAATTCAATGAGCAGATTTTAAAGGAACATCATAGTCTGGATAGTAGGCATGCTTTGTCATTTGTTTTCTTCCTATATAGAATGTTACATTGATCTCTTTTGAGGTACAGGAACATCATTAAGAAGGCCCTTGATTAACACTATTACAAACAAGTGTATCTGGAGAACCTCACCACTTACAAGGAATCCATTTTCTGATAGGAGCAAACATCTTTTACAAGCATCTTAGATTTCTCCCTATTTTACATAACTGTTGACACTGATAATAGGTGTTCTATTCTCAAGCATTAAAAAGTACCTATATCATTACTGTTAAAATAACATGTGTGGAAGCTTGACTTTTTAGGAGAGTGCATTTGTGATCATCTTTTGCACTTTGCACTGAATCTATTTTTATAAAATAGGAGAATCTTGCATTGCTCACACCTTTTAAGCAATTGTATAACAATAAAGATGTGTGTTCTCTTGCATAAAATCATTTATTCCATTCTCATATCTTCATCTACAAATATAGAGATCATTCTCAATGTGTGAGATGATAAAAGATTATGATAGCTTCCTCTCCATCATACCTTTTTGGGGGAGCAATATCAAATCTCATTTTTTCCAATTGCCTGCAGGAGCTGCTCTACCTAAATTTATCCCAATGGAAAAATTTCATATGTATGACCTATGAATATCCCTCATATTAGATTTTACCTCTTTTTAAAAATTTTTGGTTTGGGGAGCTGTTATCAAGTTTATAAATACTTTTTTAAAAAAATTTAAACCTACAAAGAAAAAATGTGAATAGGAATTCATAGTAAAAAACAGAGATCCAATATTTGTGGGCTATCATTATTACGTTGGGCAGCTCAAACTGCCTTAGAATATAAATGTTCTCTTGCCTGGCTTGCACAACACTTTGTCAAGTATTCAAATACTAAACTGTCAACAAAAATTAATACTACCAATGATTAGGGTACATATGAAGATGTGAACTATACTATTTGGCTAAGCTTAGATTGACCAAGTTGCCACAAAGAATTTAGATTTAATTTCTTGGTCATTCAGATTTCAGAGAATGTGTAAATCAAAAGAAAATAAATGAACTTGAAAAGGAACACCCATCTAAGAGACACATAGGCCTTAGGCCAGAAAACCCATTACAGCATAGCTCCATTCCTCAAGAATAGTTAGGAGACACTTACTGCCTCTGCTCAGGATTTTTTTCTTGCAACATAGAAAAAAGAAACTTCCTTCGGTCTCTGTGTTCCACTGGATTCAGGTCTATCACTGTAAACAAAAGAGAGAAACAAATGATCTATTATTTTGGTCACAATATCCAGATACATATTTATCTAGCATATTGAGATTTACAAAAAAATTTCCCCATGATCACCCTTGTAAATTAGAGAGTTGCCAGCACTATCATTCCTATTTTACAGAAAAAGAAACTGCAATCAATTATCTTGCCCACAGTCTTACAGCTCCTAAGTGCTGGAGGTGGAATTAGAACCCATTTTTGGTTCTTTCTACTATATCATCTTCCTTGTCATGAAACAAAATGCCAAAAACCTAAAAACCTCTCCTCTCCCAAACTGTCCAAGTAAAGTTCTGGGACATTAAGAAATCCTAGGCAGACTTAGTAGAAGCCATGTGGTCTGGTGAATGTGAGATTTGCTCCTATCACATAAACCTAGTCTAGGGCACTTCTAGGAGACATTCAGTAGTCATGGTAATCTAATAATCTAGATCCTTTCACAGATAATTCTCTACAAGTTTAAGAACCTACAAAGGACTTCACGTTGGATAAGGTTCAAAGTCTGACCTTTTTGTCACTTTCCCCCCCCCCCATTGAATCCACAGGTCCCCCTGACAAACAGAATCTGCTTGAATAGCAGGAAAAGTTGGATTTTACCTTTGTTGAAATGAAAGTGGATATCTTCCCCTGCCCTGGGTTTCCGAAGGGATACAGGTGTCTCTGTCTCTGACAAGGGCAGATCATGAAATTTGTACTCCACATACACCTGCTGGATGCTCTCATCAGACATCACTTCAGCCTCAGGGTCAAAAGCCAGGGACACAATTTCAATGCAAATCTTGTCTGAATTCTAAAAAGGGGGGGGGAAAAAAACTTTTTCTGCTTTCTTCAGCACTCTAGGTATTCTCTATAATTTGTTAATAAGCTCTAATACTCCTCTGAGCCCTGTGGCTCACAAATAGCAAAACTATGGTTTGAGAAGTGGTATATAAATATAAAATCTGTATATAAAACCTAGAATTTGTATGTTCTATAGTCCAGCAAATAGCTTCCCTCACACCAAGCATTTTCTTGTTCTGTTTACATTCTGGTCAAGTAGATTTTAAAAATATTTTTCTATTTAATAATTCTTTTATCATTATACTTTGGCTACAATACCAAGTCATTTATGGTAAAATATGCTTCAGCCTACTTACACTTAGCATTCATCTTTTTTTTTTTCTAGCCATCAGATGACTCAGTTTTGATTTTTCTGAGATCATGGTATTTTGTTACTAAAAATATGATCAGGAATTAGCTTATAATCATTGAAAGTACCATGCCATTTTTCTAAATGGGGAATACACTTTTCTCCTATTATAAGCAGAGTCAGCTCAGTAGCTGTCCAAGACAAGATATACACACCTAGAACTAATCGACTAACTTCCTTGGTCAAAGTCATTCAACTGGAGATGTCACCCATGCAGGCAATATGCATTTATTTATCCATTTAATTCTTCCAGTCTACACTGTTAGTCCTATCTCTTGAATTATATTAGAACATTAATGTGTGTGTAGAACATTAATGGGGTTTTGTAAAATAATACAATTGGTATATCAGCATCTGCATATAGAATTTAGAGAAAAATGCAACGATAAATCATCTCCCTCTTCTATTTAGAATCTGCATGGAACATCCTCTGACATTCTCAGCAGGTATATGTCTCTAAATTACAATTTGTAAATGATAGCTATTTTTGTATTTGCTCAGTTTTTTTCAGTCATGTCTGACACTCTATGAGCCCATATGCGGTTTTCTTGGCAAAGAAAATGGAGTGATTTATCATTTCCTTCTCCAGATCATTTTGTAGGGTGAGGAAACTGAGGCAAAGTTAAGTGTCTGAAGCTGGATTTGAACTCAGCAAGATGCAGGCCCTGCACCACTTTGCTACTCAGGTAATGATACCTCCTTTCTAAACCCTTATCAAAGCCCTTGAAGTCTACAGAGGGGGCTCTATAAATTGGAGATCCTGTGACTTTATAATTTTTAGGGTAAGAACTAGACCACGGGGCACTAGGAGATGCAGTGGATAGAGCACCAGCCCTGAAGTCAGGAGGACCTGAGTTCAAATTTGACCTCAGAGACACAACACTTCCCTGGGGCAAGTCACTTAACCCCAAATTGCCTCAGCAAAAAAAAAAAACAAAAAACCTAGACCGCCTGTGATTGCATTGTTATAAAGCCAGAGTCCTCAAACTACGGCGAAGGCCAGATTCAGCAGTTGAGGACGTTTATCCCCCTCACCCAGGGCTATGAAGTTTCTTTAGTTAAAGGCCCACAAAAAAAAGTTTTTGTTTTTACTATAATCCGGCCCTCCAACAGTCTGAGGGACAGTGAACTGGCCCCCTATTTAAAAAGTTTGAAGACCCCTGTTATAAGGAAATCCTGCTTGGGAAAACTTCCTCTACCAACACAGGGTGCAGCTGGATAGTGCAGTTGGATGGCGCAGTGGATAGAGCCCAGGCCCTGGCATCAAGACCACCTTTACCAACACAGGTCAATACCTTGTCAGCAAAGAATCTTTGAGAAGTGAATGGACTTGCCCAGTGTCACTCAATTGTCAGGTTACATGTGAGGAGGAATTTGAGCCTCAGTCTTTCTAGCTCTCTATACACTGCCCCACACTGTGTCTGATTTTCAGTTGGCCAGTTAACAATAGAGTTGGCACCTGTTTTTCATTCCTTTACTTAAATAACACTCTTCTCAAAGTTTATAATCTTGTCTCACCCTCATTGGTCACCTCCAGATTGACTTACTGTTTTAGGCCCCTTCTGAGACAGGGGTGTCACTATGACGTCATCACTGTCTGCTGTCTGTGTTTCGCTGACTTCATCAGCTTGTTCAGAAAGTCGATTAGTTGCTGTAGAAAAGGTTGGAGTTATATTTATATCTCTGGGCCAGATAATCTACCCTTCCCAACAAGAAATCCAGTACATAACTTCTCCAGCCCATTATTTGGCTTTAGGTCACAAGGTTAAGGTATCCAGAAATGGGCTGGTTTTTGCAGAGGTGTAAAAAGCCTCTTTTCACAAAATTTCACTTATTCTGAAATTTTTCTATCACAGGCATATTCTAAAACAGGAAGGAAAAAATCCTATATCCTATAGGATCCTATAGGAATCCTATAAGAGTTCCTGATAATACAAAGATAAGAGGCCTGAAAACAAGTTCATGCACTGTAACACTTTTTAAAATAAATGAATGTATTTTTCATGCCAGGAGAGTATTCTGTGTCATATAGGCATTTGTGTTAAGAAAAACCAAGTTGTATTTGATGCAGTGAATCCTGCAGTCAGTAGTCACAACCAGGGATAATAACATCTTTCTAAGATTTTTAAAATGCCTCCCAGACTTATCCTGTAGCATCAGAACTTCCAGATATAGGAGAGGCTTGAATAAAATAGGTTCCCATCTTAATATAGCATATGACAATATAAAGCACATGTGAGTTTAAACAAGACACATTTCCTTTCTTCAATGGCATCTTCCACAATAATCATTAGAACTTTATTAATTAGGAATAGCTGTTATGTGTTAAATAGAAATTGCTTCTTTTCTTAAAAAGCACTTTATATCATGCCTGTAATGCCTGACAATAATAATGATAATATAAGGATCATAGAATCAAAGGGACCATTAAAGATCATCTCATTCAATTTGCCTCATTTTACAGACGAGGACACTGAGATCCAGGATCAATTAAAGAGACTTGTCCAATGCATTTCAGGCAAGAAATATCTCAAAAGAATTGAAATCTGAAACAAAGTTCTCTAACTCTAGAGCTAATACTTCTTTCCAATGTGTGAAGACTCCTCCTCCCTCAACTAGTCTAATCACATTTCTAAAGTGCTTTTTTAACATTTACAAAGCCCCTAATAGAATACTTTCTGAAGTAGCAAAAGTATTTTTAACCCATTTTCCTGCTCAGAAAACAAAGATTAGGTGACTTGTTCATGCTATAACTGGGATTATCAGCATCTTGAGGAGAAAGATTGTTTCACTTTGTCCTTGGATTTTTATTACCTAGTATTGTTTGTTGACCGGAGTCTTAAGACTAGCACTTCTTCCAGGACCAATCTGCTACAGATTTTTGGCTTGCGCCCAGTATGTCTGGCATGCCGACACAAAGTGCCATTCTTGATATATGAGACCCAAGAGAAAAAAGTTTTACTGTTAAGAATATAAAGGTAAAAATAATTCAGCTTTGATTTGCTTCATTCAACAAATAAGTCAAGTATCTACATGCAAGATAATCTGCTAAGCATTTCAGATATAAAACCAAAGTGAAACGATCCTTATATACAACAAGGAGCTTCTATTCCTTTACCTTATATAGAAAAAGAAAAAGTCTTCCTTTCTACATTCTTTTGTAAATTAAATAATTGGTTCCTGATCTTAGAATTTATCTCTACTTAATCACATTCTCTGTGAATAGAAAAGCCAGTGGAAACGGAACAGATTGGAAATGTGGAAAAGGGATGAAAAACCATGTAGAT
The DNA here is from genome assembly GCF_902635505.1 of Sarcophilus harrisii. Lineage (NCBI taxonomy): Eukaryota > Metazoa > Chordata > Mammalia > Dasyuromorphia > Dasyuridae > Sarcophilus > Sarcophilus harrisii. The sequence goes on along the minus strand of NC_045427.1, from coordinate 492,040,463 downwards.
AAATGCAGTCTATTGGTTAACTCTACATATCTTAAAGAGTAGTTCATTTGGTATTTATATGCTAATTGCCAAGGGCATAGATAAAAAATGCTTAAGATCCAAGATTATTCCTGAAACAATTTCCTACACTAAGTTCTCACTATTGGAAAGAAGAGCAGGATCATGGTTCAGAGGAGCTTCTCTTTCTTACAAGAAAGAAAAGAAAAAATTCTATCCTTAAGTTATATGCCTTATCCAGTCCTACGATTCTCTTGTGAAGGCTTTACCATGTTTGTAGTTAAATAAGGTATAAACCTGAGTCTCAAGGTTTTACTGAATGTTCTCTAAGGTTCCTTTCAGCTTTAAATCCTATGATCCTCCAATGAAGATAAAATTTTTCTGTAATTAGCTAGAAAATACATAGTATTACACACAGGATCTAAACACACTTTTCTCCCTCTGCTCCTACCAATTCAATAGGTTCATGGGGGCTTTAGGGACGACTAACATTAGCATAATGTTTAATTAGGGTCCTATAACTAAACAGGTGATTAGCCTGGTTGTTGGTTACCAACTTCATCAGATCAGTACCACAGCATGAGATTTAGGACTTTTATCCTTTTAGTAAAAATGGAGGCTTTAGAAGTATAGGAGTAAGTAACGAGGTTTCATGGATTAAAGATCAAGTGGTAAAATTAGATTGTAAAAGACAATACCAGTGTCAGGAGATGAAAACACTTGCTGCTTGACTTCTGGGTAACATTCTTCTGGCTCTTTTGTTGCCTCATCAATAGCACCTGATAATTTGTCCTCGTTCATCTGCTTCAGAAAAAGACAGCCATCACTGTACAGTTAGCAGTGGTTTCAGTGACCAGCAGGTCTCTATAAATAATACTAGCTAAGCAGTAGGTGCTCAATAATGCAGGAGCTGAAGCAGGGGGATGGTTCCATATCAGGTTACTATATTTTAAGGCATAATGTTTGATCTCTGTGTTAATTATGTGATTGAGTTGGATAATGTGCTCATGGCTAAGATCCATATAGGAAAATTTAACATGTTTTAATATAATTTAATATTTAATGGCTATAATGCTTCCTTATTAAACAATGTCACTGAACTTATCCTGGATCCAACACAAAGATGCCAGAATCCTTGCCCTCAAGGCTTATTTTCATCCTACTAGTCCTTTCTTCATAACTTAGAAATAACTTCCGAAGCTACCTTCACACATTCTTAAGACCTCATCCCCTGGACCCTACTCCAAGTGGACATGTGAGCTCCTCTTCAATTTCTTCTTCCTCTGAACCACAATGTTATTTCCCCCTACTTTTCAACCAAGTAGCATTACGGATTCTCTTGTATGTCAGATTCTGTGCTAAACACTAGATTCACAAAGGATCCTTCAGAACTCTCCCATAGCACAGTTCTCTATTGAGTTTGGAGTCCTTTTTTTTTTCTCTCCAAAACTTCCCTTCCCTATTCCTCAATCCCACCTAATTTTACTTTCCCTCGTAGCCACCCCAGCCACTCTTACACATACATCTTTTTTGTCCTTTGCCCTATATATTCAAATATTTGTGCTCAGATCTGTGTATAGTTCTAGTAGGAAACTTTTTCTTTTTCCTGGAAAATGATTCTGTAAAGGGTGAGGAGGCTCACCACGTATGTGTTCTGTCTCTAGCCACCTACTAAAGGGCATACTTGACCAGAACTTCTTGGGGGGTTGTCCCTTGATCCTTATGATGGGAGATAGATCCCCTTGATCCTTATGATTATGGGAGATAGATGGTGAAAGGGAGCACACATACAAAATGACAGGCCTGAAGCTATCACAGCTACTATTGGAGAGAGAGAAGGAAGAGAAAGTAATTCCCTCTTTTCTTCCTCCCCACTCTCAATGAGAAGTCCAAGTAAAGCTCTTTAGAAAAATTAAGAGGCAGTGTAATTTGCCTTGGCTTAATCACCAATCTTTGTTGCCACATACCCATTACAAGAACCAAGAGATGAACCAGAAGCACTTAAGTTCTTTAACAAGGGTCTAAGGTCCATATGATACCAGAGATGGCTCAGGCATATGCTCAGTCCCATTTCCCCCATTACATATAAAAGTATAGACTGCTTTTTTTTAAATGCCTACTTGTTACATGGCCATTATAGCTTGTCTCTCTCCCTTAGTTCTGAGAATATGTTTTTTGGGGACACTTCTCTCAAATTTTGCCTGAGATCTTGCCCTCCTTTTAGTTCTCACTAATCTATTTCCATTTAAGGAGTTAAGACTAGGATTTTACTTTCTATTCATCTTTTCTTTCATATTTTATTCTTAAGCTTTCAAACCTGAAGTTTCATTTTTCTAATTTAAAAGTTTTTTATATTTCCTTTAGGTTAGATTTAGCAATGGAAGCCATCAAATTCTTTTCAGAGGGTTTAGAAAATGTCTAATATCTAATTTTAATGTCTAAAAAACATTTTCAAATTAATTTTAAATGTTATTTCTCTATACCAGGGGAGCCAAGAAACAAAGGAGTTGACTGTTCCCTGTAGCGAAAAGCTAGAGAGCTGTGCTGAACTGATTTCCTCCTAGATAGTTCCTCTTTCTTGGACTTTCATGCTCTTTTGTTTTCCAACTATCTACCTAGCAGAGTAATTACTTCCCTTTGCTGGACCCTCATCAATGAACCACCCCACTGTTCCAATGTACTACATAATTCAGTCTATTCTGAATCTTCCTCTCTTTCTCTCTGTTCAGTTTCCAAGAGTTCAATTATCTCTATCCAGATGATTACTATAAATCTACTATAATCTGGCCCTCATTTCCCCCCTGAACTCCAGTGCAAATCATCAATCTCTGTGTACTATACACATCTCAAACTCAACATATCCAAAATGGAATTATGTTTCTCCTCAAACCTACCTAACTTTTTATTTCTGTCAAAGTCATCATCTTTGTAGGCATACAAGTTTCCCATGCCCTCATTGACATCTTTTACTATTTGCCTCTCCATCACCACCACCCATATCCAATCAATTGCTTCGTCTTGACAATTCTGTCTCCTCAACATCTCCTATATCAGTCTGATGCCTTCAAAACTTACCTTAACACTGTACTATTCGAAACTCATCACCTCCAGCATACTATTGCAGCAGTCTTTTCCTAATTGATTACCCTCCTCCAGAACATATTTCCTATATATGTTAACTGCCAAAAAGCTATTTCTGAAAAACAGCCATTTTCCTGAGTTCATTTTAAATGAATGACTCTTAGGCATATCTCCCCTTCCTCACCCTCTGTCTTGAAGTATTCCTGGTGGTCTTCAGAACTTACTTCAAGTGCCACGTCTTACAGAAGTCTGTTCTTATCTCCTAGTTTTCTTCTCTTTGGTTATTTTATATACATCTTACATTTAAATGTCTATATCACACATTTCTCCTCTCCACCAATAGATAGTGATATCCTCAAGGTCAAGAGCTATTTTGGTTTTGGTTTTGTATCTATTTCCATATATATATATATATATATATATATATATAACAAAAATGGCCTCCTTTCCTTGTTATTGGACTAGTTTTGGAAATTCTAATGAAGGCAATAAGAAATTAAAAATATCAACATAGGCAAAGAAAAGATAAAGCAATCTCTTATATGCTAATTACATGATGATTTACTTAGGAAATTAGCAAAGAAATTCAGATAATAGTTTCAATAAACTAGCACGCAAAATAAATCCATATAATCAATAGCATTTCTGTGTTCTAATAACAAAATACAAGAGTAAATAATAGGAAGTTCTATTCCAAGTAATTACAAAATGCATAAAATATCTGGCAATCTTTGTAGCTCAACACCTAGCACAGTGTCTGGCACAGAGCAGGTTTTTTACCAGTGTTTACTGAATTGATGGTACTGATGCAGTATTTTCAGTAACAATTCAACAACTATGTATTAAGCACCTATTATATCCAAAACAGTATTCTTTCACCCCCAGTCCTCATAATATTTTCTCCATCATTCCCTCCTAGAACAGCTTAAAGGGCTCCCTACCTGGTGAAATAAAATGTTTTCTTCTTCAGTTGGAATCTTTATAAGTTTCTCATTATAATTTTCTATAGGTTCGGGTGCTTTATTATAATCTTCTACCAGTAGGGGCATCTCCTTGTCATTTTCTATAGAGTCTTTTTCCTCATCACGGTTTTCTATAGGAAGCTTGGCCTCATCAGAGTTTTCTATGGACAGGTTGTCATCCTCGAAGTTTTCTAGACGCAGCTTGGCCTCGCCGCAATTTTCTATAGATTGTTCTTCCTCGTCACAATTTTCTAGAGACAGCTTGGCCTTGTCACTATTTTCTAGAGACTGTTTTTCCTCGTCACAAATTTCTATAGATTGTTCTTCCTCGTCGCAATTTTCTAGAGACAGCTTGGCCTCTTCCCCATTTTCTGTAGCCTTGTCGCAATTTTCTAGAGACAGCTTGGCCTCTTCCCCATTTTCTGTAGCCTTGTCGCAATTTTCTAGAGACAGCTTGGCCTCGTCACAATTTTCTATAAACTGTTCAACTTCGTCACAATTTTCTAGAGAGAGTTTGGCCTTGTCACAATTTTCTAGAGACTTGTTCTCCTCGTCGCAGTTTTCTATGGCCAACTTTGCCTCATCATAATCTTCTAAAGACAGCTTGGCCTCCTCGCAATTTGCTAGAGACTGTTCTTCCTCGTCACAATTTTCTAGAGACAGCTTAGCCTCCTTGCAATTTTCTACACGCTCTTTTTCCTCGTTGTAGTTCTCTATAGCCAGCTTTGCCTCATCGTAATCTTCTAAAGACAGCTTGGTCTCCTCGCAGTTTTCTATAGATGGCTTGAACTCGTGGCAAACTTCTATGGACTGTTTTTCTTTGTTGCAGTTTCCTATTGGCGGCTTTGCCTCATCACAGTTTCCTATTGGCGACTTTGCCTCATCACAGTTTGGCGACTTTGCCTCATCGTAGTTTCCTATTGGCGACTTTTCCTCATCGCAGTTTCCTATTGGCGGCTTTGCCTCATCGCAGTTTCCTATTGGCGGCTTTGCCTCATCGTAGTTTCCTATTGGCGGCTTTGCCTCATCGCAGTTTCCTATTGGCGGCTTTGCCTCATCGTAGTTTCCTATTGGCGGCTTTGCCTCATCGCAGTTTCCTATTGGCGGCTTTGCCTCATCGCAGTTTCCTATTGGCGGCTTTGCCTCCTCATAATCTTCTATAGACATCTTGGCCTCGTCAGCGTTTTCTTTGGACATCTTGATTTCCCTTTTTTCTAAGGATGGGTTTATGTGGTATTTTTCTATAGGTAAATTTTCCTCATAATCTTCTACGCGAAGGTTCGCCTCATTGTAAATTTCTACAGACAAGTCGGCCTCATTGTAATCTTCTACAGAAAGGTTTGCCTCGTATGTTTCTGTCGGTCGGGGTGGTGTCTCACAATTTTCTTTGAAAAGGGGTGCCTCATACTTTTCCACAGAGAGGGGTGCTTCGTGTTCACGTTCTAGACGCAAATCTGCCTCGTTTTCTCCAGAAGGGAGTGCTTCATTGTAATCTTCTACTCGCAGGTTTGCCTCGTGTTTTTCTACAAATAAAGGTGCTTCCTTGTGATTTTCCACAGACAGGGGTGCCTTCTTGTCCTTTTCAACAGACTGGGTGGTTTCTGGCTTTTCTGAACCCTCTGGAGATAGGTATTGGGACTCCCACTCCAATTTCACTTCAATGGACCCATTGGGTTTCCCCATAGGGTCACTGAGGTTGAAGTTACCTGCAACACACAGGTAATGAATAGATATCAAAGTCTGGATGATTCAACATTATGGCCTTTCCCCTTCAGGTGTGAATTAATCTAGGTTTTATTGGTGATGAAATGAAGTTCCACCACATAATATATAATGATGGCTAGTATTACTCAGAAATTACATAACACATGTTACTGAATTTATTAGGGGAGTCAAACTATTCAGTATTCCAGGTGGGAAAAGAGGTAGGGGAATGTAGTAGCTTGCCTTCTAGGAGCCCCACTGAAGGAAACTTTGGTTCAGGTAGTTGGTGGTGCTGATAATTAACCAGATCATGCAGAAGTTGTAAGGGACCTTAGAGCTAATCCCTAACTCCATTTTCTGGCGAGAAAATAAAAAGGCTTTTTAAAGTAAGGTATTTGTCAAGGTCACATTAGCAGAGCTAGAATATGAATGAATGCCTCCAAAAATAGCTAAGCCAAATTTGTGGGGCATCAATGCTTCCTAATCTCACCCTCCTTATCTTTACTCCCCCCACCATACCTCCTACCCTCTCTCTCACACACCCTCACACACATACCTTTTTCCCTCTGTATCCATCTTCCCAAAGCTACATTCAGGAAGACTGCTCCTTCTAGTCCATGAGGGAGGGGGAAGTTAGTGATAAGGGGAGGTAGGGTGATGGGAGTAGGAAGCAATCAGATCAGTTCTGATATTTATGAAAAAAAGATAGCTAAGAAATTGAATTTAGGGGAAAAGATACATATAAGCACAATCCTAAATTATTGTCTGAAGTTTTAAAAAATGAACACAGCAAAATTAGGGGATAATTTCATGCCACAATTCATTATCCTGTATAAAAAACATTTCAGTCTTAAAGCAGAAAGACTAAACTAGGAAAAATCCTGGAATCACTACTATACAGCTTTGATCACTTTGTATCAAAGATAAAGATTGTGGCTCAAATTGGTGGCTCTACCAATTTGTAGGAATTTGGTTTCCTTTATATTTCTGGTAAGAAACAGAAAAGTCCTGCGTCCTCCTATAAGAAATCCATAGTGTTTTGGGTTTTTGTGTTCCATTGCTCTTGAGACCATATTAGATATTTTGCAGCTATTATTTAGCTTATATAGTTAGAAAGCAATTCAAGAGAGATAACTTAGGGATTTTTAGAAGACCTCATAAATAGAAGAGTAAGGAGAATGGTCCAATAACAATCGAGCCCTCACCTTTAATGACTTTATCTTGTGCAAGAGGCAGCAAAGGTACCTGAGCTTTGCCAAGGAACCAGCCTAGCTCCAAATCGTTGTCATCAAACACATATATAGGCAGGACCATCTGCCTGAGATATTGATCCAGTTCCAAGGTCATGTGCACTGAGAAGCTGGCCTGATCACCAAAATGGGGATGGTTGCTGGCAGGAATGATGGGTGTGTCATGGTCAGAAAAGGTGAAGAATTGGTACATGGCATATGGGCTGGGTTGTGCCCCCAAACGTCGACTCCGGAGGTTGCAGCACCTGATGATTTCCACCCACAACTGATTTCTATGCTTGAAAATCTCTGATCTGCCCTGGAAAGAGGTAGGTCATTGGTTGTGGAAAAACTAGAAGACTTCTCAAATTGTGACTAGAAGATCAGAGTACTTACTGCCCACTGGGGATTGTGACCTCTTGAATTTATTCCTGTTGATGGTGATAACAAACCTAATGATCACTGTCCAAGTCTTTATTCTTTAAAATTGGCACAAAAAATCAGCTTTAAGGAGTACTCTACACTCAAACAGTGTAAGTTCAATGAAGAGAATCTAAGATAAGTGATTAAGGATCTCATCTATATTCAGGGGAGCACACCGTGCAAACCCTTCTGGCTAGATACGTAGGGAGAAAGGAAAACCTTATATCCACATAAAGTATCTTTTTAGAAAATAAGTTCAAAGTACTTTTTACATATTTTCCCCATCCCTCTGTGGTGTTACATGCACAAAATGCATTTTAAGACAACAGACTAAAAAGTAGAACTTAGTTCTTTTGAATGGGAGTCAAGACAGATAAGCTCAGAATGCTTGATTAAGGCTAATTGTTAATTTGCTAGTGCTGTTCTGATAAATTGTTGGGCAATAGCGCCTTTGAAATATGTTGGTATAATCTCCTCACCTCCTTTGGCTGAGCCTTCCTGGCTCCAAGCACATTAGCAGACAGGTATGTTTGGGCTTTCAATCGCTTATTGTATGCCTGTAGGCTGTGTGCTATAGGAAATTTCAGCCTCATCCAGTAATCCAATGTCCCAAAGTCTTCTCCATTATTTCCTGGAGACCAGAAAATGGAACATGCATGGAAGAAACAGATGTAATAACGTGATTGAGAAGCAAAGGAAGAGATTGTGAAAACAGTTCAAGAGCAGTCAAGGAATTTGGGAAAATCCATACTAATACTAGGAGCTGTGGGAAAGCCAAGGGGGCACTTACCAGTAAGCATGGTAGTACCATGGACCTTCTCCACTGTTTCTAGCACTTTGTCAAAACGAAGCCAGCCAACTGCAAGGGTATTATGGTCAAGAGCTGCAGTCTGGTGAAGGTTAATTCGGGAGAAAGCCCCTTGTAAATAGTTCAGGAAAAGGTAATCTGTTCTCACCACGTACTGAGAGGTGAAGTCATAGAGAGGTTGTGGTCCCACAGCCAATGGGGTACAATGGATTTCAAAATCATAGAAGGAATAGGTACAGAAGGAGGCAAGCTGGGTATCTCTAGCTTGGGAAAGGGCTGCAGATGACAGATAGGCCTGGTGAATATGTAGTTCAAAAAGGTTTTCACCTTGGTGCAGCTGAAGACAGTCTATCATATTCTCCTCATGGACTGGTATTTCCAGATGCAGTGGAAACTTCAGGGTACCATAAGCTACATCTTTGAGCTGTGCTAAAGAGGAAAGAAAACTACCTCTTCATTCAAGAGCTGAATAGTAAAGTAACTTGAAGAGAAAAGGGCTAAAAGTGGCCATGTCCAGCAGTAGCGTGATTTTTCTAGGGGCAGAGAGTTATGACTGGGACCCTTTTAACTTCAAATAAAAATCTGTTACTGACATGCCAAATAAAATCAATGTTTCTTTTGAGAGAATTGACCAAATGAATGATTGAAAAGCCAACACTCTATGTAATACATACATCAAGCTTAGAAAAACATTGTATGTAAAATTTTACCAACCAGATAAAACTGTTTTGGAAAAACAGATGGGGGTTGGGAAAGGGGAACAGGGGGAAAAGGAAATAATCACTACTTAGTGCCAGGCACTCATCTCACTTGAACTTCACAACAATTCTTCTAGCTAGATATTATTCCTCATTTTACAGTTGAGGAAATTGAGGCAATCAGAAGTTAAGTGGCTTACCCAGGATTATACAACAAACATTTGCTTGAAATTGGATTCAAATTCATTTTCCTGATTTACTCTATCTAGCTTCGCACTTTTATCTACTGTGACTCCTGGTGAAGTCCTGACAGGGTTTGTGGAAGGCTCATTTTAAGAAATTTAATGTACTATTGCCAACAAGTAGAATAGGCTTGTAATATTGAATAAAGGAAGAACAAAATATGTCATATTCTCTTAAGAGTTGTCCTATAGAGACAGTATGACATATGTGACTACCTATCATGTCTCTGTAATAATCACATTCAATTATTGAGCCCCCTCCATCACAGACGGTCTATTGCAAGATGCCTTGTAGGGCCTGGTGTCTTAACTTTCTCACTGGATTAATGACAAGGAAAGGGACAAGAGGAGAAACACATGATTTGTTTTCATTCTGTTGAGTGCAGTATTAGTCACAATTTCACTTTAGATGAACTAGAAAGGAAAAAATGCAAAGAAGTAAGCAATGCTGATAGTGAGAGGGGCAGCCACATACAGCCCACCTACTTAGGATCTGGACAATTAATTACCTTTCACCAGGCACCCATCAGCTTCAGCCTATAGTCTGATGTAAAGTAGTGTGGATCTTAATGGAAAAATCATAAAGACTGGAGGACAGAGCAAGAAGCAAGTGACCAATCTTCACAATACTCTGATCATATTTCATGTACTTAAGAGAAAAAGAGTAAGTCACTTACTGTAGCACACAATGAAACAATGACAAGAGAAGCAAGCTCTTGTTCTACAGAGCAAATCTTATGAAAAGATAAGAGTATAGAGGAGTGGGAAGGGCCTGTGTAATAACAGAGAACTAGAAGGGACCTTGATCCAAATCTCTCCTTTTTATAGAGATAAATAGACAGGAAGGTTAAGTTAGTTGCCCAAAGATCTCAAGTAGTAAACTTCAGAGGCACAATTTTAATCCAGACTGAGTCTGAGAACCAACAGAACAAATTTTTTAGGGAAGTCACATGAGGAGATGGGGTTAGTAAGGAATCCTCAATGAGTAAAACAGATGGCAGTTCCGTAGCAATGGCTGGAATAAGAGGGAAGAAGCTTTAACTAAATTCAGCCATAAGTCTGTGGCTTCCAAAACTACCTTCCAGCTGTTGAATGCGATTGTTCTTGAGGTCCAGCAGTTGATTCAACTTCTCCCACTCTTCCTTGTGCTCTTTCTCACTATTATCAGCTTTTATCTTCACAATTTCCAGTTCATCCTGAAACAAAATGACTTTTTATCTTTTTTATATTTTCATCATTATGATTTAGACTCTCTAAATCAGGGGTTCTTAACCCTTTCTGTGTCATGTATCCCTATGGCTTTCTAGTGGGGCTGATGGACCCCTTTTTTCCAGAATGTATTTAAATGCCTAAAATATGCTTTTTGGACAGGACAATTGGACAGGAACCAATTGGAGTTCAATGACTTGCCCAAGGTCATACAGCTAATATATGTCTGAGACCAAATTTGAATTCATGTCTTCCAGGGATGGTATTCTATCTACCACATCACTTAGTTGCCTCAAATATGTAGGATTTCTTTTATTTTAAATTAATTTATTACTTTGATTATACATGTGCCATCATGTTAAACTTATTTCCATATTAGTCATGTCATTAGTCATAGAATTTAAAGTTCATGGACTTCAAGCAAAAGTACTGTTTAAGGAATTCAGGAAAAGCTAGGTTAGGGGATATAATACAAGACTATTATAGATTTTTCAGGGAACCCTTCAATTATGACATTATCCCTGGAAACAATTGATGAAGTAGTGTCATGGAGTGTCAAATTCTTGGGAACAGCAAAAATGGCTTCTAGAAGTGGAACAAGAGCTTCACATTCCCCATAGGCAGTAGCTGTTCCCTGACTCTTATTGCCAATGTTTTAAGAAAACACTGTTGTCTTTCATCTTCTGTAATGTGAATAGATATCAGCTTTGCTAACAATGGCACAGTGCCTAGACATGACACCCCAGGAGGTTGCACTAGCCACTGTTTAACCTTGGTGTCCTCCTAAATGAGGATGCTTTCCCAGACTATGGCCACTTCCTGCACCCTTCTTTCTCTGCACCTGATAGTGCTTGTTTATCTGGTGCTGCAAAAGGAGCATGTCTCTTGTCTTCTCCAGTTCTAGGGCAGTTTCTGCATGTGCCGCCTTCATCTGATTGTAAGCCCAAGACAGGTTCTTTTCCTCCTCTTTGATTTCTTGTGGAGGATTCAGTTCCTGTGTCTTCAAAGAGAAAATAATTGGTTAAAATTAAAAACCATTTTATATATGATAAATGTATTAATAAATGTCCTCTATTAAGAAGTTCTGTCTTCCACAATAGCATGGCTCCTCGGCCATCTAATGCCCTAACACTTGACCAAACACACCAAGTTTGTAAGAAAGATGATCCAAGACATGTGCTCTTTATGGGATATGGGACCAGGAATTGTTAAAAGTCTCCAAAGGAGAAGCAAGCCCTTAAATTCCTCCAAAAAAAGAGTGGGCATTCACATTCCAGGCCAAGAGGGAGAGGGAGGAGCTCAGCAACATCCTAGATGCCATGAGGAAGATTGTTGCCAAAAAGGGTTAAACTAGACCTGACCTACCTTGCCTGCTTACCTAATACTTCACAAATTTTTTAAAATGGTAGTTGGTGGAATGTCATCAACAGATTTTGCCAAATATTTTCTGAAGGGACAGTACAAACTACAGTCAAATGCTCTGAGTTCCAATCAGCTTTTCTATGATCATGAACAACCTCTCTAGTCTTAGTATTCCTCATCTAGAAAATGAAGGGAATCCTATTCATACCCAGAGAAGAAATTGTGTCTGAAAATAGATTGAAGCAAACACAAGGGGCTCTATGCTCAAAGCTAAAGCTTAGAGTTGTACAAGAAGCTAGGGACAATACCCCCTTTATCCCAAGAGCAGAGCTCAACCATAACAAAGACACAAAAGAGGAAATAAAAAAAGAAGAAAATGAGCAAGAAATAAAAAAGAACCTTAATCAGCCACTATGGTGACAGGGAAAACTCAGAGGAAGACAAAATGTCCATAGAGGAAATTTCAAAGTGATATGAATTGGTCTCAAGCCCAAAGAGGCTTCTTGGAAGTACTCATAAAAGATTTTAAAAGGCAAGAGAAGTAAAAGAAAGAAATGAGAAAAGAAACAAGAGGTATACGAAAGTGAATCACAAGTTTGGAAAAGGAAGGGGGAAATTGACTAAATTAAACAATTTCTTTAAAAATATAATTGGCCAAATGCAAAAAAAAAAAAAATCCACTGAAGAAAACACCTTGACAAGTAGAATTAATCAAATGGAAGAGAAATATAAAAGCTAACTGAAGAAAATCACACATTAAATACTGGGATAGGTTCAAATGGAAGCTAATGATTCTTTGAGACATTAAGAATCAGTCAAACAAACTAAAAAGAATGAAAAAATGGAAGAAAATGTAAAATTTCTCATTTGAAAAACAGCTAAGCTGAAAAATAGATCCAAGAGAGACAATTTAAAAATTATTGGTCTACTTGATGGCCATGACGAAAAAAAGAGCCTGGTACCATTTTTCAAGATATCATTAAAGAACTTCAACAACAATACTATATGATGATCAATTCTGATGGTCGTGGCTCTCTTCAATAATAAGATGAACCAAATCAACTCTGTTTGTTCAATAATGACTAGAAGCAGCTACACCCAGCAAAAGAACTCTGGGAAATGAATGTGAACCACTACAAAGCATTCCCAATCCCTCTGTTTTTGTCTGCCTGCATTTTTTATTTCCTTCATAGGTTAATTGTACATTATTTCAAAGTTCGATTCTTCTTGTGCAGCAAAATAACTATATATATATATATATATATATATATATATATATATATATATACATATATTGTATTTAATATATACTTTTAGCATATTTAACATGTATTGTTCTACCTGCCATCTGGGGGGATAGTAGAGGGAAGGAAGGGAAAAATTGGAACAAAAGGTTTTGCAATTGTCAATGCTGAAAAAATACCCATGCATTTATCTTGTAAATAAAAAGCTATAAAAAAAGATATCATTAAAGAAAACTGCTCTGATATACTAGAACCAAAGGAGAAAATAGTCATTGAAAGAATTCATTGATCAACTCTGCAAAGAAATCCCACAAGGAAACTCCACAGAATACCAGCTCCAGAACTCCAAAACTCCAGAACTATAATCTCAAGGAAAAAATATTGCAAGCTATCAGATAAAAATAATTCAAGTATCAAGGACCAACAGTCAGGGTTACACAGGATCTGGCAGCTTCTACAATAAAGGATTAGAGAGCTGGGAAGACCATATTCCAGAATGCAAAGGACCTGAGGTTACAACCAAGAATTAACTACCCAATTAGATTGAGCATCATCTTTCAGAGGAGGAGATATATCTTCAATGAAGTAAGGGTTTTCAATCATTTCTATTTGAAAAAAAAAAAAACAGAATTAAACAGAAAATCTGATCTTCAAACACAGGACTCAAGAACAGCATAGAAAGGTAAACAGGGAAAAAAATATGTATGTTATTTAAAGGTTAAGCTGTTTACATTCCTAGATGGGAAAATGGTAGTTATTGGGGCAGTTAAGAGGGAGCATACATGGAAGGAGGATGTGATTGTGATGTCAAAGAAAAATACATTAAGGAGTGAAAATAGGATTGTACTGAGAGAAGAGGAAAGGGTGAAATATAATGGGACAAATTAGATCACATGATGAAACACAAAAGATCTATTACAACATCGGGAAAGAAAGGAGGAAGAGGAGAATCATTCATAGTCTAATTTCATCAGTTTCAGTTCAAAGAGAATAACAATCACACAGTTGGATATAAAATTTATCTTACCCTATAAAAGAGGAGGAGGAGAAAAGGGAAAGAAAAGGGAGGGGACTGGATAGAAGGGAAGGCAGAAACACTAGGATAAAGGGGTAAGAAGGATGATAATAAGAAAGGCATATACAGGGCAGAGTGGATTAGAAACAAAATACTACTAAGGTGGGGCAAAATGGGAAGAGAGAACAGAAGTATATACAGGGGATTAAGTAGGATGGAAGGAAACAGAGGTGGTAATCATAATTGAATGTCAATGGGGTGAACTCTCCAATAAAATGGAAGCAAATAGAGTGGATTAAAAAACAGAATCTTATAATTTGTTGTTTACAAGAAACAGATTTGAAACAGATATACATACAGAATAAGGGTAAAAAACTGGAGCAGAAACTACTGTGCTTTAGCTAAAGCAGATAATGAAGGAGCCTGGAATAGATCACATCTAAGGTCTTTTCCAGTTTTACATCTATTATCTTAGGATCCCATAAACCTGTGAGGCTACTCTTTTGTTTCCTTGTATTTTAAATAGAAGCATGTATCTTAAACATATGAGAAGGCAAGATAGGGGGCAGCTAGGTGGTGTAGTGAAAAGAACACCAGCCTTGAAGTCTGGAGGACCTGAGTTGAAATCTGGCCTCAGATACTTAATACTTCCTAGTTGTGTGACCCTGGACAAGTCATGACCCCAATTGCCTCAGCAAAAAAAAGAAAGGAGGAGGAGGCAAGATAGGATTAAGTTTAGAATTAATAAAACCTAATTTCCCAAGAATTTTTACATTGTGATATGTTCTCTATCCTCACTTTTCTCAAAGTCCCTACTGCTTTTTGTATTCTGTGTTTGAATTAAGATACAAATTATTTAGCTGTTGACTTATTCTCTTTACTGTTTTTATAAGGATATTGATCCCGCATTAAAGACCATAATCCTTCTCATTGATCAGAAATAATTATCTGTGTTTCAAAAACAAAACATAAAAACCCAAACCAACTCTTATACCTGTGTTTCTTTAGTATAATCTTGATACGAAGGTTGCAAAATATCTGGATCTGATTGACTACTAGTAGTGGTAGTAGTGGCAGTTTTCTGTTGGAGAAGTTCTACTTCCTTTTTATGTTTCATTAGCATCTGGGTGACTTCCTGCTTCAGGTCGGCATTTTCAGCTAAAGAAAGAAACAAGTGAGGCTGGCAAAGACATTTAAAGGATTTTTCTTGCCAAGATTTTTGAGCAAGTAAAAAGAAAAAATATTTGTTGCTGCCCAAGGTTATCTTAGTAAATTAGGAACTCTTAGGAACAAGCAGCAGTTGAATTTACCTTCCTTATGCCTCTTCTCCAATTCTCTTTCATGTTCTTTATACTCATCAGTAATTGAATTTAGGTGCTACCACTTTAAGATTCTTAACAGATCTTTGTATTTTTTTTCCTTTACTTTTCTCTTATTTCCTTGCCATTTCACTCATTTTCCTATTATTTCTTGGGTAGAGACACAAGGCAGACCTTGTTGCATATATGAATTTGATATGGCAAATGATGGGTTGCAATCCTCCTGAGGAATTTGAAGCAGAGTTCTGTGGAAGTTTAAGTTATTGGAGTCACCTATCACATTTGCTTGCCTCTAATACTTGCATCCCATAACTAAAAGTTATATAAAGTCAGAAAAAAAAAATCTTCCAACAAGTAAGGATTTGTTGATTGTTAAATCATCTAACCTCCAAACTTCAGGAGTCCCATGACCAAAAAGGCAGCTCCTGATTATTAAGAGACTTTTGAGATTTCCAGATTGCATAATAAATTAGGTAAAGGAGAATATTAATTAATTTGCAGTCTTCCCAGAAAGTAAAGCATGGAAGACAAAAAAAACAAAACAACAAAAAACTAATTCTACTTTAGATGAAAATATTACAAAAGGTGAGAAAGTATAAAGGTTTGTCTGTGTCACTCTTCTTTGATTGTAAATATTACCCGATTTCTGGTATCTTATTCTAGCTATCTATAACCACCTAATAAATTCGATTTAACAAACATTTATTTAGTACATATTGTGTACCTCTTAGGAGCTGGTTAGTAGAAACAATACTTTAGTGAAATATGAGTCCTGAATTCATGGGGATTACAGACTATTAAGAATATATAGATTACAGACTTAGCATATGGGCATACGTACAAATAACCAAGATGCTGATGCTTCCCTAAAACCTCATCATTATCTGCGAAATGAGTGTGTTAAATGAAATTACATAGGCTTCTACATAAAAACACATTTTTAAAAATATCATATAGAGCTCTTAAAAATGTAGAAGTTAAGAAGGGAATGATAATATTCCTTGCTTCTACGATTCCTTAACTGGCAGTCTATTAATAGAGACTTATAACAATGTTACTGATTAGTTTCAACCTGTACCATCGGTCTTGAACTTTATAGACCTAAAAAAACAGAACTTGCCATGTTGACAAGTTTTTATAAGGCAAATGAAAGAGAAATTAAATTTTTCTTTAGGGAAAAAAAAAAACTAGTGTGGCAGATGCTGTCAAGGAGCAACAACAGTGTGATATAACTCCTTAACAATTCTACCCATAATAATCTGTGCATATGCATGTGTGTGTATGTGTGTGTGTGTATCTTTAAGGTTTACAAAGTACTTTCGTTATTGTTTTTCAGTTATATCCAAACTTCATAACATCATTTAGGGTTTTCTTGGAAAAGTTACTAAAGTAGTTCATCAAGTACGTACTTTCTAGTGCAGTATATCTCAATCTCACAACAGCCTGATGTTATTTTATTTTACAGAAGTAGGAAAGGAAGACTAAAAGAAGGGGAATGATTAGCCTAGCTTCCCACAACTAAATTCATATGCTGCCACAGGGCCTTCTTTACATCTCCATCCAGAAGAGGAAAAATGGATGAAACATTAAGGAAATAAAAGTGACAAAATTAGAGGAATATGTTAAGAATCCTAAGGCATTAGCACCTTTTAGTTATTGATGAACAACTAAGGAAGGATCATCTTTAAGATGAAAATTTGAACTAGCTCTTCTAGGGCTCTACCCACTGAAACACCTTGTCACTTACCCTGTTCCTTAGCCAACTGAACCAAGATCTTTCTCTTCTCTGCTACTTCAGAATCCAGCTGCTCTTGTAGATGAGAGACTTTCTGCTGAAGCCGTTCCTTCATGAGGTCAGTGCTCCAGTGAGGCTGATTGCTGCTGTTTAACATGCTGGGAATGTTGAGAGAAGTGTGAGGGAGAGAGGAAATATCAGATGAACAATTTGAGGTTGTCAACATGGCTTTCATTTTCCATAGTTTTAGCATATCCTATGTTTAGGACCTCATCTGCTCCCCTTCATGTTCTTCCTGCCCCCGTTGGATACCCAACTGTCATTTCCTAACTGCCTCAGAACCTTTGGGGGCCTGTAGAACACTCCATCTGTCATGCTCTTGGGTTTATCACACCCACCCACCCCCAGTCCCCAGGCCTCCCAAAAATCACTATCTTGCCCCCCAGGGCTCTTCTCCATTATAATGTGGTTTTCATTAACCTGGAGCTATGAACACCAAGACATTTTTTAAGACAGGTTGTCTCCATTCTAAGGGAAATTATTTCCCTTCCTCTCTCTCCAAGAGACCAAATTCAGAAATAACTTCCCTCTTTAACTAAATTTTAAAATTATAGGACTTGAGAGCAGGGAACGTATCTTCTTTATGTCTCCATTGCCAGATCTCTTCTATGTACTCTATGTCTGGCCGTGAAATTATATGGGGCAAAGGAAGATAGTCTATAGGAAAATATTTATGGCGTGTGTATGTATGTGTGTGTGTGTGTGTGTGTGTGTACATGCATGTGTGCATATATACATGGGGAGCCAGGTGGTGCAGTGGACGGTGCTGGACCTAGAGTCAGGAGGACTTGAGTTCATATTGAAGCCTCATACATTTATTAGCTGTGTGACCTTGGGCAAATCACTTAAATTCTGTTCACCTCAATTCCTCATTTGTAAAATGAGCTGGAGAAGGAAGTGGCAAACAGCTCCATTATCTTTGCCAAGAAAACTCTAAATGGCATCATAGAGAGTTGGACATGATTGAAACAATCAACAATAACAACAACAAAGATGAGACATACACACACACACACACATTTATTATAGCCAACTTTTAACCTAGTTTATACAAATGAGTGTCATAAATCTGAGGTGTTCATCACAGTGACCTACAGACATCCAAGGGCAGCCCAAATATATTAAAATGTAACTGGGAAATACTTAAAATAAATAAAAATACAATAAAACATAGATAATATGTGATTTTCTAAATCAATATGCAGACTACTAGGAATATTATATATGGTTAAATGGTACATTTTTATTGAATTTAACATCACTGTCATGGATAATTTTAAAAAGAGGGTAATAATCATTTGGGGAAGAGGGACTTTTAAATAATCTTTTTTAATAAATCTTTTCAAATTATATTTTATTTAAGTTAATATTAAAACTAGGCTGCATTCCTTGAGCATACTGCAACTTATGGCCCAAGAATTTGCTGACAGTAGGAAGCTAGGCCTGGTTTTAATATGTTATCTCTGATAATTAAGAATTCACTATATTTCTTTATTCAAATTGAAGTTCCCAAGCTGCTCACCACGATTCATCATTTTAGGAATATATGCAGGTATAATAACTGTCCTGGGCCTTCCTCAGTTCTCCTGAATCAGGATAGAACCCTCTTTTTTCTATCCCTTTCCTTGGTACTCCCTTTGTACTCACTTTTTTAAGAGTCTGTCATGATTTCCCTTCAGCAGATTTCTCTCTCTTTTCAAATCTTCCACTCTGTCCTGAAACTGAGGGAGGAAAAAAAGACATTTTTAATTATTTAAAAACTAATGTTTCAAGTTTATAAGAGCTTGTTGGTTTCTCTCTTCACCATCAAATTAATATTTTCTTTGCCTTTTTCCAATAATCATATTGGAGGAGTCAAGGTAGGAAAGCATCACTCCAAACCAAAGAATCCTTTTGGACTAAGTGAGAGAGTAGGGAATGAACAAAGGTGTTGCTGAAATTAAATATTGAGAAACGTGGAAGAATGGTTTCATATATGGCTATGAAAGAGAATGACTCAGCTACTATTTAAAGCTGCAAACTTCACTCCCTGCAATGAGAATCCCAGATCTATAGAACTAAATCCACACTGCAGTGATTTCCTAATAATGAAGATGAGGGGATTCTAGGTCAATCTTTAAACATTACTTATTGCATTCTATTATGCAGAAGACTATACATCAAAGAAAGAAGAATAGAATAGTTTCTGCCTTTAAAGGACAAATACAAATGGGAAGAGAGAATAAATAAGAAAATTTTAAAATGCTTGCATTAACAGGCACAAGTTAAAATGATGCATGCTATGTGTACTTAAAGCACTAGCTAGTACAGGAAGACATGTAAATTAATTTAATTATATAATTTTTAAAATCTGCATGTGAAAACTATTATACCCAAGATAAAAAGAAAAGAAAATGACAATTAGAAAAAAAAGTATGTGATATACCCTCATAAAGTCACAAAATCTAGAATTTATAAGGAAATGCTATAAAAGTATAATAAAAGTGCATGATAGAAATGATATAAAATGATACACCCCAATGATAAAGCTCTAATAGATCCATATTCAATGAATAAGTAACCCAGAGATTTGAATAATTTACAAAAGAGGAAATACAAATTTAAAATAAACACAATGGAAAAAGTTTAACTTCACTTATGATTAAAATAACTGAGGTACAGTTTCACATCTATTAAATTGGCAAAAATTTAAAAAATTACACACTTCCAATGCCTATGGGATGATAATGAGGAAACAGATACACTTAAGAATTGAAAACTATATTTTCACATATTTTGAAAAATACTATTGGAAAAAAGTTTCCTGCTGTTATTGCAAAGTGGTGCCATCATTTGTAGAGCAATTTGAGAGTGCACTATAGGACTTGTAAAACTGAAAATACCAATGATCTCAATATAAGAATCTACTACAAGAATATAATTTTAAAAGATGTGTACAAATATATTTATTGCAACCCTGAATTGGAAATAGCCTATATATCCAATAGTTGGAGATTGGCTAAACAAAAGGATATCTCCATGTCATACTACCATTAAAAGGGCATGTACTACTCACGTGAAACATTAGGAGTATAAAGAAATTAGGAAGGACAAAATAAGACAAAATGAAGAAACTCAAACTAGGAAAAGAGTCTACACATTGACTATAACCACATAAAATAAGGTACAAATCTGTACATAAATGAACAACCAACAATATATTGGAAGAGGAAATTACTGACAAGTTGTTATGTACCTATTTTTATTATATATATCTCTGAACAACTAAGTGACAGTGCACAGAGCATTGGGCTTGGAATTAGGGACATTCATCTTCAAGAGTTCAAATGCAGTCTCAGTCACTTGCTAGCTGTGTGACCCAGGGTAAATCACTTAACCCCGTTTTCCTCAGTTTCTTCATTTGTAAAATGATCATGAAAAGGAAATGGCAAACCACTTCAGTATTTTTGCCAAGAGACACCCATAGACAGCATAACCAAGAACTGGACATAACTGAATAACAATAATATTTGTATTCCTGGTGCTTGGGACTATACCTTCTATATGACAGGAATTTAATACATATTTGCTGAAGTGAGTTGAATGACATCAGAAAAATTTGTTCAGAGCTCTTAGAGCACTAGAAATTGACAATGGATTTCTGCTTAGAAATAAGGGCTTCCATTTACACCATAAAAAGTGGACTGAAAAGGCCTGGAAAGTGACACACCACAGTGGCTTTAAGAAGCCTCATTTTAATGAAAGATAAATCCTTTTTGGACTGATGAACATCTTCCAGAAGCTCTCCAAGTGGAATTTTTGCCACCAGTCCAAATGGATTGAAAAACAAAGCCATTTGCCAGAAGACAAGGACCAAAATCATTATATGGTCTAAGTTATAGCATCTTAGAATTGTTAAAGACTGTTTAGAGCTCTAGTTCAATTCATCCACAATTGACCGGACATAATCTACCCAGCATTTGGCAAAGACTGTATGTTTACTTACCTCTCTCACTGTAATCCGTAGAACTGACATATCTGCCAATTGACTTTCCAGACTCACCACCCTTTTGTTCTTTTCCTTCAGTTCTGTTTTGAGCTCATCCACTTGAGATAGCAGAGCATTATGGGATGTTCTTAACATTTCCTGATTCTGTTGCCATGTGATGAGAAAAAAGGCAAAACAGAAATTCTTGAGGTAAAAGTAGCATTCACGAAAGCTGGTTCCAGAAATAATAGCAACTCTGCTAACCCCTTGATTTACTATGGGGAGTAACTGAAACTTAAAGTAATTTATAATGTAATCGTTTTTAACACTAATATAGATGACTTTACATCATTCACTGAGATCACTTGGAATGCCTAAAGATTTCTTATAGTCATGATAATTGGAGACAAGCTGGACAAATTTGTATTGTAAACCTTATGGCTCCATTGAAAGCAACCCTGT
Source organism: Sarcophilus harrisii (assembly GCF_902635505.1). Lineage (NCBI taxonomy): Eukaryota > Metazoa > Chordata > Mammalia > Dasyuromorphia > Dasyuridae > Sarcophilus > Sarcophilus harrisii. The sequence continues at coordinate 492,018,946 of NC_045427.1, read as the reverse complement.
TTGTGTGTCTATCTCTGTAACCTGGCTTTATTTTATCCACAGAAGTGTTGCTGTGGAAACAATTGTGACCCTGGAAACAATAGTGATCCAGGCATTTACTTGTGAGCCAGGCAGACTATTCAAAGTTTACAAGATTCCAGAGTCTTACTCTGGCCTTTGAATAGACTTTGGGAAGAAGCCAAAAGGGCAGCTTTAGAAGAGTTACCATCCAGAACTGACACTTTCTAGAGAAGCAGAAAAGGAATGAAGATAACAGGACAAAAGCAGGGGAAGGAGATTAGATTCAGGACACCTTGAACGGACTGATGAGGACACACTTTCTCTAACACCCATGTTTTCTGGGTCTGTTTCACTGACCAAGAACTAGTCCAAACTTATTGTAGTGGCAGTGGAGCACTGGAGACTTAGAAACTCTGGGTAGCTGTCCCACTTCATTAGCAAATAACTCAGTCCCTTTATTTACATGGCTGTGACTCTGTGGGTGTGGCAAAGCTGGGTTATTGAGGCTTTTTTCTTTTTAATACATCTCATCTTAAAATTGGAATGAAAGAGGAAATGGATCAGAGCAAGAAAAAATATCTTTGCACTCGGGATAGATCCTAGGACTGTGAATTCACTGGTATGAGCAAATGCCCTTTAACAGTGCAGGTGGGCACCTCTGAAACTTACAAAGAGTTGCCTAGAGGGGACAGCTAGATGGCATAGTAATAGTTAGAGCACTGGTCCTTGAGTCTAGAGAATCTAAATTCATAATCCAGCCTCAGATATTTACTAGCTGTGTGATTTTGGGCTAGTCACTTATTAACATCATTGCCTCAAAAAAAGAAAAAGTTGCCTAGAGCAGAGTTGTTAAACTCCACTACAGTACCAGCAAAACTCCATAATATGATCCAACCAGATTAAAATGTAATTGGGAAATGTTTAACAGAATAAATTAAAATTAAATATAGATTTTGTTAATTTGTGGTTTTCTAAATCAATATATATATCCAGAAGCAATCTATTTGAGTACCTTAGAGTACTGATGAGTTCAGTGACTTAGCCAAGTTGACAAGGCCTTTATGAGTCAGGAATTAAACCTGAATCCAATTCTTTTACCTCAAGGCAGCTAATATCTCAATGAACATAGCATCTCATCTAGAATCAGAAAGACCTGAATTCAAATCCAGCCTCAGATATCTACTATCGTGTGATTATAGGCAGGTCCCTTAATCTTGGTCTCATTTGTGGGAAAACTGGGACACTAATATATTGGTGATGGACTTGTGAGATGATCCAACCATTCTGGAGAGAAATTTGGAACTATGCCCAGAGGGCTATCAAACTGTGCATACCCTTTGATCCAACAGTGTTTCTACTGGGTTTATATTCCAAAGAGATCATAAAGGAGGGAAAGGGACCTGTATGTGCAAAAATGTTTATGGCAGCTCTGTTTGTAGTGGCCAGAAACTGGAAACAGAATGGATGCCCATCAATTGGAGAATGGCTGAATAAATTATGGTATATGATTGTATGGAATTTAATTGTTCTGAAAAAACGATCAGCAGAATGATGTCAGAGAGGCTTAGAGACTTACATGAACTGCTGCTAAGTGAAGTGAGTAGAACCAAGCAAACATTGTACAGGGCAAGAGCAAGATTAGATGATGATCAACTCTGATGGACATGGCTCTTTTCACCAATGAGATGATTCAGGCTAATTCCAATAGATTTGTGATGAAGAGAGCCATCTGCATCCAGAGAGAGGACTGTGGGGATTGAATGTGGATCACAAAACAGTATTGATGATAGGGGTGTGAAACTCTCATTCTGTTATCTAGGTGGGGCTAGTTGAGTCCTGAGCTGGAAAATTCCAACCTTATTGAATTGAAGATTTTCTATTCAATTCAGCTCAAGCTCTACCCAACCCCATCAAGAACTGACCCCTGCTTGTAGATAAAAAGAGCCAATATAAAACTCACTCCTTGCAGAGGACCTAATATGCCATGCCAAGGAAACTTCTCTCTCTTCCTGGCATAGCAACAACCTCTGCCTGCCAAAATGATATTCTCTTTCAGCGTTACCCTCTCTTTATCCTCATCTATTTCCCTAACAAGACTTTATACCTCTCAGTTGGGATTTCTCTGTTAGAAATTCTCTATCTCTCTGCCAGGACTCCTCCACTAATTTACTCTCCTTGCCTTTCTAAGGAATTCAGCCTTTCTATTCATGCATACAAAGACTGACTTCCCAATGCCTATAATAAACTTCTTTTTCAGTCTAGCTTTTAGGGTTCATAAATTCCTTTTCAAAGGACTTCTGTGCCATCAGAAGGGAGTTCCCACAACTCCCAACACTGCACCAGATCCTAAGCTCCCAAACCTTTTCATTTGGTTCCCTGAACCCCAAATCTGCCACTAACCTCATCAACTAACTCCCTGACTACCAGGAACTCTAATCTTACCATTTTGGTTCCCTGAATCTAATCTCATCACATCGACCAAAAGGGGATTTCCACATCTCCACCATCCCCAATCCTCTTTTTTTGCATGCTGACAGAAAACAGTACTTTACTAGCAACCTTCATTATTGCAATACAGTTTAACTCCTGGCAGGATTTTCTTTTCCTCTGCATTTTTCAGTCATTGAAAGTAAGTGCCTGGCATATAGTTAATATTTAATAACTTATTTGGTTACTTGATGATTGATTTCTAGACTAGGGAGAAAAGTAGGATAGAATTGAATTGCCATTGGTATTTAAGTAACTGACCATTTAAATGGTCTGCTGTTATTGAAGGTCCAGAACCAGTTGTGTATTTAAAAGAACCTTACAGGTAAGGTAACAGCTTTGCAGTTAAATGGTCCTGGCAATATCTCTCCACCCTTATCATTGTCCTCCCTTACCAGGCAATAGAAGGATAAAGCAGAGAAAAAGACCCCTTATCTCCCTTCCCCCCCGCAAGTTTGTGGCTGGGAATAAAATAGGAACTACCTTATTAGCCTGAGATTATTAAATATTAGAACAGAAAGGGACCATTGGAGAATCTGCAGGTCTATATATTAGGATCTATATGTGACATACCCTATCAGGTGAGGAAATTGAGGCCTAGAAGTCTTGTGGGGCTTTATTGACTAAAGGCAATTTTTTTCCAATCCAACCTTACTCCATACTGTCTCCTAAAGGATTCAGTCATCTTTTATATAGCTTGAATGATGAAGATCCCCCACCACCACCCTGGAAGGGAATGGGACTAGAGACAGCGAAAGTGGAATGACTTTTATAAGAAAGAAAGAGAAAGGAAGGAAGGAAGGAAGGATAGAAGGAAGAAAGGAAGGAAAGAAGAAAGAGAAAGAAAGAAAGAAAAAAAGAAGTCTCTGGTTAAACTGATTTCTATCTAACAATAAACTTCCATTTTGCAACTAATATTCGGGAATGAGTGAATTCTTTCACTTCTAGAACCTACAGCCGATTTAATGGGGATTCTTTTTTTTTTTTTTTTCTTTTTTTTAAAAATAACTTTTTTATTAACAGAACCCATGCCAGGGTAATTTTTTTACAACATTATCCCTTGCATTCACTTCTGTTCCGATTTTTCCCCCTCCCTCTTTCCACCCCCTCCCCCAGATGGCAGGCAGTCCTATACATATTAAATAGGTCACGGTATATCCTAGATACAATATATGTGTGCAGAACCGAACAGTTCTCTTATTGCACAGGGAGAATTGGATTCAGAAGGTCGAAATAACCTGGGAAGAAAAACAAAAATGCAAACAGTTTGCATTCATTTCCCAGTGTTCTTTCTTTGGGTATAGCTGCTTCTGTCCATCCTTGATCAATTGAAACTGAGTTAGATCTTCTCTTTGTCGAAGAGACCCACTTCCATCAGAATACATCCTCATACAGTATCGTTGTTGAAGTATATAATGATCTCCTGGTTTGCTCTTAATTGGGATTCTTAATAACCATCTTATAGCCACTAACCTTTAGACCACCAGGAATCTAGATCATTCTAAACCTCATCAAAAGGAAGAAAGGAAGGAAGGAAGGAAGGAAGGAAGGAAGGAAGGAAGGAAGGAAGGAAGGAAGGAAGGAAGGAAGGAAGGAAGGAAGGAAGAAAGGAAAGAAGAGGAAGAAAGAAAGAAAGAAAGAGAGAGAGAGAGAGAGAGAGAGAGAGAGAGAGAGAGAGAGAGAAGAGAGAAAACAGTATCTCTGTCCATATCTTTAGAAGAATGTTATTTGCTGAAGGTGCTCACCCCCATTGGTGCTTTGGAACAAACAAGTGTCCTAGATTTTTTCCTCATCCTATTTCTAAATATTTCACATTTCCATGGTGACAATACCACTGTAGATCTCTTTCAGGAAGTTTGCAGCTACTTTAGCTTCAACTGTCTTAAATGACTTTGTCTAAAAAATAATTTTCATTTAATTGATTAATTTTAGGAGCTCTGAGTCAGAGTACCTTTCAGACTTGGAGTCTGAAAACCGAGGTCTGAATCTCAGTTTGAGGCACTGCTAATATGAGACTGGGCAAGACATTGAACCTCTCCAAGCTTCAGTTGTCTCATCTGCAAAATGAACAGGATATAATACCCCCCACTTGCCTCATAGAATTGTTGTGCTAAAAGTGCTTCGTAAATTCTAACATTCTGTATAAAGTATGAAATATCGTTATAGTAGTTGTGGGTCTAAAAGTCTGGAATACCTGGGTTCAAGTCTTGTTTCTGATACATACAGGTTGTGTGACCCTGCACAAATTATTTAAACTCTAATGCCCTACACACCTCTAAAACTACACAATGCAGAGGTATTGACTTGCATTGGTAGAGTGAATTTCTTTACATGAAATTACAGTTCAGACTTTTTTTCTTATTGCAAAGTTATTTATCTGGCTCCCCTATCTCCTACAATTTTATATTGAGATGCAATAGAAAAAAAGGGGCTAAACCTTAAAGATCAGTCATTAAGCACTATTTAAAGGAATACTCTGTGCTTAGCACTGTGCTAAGTGCAAGAGATGTACAGGAAAGTAAACATAATACCATACTTCAAAGAGCTTACATTCAACTGGGAGAAACAACATATACAAGGGAGTAGTGGACCAAGGAGGGGCAATTTAGTGTAGAAAATAACAAGGATGATGAGTGGGGCCAGAGGAAATGAGATTATGTGCTTCATTCTGGAACAATGGCAGATCATTATTTGTGGTTCCAAAACTGAAGGTGGTATTAAGCAAGGACACTCTTCTCTAGGAAAGGCCAGGCCAATACCAATCAAGAGAAAAACTTCTAAAAGAAAATTTTTTTTATATTCACATAGTATGCTTATCTGTTGCTCCTTTCTTTTCGTGTCAGGTCAAGAATCACTGATGCTATGAACTGATGCTACACTAAGTGAATAGAACCAAGAGAAGATTGTACACTGTGGCAACAAGATTATGTAATAATCAATTCTGATGAACATGGCTCTTTTCAATAAGGAGGTGATTCAGATCAATTCCAATCAATGCACATGTGATGGAGAGAGCCAATTGCATCCAAAAAGAGAAATTTGGGGACTGGGTGTGGATCACAACATAATATTTTTACCTTTTTGTTGTTCTCTGCTTGCTTTTTTTTCTCATTTTTTTCCCTTTTAATTCTGATTTTTCTTGGTCAGCAAGATAAATGTAGAAATACATATAGAAGAATTGCATAAATTTTTTTTCATAAATTTAACATATTGGATTGCTTGCTATCTAGGGGAGGGGAATAGGGGGAAAGGAGGGAGAAAAACTTGTAATACAGGGTTTTGCAAGGGTGAATGTTGAAGACTATCTTTGCATGTATTTTGAAAAAAAAATGAATCATTGGTCATATCTTGGCAGTTTGAGAGAATACATCATTTTGTAGATTAAAATGGTCAGTGCCCTGCATAAGATTGGTTAATGATTCACACATGGATGATCTACTTTGTTGCTCTTCCATGGAATGTTTATAACCTCAAACTGGCTTCCACCTTTCACCAATCATACTAGTGTTATGTTATGTCCTACTTCTTTGTCAGTTAAGAACTGAGAGAATATAAACTAATTTTCATATCACTTTAGGAAAGATAAAATTATGAAAAATAATCTGTTGGGGGAAAAGGAGAAATACTGAATACATCGCAATAAGTCATTCCAAAGGCAAGAAGAACTGATTTTTTTGACTGTCAATTCTTTTACATGAGCCATAACATCTTTCTTCTATTAGCATAGAGTTGACTTTGTAGTTTGGCAATCTATTTATTTTTTTCCTTTAATGTAACTTACAATTGTAAATGGAAGCTAAAAAAGAATTTGATTCCATGAAAATGTCTGTTGCACTCTCCTTTAAGTATAACTGCCAGCCATATCACTAAATGAAAAGAACACAAATAAATATCCACTTACACCACCATAAAACTGAATCTTCAGGCATCATAGATTTGGAGAAGGATTTCTAAAATTCCTTAGACATATAGAAAGGGGACAAATCTGATTAAATGAGCAAGAGATAATCTAGGAAAATGAAGTAGAAGAAAAAAGAAGGATTTCTAGGTCCGGGGGCTCAACTGTAACATAGTACTGGGCCCCTAACAGGCCCTGGGAACTTGGCCTTAATTCTGTATTACTGCTTTTCTTTAGTGTCTAAATTAGAACTTCTACCACATTTAATCTCACATTTGGAAAGAAGGTTCTTCAGTGTTTTTAGATACCTTTACTGGTGCATGTACAAGGATATTGTACAGTCTCACTCAAACTAGGCATTCTTCTGGACCTGATAGGAGGATCTGCATCCAACTGGTACTTAGTCAATTGGCTGACAAGAGGTAGGCAGACTGTAATGCAGCAACAGCAGTTTTCCCTCTAATCCAAGTGTAAGATTATACTACTTAGAGCTCATATACAAACTCCAATGAAAACTTAAATCAAATAATGAAAGGAAAAGTAAGGTCTGTTGATTTTTTTTTAGGTATAAAATGTCTATTAAATTGCACGGTTGATTTCCTGAGGAACTAGGACTTTATTAATCCAAATTGTTGCCTTATTGAAATATGATGATGATTATCCATTATTACAATTCTATGTTCTCCAAAGGTTCAAGGTACAAGAATGAATTCAAGATGAAATTAAAAATATAAATTAATTTTTAAAGACATTATCAGATTACACACCTAATATGTGTCAGAGACAGAATTTGGATTAAGTTCTTCCAGTCTTCAAAGTCTTTCTCTCTGTCTCTTTTTTTTGCTTTTGTATCCTCTTGTAATTGCTAGCTCCTTGAGGTCAGAGACCATTTCATCCTTTGTTTTTAGATCCCCCAAGGCATATCAGCACAGTGCTTGACACACAGTAGCAGTTTAATAAATTAAATTGATTGATTGATATACATTGTACTTGAAGTGATGTTAAATATATGTATACATATGTAAACAAATAAACATATATACATATATATACACATATGTGGTATCAAAAGTCTTAGTGCAGTTTTAAGCTACAGCAATGCTAACTACTAAATATTAAATTTCATTAAAACCTTTAGAATACCATGTGTATTTATACACTCATATGTGTACATATAACTAAATATATACATGTATACATACACATATATAAACACACACCCATATATACACACAGAGATAGGTATATGTATATATACATATATAATATATATTAAAATATATTTTATTATTAAAATATATTTATTATATGTCTTTTGTTCATATAAACATATGTTTATATATAATAAATATATATTCATATATAAATGTACAAAATATATAATAATCAGGTTATTTCTAGAATTAGTATCTCAGAAGTGTTCCTTAGAATTGCCTATGTCTATATCTAGGGAAATTATATTAGTGTTAATTCAAATAGAATTGAGCCCTAAGTTGCAGTAGTACAAGTGTTATTAATTTAGTAGAGGAAGTAACGTGTTCAGCATTGCAGGTGTTGTTTAAATGTCTCTCACAAAAACTGTGTTTCTTCTTCAAAGAACAAAGTGAATTGCCCCAGCAGACCAAAAGTGACTCCCTTGCACATACTGTAAGCTCCAAAGGACACTCAGGAGCCTCAGTAATAATTTGCTTGTGACTCTTTTTTGTCTTATGTCTGCATGATACAGTGCATGGCCGAGTCCTGTGCTCTTTTTTTGCACTCATACAGCTCTCACTCACCTCCTGCAGATCTGCTAGTTGTGCCTTTGTTGCCACAAGAACTGTGCTTCTTTCATGGAGGAGTCTCATCACCTGGATCATTTCCACATTTTCTCTAATGGAAGCTCTGAAGAGAGAATACATAGTTAACCCGCACTAAAAGTTTCAGATGCACACCTACAAAAGTGGGAGACGAGTAGAAATACCCTGTCCTCATAGTGTACCAGTTGAGGACCAGTTGCTACTTTTAGACCCATAAACTGAGTTTCATCAACTTATTCATGCTGCAGGTGGGGGTGCATGGCATAGGGTAAGGAGAAGGAAAAGGTGGAGTATGGGTAGACACAGCGATAACTACAAATTTTACTAAAATTCTCACTTTGACCTCCTTCCATGCAGCTTACATGCCCTCCTGGCCCTAAGCCTGGTTGCTTTAGAAAACCCAAAGGAAGCAAAGAATAAGGACATTTTCATCTCCACAAGGCTGTTTGATTTACACATTGTAATTCAGTGAGAATCACAGGACTTCTCACTAAATGCTTTTTGGTGATGAAATAGCATTAGTTTCCTTTCTATGAAGTGGAATTCCCAAATTGCCACTGCATGTAAAGACCCATCTCTGGACTTCTAGTCTATTACAGAGTTACCATGAGCTTGCAGGGTGCTCTCTAAAGCTAATTTTAATTACAAACATTCCTGTAATTCTAAAAGGGAAGAAACAGAATTAATCTAGCGCATTCTCACAGCACAGAGGGCCACCTTGTCATACCTATACTCTGTGGCCAATTGAGCATACTCTAAGGAACTTTTCTCTTCACAGTCTTCCTCTGTGGACCACATCTTCTCTGGAGACTTGAGTGACAATTCTAGTTCATCCATTTTGACAGTGTTGTTGTTCATAATCTGTACTCTGCTAGATATGCATACACTAATGAGGGGATTTATAATAGTAGAAATTAGGTTTTTATTGAAAGAAAATATACTGTTTAAAATTGGGAACAAGAAAAGAGAAAAGGATAAAAGCTGGCCAAATTTGCTGCTCAGACGTGGTTAAGAACTAGGAATTCACATAGTGTGAAAGATAACTGGGAATTAGGACCTTACGGCAGGTGGAGAATGCCCTTACGAATGGCAAATTCCAAATAGCAGAAAGAAATGTAAAAGAAATTTCAACAGAAAACTAGGCATAGATGGAGATTCCTTAAATGGACACCAAAGAGATTAAACTTACTTCTGAAGTCAGAATACAAACTTTCCCATTTTAAAGACAAATTTGGAATTTGTACTGGAGTTTTCATCTTCCCAAATCAAGAAAGAAGAAAACTGAGGAGCTAACCCTCATTTTTTTTCTCTGAATAATGGCTTTTAAAATAAAGCTGCTTAAATAAGTGTCAGATAAGGAAAAAAAAAAAAAACCAAACTCACGGTTCCCTGGGCATCTCATCTCTGACTTCTTCCATCAAATGCTCTTTGTATATAGGAGGGGCTGTATAACTTGGCCTGGCAGGTGGTCCTAGAAGAAAAAAGGCAGACAGAGGATGGAGCCTGTGGCATAAGCCTTCCAGAATACCACTGGGATCTGAGGCCCACAGGGCCAGGAAATTACTGTGAGGACATTCAATCTCTCTCTCTCTCTCTCTCTCTCTCAACAGAAAAATGGTCACTGCAAACTGAAACAATCATTGAGAACCCAGAATCTCATGAGTGGGAAAAAGAGAAAAGGATTAGAATTTCAGAATTTAAAATAACTTATTACTTTATTAGCTGCAAAGATTTAGTTGACAAGGGTCAGTTGAAACTATAATATTATATGAGATAATAATTATGTGAATTTCATTAATCTATGCTTATTTAACTTGGATATTTTAACAGGAAAATGTGATCTTTGCCTGTTGGCCTGCACACTCGAATAGGGTTTCCCCATAATTGGGGAAGGAGCAAACTCAGATATTTAGTCACTTGGAATGGCACAGCTAAGAAGGAAATACTGATGAAATTTCTGTATATGTGTGAGAAGAATAAGAAATTTGACCATGCATGTAAACTATAATTTTACAGACACACACATATTTAGTATATATACATATATATGTATGTATATATGGATGTGTATGTACTTGTGTCTAATGATAATCATCTCTAAGGTGGGAGGGAAGAAATTTATATGATAACTTTATTATATATTTTAAAAGAATATAGCAAGTTATTTATAGCAGGTATGTAGTTCTATGTGCAATCATCCTTTCAAAATTAAACCATTATAGAAATGTTTGTTTTATTTCACAAATTAAAAATAAAATATATAAAAATTTAAAGAAAGAAAACTATAAATTAATATTTTAAAAAATTTAGCTCTCCAGCTTCTATATCTCTAAATTACTATGAAGAAGCTTTACTAGTCCCTAAAATTTATTCTCAATATAGTCTCTCCTAATTATGAGATTAAAAATATAGGTCTCATGGAGAAGACACTCTTCTCTGGAATCAGCATAAGTATCAAGAAATGGTGAGGCTTTGCCCTGTGGCAACAAAATGGAGGTATTATATTTAATATCTTTGGCATCCTCTGATCTGATTGCCATACTTGTTTCCTAATTCAACTTTAAGCACCTCTTCCCAGGACCAAGCCATCATAATGCCTGCCCTTCCCCATGGTCTTTCTTCCCCAATTGGTGTGTTGTTTCCCACTCTACCCCTCATCCCTACCTGCTGCTTTCCCACTACCAACTTCCTTGTAGAATTTTGGAGGGTCAAGAACTATTGGCAATAAGTAAGAGGTACAGCCCAGACTTTCTGAAGGTTGGGTTATCTCTTCTGAATTTTCTTTGGAAACAAGAATTCCTAATTTTGACAAAGAGTCTTCTGGGCTCAGTTGACAAAGTTAACTATTTCCCAGTGTCTGTCCCCAACACATATTCCCGCCTCACCATTTCCAATTTGCATACAGTGGAAGTTGTTACCATATCACAAATTCAGCTAAGTAAAGAGATTCACCTATTTTCAAAAGAGAAAAAGGGCACATATGATAATTCCGTGAGAGAATATGGTCATTAAATTTTTGTTTCTTGCTTAAATTTTAGCGAACTCTGAAACAGATGAACTCTGTGCTAGGGTTTAGTCTATCCTCACCCCTTTTCGGTTTTGCTGGAATTGGAGCATCAGAAGTGTGAAGCTGCCACCTCCCTGTGTTGATCCGAGGTTGGACATAACTATATGAAGAGCGCCTAGAGCTCTGAACTTGCAGCTGCTGTTTATACATTAGAAGACGGTTGGTGAGCCCCTCGTTGTGTCGCTGCAACTGCCATACTTGATCCTTCAGGTTATCAATGGTTTCTTCAGCCTTTAGATTCCTGCTAGACATGTTGGTTCCTCCACTAGTTCTTCCTTCAGCTGTCATTCTCAACAATTTTGTCCTCATCCTATTCGAAAGAATAGTCATTATTGTTATTATTACTTTGAACCACTTCATTATTTTTCAAATTCAATAAAATTCAATTCAAGGTATAGAGCATTATGTCAAACACTAAAAGAAAAAAACTATAAGTAAAACATAGTTCTTATTCTCATAGAATTTATTAGTTTATACTAATAAGGAAATAGCAAATACAAAGAGAATTTTAATTCAAAATTCATTAGAGAGATGAAAATAAGATATGATGGGAGTTGTGGAATTATTACTGGCTAGTAGGAAGGGATATCAGAGAAGATTTCATGAAAGAGATAGTACTTAACAAAAAAAATCTCAAAACTAGAAGGGAATTATTTATTTATTTATTTATTTATTATTTTATTTATTTTTTAAATTATTTAATCCAACAAGATTAAACAGAAATCCTTTCTGTAACATACTTGCCAATTGGTTATACAAGTTCCAATGATAGGAATCCACTGCTTTTCAAGGTAGTTCATTCTAGTTCTGGGTAATCTGAATTTTTAGGAAAGTTTTTCCCCCTTACATAAATCCAAAATCTTTTCTCTCTGAAATTACCCATTGTTCCTGGTTCTGCTATCTGAGGTTTTAACAGAATTTTACTGTCTTGGTCTCTAAAGTATGAATAATTGGAACTGCACAAAGCAGGCCTAGAAACCAGTTTTAGAGATTAAGTAGCAGTTTAATTAATCACTTTCAGAGTGAAGAATACAGTTTGCAAACTGAAAATTTTCCTGAACAGGAGACCTCCTCCTGTTGCGGGAAAAGTAGAGATTTTATATAGAAATCCTAAGTGGGAAAAGAGGGAGAAGGTAGATTACAGTACAATCATTTTCAGGAGTTGAGTGATTTCCCATGACAAGCCCACAAATGCAGAACTATATATATGTTATTTGGTCCTATAAGAACAATTCTTAAATGATTGTTTCAAATCCTGGGAATCTTTATTTGGTGGGGGACAGGACCCAGAGTTATGTGATGGGAACAGGTTTTGCAATTTAAGAAAGATTTACTTAACATACACAGGAGAGTATTGCCAACAGAGCGTTGTCATTTCAAACTGCTTTGCAAGACTCTGACTTCTAAGTCAGAGTCTGCCGAGAAAATATTAACTCTGAAAATTTAAATTATTAGTACATTTATCACACATATAATATCAATAATTATGAAATCAAAACAATAATTTTCTTCTATAGAGGACAAGCAGTGTAAAACTAATTCCTCTTCTATAAGACATCCTTTTAAATACTTGAAGAATGTTATTCATCTGCCAACAGAGACATAACAGACTAAATATACATAATGAGCACCCATTTTCAGGCATGGCCAACATCAACATTCATATTTGTTACAAGGGTTTTGCTTTTTTATTATTTTTTTCCTGGGGAAAGAAGGGAAGTGAGAGTAAAAATAAATACCTGTTCATTGAAAAATAAAATATAATTTTTTTAAAGGACAGTTATCAAATCCCCTTTACAACTTCTTTTCTCCTGGTAAAACATTCCTAGAATGTTCAACTGATTTATTCATGGTATTATCTCTAGTACTCTCACCAGAGCCATAACTAGGTCAGGGTGATTAGGGATTTGCCCCAGCATGACAAATTTAGAGCAAGCTAATAGCATCTGCAATACTTCACTTGGGTAGTGACTACAGTTATCACCTTAGCAAGATTACTTAAAATAGGAAGTTCCCAATGTATTGGTTAGTTTTCTTTAAATATTTTATTTATACTTTTTATTCTTTATCATAAAGGGTGGCCTTTTAGGAGGGAGTAGGACATATTGAGAAATGTAGGCAATATAAAAACCAAAGATAACAATAAGTATTGTTAATGGAAAAATCTCAGATAGCACATATGATAGGACTACAGCACTATCTATAAGAGTTCTCTCCTGGAATGTTAGGCTATTTTTTTTTCCTGAAAGGCAATAAATCTCCTTGATTTGATGGGTGCAAAGGGCGACAGCTTAAGGTGTACTTTCCTTAATTCACCTTCTTGGTAGATTCTGGCCATAGGGAAGTAAGTTCTTGGTCACCTAAAGGCATAAAAAAGCCAACTCAAGAAGATAGAGCCAAGATGGTGGAGTAAAGTACTCAGCAAGTTCTTGCAAATTTATTTCCAAGCAATTCTCAGATTGAATTCTGAAGTGGCAGAACCAACAAAAGGTTGACTGAAATGATTTTCCAGCCCAAGACAACTTAGAAAGTCAGCAGAAAGGTCTGATTCACAGAGGAGATGGTCAGACCTGGAGCACAACACAGTACAAATCGAATGGGACCATCAGGGGCCTTGGAAGTGGTTGCATTGATGGCAGCAGAAACTTTGGGAGCTCTCAGCCCATAAACACAGAGGGATGGGTAGAAAAATTGGACAGAAGGAAATTTCAGGGGACTCTTTATTGGCATGAGGTTCAGGATCCTGTTGCATTGCCCATATGTAGTTCTGGGTCACATTCCCAGGGCCAGTAATAGAACTTGAAGCCACAGGGGACAGGGACCCTGGTGGTAATCCCAGAGATAAGAAGAATCCTTGTGGTCACTCATGGTGTGTAGACAGAAGGGAGCACTAGCAATTGCAGTTATAGGAGAATGGGGGAACATAGTTGCACAACTAGGAGGAATGCTAGTGTTGATGGTTAAAATGTATGAATATCCCTTCCTGGATAAAAACCAGAGCACAGGCCAGGAGAACAGTGACCACACCTCTACCTAAATGATGCCACATTGAAAGATAACCTATCTAGAGAAATACTATCCATCTCTAGAAAAAGAACTTATGATCTGAAGGCAGATTGAAGCATATTTTTTGAACTTACTTCTTGCTCTTGTTTTGTTTAAATCTGTTTTCTTTTTTTTTTTTTAATTTAATAGCCTTTTATTTACAGGTTATATGCATGGGTAACTTTACAGCATTAACAATTGCCAAACCTCTTGTTCCAATTTTTCACCTCTTACCCTCCCACCCCCTCCCCCAGATGGCAGGATGACCAGGAGATGTTAAATACATTAAAATATAAATTAGATACACAATAAGTATACATGACCAAAATGTTATTTTGCTGTACAAAAAGAATCAGACTCTGAATATTGTACAATTAGCTTGTGAAGGAAATCAAAAATGCAGGTGTGCATAAATATAGGGATTGGGAATTCAATGTAATGGTTTTTAGTCATCTCCCAGAGTTCTTTTTCTGGGCATAGCTAGTTCAGTTCATTACTGCTCCATTAGAAATGATTTGGTTGATCTCGTTGCTGAGGATGGCCTGGTCCATCAGAACTGGTCATCATATAGTATTGTTGTTGAAGTATATAATGATCTCCTGGTCCTGCTCATTTCACTCAGCATCAGTTCGTGTAAGTCTCTCCAGGCCTTTCTGAAATCATCCTGTTGGTCATTTCTTACAGAACAGTAATATTCCATAATATTCATATACCACAATTTATTCAGCCATTCTCCAACTGATGGACATCCATTCAGTTTCCAGTTTCTAGCCACTACAAACAGGGCTGCCACAAACATTCGTGCACATACAGGTCCCTTTCCCTTCTTTATGATCTCTTTGGGATATAAGCCCAGTAGTAACACTGCTGGATCAAAGGGTATGCACAGTTTGATAACTTTTTGAGCATAGTTCCAAACTACTCTCCAAAATGGTTGGATTCGTTCACAACTCCACCAAACAATGCATCAATGTCCCAGTTTTCCCACATCCCCTCCAACAATCATCATTATTTTTTCCTGTCATCTTAGCCAACCTGACAGGTGTGTAGTGGTATCTTAGAGTTGTCTTAATTTGCATTTCTCTGTAAATCTGTTTTCTTTCTCAATATAGCTAATATGGAAACATGAAATTTTTTCTTGACTACACATGTATAATCCATATCAAATCATTTGCCTTCTCAATAGGGAGGGAGAATCAGAAAATAAGGTAAAGAATATGGAACTCAAAGCTTTTTTTTAAAAAAAAAAAAAAGAATGTTAAAAATTGTTTTTATCCATAATCAGAAAAAAATAAAATACTTTAAAAATAATCTATCTAGCAAAATTCAGTATAATCCTTCAAGGGGGAAAAAGAATATTTGATTTTTTAAAAAGGATTTCTAGCATTCCTGAAGAATATCAGAGCTGAATATAATATTTGACTTTCAAATGCAAGAAGCAAGAGAAGCATAATATGATAAAAAAGAAAGAGAAATCATAAGGGAATCAATAAGGTTAAAATGTTTATATTCCTATATAGAAAGATGATAATTCTACATCCAACCATTCTGGAGAGCAATTTGGAACTATGCTCAAAAAGTTATCAAACTGTGCACATACCCTTTGATCCAGCAGTGTTACTACTGGGCTTATATCCCAAAGAGATCATAAAGAAGGGAAAGGGATCTGTATGTGCACGAATGTTTGTGGTAGCCCTCTTTGTAGTGGCCAGAAACTGGAAACTGAATAGATGCCCATCAATTGGAGAATGGCTGAATAAATTGCGGTATATGAATATTATGGAATATTATTGTTTGGTAAGGAATGACCAACAGGATGATTTCAGAGAGGCCTGGGGAGACTTACATGAATTGATGCTGAGTGAAACGAGCAGGGCCAGGAGATCCTTATATACTTCAACAACAATACTATATGATGATCAATTCTGATGGACATGGCCATCTTCAGCAATGAGATGAACCAAATCATTTCCAATGGAGCAGTAATGAACTGAACCAGCTACACCCAGCGAAAGAACTCTGGGAGACGACTAAGAACCATTACATTGAATTCCCAATCCCTATATTTATGCCCACCTGCATTTTGGATTTCCTTCACAGGCTATTTGTACAATATTCAGAGTATGATTCTTTTTGTACAGCAAAATAACGGTTTGGTCATGTATACTTATTGTGTATCTAATTTATTCTTTAATATATTTAACATCTACTGGTCATCCTGCCATCTGGAGGAGGTGGTGGGGAGGAGGGGAAAAATTAGAACAAAAGGTTTGGCAATTGTCAATGTTGTAAAATTACCCATACATATAACTTGTAAATAAAAAGCTATGAAAAAAGAAAAAGAAAGATGATAATTCTAACTCCTAAGAATGCTATTATTAGGACAATTAGAAGAAGTATACATAGACAGCAGACATGGGTATGAGTTGACTAGAATAGAATGATTTTAAAAAAATAAAACTAAGGGGTCAGAAAAAGGGATGGACTTCAAGAAGGGGAAAGGAAAAAGAACCAGAAACATCTTACATAAAAGAGGTGCAAAAGAAAGAACTCTTACAACAAAAGGAAAGCTGGGGGAGGAGCAGCACTTGAATCTTACTCTCAGCAGAATTGACTCAAAAAAGGAATAACATATAAATTCAGTTGGGTATAGAACTTGATCTCACCTTATAGGGAAATATTAGGAGAAGGGGACAAGAAAAGGAGACGAGAGTCAGAACAAAATGGACTTTTGAGGAGGGACAAAGATGGGAGAGAGAGAGAGAAGAGAGAGAAATAGAGAGAGAGAGAGAGAGAGAGAGAGAGAGAGAGAGAGAGAGAGAGAGAGAGAGAGAGAGAGAGAGAGAAAGAGAGAGAGAAGGATAAACAGAGGAAAAATAGGGTGGAAGGAAATACATAATTAATCATAACTTTGAATAGGAATGGAATGAACTTACTTATAAAACAGAAATAGATAGCAGAATGGATTAAAAACCAGAATCCAACAATAAGTTGTTTATAAGAAACACACTTGAAACAGAGAGACACATTGAAAGTAAAAATAAAGGACTGGAGAAGAATCTATTTTAGTTCAGCTGAAGTTAAAAAAAAAAAAAAAAAAAGCAGAGGTAGCAATCATGATCTCAGATAAAAAGTCCATAAATAGCAAGATTCTGGTCCAGGTCTTACTTGAGACCTACTCTCCGTTAGGGCTATCGATTCAGACTTATTAGCTCACCAACTTTCTAATAAACAACCGCAGACAGACCTGTTAAACCTTGAAGAAGAATGCCTGTGATTGGAACAAAAGCATTCTTTGCTACACAATGAATCAAAGACATACTTGGTAAACTTAGGACAGGAAAAGGCATTTTTACTATGCAATGAATCAAAGATATACTTGAGGTTAATACATGGGTATGAAGATTTATGCTCTGTAGTGATAAATATCACAACTGTTTACAATTCTGTTGAAACCTTACAGCTGTGCTATTTGAACTTCTGTATTGATAGGCATCTTGGTGTTGATAGTTAAGGTGGATATAGAAATGTCAAGTGTGGATTGTGTATTGACTCTGAAAAGCAAATGATGCTAGACACCAGACTGAAAAGTATAAAAACACTGGCTCTCAGATTAATAAAATGAAGACTGCAAAGCATATCTTTTGCCTGTTCTCAGGTATTCATTAATACTCTCAGTCTTTCATTGGAGCTGGACTGCAACAAAGAAATAAATAAAATTTTAGATAATTTAGATAAGATAGATCTCTGGAGAAAACAGAATAGTAATAGAAAGGAATATACCTTTTTTCTCAGCTGTAAATGTCACTTTCACAAAAATTGAACATGTATTAGGGCATAAAAATCCCACAACAAAATGCAGAAAAGGAAAAATAGTAAAGATATCCTTTTAAGACCATAATAAAATACATTATGTTCAGTAAAGAACAATGGAAACATAAATTAAAAAATTAATTGTAAACTAAATAATCTAATCCTAAAGAATGAGCAGATCAAAGAACAAATCATAGAAACAATAATTTCATTAAAGAAAATAACGAGACAACATTCCAAAATTTCTGGGATACAACCAAAGTGATACTTAGGAAAAATTTTATATCTCTAAATGTGTACATCAATAAATCAGAGAAAGAACAGATCAAAAGTAAATTGGGCATACAATTAGAAAAGCTAAAGAAAAACCAAATTTTAAATTCTCGATTAAATACCAAATTGAGAATCCTGAAAAATCAAAGGAGAGATTAACAAAACTGAAAGCAAGAAAACCACTGAGCTAATAAATAAAACCAGAAGCTGGTTTCACAGAAACATTAATAAAATGGATAAACAATTGGCTAATTTGATTTTTTAAAAAGAAAAAAGAAAAATCAAATCACCAATACAAAAACTGAAAATGGTGAATTTATTTCCAATGAAGATGAAATTAAAACAATTATTAGGAGCTATTTTGCCCAATTATGTGCTAATAAAGCTAATAACATAATATAATATAATTATATTATATAGATTTATAATATATAATTATATAAAATATAATAATGTAACATAAAATAATATAAATATGTATATATAAACTGCCCAGCTTAACGGAAGAGGAAACAGAATACTTATTAACTCTTATCATAAAAAAGAAATTAAATAAGCCCAATGTGTTGGAATCTTTACAAAGTGTTAAGTCATTAGAGTTGATAGAGACAATAATTATCTAATTTAGCATGGTTCAATATGATTGATTTGATCTTAGAAGGAGATATTTTGGGCCAGAACTTGAAACAAGGTACTAAGTATAACTGATAGAAACGACACTTGTGTTCACACCTTTAAAGAGCTCATAGAAGCAAGAAATATTTAAGTATTCATTGGACTTCACAGGTTTGGGAGATTTCAGGGTTTAGAAAGAGATATCTGAATTCACACCTCCCTTGAAGTTCTTAGGGCCAGAGAGCACTCTGGGAGATAACCTATAATCCCATTGTCCCAGAGGAGGAGTTAACCATTGGGAGATCATATATATAGAGGAAGCTCTTAGAGCTTCAGAGAGGGTTACTTGGGAACATTCCCAGGGGTTGGAGAGGAGTACTCTGGGAGATTGAGAGCCAGAAGCCCTCTCTCAGAGGTAAGAGAGATTCATTGCTTCTTCCACCTTGATGTTGGCTGGAGGCTGAAGTAAGCAGATGCAGAAGCCAAGGACAAAGCTGCAAGAGCTCTTAGAACCAAGCAGAGAGATAGGCCTCTGAGCTAACCGGGCTATATTGAAGGACACAATAAAAGATCTGAACTTTTATCAGCTAGCTGCGATTTTGGGTGATTATTTATTTGTAACTGAAACTAAAGCTGCCTCCAGAAAACCTCCCCAAGAAACCTCTCTCCCAGAGAGAACCATTATTATATTTTAAACAACAAAAAACACCAACACCAATGAGCACCCCAAGAAAAAATTCCAAGGACTAGATGGATTCACAATTCACATTTGAATTCTATCATTCAAGCCATTCTCCAACTGATAGTGAAAGGATATAAACAGATAATTTTCAGATGAAGAAACTGAAACTATTTCTAGTCATATGAAAAGGTGTTCTAAATCACTATTGATTGGAGAAATGCAAATTAAGACAACTCTGAGGTATCACTATACATCTCTCAGATTGGCTTATATGACAGGAAAAGATAATGATGAATGTTGGAGGGGATGTGGAAAACTGGGACACTAATGCATTGTGAACAGATCCAATGATTCTGAAGAGCAATTTGGAACTATGTCCAAAGAGTTATCAAACTGTGCATACCCTTTGACCCAGCAGTGTTTCTACTGGGCTTAAATCCCAAAAAGATCTTAAAGGAGGGAAAGGGACCCACATGTGCCAAAATGTTTGTAGCAGCCCTTTTTGTAGTGGCTAGAAACTGGAAACTGAGCGGATATCCATCAATTGGAGAATGGCTGAATAAATTATGGTATGTGAATTCTATGGAATATTATTGTTCTGTAAGAAATGACCAGCAGAATGATTTCAGAGAGTCCTGGAGAGATTTACATGACCTGATGCTAAATGAAATGAGCAGAACCAGGAGATCATCATACACAGCAACAAGACTATATGATGATCAATTCTGATGGTTGTAACTCTCTTCAACAATGAAATGATTTAAACCAGTTCCAATTGTTCATTGATGAAGAAAGCAATCTACACCTAGAGGAAGCACTGTGAGAACTGAGTATGGTTCACAACATAACATTTTCACTCTTTTTGTTGTTTGCTTGCATTTTATTTTGCTTCTCTTTTTTTTCTGGTTTGATTTGATTTTTTTTGTGTGGCAAGATAATTTTATAAATATGTATACATTTATTGGATTTAACATATATTTCTGCAATGTTTAACATATATTGGACTACTTGACATTTAGGGGAAAGGGTGAGGGAAGGGAAGAAAAATTGGAATTTTTTTGCAAGGGATAATGTCGAAGAATTGTCTATGCATATGTTTTGAAAAATAAAAAGCTTTAATAAAGAAAAAAAGTGGATTCTATCAAAATATTAAGGAACAATTAATTCCAATTACATATAAACCATTTGGAAAAATACACAAATATGGTGATGGTACCTTACCTAGGAAAAGCAAAAACATGGACAAAACTATTTATGATTTCCCTGATGAATATTTTTGCAATGAATTTTGATGCAAAAAATAAATAAAATATTAATAAGAAGATTGTGGCAATATATCTGTCAGAAATGGAAAACTGGTTCAATATTAAGAAAATTATCAGCAAAATTTACCTATCAATAATAAAACTAACAAAAATCATATTATCTCAATAGATTTTTTTAAAAAGAGCTTTTGACAAAATATAATATTCATTCCTCTTTTTAAAAAACAGTAGACAGAACAAAAATAAATGGAACTTTCATTAAAAGGTTAAGTAAAATCTATCTAAAACTATCAGCAAACATTATGTGTTAAGGGGATAAATTAGAAGCCTTTCTAATAAGATCAGGGATGAAGCAAGGATGTCTGTTCATTATCACCATTGCTACTGAATAATGTTCTAGAAATTCTGGCTATAATAATAAGGAAAAGGGACAGCTAGGTGGCTTAGTGGATAGAGGACCTGAATTCAAATTTGATTTCAGACATTTACCACTTCCTAGCTGTGTGACCCTGGGCAAGTCCTTAACCCCAATTACCTTAGCAAAAACAATAATAATAATGAAAAAAGAAATTGAAACAATTAGAGTAGAGAATGAGGAAATAAAACTATTACTCTTTCCAGATAATAGAATTCTATATTTAGAGAATCCTAGAGAATAAACTAAAAAACTAATTGAAATAACAACTATAGAAAAATTACATGATATAAAATAAACCCCTATAAATCATCAGCATTTCTACATATCACCAACAAAGTCCAGCAGAAAGAGATAGAAAGAAAAATTTCATTTAAAGTAATTGCAGACGAATGTTTGTGGCAGCCCTTTTTGTAGTGGCTAGAAACTGGAAACTGAATGGATGTCCATCAGTTGGAGAATGGCTGAATAAATTGTGGTATATGAAAATTATGGAATATTACTGTTGTAAGAAATGACCAACAGGATGATTTCAGAAAGGCCTGGAGAGACTTACACGAACTGATGCTGAGTGAAATGAGCAGGACCAGGAGATCATTATATACTTCAACAACAATACTAGATGATGACCAGTTCTGATGGATCAGGCCATCCTCAGCAACAAGATCAACCAAATCATTTCTAATGGAGCAGTAATGAACTGAACCAGCTATACCCAGAAAAATAACTCTGGGGGATGACTAAAAACCATTACATTGAATTCCCAATCCCTATATTTATGCACACCTGCATTTTTGATTTCCTTCACAAGCTAATTGTACAATAATTCAGAGTCTGATTCTTTTTGCAGCAAAATAATGTTTTGGTCATGTATACTTATTATGTATCTAAGTTATATTTTAATATATTTAACATCTACTGGTCATCCTGCCATTTAGGGGAGGGGGTGGGGGGGTAAGAGGTGAAAAATTGGAACAAGAGGTTTGGCAATTGTTAATGCTGTAAAGTTACCCATGTATATATCCTGTAAATAAAAGGCTATTAAATTAAAAAAAAAATAAAATAAAATAAAGTAATTGCAGACAATATAAAATGTTTAGAAGTTAACTTGAAGAGACAAATCCAGGAACTATATGAACACAATTACAAGACAGTTATCACACGAATAAAATTAGATCTAAACAACTGGAGAAATATTCGCCACTCATCGATAGACTGAGCCAATATAATATAAATGACCATTTTAATTAATTTTTTATTTATTTTTATTAGCTTTTAATTATTTATATTAATAAATTAATTTAATTATTCTGTTCCATACCAGTCAAATTACCCTCCTCCCCCAAAATTATAAAGCTAGAAAAAAATCAATAGCAAAATTCATCTTAAAGAACAAAAGATTAAGACTATCAATGGAATTAATGGGGAAAAAATGTTAAGGAAATGGGCTTAATATTATCAGACCTTAAAAGTGCAATACAAAGTGATTGTCATCAAAACAATCTAGTACTAGCTAACATAACTAGCTAACTAAGATAGTATCAGATCAATGGAATAGGTTAGGTACATAATATACAGTAATAAGTAACCATAGTAAGCTAGTATTTGACAAACAAAAGATCCAAGATTTGGGGATACAAACTCCTTATTTGACAAAAATTTCTGGGAAGACAAGAATGCAGGTTGGTAGAAACCAGAAGTAGACCAACATATCACACCATATGGTGAAATAAGGTCAAAATGGGTATATGATTCAGACATAAAGGCTAATATCATAAGCAAATTAGAGGAGAATAGAATATTTTATTCATCAGATTTATGGATAATGAAAGAATTAATAACAAAACAAGATGTGGAGTACATTATGGATATAAAACAGATAATTTTGATTACATGAAATTAAAGTTTTCACACAGACAAAATCAATGCAGTCAAGAATAGAAGGAAAGTAGAATCTTGTGAATTTTTTTTACACATTTCTCTGATAAAGACTTCATTTCTCAAATATATAGAGAATGAAATAAAATTTATAAGCATACAAGTCATTCCCCAATTGACAAATGGACAAAAGATATGGACAAGTTTTCAGAAGAAAAAAAATCCAAGCAATATATAATCATGTGGGGAAAATGCACTAGATCACTATTGATTAGAGAAAGGCAAACTCTGAGGTACCATCTCACACTTATCAGATGAGCTAATATGACAGATTAGCTAAAAAGAAAATAACAAAAATAAAAAGAGATATGGAAAAATAGGGACACTAATGCACTGTTGATGGGGTTGTGAAGTGATCCAATAATTTTGGTGAGTAATTTGGAATTATGTCCAAAGGATTATAAAACTGTGCAACTGGGTGTACCTTTTGATCCAGCCAAACCTCAGAAGGTCTGTACAAAGGAAAAGGACCTTTTTTTTGGATAAAAATACTTATTACAGCTCTTTTTGTGATGGTAAAGAATTGGAAACTGAGGGGATGCCCATCATTTGGGGAATGGCTGAACAAATTGTGGTATATGATTGTGATGGAATACCATTGTGCTATAAGAAATGATCAGCAGGCAGATTTCAGAAAAATTTGGAAAGACATGAATTGATGCTGAGAAAGTGAGCAGAACCAGGAGAGCATTGTATATAGTAAAAGCAACATTGTATGATGTTCAACTATGATTCACTTAGCTATCTCAGCAATACAATAATAAAAAACAATTCTAAAAGATTCATGATGAAAAATGTTATCTATCTCCAAAGAAAAAAACTGATAGTCTGAATGAAGATTGACACATACTTTTTTAGCTTCAGACTTGAATTATCAGGATACCAGCCTTAGTCAGACTGCCCTCTGACAGCAAACTTGCTTGACAATGACTTAGCACAGGAATGAGTCCATTCTTAGCATTGTCTCCAGAAATGGTTTATAGCAATTGCCCCAGCTGCAAAAATTTAAGGTTACAGTTCTGCCCTTACATCAATGTCATTCATCTCTCAAACTATAATTTTGGACAGTGTTCCAAAACTGGTTATAATACTCCAGATGATATTTGACAGGCAACCAATCAACAACCATTTATTAAGCTTTTGCAGAGAGGTCAAGAGGGATGAAGACTAAGAAAACACCATTAGATTTGGCAAGTAAAAAATTATTGGAAACTTTGCAGAGTTATTTATATTGAATATTGAGGTCAAAAGCCAGATTTTCACAAGTGAAGGAGCAAGTGAAAAGAGAGGAAGTAGAAGCAATAGTATAGACAACTTTGTCTGAGAGTTTCCCTAAAAAAGCGAAGAGACAAGACTATAAGGATACTAGGGTCTTGTGAAGGTTTTTCAAAGATGGAGAAGAATTAGGCTAGTTTGAAGGTTGTAGATTCAAAAGGGATTTGGAGGAAATTATTGAGGAGTCATTCTGTTAAGAGAAGATTGGAAAAGATGGAGTGATCAAAGGATATCACATTTGAGAACATCACATTTCAACAAACATTGAAAACATTGTTTTCTTAACTGGAAAGCATCCAGAGATGGGTGACTAGGATTGTCATGAACCTCAAGATCAAGCCATATGAGGATTAACTGAAGCAAATAAGGATTTTTTTTCTTAAGAAGAGAAGCCTTAGAGGGAACATGATAGCTATCTTCAAAGTTTAGGATAACTATCACATGGAAGAAGGATTAGATATGCTTTACTTGGCCCCAACAGCAAACCTCAGAGCAATGGGTATAATTTGGAGGGAGACAAATTTAGGTTTGATGTGACTGATAAAATAACAGATCAATTGGAATACTGGAGTACAAGAACAAAAAATTAGGTTGCCTCAATAGGTAGTAGTTTCTCCTTTGCTAAGATTTTCAAGTAAATCATGGATGACCACTTTTGGGGATGATGCAGAGGAAAATTGTTCAGGTACAAACTAGTCAGAATATTCTCCAAAGTCCTCTGAGATTCTGTGGGTCCAAGAACTCTCTCACCTTGCTTTTCAATCAAAACTCCCCTATACTTGTCAAGTTTTGAAATAGGATTTTAAGGGAAGTGTCATTCCCATTGTTCTGAGCTAAGTTAGCATTTTGTTAAGGACAGTTTCTTGATGAATTTCAAAGGCAGAAATTTAAAGGTACTTCCTTCTCTATTCCGGGAGAACTAGTACAAAAAGGGAAAAAAGCAAAAATCAAACCAAACCAAAAACTAGTACTGCTGCATGTTAGAAGGAGGATGTTTCTAGGTTAGCTGAGGCTAACAGTCCCCAAATTAGAATAAGCCAGGGTTTTCAGGTTACTTCCTGATATATATCAAAAGGTATCAATGCAAAAAAGCTATTATGATGATGTCACCTCAAAAATTAGTTTCAAAATGAATCCTCTTTGCTTTTAAGTTATATTTCTAAGTGTAGATACTTCTAAACATTTCATCTTTGCCACTTAGATGTTGACATAATGTATCCAAGTCAATAGGTTAAAATGTAGGTAGCATTAAAAATAATTTCAGCATACCTTTTGATCTGATCCTCTTGCTTCCAAGATAACCCTTTTACCAGCAAGCACTCCTCTTGAAGTCGAGAGAAGCTGTCTTCCAAATCCTTCCTGCTCATCTTATTCAAGTATGATTTGGATTTTACATTCTTACCTAAAGTTCCAAGAAGACAAAAGGAATCATAGCATTATAGATTTTTAGAGCTAGAAGGAATACTAAAGAGACTGATAATTTTTATTTCATTTTTATTTGTTATTGCTTTTAACAACTTTTTTGGCTAGAAAACTTAGGCTTTGGAGTCTGAGTACTCAAGTTTGAATTCTGCTTCTGTTACTTTGATCAAGTTACTTAATCTGAATGGGCCTTATCTGGAAAATGAGAACTTTGGTTAAAATTTTCAGCTCTA
The DNA here is from genome assembly GCF_902635505.1 of Sarcophilus harrisii. Lineage (NCBI taxonomy): Eukaryota > Metazoa > Chordata > Mammalia > Dasyuromorphia > Dasyuridae > Sarcophilus > Sarcophilus harrisii. The sequence goes on along the minus strand of NC_045427.1, from coordinate 491,992,719 downwards.
AAACAGGTAAGGATCTAAACTTAAGGAAGTGATGGAGATAATGTTAATAATGAAGATTAAACTTAAAGGTGTGTCCTACATTCTTTCTCCCTGCCCCGATAATTGGTTGTTACCCATTTGCCAACATCTAGCTGCTAGATGTTGTAAAGAGATTTAAATGCCAAGTAGAGGGTTTTATGGTTGATCTTGGAGAATATGAGAAGCCACAGGAGTTTATTGTGGAGAGAAATGATTTGGTCAGACCCGCACTTTAGAATGATTATTTTGTTAGCTGAATGAAAGATGGATAAGAGTAGGAAAACTTGATACTGGAAGACCAACCAGAAGACTCTTGCAGTAATATAAGTATAAAGTGTTAAGAGCTTGAATAAGGTGGTGGTATTGTTATTGTAGTAAGGAGTCATGAATGACTTCTAAGATCGTAAGCTTGGGTAACTAGGATCATGGTGGTATCCTTGATAGTAATAGGGAAATTTGGTAGAAGATAGGGTTTTTGAAAATAAGATAATGAATTAAGTTTTGGACGTATTGAGTTTAAGATGTCTAAATTAAGATGACTTTTCAATATTGTTTTGGATTATTTTATAAGGTTAAATTGTGGTAGTATAGGAAATAATAAATTAGAGTTAGAAAAATATAGAAAGACTTGGACTTAATAAAGATGTCATCTATCTTCAGAGAAACAAAGGACAAATAAGAGTAATATGGTCTTAAATAGATGTATATGAATGCATTTGCATATATGTGCATAATTGTATGTATGCATGTATATATGCTTGTATATATTAGGTGCATTGTATATGTGTGTGTATGTATACATAGATACACACACATATGTCCATGCTTAATTATAGTCTTCTTAGTAGAAAAAAGGAGAAAAAAAGAAAAAAGTAAAATAAAATAAAGTCATAAAATAAGAAAGAATAAAAAATAAAGAAAAAGGAATAAAAGAAAACATAAGGAAGCAAAGAAAAGATGCATAACTGAACACAATGTGTGGTATTTTGCTATATATACTTTCTTGGAAATCTGTTGTTTTGTATTTTGAATCTTCTCTTATGTCCTACTGTGTACATGGCAATTTATTTTTCCTCTTTCTATTTTGTATTTAAGTTTAAAATAAGTACATAAAGAAAAAAAGAAAAAATAAAGATGACTTGTATATTGCCTGTCATGTATGAGTAGTGGAATTTTTCTTTTTTTCTTTTATTTTTTTGCAATGAAGATTGGACAAAATGATTGTTAAGGTTTCCTCCAACTCTAACATTTTGTGGTTCTATTATTTGTGATTTTTAAAAATCTATAACTATTGTGATTAGACCAGATTGTGGCTTCCTTTATAGAACTACACTTTTTCTCATGGTGTCTTCCATTGATCTTCTGATCATGGCACAGCTTGTCAGGATAAATATAATTGCTCTGGCCCATTAAATATAGCATTATTAATGGCACATGTGTCCACAAAAGAATGGCGTTATTATCTCTTCTCCTCTCAGAGGTAATTTTTTTTTAAATTATGCTTATGCTTAAAGCCTAAAGAAATCCAGTGCCCCTAGAAGACACAGTGCCCAGAGTAAATCACACTATCTCCTGTCTGTGATGGTGCTTCACACCAATTCTACCAAAAAAGTGCCAAAATAACAACAAAAACCCAATTCTTTTAAATCCGTGAAATCAAGTTAAAATTGACATTGTCTCTATGTTCAATGGTGGGAAAAAGACACTGAAAATTATGTGTGATAGAGAAGGGTGGCAAAGATACCTATTTTGCCTTGGTAGTGTTATGGAACAGGTTAGAAATATACACAGATATATGAATGTATATGTATGCATATGTATGTATATGTCTCATGTATTTATAAAAACATCAGAATTTTGTTCTTATGTGAAAACTGGGGAGCTCCATTCTTGTTCTCCACTAGGGGCCTCCCTAAATCACTGACCCAAAATCAACCAGTTTAGGTCAAAAAGTGCTATCTTCTTTCACCTAGGGCTAACCCTCTTATTGATACTTAGTTCTTCCCATTGTCCACAGAGTTCTCTTTTCATCCTATTCCCATTGTAGCAAAAGTTATCTTCAATTCCTTTATTTCTTATAATAAGTACAGACAACCCAAATAAGCAACTACAAAAGGACAAGTTGAGGGATGTGAAACTGAGGTAGTTAATGACTTTTAACCACCCTGATTTGCTCAAATTCTCCTACTATTCAGAGGAGTCCAGACTGACCTGGCAATCAGAATCAGCTAAGCAGAAGACATTCCTTAAGCTGGGCACATCAGAAATTCCTTAAAGTATTCATGTACTGAACTTGAAAGTCCCCCTGCTAGGCTATAGCACTCAGACGGGCTCATGTTGACTTGAGCTCAGACCATTGAACAAACCTGATATGATCAACATAGCTTTCTAAAAAACAACCCAGCCCAGGGATCACCTGATAAGACTACTATGCAATTACCCCCGCAGTTTAACCTGTGATTTTTGTCTTGATAATCTGATCAGACTACTAAGCAATTGCAAACTCCTTTTGTGATTTTTATCTATTAACCCTTCTAACCTATGCCCACCCTGAACTCAGTTCTCAATTCTCCCATGTTTACGTGTCTCCATATCTGCCTTCTTATGAGGAATAAACCCACAGATAAACCCACCTAACTTTTTTTGTCTTTTTTAGATCCAACTCTGGAAAAAGTTTGACAAGGAGAAAGACTTTAAGAAGTTAAACTGATATTGAATTCAGTATAATGAAAGGCTGAGTGGTTTTAATTTTAATATACTGATGAATGAATCAAGAACAGTTTACCTTGAGTAGATGCCATCATTAAGGGCTTAGAGGCACTCTTTCTGATAGGCATGTCTCTATTATCCACAAGAAGCAATGACCTCTTATAATTCCCACTCTGAAAGAGAAGAGATAGCAGACTGTTAAGCAAAAATGTCACCCTTACTTCCATGTGTAACCTAGGTGAAGGCATAAAGTCTTAGGAAAGCTATTCCTTTGCTGTTTGTAGTAAAGCTGTAACAGGTTTATTTCTTATTCCTCTAGTGATAGGTTCACAGAATTTTTTTTTGGTAGATTTGTCAATCTAAACAAAAGAATAAAGACAAACTTTCTTTTCTTTTCTTTCATTCTTTTCAATAGTATTTTATCTTTTCAAATACATGTATTTTCAATATTCATTTCTGCAAGGCTATATGTTCCAAAATTCTTTTCCTTCTTTATTTCCCTTCTCCATTAGAAAGGAAAAAGCAAACAAATAAAGGTAAAAATACTATGCCTGAATCCACATTCATTATCCATAGTTCTTTCTCTGGATGCAGATGGCATTTTCTATCCCAAATGTATTGGAATTGTAAAGGCTCTGAGTTTATATTAAACCATTAATAATTATTCTCTGGGTCTAATCATTCAACCAGTTTCAAATTCATATGATTATACTATTGTCTATACCACATAGTTCACTATCTTGTCCACAAAATTGCATAATACTTTTTCAAATGTTTTGATGAAATTGAGGCAAACTATTTCCCATAACTTTATTATTCTATCTATATCTTGTTTTAAAAAAAAAAAGGAAATTAGTTTAGTCTGGCAGGACCTGTTCTTGTGAAACCATGTAATTAACCCTTCCCTTTGTAGGTGCTCACAAACCAAATGTTATTAATAGTTTCTAGAATTTTGCCAGAAATTAAGCTTTGTTAAGTCATACAGTTTCTAGGTTCACCTCTTCTTTTATTTGAGGGGAAGAAATTTTTTTTTTTAAATCACATGTCAGAACCAGCTTCACCCAGAGAAAGTACACTGGGAAATGAATGTGGACTACTTGCATTTTTGTTTTTCTTCCCAGGTTATTTTTACCTATCTGAATCCAATTTTTCTTGTGCAACAAGAGAACTATACAGATGTGTACACATATATTGTGTTTAAGATATACTTTAACATGTTTAACATGTATGAGGCTACCTGCCATCTAGGGTAGGGGGTGGAGGGAGGGAAGGGAAAAGTTGGAACAGAAGTGATTGCAAGGGACAATGTTGAAAAATTACCTATGCATATGTTCTGTCAATAAAAAGCTATTAAAAATTTTTTAAAAAAGGATTGGTAATGATGGCTTCCAGGTGCCACAAACACTAAAGTACTTTCTAAATAAAAAAATAAATTATATTTTTTTAAAAATCCCATGTCATTTGTCTTCCATTCCCATTCTCAAAGATCTTTCAGAAATCAGAATGGTATTAGCAATCATGTCTATTAGTTCTTTAAATATCCGAGGATGTAATTTATGCTTGAACTCATTTGAGAGTAGTGAGGTATACTTTTTAAATCTCTTTATTTATCTTGAATATTTGTATTTTAGTAGGGGTTAGTATCTTAAATCAGTGGAATGAAACTCTGCTTGTAAAAGTTTAGAAACTGATCCATGAAGGAAGGTATTACTTTGAAAATCAGGAATACTTTCCAGTGGGTATTGAAATCATCTCATATAGAATAATTTATACAATGATAACATTATATAGAACAGTTATTTTGAAAGACTTTAGAACTCTGATCAATGAAATGACAAATTTCAAAGTATAAAAGGTGAAGCATGTTAACTTCCTCCTGACAGCAGAGTTCTGATGGACTCAAAATACAGGGTAAGATATATATTTTTGGATATGGCAATGAGAGAATTTGCTTTGCTTGACTATGTATATTTGTTATGAGGGTTTTTTCTTTTTTGTTGTTTAATTAGAAAGATGAAGAGGAAAGTGGATAAGAGAAGAAAAAATACTTGTTTTAATTAGAAAAAAATTTAATTTAATTTTTAAATAATAAAAAAGTGAGCAAAATATCATCAATCTTTTAAAAAGCTCACCTTTTTTTTTTTCCTACAGAAGTCTTTCCAGAGTCTCCAAATACAAATGCCCTCCCTCTTCAAATATTTTGCATTTAATCATTTTGCCTATATTTGTATTTTTCATTTGATGTTTGTAATGTTTTCCTTGGTTCAGTTTCCCTAGGGGGTCTCTGGGAGCAGGCTTAGTTTCAGTTCAGTAATCACCACAAGTACAGCCACGAGTTAAAGTCCAGATCCTTTATTGTCTCTTTCAAAGTCTTGTCTCCTTTCCTGGGGCCCAGTTAGCTTTCTTAGAAGCTTAGATCTCTCCTTGGTTCCAAGAGTTTGAGCTCCTGCCACCAGTCCTTTGCCTCTGACAGCTTCTGCCTCTAGTTCTCTGCCTTCTGAATGCTTCTGAATCTACCTGGCTGAGGCTCCTAGCTTATATGCTCTACACTGAGTATAAACCAATCATTATATTACTAGGAAACCATTATTTGTTGTAGGATTAAATCAATGCTAAACTAGATTTAAACATTGTCTCCTCAATTCCATTTAGTACCTTGTTTCAAGTTCTGGCCCATAACAGATATTTATGTCATATGTATTTTTATATGTACTCACCTCCCCAATTAGAAGGTAAGTTGTTTGCAAGTAGGGATTGTTTCATTTCTTCTTCTTATAGCCCTAGTGGTCTAGTGCAATGCTTGACACAGACTAACCTCTTAAGAAATATTTATTGATTGATAAAAATAAAAGATCTGAAGTATTTTAAATGTGTTTTGGATGATACCTTCATGGAAAGTCCTCTTCTAATTCATCATAGTGTCAAGTTGCTCTAGCCTTTTTTCAAAGGTTTTGCTATCATAGAAAAAGTCTTTTAGGATTGTTCAGTAGTGGATTGGGGTTCCTATTGTTCTAGCAGCAGCCTATATGTGTTCAGAGAAACTTATCACTAAATTCTTGATGACTGCATGATGATTTTTTTCCCCTACAATGTCTCATAAAGACTATATACTATTATATGAAAGGGCTGAGTTCTGGTGGAGTGAGTAGTTATCTATAAACTCACAAATTGTTGAAGAAAAAGATGAAAATACAAATTCAGTGTCATGAGGGACATGAGTTCATATAGATTGAGTAAAGGCTTTAAGTCAGCCAGGTGAAATTGATGAGGTCAGGGAACCAAATGATAAGGTACAAGAGATTAAAAGGGACACAATTTATATCAAAATGTTGATTTGGAAAGAAGTAAAAGATAAATAGTGGGCAAATTGTTCAATAACTAAGAGACTTTTTTTCTTTTAAGCAAACAGTACTTTCAGAAAGATAGAAATGAGTTAAAGAGTGAAGGAACTTTGGATATAATTTCTTTTTACATTTTTATATTACAGCTTTCTTTGACAATCTGGTGAAACCTTTGGATCCCTCTGCAAAATAATGTTTTTAAATGTAAAAAAAAAACAAAAACCGTGATACACAAGGTTACTAAAAAACTCAGTTATTATTATCAAAATATTTTTAAACCATCAGTAAGCTTTATTTGTAATGGAGATAACATAGAAGTCTCCCAATAAGATGAGACTTTGAAACAAGAATGCACATTATCATCACTGTTATTCAGTATTATACTAGAGTGTAGTGGATGGAGCACTGACTCTTGAGTCAAGAGAACTGAGCTCAAATCCAGCTTTAAACACTTAATACTTATTAGCTCTGTGACCTTGGGCAAGTCATTTAATCCTGATTGTCTCAACCCTCCCCCCTAATATTTTCCTAGGATGTTAGCTTTAACAAGAAAAAAGAAATTAAAGGAATTAGAATAGGCAATGAGGAAATAAAATTATCACTCTTTGTAGATGATATTATGGTATACTTAGAGAATCTTACAGAATCAACTAAAAATAACAGAATCAACTAAAAAATAATTAACAACTTTAGCAAAATTGCAGCATATAAAATAAACCCACATGAATCATCAGCATTTCTATACATTACCAAAAAAGCCCAGCAACAAGAGAGAGAAAAATTCCATTTAAATAACAGTAGGCAAAATAAAATATTTGGGAATTTATCTGCCAAGGCAAACCCAGGAACTATATGAACACAATTACTAAATACTTTATACACTAATAAAGACAAATCTAAATTATTGGAAAAAATACCAATTGCTTATGATAGGCCAAGCTAATACAATAAAAATGACAAATCTACCTAAATTAATTTACTTATTAAGTGCCATACCAATAAGGCTACCAAAAAATTATTTTATAAAACTAGAAACAAACAATAATAGCAAAATTCATCTGGGACCTGGCTACTTTCTTATTTATTTATTTATTTAATAGCCTTTTATTTACCGGTTATATGCATGGGTAACTTTACAGCATTAACAATTGCCAAACCTCTTGTTCCAATTTTTCACCTCTTACCCCCCCACCCCCTCCCCCAGGTGGCAGGATGACCAGTAGATGTTAAATATATTAAAATATAAATTAGATACACAATAAGTATACATGACCAAACCGTTATTTTGCTGTACAAAAAGAATCAGACTCTGAAATATTGTACAATTAGCTTGTGAAGGAAATCAAAAATGCAGGTGGGCATAAATATAGGGATTGGGAGTTCAATGTAATGGTTTTTAGTCATCACCCAGAGTTCTTTCTCTGGGCGTAGCTGGTTCAGTTCATTACTGCTCCATTGGAAATGATTTGGTTGATCTCGTTGCTGAGGATGGCCAGGGGACCTGGCTGCTTTCAGCAATGAGGTGATTCAAGGCAATTTTAATAGACTTGATCCAGAGAAAGAGAACTATGGATACAGAATGTGGATTACAATATAGATTTTCACCTTTATTGTTGTTCTAGTTGTTTGCTTCTTTGTTTGTTTTTTCTTTCTCATTTTTTCCCCTTTTGATCTGATTTTTCTCACACAGCATAATATATGTGAAAATTGCATATGTTTAACCTATATTGGATTACTACTGTTTAAGGGAAGGACTAGGTGGGGAGAGAGGGTGAAAATTTTGGAACACCAGGTTTTTCAAGGTTAGATGTTGAAAATGCTTTTTGTATGTATTTTGAAAAAGGCTATTATTATTTTTTAAAAATTCATCTGGAAGAACAAAAAGTCAAGAATATCAAAGGAAATAATGGGAAAAAATGCAAAGGAAGGTGGCCTTGTCATAACAGATCTAAAACTATGTTATAAAGCAGCAATCATCAGAACTATGTGTTATTGACTAAGAAATAAAGTGGTATGTCAATGGAATAAATTAGGACAAAAGAGACACAATATTAAATGACTAGAGTAATCTACTGTTTGATAAACTCAAAGACTCCAAGTTTTGGGATAAAATCTCACTATTTAATAAAAACTGCTGGAAAAACAGGAAAATAGTATGGCAAAAATAAGACATAGACCCACATCTCACACCATATACCAAGATAAGGTCAAAATGGATACATGATGTAGATATAACGGCTGATAGCATAAACCTATTAGGAGAGCAAGAAATAATTTACTTATCGTATCTATGGAGAAGGGAAGAATTTATGATCAAACAAGAGATAGTGAATATTATGAAATATGAAATAAATAATTTTGATTATATTAAATTTTTAAAATTGCGCAAACAAAATAAATCCAACCAAAATTCAAAGGAAAGCAGAAAAATGGGAAATAATTTTCTGCAAGGGTTTCTGATAAAGATTTCATTTCTCAAATATATAAATAATTGAGTCAAATTTATAAGACTACAACTCATTTCCCAATTGATTAATGTCCTAGAATATAAGCAGGCATTTTTCAGAAGAAAAATTAGCATTATCTATAATCATATGGAAAGATGCTCTAGATTACTATTGATTAGAGAGATACAAATTGAAATGACTCTGAAATGACCACTTCACACCTATCAGATTGGCTAACATGACAGGAAAAAAAAATGATAAATGTTGGAGAAAATGTGGGGAAATTGGGACATTGATGTTTTGTTCATGGAGTTGTAAAGTGATCCAACTATTATGGAGAGCAATTTGGAATTATGCCCAAAGGGCAACAAAATTGTGCATATCCTTTGATACAGCAATATCATTCCTAGGGGTGTATCCTAAAGATATCATAAAAAAGGGGAAAGGACCTATATGTACAAAGAAATTTATAGCAGCTCTTTTAGTGGTGGCAAAGAATTGGAAGTTGAGGGAATGCCCATCAGTTGGGGAGTAGCTGAACGAGTTGTAATATTATTGGAATGGAATGCTGTTGTTCTATAAAAAATGGTGAGCAGGCAGATTTTAGAAGAATTTGGAAAGACATATATGAACAGATGTTGAACAAAATGAGCAGAACCAAGAGAACATTTTACACAGTAACAGCAACATCATGCCAATGATAAACTAATTCTTATCAAGATAATTCCAAAAGACTTATTAATCTTTTGAGTCTGAATACAGATCAGATCACACTATTGTTAATTGTTTGTTTTGTTTTTGTTTTGTTTTTTGCTTTTTTGTAGCTTTTTTATTTTGTTCTGTTTCTTTTTTTACAACATGATCGATGTGGAAATATGTTTAACATGATTGCTTATATATAACCTACATCCCCATTTTGGGGAGAGAGATTGGGAGGGAGAAAGAAAAATTTGAAAGCAATATTTACATGTAATTGGAAAAAATTACTATTTACCATATTTTAAAAAATTGTTCAAAACAAGTTCATAGATGTTAAGCTGAGAATCCCTTTATGAGGAGTACAGCAGACTAAAAACCCCCAAACTTTAAAGAAAATAGGATTCCTATGGGGACAAATCTCAATGGAACTTCATGGAGTTAATGAAGCAGGTGACTGCCAGGACAAAAGTTTGAATTAGGAAAAAAAAAAAAAAAAAGTAAATAGACTTGGTCCCAAGTAGGAAAAAATCTTGCTTTTCTGGGGATCAAAAAAAGGTCAAAGAAAGTCGCCAGAGGGTGAAATAATACATGGATTAAAATCCCATGGGTGATAGAATCTACAGATTTTAGAAAAAGGAACTTTGTTTTAGAAGAAATGAGTAATAGCAAATAGTCTATTCCTGGAAAGAAATGTTTAAATCTTTAAATCTATGGCAAGCTAACATAAAAATGTCCTCTCATTTATATATTTTTGATGGCCTTTTATTTTTTATTTTATTTTATTTATTTTTATTCTAACTTTTTATTGACAGAGCCCATGCCTGGGTAATTTTTTTTACATTATTCCTTGCACTCACTTCTGTTCCGACTTTTCACCTCCCTTCCTTCACCCCCTTTCCCAGATGGCAAGCAGTCCTATACAAGTTAAATATGTCACAATATATCCTAGATATAATATATGTGTTCAGAACTGAACAGTTCTCTTGTTGCACAGGAAGAATTGGATTCAGAAGGTAAAAATAACCTGGGAAGAAAGACGAAAATGCACACAGTTTACATTCATTTCCCAGTGTTCTTTCTTTGGGTGTAATTGCTTCTGTCCATCCTTGATCAATTGATTCATCAGAATACATTCTCATACAGTATCATTGTTGAGGTATATAATGATCTCCTGGTTCTGCTCATTTCACTCATTTCATGTAAATCTCGCCAATCCTCTCTGTATTCATCCTGCTGGTCGTTTCTTACTGAACAATAAAATTCCATAACATTCATATGCCATAATTTACCCAACCATTCTCCAACTGATGGGCATCCATTCATTTTCCAGCTTCTAGCCACTACAAAGAGGGCTGCCACAAACATTTTGGCACATACAGGTCCCTTTCCCTTCTTTAGTGTCTCTTTGGGGTATAAGACCAGTAGAAACACTGCTGGATCAAAGGGTATGCACAGTTTGATAACTTTTTGAGCATAGTTCCAAATTGCTCTCCAGAATGGCTGGATGTGTTCACAATTCCACCAAAAATGTATTATTATCCCTGTTTTCCCACATCCCCTCCAACATTATGCTATATCTTTCCCTGTCATTCTAGCCAATCTGACAGATGTGTAGTGGTATCTCAGAGTTGTCTTAATTTGCATTTCTCTGATCAATAGTGATTTGGAGCATCTTTTCATATAGCTAGAAATAGTTTTAATTTCTTCGTCTGAGAATTGTCTGTTCATATCCTTTGACTATTTATCAATTGGAGAATGGCTTGATTTCTTATAAATTAGAGTCAATTCTTTATATATTTTGTAAATGAGGCCTTTATCAGAACCTTTGACTGTAAAAATGTTTTCTCAGTTTATTGTTTCCCTTCTAATGTCTGCATTAGTTTTGTTTGTGCAAAAACTTTTCAATTTGATATAATCAAAATTTTCTATTTTGTAGTCAATAGTGATCTCTAGTTATTCTTTGGTCATAAATTCCTTCCTCTTCCACAGGTCTGAGAGGTAAACTATCCTATGCTATTCCAATTTATTTATAATCTCATTCTTTATGCCTAAGTCATGAACCCATTTTGACCTTAATTTGGTGTATGGTGTTAAGTGTGGGTCAATGCCTAGTTTCTGCCATGCTAATTTCCAATTTCCCCAGCAATTTTTGTCAAATAATGCATTCTTATCCCAAAAACTGGGGTCCCCCTCATTTACATTTAATTTGTTCCCTCATTTTTGTCATCCTGACTCAAATTCCACTGCTCATTTAATTGTGTGTGCTTTGGACTATTGTGAGAAGGGTGGTAGAGTGGAAAGGATACTGGATTGAGAGGAAGGAGATCTGGCTCCAGCTCTTATATTCCAATAAATGTCAGCTATGTGACTGGGAATAGGTCACTTACCTCCTCTGAACTTTAGTTTCCTCTTCTGTAAAATGGGAATAACAATAGTACCAATATCTGTCCTGGGTTGTAAGTCTCAAATGAGACAAGTCAAATATTTTGCAAACCTTAAAGAACTATATAAATGTTAGCTATTATTACTATAAATTTTAAAGTTTTCAAAAAATGAGTTGTCAATCTTAGTTAAAATGGGAAAAGGAGTAGCACAAGAGAATAGAATGAAGGAAAGGCTGTGATCTTTGAGATCACATCTTTGAGATGTGAAAAGTCATCTTTGAGAAGAAATCCCTATCCTTTTTATTCTTGGGTGATAGTTATAAAAAAAATTAACCAGCAAGAATTCTATTCTAAAACAGACAATTCAAATTTAGAGTGGGGTAGAATATTGTGTTTAAGAGATAACTGTGTACCACATAGGCTTCCCTTGACTAGGTAATTAGATCTAATATAAATTAACTACAGTTAAATAGGAGAATGTAAGGATAGAAGCAAAAAAAAAAAAAATTGGCTGTGAATAGGAGAATTAGTTCTAACTAGAATTCAGAGTTGCTACATGAAAATTTCTCATAACAATGGCTACTGCTATTTATATATAGATACATAACTACATACATACATAGATATAGGTAGACTTTTTTTGTGAATGCTTTGTTTTGATCTTTCTTTCAGTACAAAGGATAACCAGAGAGCTGCTACTGATTGCCTTCCCAAATAATCCAAAGCCATCTGTCACAGAGGCTATTAGCCAATTCTTCCAAGGTTCAAATTCTTATTACATAGATAAAAAATTAGGAAACTTAGAGTTTGGCCATTTCCTTCAGTCTCATATCAAACATTTACCTAAGGATTATTTTTTTAAAGAGAGGATCAAGAGATTTACTGGGCTAGCTACAATATCCTTCATCAGTGTGCTTTACATTGATGAATAACTGCTAGCTCAGACAGTGAAAAAGGGAACATTCATGACCTTAGGAAAATGGACATTTGGTTAGATGAACATTTTCCAAGTTCCTTGGATTACTGCAGGCATAACCTGCCAACTTTCTCTTCCTCAAAGTGCTGTCTTTTTCCCCCCAGTGAAATGAAATAATCTCATTACAAATTATTAAATTGATTTTCATAAATTAGGTTTGTATTAGTTTAAGACACAAAAGTCATGATCTATATAGTCTAAACTTGGAGGTGGCTGCAGACTGACAGAGAAAAACTATAGTTTAGCAAAGAGAGGTAAAGTAGAGTTGAATGAATGAACAAATGAATAAATCTCTACTGCACTACTGAAAAACTACACTGGAGGAAAATGGAAAATTCAAACACAGGTATGCAAATTAGCAACTTACAGCAGGTATCTGTTCTACAGTCTTTGCTCAGTTTTTTCTTCTGGTTTCTTCCAGCTATCCAGTCTCAAATAGATAAGGGGTTTTGTTGTGTGCCAGGCTCTGGAAGAGGTGATCTGATCTAGCTTCATTTAATCACATTAGAAATTAACTCTTTGTAGATCACAATGGAGAGACTGAACTTCATAAAATATATAGATTAAAAGAAAAACCTGAAAATATCTCCTTTACTGACAAAGGTGTACATTTTTTAAAAAAATATGCTTATTTTTTATTTAACATTTTCAGAGTTATAAGACTTTGTCATATAACATTTCATTTATTTGATCACCTCTTGCCTGGACTACTAGAATAATCTTTTTATTGGTCTCTCTACCTCAGTCTTTTCCCATTCCAATCCTCCTTCATACAGCTGCCAAAATGATTTTTCTAAAGTACAGGCCTGACTGTGTCCCTCAATAAATTCCAATTATTTTCTATTGCTTTATACGATGAAATATTAACTCCTCTGTTTGACTCTTAAAACCCTTTGTAACCTAAACCACCTTTCTAACTTCATCATGTTTCTTCCTTTCATGTCTACCAGTCTAGCTAAATTGACCTTTCCATTTCTCCTACATGACACTGTTTCCTCCTTCTCTTCACTCTGTAGAATCTCTTACTTCCTTCAAGATTCAGCTCAAGTCTTATTTTCTTTTATTTATTTGTTTGGGTTTTTTCCCTCAATAATATTTTTCCAAATACATGCATAGTTTTCAACATTCACCTTTGCAGAACTTTGTGTTCTAAATTTTTCTCCTTCCTTCTCCCATCTCCACCTTCCCCAAGACAGCAAGCAATCTGATATAGGTTGAACATATGCAATTCTTCTAAACATATTTCCATATTTGCCATGCTGTGTAAGAAAAATAAGGGAAAAAATCATGGCCAAAAATCCCCAAACAAACAAGCAAACAACATAAACAAAAAAGGTTGAAGATACTATGTCAAGTCTTACTTTCTATATGATCCCTTTAGCATCCTAGAATATCACTAATATATATACATGTCATCTTTCCTGACAGAATGTAAGTTCCTTGAAGATAGGGAAAATTATATTTTTGTGTTTGTATCCGCAGTACCTAGCAGGCTCTTAATAAGGTCTTCTTGATTGATTGATTCTCAAAATAACTCTATAAGGTAGGTAGTATAAGAATTAAAATTCCTATTCTATAGGTGGGGAAATTAAAGTGAAGACAAATACTGACTTATTTAGGGTCACATAGTTCCTGGACTTTTACTCTCCTCTAATGGCAAATCCAATTCCTCTCACTCTGCTATGATATTTATCTAAAAAAAGATTCCAAGGAAGCTCATAAAAGAATTTCTGAGACTCTAAAATTTCTACAAAGGCAATTCTACTTCTTATGTAGAAAGGGTTTGTTCACAAATACTGGTCTGAACATGATTTTTGCAAAAGGCCAAGAATATGTCAACATATGGGCTGCCTCTGATACAAAGCTCCCAAAAGAATGAATGTAGGGTAAGCTAAGATTCAGAGGATTTCATATCTCCCATATCATATATTATGGAGAACATGCAATCTGTTACCCTCTGTACAAATAAACTAACATTTCATATTAAATCAGTTCAAAGGGAAAATTTACTGCATGTACGATTAATACCTTGAAGTCAAAACCATGACCTTTCAAGGTTACCAGCACATCTATTTTGTCCTAACATAAGTTTACAAAAAAGACAAATTATAGATGAAAAGGTTGGGGGAAAAGGGGAAAAAAATTATCTTTCCTTTTTGTTATTTCCAGAGAAGAAAAAAAGGTGCAAAAAAGAGAATACGGTATATATTTGACTTACATAGATGTTAGTTACTGATATTTTCTGAATTTGTTATGTGAAGTTTTGCACATTCAGTAACCTTTGCAAAGGACCCTCCTCCACATCCTGATTCTTTGCTTAGTAAAAACCAGCTTTCCCTTTGTAACTCTCCTCCTCCCACTACTCAGATGAGCAACTGCTTCATTTCTCCTGGGGTTATATTATACATGGCTGTATTGATCTCCTTCCAGGTCCTACAGCATGTTTGTCTGATTTTATTTATCTGCATCTCTGTGTTCATTTGTGTCTCTATCTTCAATGTTCTAGAGATGTATGTAATTTCATAGGTTTTTCTTCAGGGAAGTGAGTCTTATTTTATACATACACTCCCTCTGCAATAGTTTTTTTTCTTACAAGATGGAGCCCAAAGAGAAGCTTTGTTGAGTCTTCAAAGCTTTAGTGTCAACACATTGATCCTCAGTGATGTTGCAACTCCTCCCAAAATTGTAGATTTAGTCAATGCCAGAAAAAAGAGCAATGTCAAAAAAACATAGTTCAAGGTAAGTTTACAATTTGTTAAGAGAATTTACTTTATCAAGGGAATTTAACACCTTATTGAAAAGAAAGGAGTGATAAAAAAGATAATATTTTCTTAGGGTAGGGAACTGCTTTGTGGAAAGTGCTTTGAAAACCTTGAAGTTCTATGTAAATGAGAGCTATAGTTGTTACAAATGTGAATTATATTAATCTTCCTAGGAGCATTTGCATTTTAAATTTTAATGTAACTCTAAGGAATGAAAAACTTTGTTCCTCTTAAAGAAATTTCAAGGATAAACCAGGGAAGAATCCAGAAGATACAGAAAGTTTGCTTTTCAGAAAGTTCAGGAGGTAGGGATGTATGTGTGTGTATGTGTGTGTGTGTGTGTGTGTGTGTGTATGTGTGTATATGTTTGGAGTCTGGATAGAGGGATAAAGCTATTCTGCTTCTTCCTTGAAGTTGTATCAAACAACTCTATTCTACTTATAAGCAAGGTCAGCTCTGTCCTAGAATTACAGAAATTATCTGAGTTATAGTCATATCTAAGTTTGATTCTGAAAATGGGGAATTTCTACAGGAATCAATAACCTATGTACTGAGTCTAGTCCCCTCACCTAACAAGAATTCTCCTCTTTTGAATGATTTTTTTTTTACTATTAGATACAACCCTACCAGTAACTACAATGAGAGATTAAATCATATTAAATTATATTATTAAATATATTAAATCATATGGTATAACAAAGTTTAATATCTGCCATGATAGCAATTTTTCACAGATATAGATTCAAATAAATGTTAAATATAAATATTCTTCTAATCTAGCTCTGAAATTCATTGCATATCTATTTAAGCTTTTCTTTTCCTTTTATCTTTCTTTGGTATGTTGGAATGCAGATGGAAGAAAAAGGCTTTTCATGGCCTACCTTATATTCCTTCTCACTGGCTTTAAAAATGTACAATTTTGATGATTTGCCTTTCTAATCTCAGTATCTTCAGGTCAGTATTATTTTATATTCTAATAACTTTCCATGTCTTCACCACTACCATAAATTTACCTGATAGACTGAAGCACCCATGATTTTGGGCAGAGAATTTATGCTTGTGTTCTATTCATATTTATTCTGTATATAATTATATGGGTACTTCTTGTCTGCCATGTTAAAAAATAAATTTGTAGTGAATAAGGATAAATCAAATTTTCTTTTTTTGTATTCCCAGTATCTAATGTAGTTCCTGGTAAAGAGCAGGCACTTAGTAAGTGCCTTTTGACTTTCTGATTCACCAGGCACTATGCTAGAAGTTAGGGATGCAAAGAATTGAATGATCCCTGTTAAAAACAAGTTTATTTTTTAATAGGAAAGACAATAAATACACATAAGTACAAAGAATTAAACAATCCTTGTTCCCAAGGAGCTCACATACTAATGGGAAAAGCTACAAGTACATTATAGATATATGTACCATAAACATAAAGCCAATACATTCAAAACATATTTGTGCAAGACAATTAAATAGCAAGGTATTTGGAGAGGGAAAGCAGGAAAAGCTTCATATAGAAGGTACAGTTATTCAACTTGCATCTTCAAGGAGGAAGGATTCTGAAGTAAAGGTAATGCATTCCTGGAAGAGGAAAGTGCTTGCGCAAAGGCACCTCAATGGGAGATGGGAACATTGTGAAAACATAGAGAAAGTCTATTTATGCTAAAGAATGAGGGAGGGAGAGTAATATTCAAAGAAGCTGGAAAGATAGATTGAGGCCAGATAGTGTGAAGTTTTAAAAGCTCTAAGGTAGACATAAATTAGGTAGCCAATAATAATTTAAGAAAGTAGCAAAGTGAAGCAATATTCATATAGAAGCAGTTTTTCCTCATGGCTTTACTCAGAGAGGAAAGAAGTCATGATATAGATAGACAAAGAGATGGAGAGATAGATAGACAGATAGACAGATATAGAGATAGAGATTTGTGAAAGAGAGATTTAAAATTTTCAATGTTTACCTATAAGGTAAGCCTGCATCACAATAGTAAGCACCCAAAGAATGTGGCCATAATAGTGAATTGTTAGTTGTCAATTGAAAATCATTTTGTATGTGGTTCAGAGAGAAAGAATAGAGGGAGAGCGATTCGCTTAATGAAAACCTACTAGAGGATGAAACCTTGTACTTCAGAGCCAGAAGGATAACAGATGGCAGCTACATTAAAGAGGATTTAATCTACAAGAAACCAAATTTAGGCTATTTCTGGATGGGAAGAGGGAGAAGAAGAGAAAATAAAAAAGAATACAGGGGAAGAATTGAAAGAATGAAAAGAAAGCAAAAGAAGAAAAATGCAAGAAATAATAGGAAGTTTCTTAATAAAGGCAATTAGGTTCTATATTTGCTATCCCTAACCTCTTGTTAAAATAGCAGAATTTTTCCATCCTGCCATTGACCATAAATTATCTGGTCCATGGCACCTGACAATGACAAATGTTACTCCTAATCCACATGTCATTCTGATGTGGGTTCGGTACCAAAAGGATGTGGGTGATGGAGACACAAATGATGGCAGGCACCCAAAGTGGCAGTTAGGTCATGTGAAGAACTCACAATGGTCATTCTCTTTGGCAAAAGGTAGTTTTATTTAGGGGAAGAGGCTACAGACAAAATGAAGAGATATAATGGACACTGGGAATGGTAAATAAGAAATTGAGTGGGAGAGCATATGAAAGACAAGTGCTCTTTCTTGTGAAAGAAACTCACAAGAGTGAAGTGAAACTCACAATTATCCAATGGAGAGGGAGCACCCCCTGAGGTTGGGGCAGGCTAAATCCTGAAAAGGACTTAACCTAAAAGAGTTAGTTAGAACAATACTATATGATGATAGATTCTGATGGACGTGGCCATCTCCAGCAATGACATGAACCAAATCAGTTCTAAGGGAGCAGTAATGAATTGAAGCAGCTGCACCCAGTGAAAGAACTCTGGGAGATGACTGTGAACCACTACATAGAATTCCCAATCCCTCTATTTTTGTCCACCTGCATTTTTTATTTCCTTCACAGGCTAATTGTACATTATTTCAAAGTCCGATTCTTCTTGTGCAGCAATAACTGTATGGAGATGTATACATATATTATATTTAACATATACTTTAACATATTTAATATGTATTGGTCTACCTGTAATCTGGGGGAAGGGATGAGGGGAAGGAGGGGAAAAGTTGGAACAAAAGGTTTGACAATTGTCAATGCTGAAAAATTACCCATGCATATATCTTGTAAATAAAAAGCTATAATTAAAAAAAAAAAACACACATTAATCTTGATAAGTTTAATGGAATTTTGTGAATGGAATATGACTAACATTTTACATCAGTCTGTGTTTTTAATCATTGGTATAAATTCTACTATATTTAATCTAATAAATAAGGAAGAGGTTAACAAAAAAAAAAAAATAAAAACCACAAAAAAATGTTAGCTGTAAGGTGGAGAAGTGGGATTGGGAAGCATGGTGGAGTTGAGATACCACGTGGCATGGAAGAGGGGGAAGGGAAAAGACACCATGAGGTCCCGGAGTGCCATGGTGGACTGACCCAAAGGAGGGCAGTTGCCATAGGATGGCCCATAAGTACTATTTACAGAGAAAATATGTCCTCCTGGACATGACTGGGATTTTTGACAGAGCATGGCAAGGTAAGACTGCTTGAGACCCCTATAGAGGGTTGGATTTCAGATTGGACAACCTCTCCAGAGAGTGGGACCATGGAGCTAAATTGATCTCTCTCAGTGTCTTCTGCTTGCTTGCCTCAGAGATCAATTCTTTAGTTTCTCTTGGTCCAACACACTATTCAGGACCTCATCAATTTGGTACTTTTAACTCCTTTGGACTTTCTCATATATACCATTAGAATGTGAGATCCCTGTGAGCCAGGGACTGACTATACTTTGCCTTTCTTAATATCCTCAGCTTAGCAGAATAGGTTCTTAATAAATGCTTATGGATTGACTGACAGGTACTATTTGCAGACCTGAGGTATCAGTAACTAATTTAAGCAACATGGATAAGTGTCCATAAAGTGTATTCTGTGTGTAGTGTGCTCAACATTTAGTAAGTGCCTGCTACATATGGGGCCCTGTGCTATGAACTAAAAATATAAATATAAGAAGTGAAGTAATATCTACTTACAGCAAAAAGGTAATCCCTATCTATCCTCAAGGAGCACATAATCTAATGAGAGAGACAAGAAAACAAACACTTACAAACAAGCTGTAACAGACAGAAGATATAGATGGGAGTTGGGAGTTAAAGGGAGTCAGCAAATATGAGTGGAGATGTGGAGGGAGAGCATTCCAAGAAAGGGTGAAAGCCAGTGTCAAATGCCTGTTTTCTCTCCCAGATGCCAAAGGC
Source organism: Sarcophilus harrisii (assembly GCF_902635505.1). Taxonomy (NCBI): domain Eukaryota; kingdom Metazoa; phylum Chordata; class Mammalia; order Dasyuromorphia; family Dasyuridae; genus Sarcophilus; species Sarcophilus harrisii. Next base: position 491,973,038 of record NC_045427.1, on the reverse strand, counting down.
TACTTATTTCTCACAGGGATATGGACCTGTATAATATTTGTTCAATGTTATACAGAACTCTTAGAAGAGATAACTCCTTCTACTACTACAGTACAGGATGGCACTTTCTCTGGCACTTAAACTCTTAGAGAATCGCCTAGAGCAGGGGTGTCAAACTTAAAAGGCATGCCTTTAATCTGTTGCTGCATATATACTTTAAAATGTAATACTATCTATGTCTTTTTACTTTTTTTTTTCTAAATATTTCCCAATTACATTTTAAAAGGAGCTTGGAGAGATTGGGTGAAGTGAGAAAATGGTGCATTTGAAGCATGGGCTAATTTGTGCAAAGGCATGGAGATGGAGATGAAATGTCAAGCATGTATCCTCAAGGAGCATTAAACAGGCCAGCTTGCTAGAATATAGACATTGTGGAACCAACAAATCAAGCAAAAAGCATTCATTAAGTGCCTACTACACATGATGATATTATACTATGAACTGAAAATATAAATACAAGAAGCGAAACAATATCTACTTACAAAGAGCTCACATTCTAATGAGGAAGATAAATAAAAAATATGTATATATATGTAAGATACATATATATATACATACACATATACACACTCATGCACATACCATACCATATTGTTATATATATCAAAGATTAATCTTATATTATGTATTATGTTATATATTACACAAAAATGTATATAAATGCCTAAAAATTCACATTTGAATATATATTAATATATTCACATAGACATACATGTATGTAAACATGTATAATATTTGACACATTTGTTAGAATCCTTACAAAGTGTTAACTCACTGGAATTAATAGAAACAATGCTTATGAACTTAAGTTTATACCTTTGAGAGTTCACACATTAGCTCACACATTGGAGTTCACAAGTCCAGGAGATTCACAAAGTTATACCTCCCACAATTCCACTCTCTCAGAGGAGGAGTCAACCTTTGGGTTCACACCTTTAAGAGATGATATATAAGAAGCTCTTAGAGCCTCAGTCAGGAGTCAATGGAAGGTCAGTGGAGTAAGTCAGTGGAGGAGATTGAGAGCCAAAATTCAGTCTGGAGATTCAGAACCAAGATTCAGAAAGAGCTGGAGGCTGAAGCTGGCAGAGGCAAAGGACAAGCTACAAGAGCTTTTGGAACCAAGCAGAGAGATAGGCCTCTAAGAAAGCTAACCAGGTTATTTTGAAGGAGACAATAAAAGATTTGAACTTTTAACAGTTGGCTGCATTTGAGGTGATTATTGGTTTCACCCAAACCTAAGGCCTCCTCCAGAAGCCCCCCAAGAAACCTGCTCTCCCAGAGAAACATTATATTTTTGAAAAGAAGAGAACACTACAACATGTCTTCTAGAAAAAATATGTAAAGAATATATATGTGTATATATGGATTGTCTATATATGTGTGTATCCTGGAAAGTAAGATAGATTGAAGCCAATTTGTGAAATATTTTAAAAGCCAAACAAAGAAGATTACAAAATTGTAATGTTCTTCTCTAAAATATAATGTTCTCTGGGAGCAGTTTTCTTGGGGGCTTCTGGAGGCAGCCAGTAATCACCTCAAATGCAGCCAGGGATTAAAGTCCAAATCCTTTATTGTTTCCTTCTAAGTCTTGTCTCCTTCCTTGGGTGCAGTTAGCTTTCTTAGAGGCCTATCTCAATACATGGGTCTGAGAGCTCAGGCTGCCTTCTCTGTTTTGTGAATCTCCTCGAATGAATCCTGGCTGAGGCTCCCAGAGCTTTTAATGGGTTTCTATGTTCTGGTGGGCTTGTCCTTTAGTGGGCTTGTCTTTCCTGGCCCTGAGACTTCCTCCTTACATATCCCACACTGAGTATACATCAATTATTATATCACTAGGAAACCATTATTTGTTGTAGGATTAAATCAATGCTAAACTAGATTTAATCATTGTCTCCTCAATTCTACTTAGCACCTTGTAAGAATCCTAATAGTATTTTATCCTAAAGATATGGAAAAGTCCAGAAGCTACTTGGAACTTCTGGAATAAGAGAGTGACATGGTGAGAACTGTGCTTTAGGAATATCACTTTGGAAGCTGTATGCTGCAGTGAGAAGGAAGAGACTAGGGGCACAGAAAGCAATAAAACTTTAGGAGAAAGATCCGGAGAAGATGGAGGGATTATCACCATTTGCATAGAGGTGATAATGAACCCACAGAAACTTTATGTTGTTGTTATTTGTCCTTTTTTGAAGAGAACCAATGACATCTTGGGGTGATATCTTGATTTGTGGGTAAATTGGATTTAAATGAGGCAGAATTGCACAAAGTTGTCAGCCTCAATCTCGGCTCCAGGGTGATAAAAGTTCAGTAGCAAGACAAAAGTTAGGACTACTAGAGACAGCTTGGGATGTCCAATATCTGACCAAGCTCTAAGAACTCCATAGTGCTTGCTTTAGCTGCCTTCATGGATGCTGGAACAAGTTGTTCTCATTCACCATTCTGACAAGGGAAGTTTTCATGTTCTTCGAGTAAATATCCCCCTTATTATTCATGTATGGATTTGAGGATGGTCGGTTATCTTTAACCTGGTTTAACCCTTTTGCCCTGACCAGTATGTGGCTTCTGGACATGCTTCTCAGAGCCACAGAAGAGGGTTGGGTGGAACGTAAATACCAAACAGCCCTGTGAGGGATGTAGAAAACCCTTATCCAAAATGACTACTCAGAGATCACACAGTAGAAAGCAGCAAAGTTATTTATTAATAAATTCTCATGAGAATGAGCAATTCCACTATGAGGAGGGAAAGAGAGAAAGCTCGCAGTAGAAGGGCTAAAGATTTAGGAAAGATATACAGTTTTTATAGGTTTGGTTACAAAGGATTACATCATAGGTTGGGGAGCATTGAGAAATAGGTGCCCTTTCCCCTAATTGAATGTTAAGACATTGGTGCCAAAGGCAGATTAGAACGGAATGCTTTGTTTCCCTGATTCCAAGAGGAATCATCAGTCAGACCTTCAAACTTCAGATTACTGAGCTGATGGCATTTAATAATCTAAATATTGATAACATTGAACAAGGATAAATGTTATCATTTCTGGTTAAGTAAATATATATAAAGTTTTAAGTAAATATTGGCTTGCACATACCGTACTTATGCAGGTCACAGAGACATAGAAATAATAAAAAATTCAGAAAAAGAATTTAAACATTCCTGTAAGTTCTTCACTTTATCTTTCCATTCCACATAGCCCTGAAAAGGGCTTGATACAATCAAGCCCTCACAACGGAGATCTTTGTCTTCCTGGAAATCCCTATATACCCCAGGGAATTTCTAACATCACTGAAAGTGTATAGAGGTGTAATGGGTGAGATAGACAAGAATCCTGCAAAGTAGAAGGAAAACGAGGAAAAAATAGTATCAAAAAACCCAGTTGATGTAATACTACTGTATTATAAGAAATGATGAACAGGGTGATTTTAGGAAAAAAATAGAAAAACTTGCATGAAATAATGAAGAGTGAAATGAGTAGAACCTGGAGAACACTGTATACAGTACCAATACTGATCAAAGAGCAAGTGTGAATGACCAAGCTATTCTGAGTTACATAAATATTCAAATAAACTACAAAAGACTTATGAAGGAAGGTACTATCTACCTCCAAAGAAAAAGCCCTGACATATAGATCTAGGTATTTATTGTATAGTTTCATATCTATATCTGTATCAAATATTGGCTTTCTCTAATATGGAACTGAGAGGGAGGAAGGAAAATAGATTGTAACTCAAATGTAACAACGACAAAAAAAAATAAAAAGAATATTAAGGGGCAGCTACGTGGCTCAGTGGATAGAGCATCACCCCTGAAGTCAGGAGGACTTGAGTCAAATCTGGTCTCAGACACTTAACACTTCCAGCTGTGTGACCTTGGGCAAGTCACTTACCCCCAATTGCTTGGGGGTAGGGGGAGAAATATTTTTTAAAAAAGGAAACTCAGTGAGAACAGGGTATATAGGTAGAGGTTATTAGCAGTGTTAAATGCTGCACAGAGATCAGGAATAAGAAATGAGAAAAATCAACAACTGATTAATAAAATCATTAGTTTCCCCAGTTGATAAATGGTCAAATGATATGAATAAGCAGTCTTCAGATGGAGAAATAAACGTTATCTATAGTCATATTAAAAAATCTAAATCACATTATAAAAGAAATGTGCAAATTAAAACAACTCTGAGGTATGCCTTCATACCTTTCAAATTGGCTTATAATACAGAAAAGGAAGACGACAAATGTTGTAAAGGATGTTGGAAAATTGAGACACTAATATTGGTGGGGTTGTGGACTAATCTAACCATTCTGGAGAGCAATTTGGAAATGTGACTAAAGGGCAATCAAGCTGTGCATATCCTTTGATCCAACATTGCTACTGCTTGCTTTGGGGTCTATATCCCAAAGAGATTATTAAAAAAGAGAGAAAAGCCTACATGTACAAAATAGTTATGGCACCAAAAAATTATAAATTGAGGAGATGCCCTCAATTGGGCAGAACAAGTTGTGGTTTATTAAAGTAATGGAATACTAACATACTATTGAAAAGGATGAGTAGGATGATTTCAAAAGATTCTGAAAACACTTCCATTAACTGATGAAAAATGAAGTGAGCAGAACCAGTAGAACACTGTACACAATAACAGCAATACTGTGTAACGATCAGCTATTAAATGACTGTGGTCTTCTCAGCAATAAAATGATTTTTTTGGCAATAACAACTGGTATTTATTTAGCACTTTAGAGGTTGACAAAGTGCTTTACATATATTATCTCACTTGACTGTTTTTATTTTATTTTATTAAAGCTTTTTATTTTCAAAACATATGCATGGATAATTTTTAACATTCACCCTTGCAAAACCTTGTGTAACAATTTTTTTTTCCTCCCTTCCTCCTAACCCCCTCCCCTAGATGGCAAGTAATCCAATACATATTAAACATGTGCAATTCTTCTATACATATTTCCACAATTATCATGCTGCACAAGAAAAGTCAAATCAGAAAGAAAACACAATGGAAGCAAACAATAACAAAAAGAGTGAAAATGCTATGTTGTGATCCACACTCAGTTCCTACAATCCTCTCTCTAGATGCAGATGGCTCTCTTCATCACAAGATCATTGTGACCAGAATGATCTCATTGTTGAAAAGAGCCATGTCCATTGGGACTGATCATCATATAATCTTAGTGTTGTATACAGTGATCTCCTGGTTCTGCTCATTTCATTTAGCATCAGTTCGTGTAAGTCTCTCCAGGCTTCTCTGAAATCATCCTGCTGGTCATTTCTTACGGAACAATAATATTCTATAACATTCATATACCACAATTTATTCAACCATTCTCCAATTGATGAGCATCTACCCAGTTTCCAGATTTTTGCCACTACGAAAAGGGCTGCCACCAACATTTTTGCACATGTGGGTCCCTTTTCCTCCTTTAAGATCTCTTTGGATATAAGCCCAGTAAAAACATAGTTGAATCAAAGGGTATGTATGCATAGTTTGACAGCCCTTTGAGCATAGTTCCAAATTGTTCCCCAGAATAGTTGAATCACAGTTCCACCAACAATGTATTCATGTCCCAGTTTTCCCACATCCCTCCAACATTCATCATTATCTTTTCCTTTCACCTTAGCCAATCTGAGAGGTGTGTAGTGGTATCTCAGAATTATTTTAATTTGCATTTCACTGATCAACAGTGATTAAGAGGACCTTTTCATATGACTAGACATGGTTTCAATTTCTTCTGAAAATTGTCTGTCCATATCCTTTTTCCCTTTATCAATGAGAAAATGGCTTGAATTTATGGGTAATCAAAATTCTCATATATATATATATATATATATATTATGTCTTATTTTATTGATAGAAACAAATTACTACTATAATCATGCTCTACCACAAAACACTTAAATAAATTCATATAACTATTATATAAAATCTCTGGATTAAGGATCAAAGACCTAGGTGTCATTAATATTTACATGTTTTGCAACCTTGAACAAGTCATCTTGTCTAAGGGAACTCAAAATTCTTTAAAAAATTAATGTTGGCAGAGATTCCAAACATGGTCGCCATGTGAGGACCCTCTGTCCACTGGACCCTCTGTCCAGTGCCCTCCTTATCTCTACCTTCACCTATCTCCTACTTCTAAACTCAGTAATAAACCTCTTTTATTAATCTAAAAAAAATTAATGTTAAAAATTATTTTTACATGTACTTGGAAAAAATAAAATACTATTTTAAAAATCCCCCAAAATTAGTTATCTTGGGGAAAATCAGTTTCTATTGAAAACCAGAATGTAAGAGGTTGAGAAATGAGTACTGGATAATGTTATAACAACTATTATTTCACCTCTAAGATGTCCTCTCTCTACTCTAATCCAATAATGAATAACCCCTCCTTATCTGAAATCACAGGCCTTTGTATCTCTTTATGAAATTATGTTATAATTCCTGTCTCATTACCTTTATTAGGTTGTAAGCCTTTGAGATCAGAATCAATATTTTGTTTGTTTTGTATCTTCCCTAGTACCTACATTAGTTTATTGTACATGGAAGTAACTTAATAAGTATTTGTTGAATGAAAGAATTAGTAAGTGAAATGGAATTAAGGAAAGAATCATTCAACATGGACTATTTTTTCATTATTGTTATTTATGTATTTATCTTATCTTTCCTTACTGGACTATAAGCTCCAAGAGGGAAAAGGCTACAACTTATTTAGTTTTCTATGCCATAAAACTCTAAGCATTGTGACTCAATCAATTAATTAATTACTAAGCATTTATCAAGTGCTTGTTTATTGATTATTATCTCTTTTTACCTAAGAGAGATAACAGAGCATATATAAAATTCATATATTCATTATTGGGAAAGGATTTGCAGCTGCTAAGTTAAGAAAGGCTTCATGTAAAGATTGTGCTTAAATTGAATTTTGAAGGAAACTGGAGATTTTTTGTTACTGCTGAGACAAGTGGGATTAAGTGATTTGACCATAACTAGTAAGTCTTAATTATTAAGGATCTGAGATTGTGTAATTCTGATTCCAGGACTGGTACTCTTTGCACTACACAACCTAGCTGCCCCAAAACTAAGATTCTAAAAGGCTGAGGTAAGGAGTGGATGGATATCATCAATAAAAATAATTAACAATCCTTTACATCAAGAAGACATAATTTAGGGGCAGTTAGGTGGCACAGCCCTCTTTGAGGACCTGAGTTTAAATTTGATCTTAGACACTTAACACTTAGCTGTGTGACCCTGGGCAAGTCACTTAACCCCGATTGCCTGAGCAAAAAAAAAAAAAAAAAAAAAAAGAATTCATAATCAAAAGTCCCAAACATCTTTTCTTTATTTTTCTAAATTATATTCTCCTTCTTACAATTCACAAGCTTTTACCTTTTCTCGCTTCCATATTTTCATAATATTGTCCAGGCTTACTTCTGGTTATATCATTTGGAGTGTGATAGGAGAAAAGATCTGGCACTAAACCAAATGTGAATGTGTTGACAAAGGAAACAAGAGAAAATAGCAATAAGAAAAAATAGGAGGTTTTCAAATGCCATGAGTAATTATCATTATGTTAACAGCCTTTTTTTGTGGAATGTTATCTTAAAATTTTTTTTTACTTTTTTTTAACATTCTTTTTGTAAAACTTTGAGTTCCAAATTCTCTCTCTCTCTCAACCTGACCCATTGAGAAGAAATGTAATTTCAATTATACATATGAAATCATATAAAACATCAATTTAAAAAATTAGAAAAGAAAAAATTATGCTTCATTCAGCACTCAATGTCCCTTCCTCTAGAGATGGAAAGCATTATTCATCATTAATCTTTCAGAATTGTCTTGGATCATTTTATTGATCAGAATAACTAAATCATTCATTGCTGGTCAACATACAATATTCCTGTTACAATGTACTATTCTATTGGTTCTGCTCATTTCATTTTGCATAAATTCATATAAGTCCTCCCAGATTAACCTACTCATCATTTTCATAGGACAGTAGTATGTCACCACAATCATATATCACTACTTGTTCAGCCATTCTCCATTTGATGGCCACCTCCTCAATTTCCAATTCTTTGCCATAATCATAAAAAAAGGGTTACTTTAATATTTTTGTATATATAGTTCCTTTTCCTTTTTCTTTGATCTCTTTGGGATACATTCAGCAATAGTATTGCTGAATCAAAGGGTATACACAGTTATGAATTACATTAAGGAATATTTCCTGGAATTAAATTATGCATTAAATATTGTTTAGACTTCTGGAACATTTGCTCCCCCTTTCCAAAGTAGTATTATTTGAGTAAAGCATTTCACTTCTCTAAGTATTCCACAACTTTTTTTTTCAAACTCTCCCACCCAAACATTCCAAATCTTGTCAGAAAACGTCTTATTCTGCAACTACAGTTTATCACTTTCTGAGGCCATATTATAGATGGCAAACCTTTATGAAGGAACTTCCTACATTTAATATACAGTATTCGCAAACCAATATTAGGGAAACAGAGAAGAGACTCATTTCCAGGAACATCCCAAGGTCATTTTATAGTTTTCCACTATTTGTCTATACATACATATAGTTGACACTTTACATTCAACTAATATGAAGAGAAAATAGTATCCCTGTACTAGTTAAAAAATAATATCCTTGTATTGTTATCTCTGATTTGCATGAAATTAAAATTATATTTCATAGACAAAAAAAATTAATTGAAAATAAGATTATACAATATACTCTAATGGAGGAGTATAAAATTATATTTCTCCCTTATAGAACATAAGCTCCTTTAAGAAAAGGGATAAACAATGAGATGATTGATACCAGTTCCAATGATCTTGTGATAAAGAGAGTCATCTACACCCAGAGAGAGGACTGTGGGAACTGAGGGTGGATCACATAGCATTGTCACTCTTATTGATGTTGTTCGCTTGTATTTTCTTTTTTCACTCATTTTCTTTCCTTTTTCATCTGATTTTTCTTGTGCAACAAGAGAATTGTATCAATATGTTTACACATATTGAATTTAACTTATATATTTTAACATGTATAACATATATTGGATTGCTTGCCATCTAAGGGAGGGTTTGGGGGAAAGGAAGGGAAAATCTGAAACACAAGGCTATGCAAGGGTCAATGTTGAAAAATTATCCATGCATATGTTTTGAAAATAAAAAACTTTAAAAAAAAGGGCAAGGATAGTTTCCTTTTTTAAAAAAAAATCTCTAACTTCTAGCATAATGCATATCATATAGATATGCACTAATAAATGGATAAAACATTTATTGTTAACTAGGTACTGTGCTAAACTTCTTGCTAGTTTGCTAAAGCTAAGGAGCAGTTTCTGCCTCAAGGAACGAACTTTCTAATGAGGCAAGATAATACATAAAATGGTGCTAGAAAGCTGAAGAAAGTCTGCGGTAAAGTCTCAGGTTCCTAATGACTTCTTAAGAAATCATTGTTAATTGATTGATTAATCCCTTTGGATTGCCAAATTTACCAAATAGCTATCCTGTACCTGGAACACCTATGTGATTGACTCAGTAGATAGAATTCCAGGAAGACCTTGTTCCAATCCTGGACAAGTCATTTAAGGCTGGTTGCCTCAGTTTCCTCATCTGTAAAGTGAGAAAGAAATGACAAACTATTCCATTATCTTTGCCATGAAAATCCAATGGTGCCACAGAGTCAGATCCAATTGAATGACAAATGTGTAAAACTCTGAGCTGGATGTTTTAACTGATTGAGAGAAGAATAAAATATTCTTTGCCAACATGGGATTAAAATCTAGAGTGCATAAGGAAAAAAAAGATTGGCATATGGAATTTATGGATTGCCAAATTTCACTCTTTCAATGTAGGTAAGTTCCTTTCCTTTGAATTTAACAACTTTATTTATTTGGTTTTTTGTTTGTTTTTATTAAAGCTTTTTATTTACAAAACATATGCATAGGTAATTTTTCAACATTGACCCTTGCAAAGCTTTCTATTCCAAATTATTCCCTCCTTCCCCTCACCCTCTCTGCTAGATGACAAGTAGTCCAATACATGCTAAATGTATTTAATACCTTCTATATTATTACTCTTCTTCCTTTTCTCTTTCAACTGGTTGAATTTGGCTTTCTGTAACACATACTCTGCACTTGTGCTGAGACTGGGATCTGGCACCAAATGATGAGGTTAATCACCAAAAGATGGAGCTGAGGTACCGCACCAAATGTTGGGGTTTGGTAGCAATTCATATGTGAAGAATTCACAATAGCTTTCTCCTTTTCAGAGCATATTTTTATTTACAAGAAGCGTTTATGGACAAAATGAAGAGGTAAAATAGACACCAAGAATGGTAAATATGAAATAGATTGGGGAGAACATATAGTTAGCAAGGAAAGTGGTAGAACAATGGAACAGACAAGTGGAATTCAGGATTAATCAGGAGAAAGGGAATATTCCATGATGTGAGAGTACATCACTAACAGATTGGCTATATCCTCAGAGGAATTTAAAAAACGTTAGTTAAGAGAAAGACCCCATGAGGCAGAATGCTGTGGTGGGCTAACCCAAAAGAGCTTCAGGAAAGATAGCATGGGTCACAGACAGATTTATAGCAGGAGTGGGAGGTGGGGTGGGGTGTTTGACTTCATAACTTGGCTTTCTGATTGGATACAGAAAGTTAGGATTACCCCAAACTTCATGAGGGGGTGGGATGAATAGGCTGAATTGATCCCCACCTATGCCCTTCCCTGCTTGCCTCAGGAAATATTATAATTTTATCAGTACTTCAAGGCTTTCTCAACTAATCCCACCTAGTTATCCAGGCTCTTATCATTCTCAAAATATACTTTGTAAAAATGAAACAAGGATAATAAAATTTTCTTACTCCTTGATTTATATGGATGCTAATTCATTTGAAAGGTTGAGGTAGTGATCATATAGCTTTTTCATGTCCTTGAGGTCAATGATTTTCACAGGGCTGTTTTACTTTATTTGTTTGTTTGTTTTTAACCAGGGATTTATAAATCCAACTTCCTCACAATCTATCAATCAACATTTATTAAGTGCCTGTTATTTGCCAGGCCCAGGTGCTAATACACTGGAGATACAAAAAAGGAGACAAAAGACAGTCGGATCTTAAGGATCTTACTCTGCTGGCTTTCTAGAACCCCTCAAATGAATTTCTGTTTTCCACTCCATTCCTGGTCAACTTCTAGCAAGTCTGTAATCATTTCTTTTTCCTTTCCCTCATCAGCATGGAAGTAGAAGGTTTCCTGGAGGAGTTGGTACATCCCACTGCTAGACACTCCCAAATCAGGTTAGACTTTCTTTTCAGGCCTCAATTTTCCTCTTGGCTAAGTAAACTATTATGCAAATTACCTCTGATTGATTTCAGAAACTAGAGAAAGGAGAAAGATTAAATTAGATCTTCCACTTGGAGAAAGGGGGATTTTTGTAATCTCCTCCTCTATTTATACAGAGAATAGGGTGAAAGTCCATAACCATTATCTAGCTTTGCAGTTGCCTAATGAACAGTGTGAGCTATTCAACTGGGTTTGGGGGAGTAAAGAAAAGAGGATTTTTTTTTAGTGGAAGACAGACCTAAAGAGCAGAAAATTCACTTTAAATGGGCAAACAGTTATGGAAAACTGCTTTTTAACTTCTTTAGAGGAAAATCTGCTATTGAAAGGAATGGGTTTTGTTTTCATAGTTTTGTTGAGGTTGAGAAGGGGACCCCAAAAGTTTGAGGTATGTTATCGCTATACATCTCAAAAGAATTTGCAGGCTTAAACTCATTTCTTAGTCAAGGGGCAAAGTTTTATTGTAATTGTAACACCATTACAAGTAGGCTAAATTCTGAAAGAAATTAGAAAGGAAACAAAAACAGAGACACATTTATCCAGTTTTCTATCATTAACATGCTAATTTATGGCCCAGGAGTGGTCTCTAGAATTTGTTTATCACTGACAACAGATTATCTATCTGACAATCAGCAATGAACTGAGGAGTGGTCTATTCACTATTGTTTTAGGAGTTTTTGAGCAGTGGGACTATCCTGAGGCCAGAGGCTATTTGACTGAGGAGTCCTCTGTATGAAATCAGAGAGAATGAGTGTGGGAGTTTCCTGAGGCAGACTCCAAAGCCAGAAGATTTAGGACTACTGATTTGTTAGAACAGAAGCCTTCCTAAAATCAGGGGACCACAAAATCATTGCTATATTACAACAGTGTCATCTAATAACTAATAGGTGACAAAGCAGTTTTAAACTGCTTAACAAATTGTGGATTTAACAAATTAACAAATTTCTTAGAGGAAATCTAGTGAAATCTTCTCATTTGCCAGTTGAGGAAACTGAGACCCAGAGAATTAAAATATCTTGCCCAAGATCTGTGGAAAGAATGCACAACTTCCTACTCTGCAAAGAGTCATTAACAGAAACATTTCAATAATTCTATCATAAAATGTTCATGGTATATAGATTTATCACTTGTCTGGTGTTTATACTATTCTGTAGTCTAGACTCCCTTCAAAGCTGTCCTGGGTAAGAAGCTGGGGCATTGTCCTTGGAGCTCAAAATTTAAAATAAGAGCTCTAAACATGGATCCTGTGAACCTATTTTAAAATTTTCAACAACTATCTCAATATGATTGATTTCTTTTATAATCCTTTGTATTTTACTTTAAGCATTTACAACATTATTCTGAGTATGTGTTCAGGGGTTTCACCAGACTTTGATTTAAAGAAAGAAAAAAAGAAAGAAAAAGCTTATAGGGTCCAAAATTACCCAAACCATAATAAACAAACAAACAAATAAACTGAAGCAAACCTCTGAGCCAATAGCACTTTATTTATAGGAACTTGGGTTCCTATAAGTGGACCTTAGATTTTCTTCACAATCTTGAGATGCTCCCTGACCCTTAGGGCTTTACTTTTATAGGATTCAGTATCAGATCACAAAAGAGGCAAAGGAAAATATAGAATCTCATATGATAGATCTTGACTCTTGACCTTCCAAGAGGCCCAGAAATGAATTATCAGTATCAGAGTCACAGATGGAAAAAGCAGAGGTCATCTCCACTAGTTGATCATAAGATTGTTTCCTCCTCATGCTGGGCAAGAGAGGGTGGTCCAGAAATACAAAAATAAATTGGAAGACTTTTCATATCATGCCAAAACTGGATACCCATGCTGAGTTGGTCACATTAACCAAAATAGAGTGGAGATACCCTCATCAATTTTCTTGTGCTTATGCAAATGAACTTTATAATTAGTAAATAAGTAGTGAACAGTGAATTTGTAGATTTTAAAGTTTGAGGCCTACTATAAGAAAAAAAATCTATCTTATTTAGTTATTTCATATGATATATATAAAATATGCATTGATGTCATTCTCATACTAATATTAGTTGACCAAACTGACTAAATGTAAAGTAGTAGTTAAATATATCATTAATAATTGCTTACAATCATTACCCCTATGAAAACATACTGAATTGATTAATACTAATTGAAATAAAACAGGGATCCAATCATTTCACTTAGAACCTCTGATTTAGAGGACACAAAAATTAAAAGTATAAACTTAAAAGACTGTACAATTTAAAATTTTTTTCTATTATATCTTGATAGCATTGTACTCTTTTAGCAGCATAGAAATGACTGAACTTCTAGATAATATTGGTTAAAATAAGCTACCAAATGGTTCTATTATTAATGTGAACCTGTTATAATCTCATATTATTATTTCACTACTAATTGCAAAATTGATTTAAGTAAGTTTTTCTTGAGGCTTGTCCTGACTGCTAGAGTAAAAGTTAGCTCTAGATTCCCTCTGTATTTCTTCTGTAAAAACGTTCTTCTTCAAAGTCCAGCTCAGATGCTACCTTTTTCCTTTTCCCTTTCTTCCCTCCCTCCCCCCAGAGATTTTCCTCATTACTGTAGCTAGAAGCGATCTCCCCTCTCTCTTATACACTTTATTGTATTCTAATGTGTATTATACCTCTTTATGTGTCTTATTCCAATTACTACAATCTCACTTTTTTCCCCCAGTTATTACATTTTCTAAACTAGCATTGACATTTGTTTTTCTCGATGGTATTTTATTTTCCCAAATCCATGTAAAAATAGTTTTCAATATTCATTTTTGTAAGATTTTGTGTTGCAAATTTTTCTTCCTCCTTCCCTTAAATCCTCCCTCCCAAGACAATAACCAATATAGGTTAAACATGTACAATCTTTTAAACATATTTGCCATGTTGTCATGTTGTGCAAGAAAGAAAAAACAAGCAAACAAATGTGAAAATGCTATGTTTTTATCCACTTTCAGTCTTATAGTTCTCTCTCTGGATGCCGATGGCATTTTCCATCCCAAATTTTTGGAATTGTTTTGAATCCCTGAATTGTTCAGAAGCGCTAAGTCCATCACAGTTAATCACCACAGAATCTTGCTGTTACTGAGTACAATATTCTCTTGATTCTGCTTACCTCACTCACCATCAGTTCATTTAAGTCTTTCCGGGCTTTTTTGAAATCATTGGCTCATCATTTCTTATAGAACAGTAACGTTCCATCACCTTCATATACCATAAGTTATTCAGTCATTCCCCAAGTGATGGGCATCCACTCAATTTCCAATTTCTTGTCACTACAAAAAGAGCTAGCATTGAAATGTAATATGGGATTGTATTGTATTTGCAATATTTGACAGGGTAAGGGTTTGTTACCCGAGTTTTTTGCACACGACTTGGTAAGTCAAAAATACTTTTAAATCGCTGTTATATACCATAGCCTATAAATATGGTAAAATAAAAGGTAATCTTTGTATCCTTCGGGTCTCTATAAAATGAATAAGGCATAATGGAAAAACAGAAAATATATCATTAGGTCTTACAGGTCCCTATCCCCTTCCCATCCCATTTGTTTTGGTGTGTGCATTTTTTTTTTTTTTTTTTGATTCATTCTAGCATGTATGTTGTAGGCAAACACAGATACTGTTTTGCACAATGTGGCAGACACAAAAAATCAAAGAAGTCGGGATCTTTGCTCTGAGGAAGTTTATAATTTAATAGAGGAGATACGGAGTGCTGCGAACAAGGATATGCACAACCTCTCGGGTTATCACCCAAGATAAACAAAAGTGCTTTGGCAAGTCAGAGAAGGAAGAGCCATCTTTAGGATGCTACTGGGTTTGTCAAAGAAGAAAGGCCTGTTTAAAATGGGCTTTGGGTATAGTGGTTTTCACAAGACATTTCCGAGAGGTACAACAGGGGCAAACGCGCAGGAAAGCACAAGGTTCGAGGCACTTGGGGAGAGATTGGGTGCACGGAGCAGAGAAGGAGGGGAAAGCAGGAGAGCCCTCAGATTCTAGAGGCCCTCGAATATCCTCTTTAGGGGGGATTTTGGAATTCATTATGGTGGCAACGGGAAGGCAGAGAAAATCTTTGAGCAGGAGAAACGCATTTGTATTTGGGAATCAGGAATATTATTTCAGCGGTTTGGGAGGGTAAGCTTAGTGGGGGGGCGTGACTAGAGGCGGGCACATAAAGTGGGGAGCTATGGGAAATAGGACATCTCGGTGGCTGTAAGGGGAAGAGATGGAAGCCCAGACTCATGGGAAATCCTGGGCTTCTAGATTGCTTGGCCCGTGTTGGCACGTCATTCACAGCAATGCCTTTCGCGTACACACGCGACCCTCGAAGTTTTCTTTTTCTCTGGTTCTTCCCACCGCCACAAGCCTGTGCTGTGGGTGGGGCATCGGCCGGGAAGCGCGTGCATATTCTGCAGCGCAAGGCGCAGAAAGAGGAGGAGGAAAAAGAGCGATTCTTGGAGGCCAGTTAAGACCCCTCACAACTGCCCCAGAACGCCGCGGGAATTCAGAAAATGGGGCGGGCCTTCGAACTCGCGCGCTGAGGAGGAAGGGGGTCAGGAGGAGCTTTCGCAACCTCCAATCAGAGCTCACTTTTAAAACGAACGAATACCCGGATGTGAAGTCCTGCGCGGATACAAAGGCAAATCTCTCAGTCGCGTCTTCGTTTTCTCCACTGACCAATGAACACCTTTTTGAATACAAGTGACAGTACCTCCAGCCAATGAAAGACCAGTTTCTCCCTGTGGTGCGTAATTATTTCAATTTTGTGTAACCCATCCATGATTTTTATTGGATAAGCCTATGAATAGCAGTAGAACGGCCTAATCAGGAGTAGAGACTGAGAACAGAATCAGCCAATAGAAAGGCCTTCAGGGCTGGGGCGGAGGTCTCGGTTTTCGCGGTGTCGGTGGACGAGACGCGGGGGCCATTTTGTGAGGAGACGGAGACGGAGAAGTAGTAGTAGCGGCTGAAGAGACAGTCTGGAGCAGTAATCCGTTTCTTTACCGGTGTCGGACCGGGGAGGTGGAGATTTAGAAGCCAACATTTTCTCCCTCTCCCCACCGGGTGAGTGGTGAGAGTCGGCCCGGGAGAGTCACTGAGATCCCTGGGGAAGAGCAGGGCGGGGGAGGGGAGGGGGAGGGAACCTGGGGGAAGAGGCGCAGAACGATTCCCTCCATGATAATAGCGCGGCCCAGACTGACTTTTCACTGGCGCGGCTTGAGTTTTTGAGGTTTGGGGGTAAAGGGATTCGAATTGGTCTTAGGTCTGTCGTGGGTTAAACGTAGTTCGAGACATCCCGTCAGCATGTGCTATATAACGGCACCCAGGAGTAGAAAATAACCATCTTTTTCCTTATGTTGGTCTCTCCTCCCCTCCCCCCATATCCTCCCCTCCCCCCGTGGTAACGGCTGCCGACCGCCTCCCCTGTACGACAGAGTCGGCTCTAGGGAAAGACCACGAGATGAAAGTAGTGGGGAGGGAGGGTGGGAGATGCTCATAATATGGATGAACTTGTTCGTGATGCTGATATTTTTGCTTTCAGTAGCTTTATTCCTCTTCTCCTTTTCTCCCTAATTAAAGATTGGAAAGG
The DNA here is from genome assembly GCF_902635505.1 of Sarcophilus harrisii. Lineage (NCBI taxonomy): Eukaryota > Metazoa > Chordata > Mammalia > Dasyuromorphia > Dasyuridae > Sarcophilus > Sarcophilus harrisii. Next base: position 491,956,054 of record NC_045427.1, on the reverse strand, counting down.
GGGCGGGTTACCCTGGAGATACTCAGTTCCATTCAGGTCCCTTAAATTCTGGAGACCTGTAGACGGGTGGGGGTTAGCAGATGTGTGGAGTGTGCCTGGAGAAAGATAACGAATTTTGCCGGTAGTGTGCCTTTTATACACATAATCAAAATAGCAGTTGCAGAATACTAACGTAAAATATTTTTTTCTCTCCTCTACAACAGAAAAGGTGGCTTTTGCAGTATTGAGCTTAAATTGCATTTGTTGGGGAAATACTCAATTAATTGAAATCCTAGATTATTTACTATTTTTTGTCTGCAGGTTACAAATCATAGTTAGTGAAGCTTTGCTGTGAGGTAGGTATTACTGCATTTCTTAGATGAGGAAATTGAGGCTTACAGTATGAATTGTCAAAAATCATACTAAGTCATTAGTGGAGACCTGAAAAAAAGTAAAAAATTTAAGCAATAAGGTTTTGTTATGCAGTTAGTACTACAAAAACCGTGTCGGCCTTTACAGTCACTTGCAAAAGTACCCTTTAGAAACCAGTGGAAGGAAACTGATCAACTTCCAAACTGTATTTTCCGCATATAAATCGTCAGTGAGATTTTAAAAATCATATTAATTTGGGTTTAATAATAATTACGATTTTTAGCTTAATTTATTCAAAAATTGAAGCTATAAAAAATTTCCTAAAAATTGAGTCTTGGGGATGGCTATCTTTAATTTTCAAGAAGGGTAAAATGTAGTTAAAGTAGAATCCAGAAAATCCTTTTTATTTTATATCTCATTAGAACTAATATTGTTAACTTTTGGTCACTGGTGACAAAATAAATTCAAGATCAAAGGAAATCTTTTAAGTGAGAGTAGAGGAACAATTTTATGCCAAATGGACCTGTATTGGATGGCTATCATACTAACAACATTTATATAGTGCTTTAACATTTGCAAAGTACTTTACTATGAGATAGGTGCTGTTGTTCTTATTTTATAAGTAGGAAACATTAAATGACTTGATCAAATAGCTTTGTGTCTGAGGTAGGATTTGAACTCATGCCATCCTGATTGCAGGACGACCATAATGTCCATTGTGCCCCCCAGCTGCCTGTTACGAATACTAATAAAAATCCTTTGTACTATCAGAACACAGAAAATAGTGGAAACAGTATTGCAATTTATTCACAAATATTAAACTTTTTCTAGAAATAGAGAATACTCGATGGGTTAAAATGTAATAGGTAGTCTCCATCTTTCATAGAAACTTAACTAGGTGCATTTGTCAGAAGTAATTAGTAAGAGATAAAAATTTTAGAGGACTCTTAATTCTGGCTACATGGATACTGGAGGGTCATTTCTGGCTCCTAGCATCATCACATACACCTTGAACTATCTGACTGGCCATAGATTTTTTTTTTTTTTTAATTTAATATTCAGATGTACTTTACAATGTGGGGTAGAGGCATCATTTTAATATTGTGGTGCCCAGCTAAAGGAATAAATGAGAAAAGAAGAGATGTGTATATATAATATATATATATATATATAATATATATATATATGTTGCCTGCACATTATACTCAACATGTTGTGACACATTTCTACCACCCTGAAGATCTTAGGAATTCTAATAGTCCAGTATCCCAAATTTTAGATGTAGGAGCTGAAGGACAATCATTTAGTGTTCTTGACATTATTTTACTCCTCTTCTAGAAGTTGTTACTTCTGTAAGGTAAAAAAAAGACTAGAATATAATACTTAATAACTTTTTTCTGTGTAGCCATTAGTTAAAGCCTATAACAGAAGTTTGTTATATGTCAGCAGATTTTATAGTATCACATTTGAAAAATGAAAAGTTTTAGGTCTTGATTTATATAAAAGAATTGAATGAATGTTTTTCCTTATTAAGACTCATTGTGAGAAGGAAACTTAGGAATTAACATTCCATGGGGAGGCAGTGTGGTACAAATAAAAAACACTGGATTGTTAGTAGCTCTACTATTAACTAGGTGTTTGAATTTAGTCAAGTTATTAATAACCTTTCTGAACCTCAGTTTATCTAAAGTGAAATAAGAATTAGATGATCTTTAACATGTGTAATGTATGATAGCCCTCTTTATTTGTACAAAAGATTTTTTTAAAAGTGATAAACGTTCATCAAAATCAATCACAGCTACACTATGAAAAAATACTGATTATATCTCTATATGTAAGAGTGGGATTCATTTTCTCAATTTATCCAGGGCCAAGGTTGGTTGGTAGAAGCTTTTGTTTTTGGTTTTTTAAATGAAGTTCCTCAATTAAAAAAAAAAAACAAACAAACAAGAAAACCCCAACCACTCACCTATCCTCTATTTATAAATAAACGAGTGTCCTAAAGCAATCTCTTGAATAATTAGGCTATTTTAAATAGTTAAATTTTCTTAAAGATTTGTTTTTGAGATATATTGTTTGATCATGCCTAACTCTTTTGTGTTATGTTATTTTATATTGGGAATGTTAGAGTAATAAGGACTTAGGCCCCAGGTATAGAAATGGCTTTGGGACAAGAGGGAACTATTTTGAAAAACTGTCCCTTATCCCCCAACAGATTTGTGGTATTCTTGTAATACCTGGTGTCTAAAAATAGATTTAATAAAATATGATATCCACCTTCCCTTTTCCATTTCTTTCTCCCTCTAAAAACAAAACTAAAACTATAAAATTGGCCCTAAGAATTTTCTTTAGTAAGGTACATGGAAATATTTGATTGGTTATGAAATTTTTGGCATACATGTATAGATCAAGATATATTTATAAAGCTGCCTTAAAGGAATACCAATTTTCTTGATTTTTCCCCCCCTTTTGTAATTCATCAGTTTAACAAAATCGAACTTGAGCCTGAGTAAGCATTAGTGTTGAAGATTATTTCTCTTTGTAATACTCCTCTTGCTCTTTTTTAGTTTCTGAGAAAAGGGATACCATTGCAAAAGGGTCTTGAAGTTGACGATTCAAATTGTAAGCACTGGCTCCAAGTAGTTTTTTATTTGGCCTCTCAGTGTTTAAAACTAAAACTAGTATTTGAAAACTAATTAAAGAATTAATAAAATAAAATTTACATCTTCACAACTTTCTAATCCTGGAAAGGTTATTCATCTGACTCCAAATCTGGTCTATATACCTTTTAATTTCTATCTTGCATGTGTAGAGTAAAAGTTAAAATTACAAGTCATGCAATTTTATTTTGGGCATTACAAACTCAAAATTGGCATTAGAAGTTCTTGGCCTGAATGAATTTCTTGGTTTTATTTGTGTTAATTAAAATTTGATTTGGAAAAGAATCTTTTGTTGTATATGATAGAAAATTTACTTTTTTAAGTTCACTGATAAATGTGGAGTGCTGGGTCAATGTTCTATGTCATTTTCATAGGAGATGAGGTAGCTGCTTTTTTCTTTTTATAGCCATAATACCCTGGGTCATAGTAATCCTTGGATACTAACATAGTAACTAGTAGTTGAACAAGCCTGTTAATTTGTCTTTGGTATTGGTACCAAGTGCTGTTTTAGGTGAAGGCTCAAAAGTTTCCTGCATTTTATTCAGTTACCTTATGGGATTTCCCTCCCCCCATTGTCAATAAATTGATGATTCCTTTTTAGCCTATGGAGTTCCATTGTGCATGCCTTAATACATGTTTGTAGAGTTAGTATATTCTGACTTCTTGATGTCTTAAGACTTAAAGATGAGCCTTTCTTTGATATTTCTTTGTAATGAAGTAACTTGAAAATATAATCTTAATAAAAACCTTTATTTTAGTATATAATCATTTCTCCATTCGTGGCCAGTTTTCCCTAACTTTATGATAAACATCCATGTTTACAAATGATCTTTTTTGAGAGTCTCTTCAAGGTATATTCTGTTGCCCCAGTATTTTCTTGATTTATTCTGGTTACCTTCCTGTTTAAGAATTATGAAAGACAGAGGTAATGAAGATGATTGAAGCTCATCTTTTATCATATCTATCCAGTGGGATACTTATTTATATTTGCCAAAGTGGGGTTGGAGTTGAATTTAAAACTTCTTTCCAACAGTCAAGTGCTTCTGTCTTGGGGGTTTTTTAGGGCACAGTATTTCTGAGGAACTTTGACTCAATCTGTCCCTTCTCCTTTCACAGGGCAGCAAGGCGAACCCCATCCCTACTCACTGGAGCTCAGCTTTGATTTTTAAACCCCCTCCCTGCCCTTCCAAAACACACACACTCCCATCCAAAAGCCTGATTTTGTAAAGAAATTTTAAACATAATGATGCAACTTGGCGCGCACTGCGGCAAACTTGTAGGTGTTTTTTTTTAAAAATTGTTTTCAAAAACGAGACCTGGATTTAAGATGTAATTTTTAAAATTTCTATTTCTATTTTTTTTCTGCAGCAGTTGGGTTAGAGGAGGAGGAGCCTTTTAGCCTCTCATAAACTGACCTCTCTACTTCCTCATGTATTTTTAAGATTGAAATGATGATGTGAAAAGGGCTTTGCTTGTCTGCTACTGAGAACTTTATACCCTTGCGGTTTTTGTGGAAACTGCTTTTGGAAAGAAAAGAAATAAACTTTACTGACTTGACATTTTTGCACCTCCCGTTTTTCTAATCTGGGCTATTTTTATTTTTGTTTTTTTACAGTGAGATTTTTTTGATCTTCAGCTACAGTAAGTTATTCCAATTTTTTTTTTCATTTTTCCTGACTTTCCGCTGATTTCCTTTTTATTGTTGTTACTAGTTACTATTATTATTATTATTTATTATTATTATACTTATGATGGTGGTGATGATGATGATGATAATGGCACTGCTGATTTTTAACCGGATTAAATCGAGTTTTTCTGAATGTTCCTGAGCATTTCTCCTGCCTCCTGATTGACTTGGGAGTTTTGCAATATTGGAGAGAGAGCTGAGGCATTAGCATTTTTAAGTGGATTGATCCCATAAACCTTTTCTCTCCCAACCCCACCCTCACCCCCATCCCTTTCCCCACACTCAAAGAATTTGACTGGCTGCTTAAGTCTGTGACCTAATTTTTCCTGATCTATAACTTAACTGTTTTAGAGCATCTCTGGACGTCTGTATTTTTAATTTTTTTTATTTTTATTTTTTATTTTTAATCTTTCATTTGTTACATTTTTAAACTGTGCTGCAATAAAATGTGTGTGGTACTTCTGATCACCTATGGTGGTGATGGCATTTTCCCCGAAAGCCATCTTCTTCCTATGCCCCTTGAAATCCCCTCCTGCTCTTCATGTACACTACCCCTCACAAACTACAAGCTGCAACACCATGGATTCCCAGTCTGGAGCAGCAGCAACCAGGATCACCTGGAGCCAAAGAAAGGGGTTCTTCGGAACAGATGCAAACCCATCCTGGGTGATGGTAAGAGGTGTGAGGTCCAGTTGGTTTCATTGAAAAGACTAGGAAATACTCCCAAGTTCAAGTGTCCTCATAATAGATGTCTTGTGGAAATAACATTTAGGTTATGCCTTCACTTTGGAACTCAAAAGACTTTTCTCTAGGAAAGGTCACCCTCATTTCTATTTTGAAGCTTATAAATCCAGTAAGACTTACTAATTTAGGAATTTGTATTGGGATAATTGGGGAAAAGCAGAGTTGAACTTTGCCTTTAGAATTAAAAAAAGATATTTAAGTAGTATCCTTAAATTTTTAGTATAATTTGTAACATCTAAGAGAATGATTTTTTTTAATACTTTAGAAACATCAATTAATAAAATTAAAAATCTTATTAATCTGCTAATTAAAAACCCAAAGGGACCTCTTAATAGCTAACACTGTGCATTTAATATTAAAAAATTTAGATTTGTAAAAGACTTTAAAGGTTTTCTGTTCCTTGTGTGGTAGATGGGGAAAGCTACATTTCTTTAATTAAAACTCAAATTCCTCACTAATTTAGAATTTTTTACCCAAATTAGTTCAAATTATTTTCACTATAAATTTAGTTGATAGTATAATGTGAGACATCTGATATGAGATATACGATTTTCACTTGTTTTGAATCTTGTAATTTATTGTGAAACCTTTATTATAATTTTATTATTCAAAACACCTCAAAATTCAAAATGACAACCTAAACAAAGTAGTTATAACCAAAATAATTTGTAAATGAAAATATCTTAAGCATTTGAGTAACTCAATCCCTGCAAATAGGGGGGAAAATTTAGTGTTTATAGTCATTCAAAGGAAGAAGCTATCTGACTGTTACTTGTGATTTTTGTGCTTAATTTAGATCCTATTTTAGAATAATGTGAGACAGGCTTTTCTGAGATTAGACATTCATAAAAATTATATATTTACAAATGAAGGTGCTGCCAATAAGTACAGTAATGAGGCTGTATCATTTTGGACATTAAAAAGTATAGAAGATTTATTTAAATAGCATGTAGTGTTGGATGTTCAATAACAATGAAATTCCCTAACTGATTATTGTTAGAAACCTATACTACAGGAGGTTATAACACTTAGCAAATTATCGCCTGATTCTGTTTTTAATAAATTTTGCTTTTTTTCCTCCTTTCAAAAGACCAAAACAAAATCATAAAGCACTCATAACTATATCAATGAAATCTGATTAAAATAAACTGGAGCGAAGGAGAAAAGATGAGATGGGATAAATCAGTAAAAGGCAACTTTGAGTCTTAAGAAGTTTATGAGAAAGGGATTGGAGCATGATAATCAGGAAGGCAACAAACCTCTAGTCCTGATTGATAACTTTATATAGACCACCTCCTTCAGGTGTGTGATCTCCTTAAACACCTTTAAAAATACGGATCCTGGGGCTAGAATTTTTAAATGCTGCCTTTGGATAAGGTGCTGGCATCATTTTGTATATAAAATTATAGTGAGGAACAAATTGGCTAGGTGACAGTGGCTGACTCTGGGGAATTGTTGGTTCGTAAACTTAATAAATTCATTGGAAGTGCTTAGAGGTAGTAATAATAGTCCATTTCTGGCTTGTAAATAAAGGAAGAAAGAATCTGTTGTTTCTTGCCAAAATTCTCAGAAACTATTTTATGGTATTTTATATTATTTACTATTACGCTTTAATGTTGGCCATTCCTAATGGAGGGGAATGATAGCCTACTTAACCTCAAAGCAAAATGATCAAAAGAAATTTGTACATTTGTATGAAGGTATATCAGATAATAGTGATTATATATTTGCACAGATTCCCGATTTCATCAGTAAGGATAAATAGATCTACCCATTTACGCTTTTTTACCTTGTGTAATAATCTCCCCAGAGAAGCCTTTAAGGACCTTTTGTGCAGGGTGTTAACCTTAGCCTTTGATTATTTGGTTAAAAAAATGAATAAACTAGATATTTCACCAAGGAAAAGGTTGGAAAGCCATTAATTTTCTTTGTTTTTTTAAAACTATACTTCTAGATAAATAGCCCCTCCAGCTTTATGCTTTATGTAGTTTAATTGGTGGTCTTTTTTACATTTTGTCTGAGCTTGGGTATAATTTTGTTTTAAAATATATCAACCACCTGGTTAAGCCTATTTTAGGATGGCTAAGCAGATGGTCATATGAACAAGGAACTTTAAAAGTTTATAATTGATGTAATAGAAAACATAAGTGAAAACAATTTGCCACAAGATATAGATAATCCTATTTGCTGACAAGGCCTTATTCATAGGTTTCAAAAGTGTAGCTTTATAGCAATAGGGAAACAGTCACATGATCAGTTGATAGTTGAGTCCCATAACTAGCTCTAGTCTGAGTGATGGTTAGTAGCACCTGGATCAGTGATGATTTAAAGGTTTACTAAAGAAAGCTAGTCTCATTCTGCTTAAATGCTTCTCCAAGATTTTTTTCTTGGGGATTAAATTAATAGTTTAATCTGGGACCTTTTTTTTTTTTTTTTTTTTAATTTAATAGCCTTTTATTTACAGGATATATACATGGGTAACTTTACAGCATTAACAATTGCCAAACCTCTTCTTCCAATTTTTCACCTTCTTCCCCCCCTCCCTAAAATGGGGATGACCAGTAGATGTTAAATATATTAAAATATAACTTAGATAATAAGTATACATGACTAAAATATTATTGTGCTGTACAAAAGAATCAGACTTGAATTATTGTACATTTAGCTTGTGAAGGAAATCAAAATGCAGGTGTATAAATATAGGGATTGGGAATTAATGTAATGGTTTTAGTCATCCCCCAGAGTTCTTTTTCTGGGTATAGTGGTTCAGTTCATTACTGCTCCATTAGAAATGATTTGTTGATCTTGTTGTTAGATGGCCTGATCCATCAGAACTTCATCATCTAGATTGTTGTTGAAGTTATAATGATCTCCTGGTCCTGCTCTATTTCACTCCGATCAGTTCTGTAAGTCTCTCCAGGCCTTCTGAAATCATCCTGTTGGTATTTCACAGAACAGTAATATTCCATAATTTTCATATACCACAATTTATTCAGCCATTCTCCAACTGATGGAATCCATTCAGTTTCCAGTTTCTAGCCACTAAAAAGGGCTGCCACAAACATTCGTGCACATACAGGTCCCTTTCCCTTCTTTATAATCTCTTTGGGATATAATCCCAGTAGTAACACTGCTGGATCAAAGGGTATGCACAGTTTGATAACTTTTTGTGGGACCCTTTTTTTGAGGTCAGAATTGATCCAGTATGCTAGAAGTCTTTGATTGTTAGTGATTGAGATGAAATAATTTCTGGTCTGAATCTTAAGAATGTAGGGATTTTAACTTAAGGACTTTAACTTAATAGAATTATTTCCTTAGCATCAGCTCAAGGCAAAATTTAGTTTTCTAATCAAAACAAACATGCATTTTCTGGCACTTTTTATAACCATGGTGTTTTTGTATAGACATCATCCAAGGCTAGGCTAGAAAGGATTATATTGCAAGTAAAGATAGTAATCTGAGCATTCTTATCTTTAATAGGTAGAGAAATATGTTTGCTAAAAAGATAAACTTTAATTTCTGTTAACTGCTTTAAACCTCATTTACTTTTGGGGGGAATTTATTAGAGCTACAAGATAACATTGCATCTTTTAAAAGTTAAATATGTATTTATACCCTAAAGATAGAAGAATGAAATTCTGTGGGGTTTTTTGTTTTCTTGTAATTTTTAAAAATAAGAGCTTTTTATTTTCAAAATACATGGAAAGATAATTTTTTACGGTTACCTTTGCGAAACCTTATATTCTGAATTTTTCTCCCTCTTAATCCCTTCATTTCTCTCCCTTAGACAGCAAGTAATTCAACATAGGTTAAACATGTACAATTCTTTTAAACATTTCCATATTTATCATGCTACACAAGAAAAATCAGATCAGAAAGGGAAGAAAATTATTTTACATTTAAGTTAGTGATACATAATGGTTTTGAAATGAACAGTTTAAAGAAAATGATGCCTATTTTGTGTACTATCCTGAAGAAAAACAAAACAAAAACCAAAACCTGTTTTAAATATAACTCTTGAGGTTTATAAGGCATTTTATGTAACATTCTCATTCAGTCCTCATAACTATGCTGTGAAGAAAGTGCTTTCCTATATTTTATATATTTAGAAACAAAACCTTGCTCAAAGTTCCAAAACTACTTTGAGTTAGGTTTGCTTGTATAACATCCAAATCTAGTACTCTAGCCACTATAAGATGAAATTTTTGTGTAGTCTTTTCAGTATTGCTAGGTTATGTAAGTTATTAGATTTAGGACTGGAAGGGGTTTTAGAGATTGTCTAGTTTTAACCCTCCCCCATTTCTGCCTCACTTTTACTGAGAAGGAAACTGGAGTCCAGAAATTTGCCTAAGGTAATAAAAATAATGCATTGATGACTAATGATATATCCCCAGATTCTTTTTATGTTGCTTGACTGACAAAAATCTCTTGATGAGTAAGTGAAATTTTCATTCCTGGGTATTAGAATATTGTTTTATTTTAGTACACAATATTGGGAACAAGGTTTAAAGGTAGAGTGGATAAAAATCTGACTGCTTAGGCCAAATAATAACAGGAAACAATTATGAAGCTTCTGTGTTTGAGTACCATATTAAAAAGTGGCAGAGAAGATCTAGCACATTTTTCATTGTTGTAAAATCCTAAATTGGTAGGAGTCAACACCAAATAATTGTTTGATTTTAATTAAGTTTGGAGATTTCAGAAGGGGGTAATGGGGGCAGGACTTCATGGAAGTTGACAGGGATAACCTTGTGGAGTGAATTTGCCGAAGTCATAGGTTAATGATACATATTAGAAGGGGAAAACAAATTTGTGGAAAGGAAGATAAACTGTAACCTACTTAAAAAGATAGGTTTTCTATACCTTGTCCTTCCACTCCATATGGGGTCCTGAAAATAGCTCCTTTAACACAAAAGATCTAGATGGATGTTAAAATTCTTTTATTTCTATTTATATGCAATTGTGACTCGACAGTACCTTTTAAAAAATTATCTTTTGATATGAACCATCTGAGTTTTAGAAAGCTTTTTTTTTTTTTTTTTTTTAAATTTAATAGCCTTTTATTTACAGGATATATACATGGGTAACTTTACAGCATTAACAATTGCCAAACCTGTTCAATTTTCACCTCTTACCCCCCACCCCACCCCCCCTAAATGGCGGATGAATAGATGCTAAATATATTAAAATATAACTTGTACACAATAAGTATACTGACCAAAACATTATTTTTCTTACAAAAAGAATCAGACTCTAATTATTGACAATTAAATTTGAAGGAAATCAAAAATCGGTTGCATAAATTAAGGGATTGAATTCAATGTAATGGTTTTAGTCTCTCCCAGAGTTCTTTTTTCTGGGTATATGTTCAGTTCATTACTGCTCCATTAGAAATATTTGGTTGATCTGTTTGCTGAGGATGGCCTGATCCATCAGAACTGGTATCATCTATATTTTGTTGAAGTATATAATGATCTCCTGGTCCTGCTCATTTCACTCAGCATCCGTTAAGTTAAGTCTCTCAGGCCTTTCTGAAAATCATCCTGTTGGTCATTTCTTAAGAACAGTAATATTCCATAATTTTTCATATACCACAATTTATTCAGCCATTCTCAACTATGGACATCCAAGTTTCAGTTTCGCCACTACAAAAGGGCTGCCACAAACTTCGTACATACAGGTCCCTTTCCCTTCTTTATAATCTCTTTGGGATATTCCCAGTATAACAATGCTGGATCAAAGGGTATCACAGTTTGATAACGAGCATAATTCAAACTACTCTCCAAAATGGTTGGATTGTTCACAACTCCAAACAATGAATCAATGTCCCAGTTTTTAATCCCCTCAACAATCATTTTTTTTCCTTCATCTTGAATTGACGGTGGTTATCTTAGAGTTGTCTTAATTTGCATTTCTCTGATTCTTGTTTGGGCATCTTTTCATATGACTAGAAATAGTTTCAATTTTTCATCTGAAATTGTCTTTCATATCCTTTGACCATTTTCAATTGGAGAAGGTTTTTTTTTAAATTAGAGTTAATTCTCTATATATTTTAAATGAGGCCTTTTCAGAACCTTTATGTAAAAATATTTTCCCAATTTATTTTCCTTCTAATCTTGTTCATTATTTTGTTTTTACAAAAACTTTTTCAGTTGGTATAATCGAAATTTTCTATTTTGTGATCAGTAATGATCTCTAGTTCTGCTTTGGTCATAAAGACCTTCCCCTTCCACAGGTCTGAGAGGTAAACTATCCTATGTTCCTCTAATTTATTAATAATTTCATTCTTTATGCCTAGGAGTTTTAGAAAGCTTAAAGAGTTTAGTGACAGGAAGATACTTAAAGACATCTATTTAGGTTTAATTCCTTCCCTATTCTAAGAATCCAAGGGATCAGTGTTGTAACATCTGTTAACAGGAAAACGCCTAAATTAGGTGTTTCTATTAATGACTAGATGGTTTTTCATCAAAGGAGAAATAACTTTGCAGCTAATAATGATTCAAGACCTGTGTCTGTTGTTCTAATAACCATTTCAGTGTGTTTATAGTCTTCTATGGTTTTAGGAAATTAAAGTTTTTTTTTAATACTTTTTTGTATTTGAGATACTAATTTGGAATAAAAGGAAGAAAAACAAATGTTACATAGCAGTGAAATTTAGGAGGTTTTAGAGACCATATACAGTAACTATACAAGTACAGCTCCCTAAGCCTGTTGAAATTTGCTTTAAAATTTAATAATGTATATATTGTCTTCCTTACAGTGATAATAATAAAGATTACATACCTTGGATTTTCTACTTTACAATTATAGTGTTCTTTGTCATTTTATAAGTTTTAAGTTATTTTCCCTTCTTGTTTTTATTTGCATTGTAAAAATTAATCTTCACTCTTATTCTCTAATAGAATAGGCTAGACAGCATGGAACCTGTTCTATCAATTTTTTAAACTCGTGTCTTAAGAACTTAATTTCCCCTGGTGTATCTGAGCATCTGGGATAAGCTGTATAAGAAAGACTTTTAAGTAACAAAAGCACCTAACTTTTGAAGTTTGCTCTAAACCAGCATCTATTTTATTTTCCTTCCACTTCTTAGACTTAGAAGTAATGTGGGTCTGGAAAATATAGCAACGTGAACCACTTAACTGCACTTGAATTTTGATTTTTCTTTGTCCATCACCATAATAAAAGAAGGAGGGGACAAAGATGATTTTGGGGACATAAAAGGAAGCACTTAAGCTGAACCTTTTTACTTAAGAATTTTTTTTTGACTTCTATAGGATTTGCTGTGTTGTCAATTGTATTTTATCTGCCTAGTTTCTAGTAAAGCCAAAATAGAACTGAAGAATTTTAAGAGCATATGTTTTTGCAACCCCAAATCAGTTAAAAGATGGATCAGCCAACTTTTTTTCATTCTTAACTCTTTGCTGCCATCTGGTGATAAATATTTTGAAAATTCAAATATCTGTGATATCAGTGCTCAGCACATCTTAACATTTTTCAACTCTTGAAAGAAGTATTCATGTTAAACCAGCTTGTAGCTTCTGAGTAATCTGTGGATCTTGTTAGGTCTCTTATTGATATCTACCTATGTTTACGTGTGTGTAATTAACAGAAAGTATAGTCTTTTCCATGTGCTCACCTTTGCATTGAAATCAAGGTATCTTGTCTTAATTTAAAGGTTTATGTCAGATCTTAATTCTCTCCTATAACAAATGTAGATGTATTAATCTGCAAATATTTTCTAATTGTTTTCCATTTCATGGAAACCTTGAAACAATGTTGCCTTAGGGTGCATGATGACACCAACTTGAGTTATCTTTTCATTTAGGTACAACTTCTGTCTTCTGGTTTCAGAATGAAAATATTGATGGATAGTTTAAAAAAATTCTTGTGTATCAGTTCAGTCACTGGGCAAAGAATATACATAGAATACCACAGGTAAATTAATACTTGCAGATACTACCACTGCCCTTTTCCTTCCTCTTACCAAAGAAGGGGGCCAATCATGATTGAAGTCTATTTAGTATTTTTACTTTATTGTAACTTATGTTTTATTACCTAGTGACTTTTGATGCTGAGCTCTGTACTTCTGGTTTGAAGAACAGATTAGGTTTTCTGTTTTTTGCTTTGTTTTTTAACTAACATTTTCCAGTGTAGATATCTTTTAGCACTTGTGTACTTTTGAGTTAAAAATTAAGAAACCGGGTATTTTGATCAAATTTTGTCATTAGAATATGGAAATAAATGTTGGGGAGCTTTTATGTGTCCAAGTGATAGACATGAAAGTATTGGAAGTCCAAGATGCATTGCATAAGTTATTGTCTAAGGAAAGTCATTTGTTTTGTAAGTATTTTTAATTGTAAAAATTTGAAAAAGCTGTTAGAAATCATGTTACTGTGTATGCTTTCTGTTAATTTTTTTGGAATTGGACAAATGAGAAATGCTAGCTTGTGGGAATCTAAAGTGGGGAAAAATATTATTGTCATGTTTTCATTAGAAATATGGTCTTAAGAAGGTTCTTGTTTTCATCTTTTCTTTTTTGCTTAAGCAGTCCAGTTTGTAATCCATGATAGTTAATTTTTGACTGGTATCATGTGTTGGAACACATGATTATACTTAATAATAACATTCAACATTTATTACCACCACAATTTCTTTTACCCATTACAGATCTGGTATTTGTGAATTTAACTAAATTTTATTTAGAAACTTTTTAGCTCTTGATTAGTGATGTGTAAAAGTCCACCATTTTTATTTTTTATTATTATTATTTTAAATAATTATAACTTTTTATTGACAGAACCCATGCCAGGGTAATTTTTTACAACATTATCCCTTCTACTCACTTCTGTTCTGATTTTTCCCCTCCCCCAGATGGCAAAGCAGTCCTATACATGTTAAATAGGTCACAGTATATCCTAGATACAATATATGTGTGCAGAACTGAACAGTTCTCTTGTTGCACAGGAAGAATTGGATTCAGAAGGTAAAAATAACCCGGGAAGAAAAACAAAAATGCATAGTTTACATTCATTTCCCAGTGTTCTTTCTTTGAATCCACCATTTTTATTAAGTAGCACTTATGTTTTAAAGTAATTCTGTGGTAAAGTGTACATGTTTAGGAATGTTGACCATCACTTTATAAAAATTAGAAGCTTTGTTTTATATATTAGTCACTATTGAATGTTTACTTTTTTGTGTCTTTTCCTCTTTATTTGACTTCTTAAAGACCCAAGTTAAATGAAACAATCAGTGATTTATGACAAATCCTGTTTGGCTTTCAAAGCCTTTATAACTTAGTCTCCTCCTATTTCTCCAATCTTAAACCTTTTCTTACAGCTATATACTCTCCTATTCATTGGCTTTCATTTTGTTTTTCCTCAGATTGAAACACACCTATACCTGCAAATTAACTCCTTTCTTGGTTTCCTTCCAGTCTCAGCTACATTCTCACCTTTCCCCGTTGACCTTAATGAGAGTGCCACTAATATGAGTGCCTTCCTTCTTAATCATCTCTCACTTAATGTTTATATATCTTGTTTGTACCTGGTTACTAGGCTCTGAAATCTGGATCTACTAAAATCATTAAACCCTTTTGGATTCCCCAAGTAGAAAGTAAGTTCCTCAATGGCAAAGACACTTTTGTATTTGTTGTATCCTTAATTCCTGGCACATAGGTACTTTAAATGCTTGCCAACTTCAAATGCTTGCAAACTCTTTTCTATAGTAAAATAAAAAACTTATAACTGAAAAACTACAGAAGGCTGAGAAAGTTGTTTTGGACTTTGTTTATGCTTTGGGTTCTAATCAGTTATCTTTGACTGGCATGGACTTAAGTTTGCATCTGATAATTGAGGATATGTTATTAACATTCCTAGAATTTTCAGAACATCATAGTGGAGCTGATAGAGACCTCAAAAATGATACAAGCATACAATCCCTTATACACAAATGAGGAAACTTAGGCTAACAGTAATGACTTCCCCTAGGTCACACAGAAAATAAGAAACAAGTGGGATATGAATTCAGCTCCTTAAAGACTTCAAAACCTATCCATTGTATGATACAAATTGTATTCAGAATAACTTGAAAAAGAGTTACAACAGATACATTTTCTTAAAAACCTATTAAAAGAAATTTGTAAGGTAGAACCACACTGAACTAGCTATCCTGCTACTGAAATTTTCTGTCTTACGTTATTAGCCATTTCTGGAATTACCCGTTTACCTACCTAATCATCACTTGCTGCCCATCCCAGTAATTTTGCACTTCTAGCTACCTTTATTCACAACTGATTCTTAGTCGTCCATCAATCTTGCTCTCATTCCCATTCCCTCATTTAACTTGATGTCCCATTTTAAAGGCTCTCTTTCCCTCTGTCCCACCTCCCTCCCTCTCTTGTCCCAATGGTTTCTGGAATGCACACTGCATATGGAATAAACTAGCTTTTGATCCTAAGTATTTGCCTTTTCATTTTTCATTTAATGAGACCTTGCTTCTTCCTGGTGACATGGCTTTACACTCCATATTTTTCAGTCCTGCACACTTAAGTGTGTCTTATCACTCGGTAACATTTCTTCTCGAAGGTTTATTTAATTTTTATTCAACAGTCAGTTAAGATCCTGGTTGCTATTGTTTTTATTACCTACCAGACTCTTTTCCTTTCAACTATATCCTTATATCCCTCAGCCTATCACCTCTTGAACTGGCTATATATTTGCTTTTTATTTTTGTTTTTTTGCAAGGCAATTACTTGCCCAGGGTCACACAGCTAAGAAGTGTTATGTCTGTGGCCATATTTGAACTCTGCCCATCTATTGCCCCTGTAATTTGCTTCCCCATCTTAACCTTTTAGTAAACCAGTTCAACTATACATTCTCTCAAGTCCATTGCTCCCCTATCCTATCAGAAACCATTACTTTAGTGCAGAAAGGCAATTATTACACCTTCTAAATTGATTCACGAAGACACAGGTGAAAATAGTTTTTTGAAACTTTTTATTCCTCATACCACCCACAACTCTTCCCTCAGTTCCACTTAGTTGAAAACCCTTGTCTCACAATTTGCTGAGAAAAATTAAAGCTATTCCATGAGAACTCTCACTTTTTTTCTTTGTTTTCCCACTTATTCTCCATCCCTGTCCCATGAGAAGGGGTGAAACTTTTATCTTTTTTAAAAAAGTTTTTTATTTTTGAAACATGCATAGATAATTTTCAACATTCATCCTTGCAAAACTTTGTTACAAATTTTTTTCTTTTGCCCCAACCCCTCCCTTAAATGGCAAGTAATGTAATATTTGTTAAACATATGCAATTCTTCTATCTATACATATTTGCACAATTAAGCTGCACAATAAAAATCAGATCAAAAAGGAAAAAATGAGAAAGAAAACAAAATGCAAGCAAACAACAAAAAAAAAAAGAATGAAAATACTGCAATTCTGATCCACAATCCCAATTTTCCTCCCTAGTTACAGATGGCTGTCTTCACATTGGAACTGGTTTGAATTAAGAGGTGGAACTTAATAAGGCAAACTACTATAGCAAATTATTCCTACCCAGTAATTTTCATTTTCTTCCCTGTTTTATTGGATACTTTCATATTGCCCCATCTTCAAAAAAAAGTTTTAATTCATCCATTCCTGATGGTTTTTCATTTTATGAATTTTTTTACTTTTATGGTGAAATCATATGGTGCAATTGACCTCTTAAGTACTTTTCTCATTCTCTTTAATTCTGTTAATTATTATTCAACTGAAATTTGTCTTTAAACTTAGCAAACTGTCAGATTTAATGGCCTTTTCTCTTTTTTGTCCTTTGCATCCTTTGAAACTTGATCAGTCTCTTCTCCTCGATACTTGTAAGTTTTGTGGCACTTTATTATTTCCTACATTTTTGACCATTCCTTCCTGATTTTTGCTGGATCTTTATCTGGGTCACATCCACTAACTGGGAGCATCCCCACAGGGCTCTTTTCAATTTCACTTTATGATCTTTTTTTGTCAAATTTTTTTTCCCATCTTTTAGATCCTATCAGCTCACATGGAATTCAACTTTATGTAGATAATTCTTAGATATTTGGTGTTCCTGATTTTCACTCTTCTATTAAGCATCTCAAACTGAGTATTAATATAAACATCTTGAAACATGACTTGTCCAAGTCTGAATTCATCCCTTTTGATTTCTCCTATTAATGTCAAAAGGTATTTCTATTCTCTATCTCATAAATTTACAATCTAGGTTTCATAACCACTTCCTTAATCTCTTTTCATCATTCCTTTATCTTAAAATTAGCTAAATCCTGTCATTTGTTGCCTTCAATATACCTCATAGATAATGAAAAGGTATGTGCCTGCTTCTGTCTAGTTCATGTTTCTTCCTGGATTATAGCCTTCTGGAATTCCTGGATTATAGCCTTCTGGTTTGTCTTCCTGCCTATTAAAGTATAATTCTCCATTTATCTGTCAAAGTGTGATCTTTCTAAAGTACAGATCTGATCGTATCATGCCCTTGTTGAGTGAACTACAGTGACTTCCTTTCACTCTTAGGATCAAATGTGAAATCCTCATTGGCTTTTTTTTTTTAATAGCCTTTTATTTACAGGATATTTGTATGGGTAACTTTACAGCATTGACAATTGCCAAACCTCTTGTTCCAATTTTTCCCCTCCCTCTCCCTCCCCCAGATGGCAAGATGACCAGTAGATGTTAAATATATTATTAAAATATAAATTAGAACATAATAAGTATACATGACCAAACCGTTATTTTGCAGTACAAAAAGAATCGGACTCTGAAATATTGGACAATTATCCTGTGAAGGAAATAAAAAATGCAAGTGGGCAAAAATATTGGGATTGAGAATTCAATGTAATGGTTTTTAGTCATCTCCCAGAGTTCTTTTGCTGGGCGTAGCTGGTTCAGTTCATTATTGCTCCATTGGAACTAATTTGGTTCATCTCATTGCTGAGGATGGCCAGGTCCATCAGAATTGATCATCATATAGTATTGTTGAAGTATATAATGATCTCTTGACCCTGCTCGTTTCACTTAGCATCAGTTCGTGTAAGTATCTCTGGGCCTTTATGAAATCATCCTGTTGGTCATCCCCTACAGAACAACAATATTCCACAACATCCATACACTACAGTTTATTCAGCCATTCTCCAATTGATGGGCATCTACTCAATTCCCAGTTTCTGGCCACTATAAAGAGGGTTGCCACAAACATTCTTGTACATACAGGTCCCTTTCTTTTCTTTATGATCTCTTTGGGATATAAGCCCAGCAGTAACAGTACTCATTGGCTTTTAACGTCTTGCAGTAGGCGTTCTCCTACCTTTTACAGTATTGACAAACCTTATACCTGCCCTTGTCCTCTTCACTGCAGTGATACTGGTCTCTTGCCTCTTCTCAGTATCCATATATTACTTCTCTGGGCATTTTCACTGACTGCCTGTACCTCTCTCTTCATTTTACCATGTGTATTCTCTGACATCCTTTGAGTCATAACTAATAATAATCTACCTTATACAGGAAGCCTTTCTTAGTTGGCATTAGTGCTAGTCCTTTCCCTTTGATAATTTTCAATATAACATAGATATATCTGGTTTGTGTCTAGTTTTCATGTTGTCTTCCTCAGAGCCTCCCGGGAAGCCTTTGAGAAGGAATGGGAAAAAGAAGGAAAGGGAAGTAGTATTTCCAGTGCTTACTTAGTATAGATCTTTTTTTTGTTTACTTGGGTACGACTCTATGGACTAGTAGTACATTGGCTTTTTTTGGCAGAGACACTGGAGTAGTTGGCCATTTCTTTTTCCAGTGGATTAGAGATTCAGTGACTTGCGGGAGGTCACACAGCTAGTATCTGAGGGTGCATTTGAACTTGGGTCTTCCTCATAAGCCCAATTCTCTATCCACTGAGCCATCTTCCATGTACATACATAGCAGGGGCTTAATAAATATTAATATTAGTTCATTATCTTTTGTAATATGTTTATTTGAAGTCTTAGGCCGTTTCTATGATATCTTTTCCAATTCCTGCAAATTAACCATTTTTGTGTCACATGACAATCTGAGTTTGGGTTTGAACCAAGTCAGAATTCAGGTAGTGTGGCATTTATTTCATTGAAGTTTGCAAATATTCTCTTTTTAGATACTTAATTTCTTAGTCAACTACTTTTTAAAATTCAGGATTTATATAATAGTAATTTGAACATGTTCAGATTGTTCCTCTTGATTATCTGGGAAGACTTAAATTGTAGAATTTTTTGGAAACAAGGTAGTAGATTTCATGCTGCAAAGAAACTAAAGTTATTTAGATCAAATCCTTATCTTCTGCCCCCCCTCCCTTTTATTTTTTAAGAAACAGAAATTGAGACCCACACCTAGATAGTAAGTAGTATAGATAGGAATTATATCCTCTGCAAATTCATTGCTTTACCCCAGCCTATCATATAGTTTCATTCCAGAAAAAATGACTTGCTATCCTTAAGGAGCATTAATAAGCCATGAGCCTATTACGAAATATACTATGTAACAGATCTGATATGATGTAGTTTACAACATTCATTTTTGTAAGATGTTGTGTTCCAAATGTTTCTTCCTTTCCTAAC
Source organism: Sarcophilus harrisii (assembly GCF_902635505.1). Lineage (NCBI taxonomy): Eukaryota > Metazoa > Chordata > Mammalia > Dasyuromorphia > Dasyuridae > Sarcophilus > Sarcophilus harrisii. The sequence goes on along the minus strand of NC_045427.1, from coordinate 491,936,005 downwards.
TTTTCCCCCTCCCTAAGACAACAAACAATCTGATACTGGTTAAACGCATAATCCTTTTGAACACATTTCCATATTTGTTATACAAGAAAAATCAGGTCAAAAGAGAAGAAAATGATGAAAAAGAAAAAGCAAACAAAATACTATACTTCATTGTACATTCAGTCTTCAAAGTTCTATCTCTGGATGTGGATGGCTTTTTGCATCTCAAGTTCATCACAATTGATCACATAATATTGCTATAATTATGTATGATGGTTCACTGATTTCTGCTCACTTCACTCAGCATCAGTTCATATAAATCTTTGCAAAAGATTTTTGTCTTCTGAAATCTGCCTGCTCATCATTTCATATAGAACAATAGTATTCCATTACATATATTGGCCACAATTCAGCCATTCCCCAAGTGATGGGCATCTCCTCACTTTGCCACCACAAAGAGAACTGCTTTTGTACATGTGAGCCCTTTTATATTTTTTTTTATAATTTCTTTGAAATAGCTAGTATTACTGGATCAAAGAGGTGTGCAATTTTATAGCCCTTTGGGTATAGGCAATAAACTCTTTTATTAAAACCTAGTCATCCATTTTTATACCAAAAGGCTTAAAGTGGATTTGAAAATAAAAAACATGAGAATTTCAGAAAAGACTTTTAGGTAAGACTAATGATTTATTTGAAATCAGAATAGGCAGATTATAATGGGTTTAATAAACATCAGGATTACTAAAAGCCCCATTAGTAAAGCAGAGGAACCTGTTGCTGCTTCAAGCCCTATTTAGAATCAAAACACTATTGTATATTGTTGGAGTAAAAGGACAATGGAAGGAAACTTGATAGTTTTTGAAATCTTCAGCTTTGTTGCTACAATAGCATTTATGTAGCATTTTTGGTGTTTGCCAAGCATTTTAAAAATAATCTCATTTGATCCCCGGAACAGATCTGAGAGATGTTATTCCTATTTTCCAGATGAAACTGTAGCAAGGTTAAGTGACTTGATAGCTAAAGAATGAAAGTGTTCCTGATTTGACATCCTTCTATTCACTTTTGTCACCTAGCTGCTTCCTCAGATTTAGATATTTGTGCTGTGTCACAAAAGCAATTTAGTGTTTTACAATCTTAGCTGCTGCTAGGTATTTTGGGCAATTAAAAAAAAAAGCTAGAAAGGACTGTGTCTTGGAAGAAAACGTTTTTCTATGTGGTCCAAATGTTCTTGTCATGACCTTTTTAATCGGTGTGATTCAAATGGTTGAACACCATTTGTAGTTTAGGGCTACTAACTGTGGCTATTCAGAAATGATTGCTTGGTTAGGTGAATTCCCATCAGATCTTTTCAAATTATATATAATTGTCTTAACACCAGAATTGACTGGGCTATCCTTTGAACCCACAGATTAAATGAGTTCAAACTTATTCATAAGATCCTTTAGAAAATCTTGGCATGGCTAGAATGCCTTTAACAAATTTAGCTTTCACTTACAGTTCCATCTACAACATTTCTTTAACTTCTCTTAAAACGCTTCTAATAACAAGGAACTTAGAACCTTGTAAGACAAGACAATTCTATTTTTTGGTAGAAAATTGTAGTTTACAGAACTTTCTTACTAATTAATGCCCACTGGTTCTAATTAAATTTCTATTGCTTAAGGTTTTATAAAGAACTTTAATCAGCTATGTTGTAGTAATAGTCATGGCGGGTAGTAATGCTAAAGTGATAGTTGTTTTTATTTATGGAAGTGAAGGTTAAGGAAGTAAAGTGACTTCATCAGTGCTCTGGTAAAATTGCAGATTGAGATTTGAAGTCAAATGCTGTTATTCCCAACAGGATGCCTTTTCCCTCTATACAGTTAAATCGTTGTTTCATAGACCACATATATTTGGAGATACCTAGTATTATTTCCTTAGACCAAATGTTGCAGTTTGTTCAGTTACAATTTTTCCAGTCTCCGTTTACCTTAACTCCCAAACTAGATTTTCTTGAATTAATGGTTTTTATGATGACTTTTGAAAGCTTTGGAAAAAGTGAAATCTTTCCTATAAAGATAAAATTACATGGGACCTACGTAGCCGTTTGCCAAGGAATATAGTAACTATCATTTACTGTTCCAATAAGCATGTGATAGGTATGTACACATATATCCTTAGGCTTACCATATCTTATGGCATTATTGCTTGGATTTTAGCAGTGAGCCATTACCCTATTTCTATTCTAAAACTTAATTCTTATAATTTAAATGGCTAATCTTTGCCTCTCCCTCCCCCCAAATGTATTTACTATTTAATCTTTCACACAATATATGTGTGCAGAACTGAACAGTTCTCTTGTTACTCAGTGAGAATTGGATTTAGAAGGTAAAAATAACCCAGGAAGAACAACAAAATTGCAAGCAGTTTACATTCATTTCCTAGTATTCTTTCTTTGGGTGTAGCTGTTTCTGTACATCCTTGATCAATTGAAACTAAGTTAGATCTAATCTTTGTTGAAGAAATCCACTTCTATTAGAATACATCCCCTCATACAGTATCATTGGTGAAGTATATAATAATCTCCTGGTTCTGCTCATTTCACTCAGCATCAGTTCGTGTAAGTCTCGCCAATCTTCTCTGTGTTCATCCTGCTGGTCGTTTCTTACAGAACAATAATATCCCATAACATTCATATAGCACAATTTACTCAACTATTCTCCAATTGAGGGCATCCATTCATTTTCCAGCTTCTAGCCACTACAAACAGGGCTACCACAAACTTTTTGGCACATACAGGTCCCTTTCCCTTCTTTAGTATCTCTTTGGGGTATAAGGCCAGTAGAAACACTGCTGGATCAAAGGGCATGCACAGTTTGATAACTTTTTGAGCATAGTTCCAAATTGCTCTCCAGAATGGCTGGATGTGTTCACAATTCCACCAACAATGTATCAGTGTCCCTGTTTTCCCACATCCCCTCCAACATTCTGCTATATCTTTCCCTGTCATTCTAGCCAATCTGACAGGTGTGTAGTGGTATCTCAGAGCTGTCTTAATCTGCATTTCTCTGATCAATAGAGATTTGGAACACACTTTCATATGCGCGTGTTTTCTTATTCTTATAGTCTTGATTAGAAATAGGAAAGTATATTGGTTGATGCACACAGATGTCACTGCCTCACAATGAAGGGCAAAAAATGAAGTAAACAGCAATTTTTGGGCAGTGTTTAATAGTCCTATATCTTGTAAGGATTTTGCACAAAAAAATAGCTTATAATGATGGGTCCTGAGTCATCAAGAAAATATTAAATTGTGTTCAATATATTGTATTGAAGACAATGAGACATGACTTTTTTTTGTTAAAAGCTTTTTATTTTCAAAACATGAATAGATAATTTATAACATTCACTCTTGCAAAATCTTGTGTTCCAAATTTTTACCTTCTCCCTTACTCCCTACCCCTTCCCCTAGATGACAGGTAATCCAATATGTGTTAAACATGTACATTTCTTCTATACATATTTCCACAGTTATGCTGCTGCACAAGAAAAATCAGATCAAAAGGGGGGAAAATGAGAAAAGACAGACAATGGAAGCAAACAAATAAAAAGTGAAAATACTATGTTGTAATCTACACTCAGTTGCCACTGGCCTCTCTTCTCTAGGTGCAAATGACTTCATCACAAGACCATTGGAACTGATTTGAATCATGTCATTGTTGAAGAGAGCCACATCCATTACAATTGATCATCTAATGATCTGGTTCTCACATCACTTGGCATAAATTCATGTATGTCTCTCCAGGCTTTTCTGACATCCTGCTGATAGTTTCTTAAGGAACAATCATATTCCATAGCATTCACATACCATATCTTATTCAACTGTTCTCCAACTAATGGGCATTCATTCAGTTTCCAGTTTCTTGTCACTACAGAAAGGGCTGCCACAAACATTTTTGCACAAGACGTGACATTTTTGAAAGATTTGTTTTAAAGCTGTTTAATTAGCAATGTTTTGGAACTTAAACTTCAGTAATCTGAGAATTAAGCCTGACATTTCCTTGAATGTTCTGAGTAATTGAAATCTTATGATACTGTTAATGATAGGCCTTTGAGTTTTTCCCCCCAGTCCATGATAGTGTTCACTAAAAAACACAAATAGGGAGCAAATAGTGGTTTTATTTATTTATTTATTTTTGATGATGTTGCCTTATTTTCCATGTATATTTATAACAACAGTGCTGGCACAAATTTAAGGAACTATCCAGTTTTCCTACTTCCAGGCAGAAACTGCTAAATTACTCTGGATGAAAAGGTAAATTTTAGTTAAACATTGTTAAGGAATAATTTGCAATAATTTTCCCCATGTTAAGTGTGGCTGTTGGAATACATTAACAAGGACTTTATAAATGATCTTAACCATTTCCCCTTTCCATTTTCACATTTCAATCTTTTTCTTAGGACTCCTATTAAAATAAACTTTGAGCATCAATCCTGAGAAATGGTTGTGAATAATTAAATTAGAATATTTTATTTAGTACTAGACCAGAGCCAGCCCATTTCCTCAATTCTTAAATGTTCTGTGGCTTACTTTGTACAATAAAGTTTTCCTGAATTATGTAAATTAAAATTTGTTTCCTTTACATATCAAATTTTTAAAATATTAAAATTTTTTTTTAAAATTTCAATAAATTTTTAAATGTCAAAGTTATTAAAGAATTATTTTAATTTTGTAGTTTCAGTTTGATAGGAGGTTATATGGTGCTCTGCATATTTCATCATGTTGACCGGTAGTGTCTTTCAGTAGTCTCCCATTTGTTCTTATATATCACTTTGAAAAAAGGTAATACCTCATGATTTATATAGGCTGTTGAGAAGAACTGTTTTCTATCCTATTCTTAAACCAGTGATTCCTATTGCAATTCTAGAATTTAGGGAAATTGAGTTTACAGATTGCCTTGATGGTTTTCTTAGGGCAATCTCAGAAGGTAATGAATGGCACTATTTTGGGGGTCTCCAGGAACACAAATGGAAGGTAATTTTGATTCATTTGCTTCCTGTTCCTTAGTTTCTTTAGGGACAATGCACCAAGCCTGAAATTATATCACTGTCTTTGACAAGATTTTTTTTTTTTAATGAATTTTGATCCAGTTTGAGAGTCATTCTAATTTAAATCTTTCAGTTACTACTATTTTATTTTAAGATACTCAATCTTAGAAGCATTTATTGAACATCTACTCAGTGCTAGCTGTTGGGAAAGGGGATACAAATATAATGAAATAATACCTACTTTTTAGGAGCTAACCTACTTTTAAATGATGTTGCATTGAATACTTATTTCTTTTGAGATTTTGGTGAACCATTGCTTTAGTCCTCAATTTTTGTTAACTACAAGTTTGTTGTGGTTGATAGGATTTAGTGGATTATATTTTCAAGTTTTTTGGGGGAGGGAATGCTATCTTATATCTTGCCATAGAAAATTGAAGGTGTGATTGGGAAAGAAAAGGGGAGAACCTGTTGGTCCTAGATATATTCTGATAAAAGATCTCACTTTTCTGCTTCCATTGCCTCATGCAGTTTTTTTGTGTACAAGAGTAGTTGAGTTCTTGGTGTTCTGGCTTTACTTAAACTCAGGATTGAATGATAGCAGGCTAGAAAATCTACCTCTTAGTAAGGCTTGTATTAGTGTTTTGTTTGTTTTTTAGTAAGGCTTTCATTAGTTATTTTGTTGTTGATTTTTTTTTGTTGTTTATTTTTAATGTAGAGACTTAATCTTATTTCTCTTATATCCAACTAGTTCCCATTATTGTAAACATTTATGAAGGTCATCCAATATGCAAGATACTGATGAAACTAAATTAGAATGGAGTGTTTTTCAATAAGAAAATTTAGAAGGGAGGGGATAAAGGTTTATGAAGCTGACTATTTAAAACAGTGATATTAGTATCATGATGGTATCAATTGCTTAAAATCTGTTGGAGCAGCCTTAGGAACTAAATTGAGTGTCAGATATTTTCCCAATTATTTAATGATTTGAGGTTTTTCTGAACATCTAAAGTAAGAATTTGTATGTAAAACTGCTCTGTACATAGAGCAGGGTTCATTTTAAGGATCTAAGGTGGCTTAGTTAAGAAATATGGAAAGGGCTTGAATGTTCTTAAATGTAATGCAGTCTAAACAATTTGGCTTTTCCCTCATCTACCACAGAATAGAATCCAGTATATTTATAGACTTTTGTTCCAAAATTGTACAAAAGCTAACATGTATGTATAGACTACTAGTAGTGTCAGCTAATTAACTGAATGAAGTTGACTCTTAAAGGAATCATTAGTTTAAAGGAATTTCTATTTTCTTAGTTTTACTTTCTTTTAATTTATGCAGTGTTCAGCTAGCTAGTTTATCATCATCATCATCAATTATTTATCAAGTTCTATACGTGTGTACTAGGTGATTTATATAGATAGGTTAAGAAATAGTCAATGAACTCTACAAAGAATTGACGATATGGACATGCTGATTATTACATAAGGTATCTATAGTGTGTTTTAGAAGTGATTGTATATAAATAGAAATAGGTGTTAATAATTGAACAAATGCTACCTTATGAATAGCTTTCAGGTGTATTATGGGTATGAATCCCTGGAGGGAAAGCTGGGGTTTCTTGGGGGTAAGGGCTGAGAGTTTCTGTATTTAGAAAAGCAGAATATACTAAGAACTATTTGCAGCAATAGAAAATGGTTCGGTTAGCATTAATTAGTCAAAGAAAGCACAAAGAGAAATGGATAGTTTGAGTATAGCTAAGTTGCTAATTTGCAAGGGGGAAAAAAAAACCTTAGGGAAACAAACTCATTTGAGAACTTTAAAATAGAGAAAAATTAAGGCCCAAGAGCCAAAAAAGAAATATGAACAGTTGTTTTTAAATTTTTTTTGGCGGGCATAGCAGTAAGGAGACTGTTGATGAAATTTCAACGTTGGGACGATCAGGGCCTGTATACATACTTTGAATGTTCCTGATCTATTTATTGCTACTAGAATCTTTTAAGGCAGCACTTGCTGGGATTAGGAGTGAACTATCATCCTTTGGGATAGGAAGGGTTATTTAGGGTTTTTTTTAATTTGTTCTTCTGAATAACTGTTCTTCTTCCTGATTTGATAGCTTGTGGCTGTTTGACTTTTGCCATCAAACACCATGGCCAGCAATGTCACCAACAAGACTGACCCCCGTTCCATGAACTCCCGTGTCTTCATTGGGAATCTCAATACTCTGGTTGTTAAGAAGACGGATGTTGAGGCCATCTTCTCAAAGTATGGCAAGATTGTAGGCTGCTCTGTTCATAAGGGTTTTGCCTTTGTTCAATATGTTAATGAACGAAATGCCCGTGCTGCTGTGGCAGGAGAGGATGGCAGAATGATTGCTGGCCAGGTGCTAGGTAAGTTTTTAATTGATCTTGGAACTTATACATACCCATAGCCATTTTTGCTAGTGCAAGCAATTGAAAAATATTATGTGTGATAATAGTATGGTATACATTGTGAATTTATCTAATGCTCTGAGGTCATGCTAGGTCAGTAGGAGGAGGAAGGAAAAGATTATCCTTGTAAATTTTTAAAAAATAAGTAGTAGGTCAAGTAGCAAAGTAAATTTGTTTTGTGTGTAATAGAGGTTGTACAATCTCAAATGGTCTGGTAAAGAAAAAAATATTTGACCCAGCTTATTTCTTGTAGTTTGTTAAATTTTCTCTCATTTCACAATATGCAGAATATAACAAGAATACTTAAAATTGTACAAAACAGCTTTCTGTCTCTGCGCTTATTTGGACAGTGACTCCCCATGGAGGGTTCTAGTGCTTAGAAAATTGTTGAATTTTGAACTAAAAGATGAGCTAAATTCTGCTTCCTGTTAAAGACTGAATATGGGTGGTATTAATGGATAGTGATAGGATAGAGATATATAATGTAGGCTATTTTAAATTGAGAAGGGTAGCACTCAGAATTGTGATCTTTCACCAGCATATTATATTGGAATGCCTGTAGTATAAGATATTGGGTACCTAGATCAAAGAGGTTATTTAAAGTCAAACTTTACCATGGTGTCTGAAGGTAGACAGCAAATAATTAAGCAATTAGTATACTTAATAAACTGTCCTTTTTTGTGTGTGTGTTGAGGCAATTGGGATTAAGTGACTTGCCCAGGGTTATACAGCTAGGAAATGTTAATTGTCTGAGGTCATATTTGAACTCAGGTACTCCTGAGTTTAGGCTGGTGCTCTATCCACTACACCAACTAACTGCCCCTCATAAACTTTAAACCATGTTAAAGACTCAGTCAGGCTCCATAGCGTTGTTTGACCTTCCAAATAGGCAATTATGTTTAAGAGATTAGCCACTATTGGTCAAAAATGTTTCGTAATGATATCTGAAACGAGATCCTTTTTTTCCCCCCAGTTAAATGTAACCATCTATCTGAAGGTCTCTTTTAGAACAAAAATATGTCCAGTGGATAATTATACATTAATCATTAAAATATTGCATTAATTTTCTTCCATGATGAGGAAGATCATTGAGTACCAGAGTGAGGAAAGGTAAAAGATGTAGAGAATAACCTACTTTTAAAATTATTTTTGACTTTAATTATCTCCTATGTGCAAAGCACTATATTGAGGGTTAAGGGATGGAAGTGTTGTAAAAGGGAAAGAAAGACCATCTCTCTTCTGTATATGTTATTATATGTTCAGACCTTTTTACATATTCCCTTTATTAGTTTAATACTGGTATATATTCAGCTATTTCGTAAGTACTAAGACACTGTGATATTGAGAAATTTGGGAGTTATTTATGGTTTTTGTTTTTTTGTGAGGCAGTAAAGTGATTTGTCCCAGGTCACAATTAGTGAGTGGTACTTGTTGTAAGATAGGATTTGAACTTGAGTCCTCTTGACTCCAAGGCCAGTGGTCTATCCACTTGACATCTAGCTGCTCTCTGTGTGTAGTATATGAAAGTGACTGATTCCACCAAGAAAATTTACCTTTTAGAAAGTTTTTCTCTCAATAGATGGTTTTTTTGCCCTCTTGATGGAGTTATCATTCAGATTTATGGTTCTTTTCAGATATTAATCTGGCTGCAGAGCCAAAAGTGAACCGAGGAAAAGCAGGTGTGAAGCGGTCTGCAGCGGAGATGTACGGGTCAGTACCAGAACACCCTTCTCCGTCCCCTCTACTCAGGTCCGGAACTTTATTATTTATAAATGCATTGCGTCCATCCATGGACATTTTCTTCTCTATCTGTTTTCTGGAAGTGGGAGGGCTAAATGAAGTTTAATGTTTATTCTTTGTACAAATTAGCTTGAATGTATCTTAGAATGTCTTTCTAACCCTCCATTCTTACTTTACACCCAAGAATTATGATTCTTTCAGTCTTTTTCCTTTAGCATTTTAGTGTCTAGTATAAATGAAAGTTAGTATTAGGGTTATACTTTAGCTTTTCAGGAAATAACTCTTTAGAAATTGGTAAAGGAGTATTTTTAATGTGGAAGGGGGTAAATACTAGTGAAAGTATTTCTATGACTTTTGGGGCCTGATATTATCTGAAACACTATAATTGTGGTGTATACCTGAAACTAGCATTTCATTAAGTTTTTCTCTATCTAGAGAAGGCATATTGTAACAACCCACCCTTCCCTCCCCGCCAAAGGTTTTGAAGAACTCATTTATAGGCAAGAAACTTTTGTTTAAGGGATTGATTGTATGAGTGATTTAGGAATATGTGTTGAGCCATTTGCTGTCTTTTGGCCTTATTTCATCCAGTCTGCTGTTGTGATATTGTGGTAACAGCTCCACACTGACAGTCTTTTTTGGCATTTGTCTTTCAGCTCTTCCTTTGACCTGGATTATGATTTTCAACGAGATTATTATGACAGGTATGGGCTTTATTCTCTTCTGAAGAATGAATCAGATTTTTAGATTAATCTGCCTCTTGAGATGCTAAAACAAAACATTTTTAAAAGTCATTGCCTATGATGTGCTTTCAAGTGAAAAACCAAAACTGTCAGTTTAATTGATTGCTATAGTGTGTGTGTTCTTGACTTTGTGTAGTGCTGTATGTTCACTTGTAAATTCATATTATCTTTATATTCCCAACCAAACCAAGGTCAGGCTATGACTGTAGTCATGCAGTCAGTGGTAAAAATGAGATTAGAATATGTGTTAGTGCCATAGTCCTTCACTTATTTTCTCCTCCCTCTAATTTTTTTAAAGTACTTAACTGAATGCTTCCTTATTGACAATATTCTGAAATAATACTTGAAAAAGGAACACTGACTTCTCTGAATATGCCTCAGGCACTTACCTAGAACTAAGTTACTAAGTAAGAATTGTTTAAATTGTTATTTGTGGAAGAAGTTACTTGAAGTTGCTATAATCACAGTTGGAATATGTAGTCAACACTTGGATTGAGCATTAAGAGATAAGATGACAAAGGTGTGTGTCTCTTGAGTTCATAGAGTAATGGAGGTTGGGATAAAACCCAGACCAACATGTGAAATGGACCAGGGTAGAGGATATAAATTAGGAAACAGTAGAAGGTATGAATGGAATATACACAATGAATTTAAGAAATAATAGGATATGGCCAAATTATGAAAATTCATATAAACCATGAAGACAAAGTTAGGTATGAGGAGGAGGTCAAGAATTATTTATTAAATGTATTTGAGTAGTGGATGTGCTAAGAATGATATTAGTATCTCCAAGCTAAGCTTTCTACCATATGTGGATCTGCATACATAATAGACTGCTCTGGTGAGAAGAAATTTGGTCTCTGGCTAAACATTTATTCTTTAGTTACAGAAAAGGAAATAAAATAAATTGTTTGAAGTGCAACATAATACCTACACCATTATTTTTATTAATAGATTAAATTATTTGCTTTAGAAGAAGTGATAGTTAATGGGTTAAGAGATAAATTTTCTTGCAATTAAGTATCTTTTATTTCATAACAAATTTTGCATTGCCAGCTTGGAATCTAGTAGTTCCAGATTGTATTCATGATCATTTAGCATCCTTTTGATTACTTAAAAGTAGCATAGTAGTCTAGGTACTAGGAACATTAATTTTTTTGATGAGAAAACCTTTTTGGATTATTTAGTATTTTTTTTTTTTAATTTTTCCTTAAAGAAGTATGTTAATACCTTTTATCACCCTGCAAATTAGTTTGCCTTATCTTAGTTATGGGTATTAGACTTTTTCTTTCATTGACATTAGAGACTCCTGATGAGTAAACTTGTAAAAATGCAGATCAATATCTTTTCTAGAACTTAGAATTTTAGAATTGCCTAGAGCAGGGGTGTCAATCAAACTCAAGTAGAAAGATATCCCTGGGCTGCAATATTTAAATTAAATTTTTCCTAATTATATTTTAATTTGGCTCAGCCCCTTTTGTAGTTTGTCTTACAGCCCTGAACTGTTAGGCCATTCTGTATCAGAAATAGTATAGGAACTGGCCTAGGGCCCAGTTTATATCCATTCAGCCATACTTAAGCTTTTTCTTAGTTTCAGTCCTTTTTCCATCACCTTTCCTTTGTATATTTTTCTTTTTCTCAAATTTTAATAATTTTTTTTTATCACAAGAATTTTTACTAATATCCCACTTTACAGAAAGCTATTTTTACAACAAATAAATTTTTTTTAATCTGAAGAAATTTCCCCAGCAAAGTTATCAGTATCAGTGTATAATTTCAGATTGATTTCCAGAATGGTGATACAGAATCCATCAATATTGGACTAATGTGCACAACCCTTCAACGTTAGCTTAGACTAGCGTTTTACACCATTCTACAATATATTGGAAATAAATAGATGACCTTAATATTAAAGATCATACTATAGTAATTCAAAGCTATAGGCTCTGAGAGATGTCCCTGTCTGCAAAGGAATAGGGACAATTATGAAAGTAAAATAGTTACCTTGGATTATAGGAAATAGAAAAGTTTCTGTACAAACAAAACCATAGTTACCATAGGAAGGGGGGAAGTATTTGAATGATAAAAATTTGTTGCATTTTTGGATAAGTATTTGATATTCAACATTAGACATTTAATGAAAAGAAATAAAGGGGCTAAATGCCATTCTCTAATAGGTAAGGATAAGAATAAAAGTTCCAAAATACTAATCACTATTTGAAATAATTGAAATCATTAATGTTATTGTGATAAGTTGTTTATCTTGATCTTGTTTTCCCCATGACATGTATGTATCTTGAAAACAATATCTACCATTTGGTTTCTTGTTCTTTTCAACCATAAGAAATTTTACATATTATTTCTATCAAGCTATTAGTAGTTTGGTGACTTGCTCTTATATTAGTCATGTCAGTTGTAGGGCAGACCC